>NC_081412.1:736795460-737526293 GCF_030272615.1 Cryptomeria japonica | reverse complement strand
TTAGCTTGTTTACCAGATCATTAAGATTTTCCTTTTCATCATTCTCATTCTGCATCTTTTCACAAAGTTCTCTTCTCTTATTTCTTGCAATGGTAAGATTTTCTTGAAGCGCTTGAATGATATCCTGAGCAGCCTTTAGATCATCTTCAAGTTTGATATTCTTCACCTTTTCTACATCATAGTCTGAAAGAGATTTTTTCAATTGTTCTCTCAAGTTTTCCATCTCTACCGGTGACAAGATCTTCCTCAAGCTGTTAGGCTTTTAAAAATAGAGGACTAGGCTCTAATACCAATTCTTAGGATTCCCAAAGATACTGAGAGGGGGGGGTGAATCAGTATCTAACTAGTTTCTGAATTTACTTGAATTAAAACATGTAAAGCATATCAATACTATGTACCGGTAAACCAAAAATAATGCAGTAAGCAAGAATAACAACAACCACATGAAAAGAACACCATAACATAGTAGTTTAACGAGGAAACCCGGTGTGGGAAAAAACTTGGTGGGATTTGTGACCCACAATATTCACTTACTGGCCAATAAGGGAATATTACTGTTTTACTAGAGGGACCTGCACATGCAAGAAGGCCAAGTGCCTAGAGCTCATTTCTCAATTACAAAGGAAGACACACTGACTTACAAAAATGGATTATACAAATCCAATGTCTTGTACTACTTTAAATTAGTATCTGCTATGCCAGATCCAGTACCGGTTTTAGCTCTGCTTCATACATAAACCCTTAACCTATAATTCGCATATTAGGTCTGCATAATTTCACCTATTACATTATTACTAAATGTTCTACAATGATCTCATACATATATGAGTCATATTAAAACTTGCCATGTCGGCTTACAATGATTTTACAATTAATTACAAAATATATTATCAACAAAATTCCTATCGCCCAGAGTGCCGGTATCCATCCTTTCACTACCGGTGTTCTGTGTGCCGGTGTAGAGTTTGTTGTTGCCGGTGCCGGTATATTTGTCTTGCTGGTATCATATGATTGCAATGTTGCCATCAATGAAAAAACCTTCAATCACCTACAATTTCTCATTGGAGAGTGCATTTGCAAACAATATCACCTGATAGGTTCTTTCTTAGTCTGCAAGTTCTGGCAATGTGTCCAGGTTTGTTGCAATGATAGCATACCATTCCAGGTTTCTCCATGGTCCATCATTCATACTTCCATTCTTCCTTCTGCATGTTGCAGCAGTGTGACCACTACCATGACAGATCAAATACATTTCTCTCCAACTAGTTGCCGCTTGATAACCAACTGACCGATGGTCATAGGTATTGTACCAGTTGGGATTCCAGTTCACAAAATTTTTTGGGATAACTCCTTGAGTTCTTGGAGGATATCTCTCAGTGTTGTGCTAAACCGGCCTGCATTCAAATGCTCTATGCCCAAACTTGTTGCATGCATAACAGTTTCCATTGAATCTATTGGATCTAGGCACATTGTTTTGAAAATAAGGAAAATTGTTGTAGGCCTTGCTTCTACACACATTGGCAATATGTCCCTCTTTGAGACAATTAAAGCAAACAGGTTTAATGTAATGTCCCTACTAGTTAGAGATCATTGTTCTGCAAAACAGATTGTTAGAACACAACAAAAATATATATACATAACTAATATAATTTGCAATTAAAGTTCAATTACTTAATTAACACTACTTTCAATTCTTTAAAATAAAAAGGATACGAATTCCATACGAAGATATGTCATTAGGCAGCTATGAAGCTTGCCTTCTTGGAACCCATCTTGGTTCCAAGCCATCTAGGAAATTGAAGGTGAATTCGATTCTTGTCTTGGATGTAATTTCTTACACCCAAGCCATTGAGAAAATCAAAGGTTAATTCGATTCCTGTCTTGGATGTAACTTCTTACACCCAAACCATCCAGGAAATCGAAGGTTAATTTGATTCCTATCTTGGATGTAACTTCTTACACCCAAGCCATCCAGGAAATTGAAGGTTAATTCAATTCCTATCTTGGATGTAACTTCTTACATCCAAGCCATCCAGGAAATCGAATGTTAATTTGATTCCTGTCTTGGATGTAACTTCTTACACCCAAGCCATCTAGGAAATTGAAGGTTAATTTGATTCCTGTCTTGGATGTAACTTCTTATACCCAAGCCATCTAGGAAATTGAAGGTTAATTCAATTCCTGTCTTGGATGTAACTTCTTACACCCAAGTAATCCAGGAAATCAAAGGTTAATTCGATTCCTATCTTGGATGTAACTTCTTACACCCAAGCCATCCAGGAAATCGAAGGTTAATTCAACTCCTGTCTTGGGTGTAATTTCTTACACCCAAGCCATCCAAGGAAGACCACATGTCAATTCCTTGCCTTGGATGATGCATCTCATCATCCAAGTCCATCCAAGGGGACCAGCCAGATCCATCTCTTCTTGGTTGAACTTAGTCAACCAAGCCATATATATGCATATAGATATTCAGTATATACTGCCTACCAGGGATTATCATAATCCATCCATTAGGCTAAGGGAATTTCTTCTCTATAGCCTCCATCATATAATCACATTAATATTACATTTTATAATTCATTACTATTTTCCATTCCATAATTTACGTCTTCATTTACATATTCTTTAATCTTTATATTCTACATAGATTCCTATCTTTATTGCTACATTCATATAAGTAATCGTTAGAGATATATGTATTCATAAAAATGAATTAGTATATATGTGTGTGTGTGGCACACATGTCCACACACATATATATCTTAAGACTTCTTAACCCCTCTTACCTGTACATGGATTGTAGCTTGCGGTTGGAGTTCGCACTGTAGATGTCGCCTGCAGATTGGGAGGCATACCACAAAGAACACAAATGTTACTTCTTGTAACTTGATAACAATTGTGATATGATAGTTTCAATGTTGATCTCACTAGATGCTTTTGATTCCTTCCCTTTATATCTCTCAATTTGAGGGAGAGGTCACACCTCTTCATCATGTATGCCCTTTGGCAAGAGACACGCCCTTTCACCATTATCACCCTTTGAAAGAGTGCAAATCTTCATTATTTCTACCATTTGAAAGGGACACAACCTTTCATAATCAAATGTGCATTTATTATTTAAATCAGATATGCACTTCTCATTACCAAATTATCCCCCCCTCAAATGAGGTTTTCTTCTCCCTTTTATATATCATTGTTGAAGGAGTCACAACTTTTCCTTTAATGTCTTTTGACTTTTCATTAACTTAATTAATTTTTAATTAATCATATTTAATTATATCATTTTATATTTTAATTTTATTATCATCATTTATTATTAAATTTTATTTCAAAGTGGGGATATTATTATAATTTATTATTAAATTCTATTTCAAAGTGGGGATTATTATCATTTATTATTAAATTCTATTTCAAAGTGGGGATATTATTATCATTTATTATTAAATTCTATTTCAAAGTGGGGATATTATAGACCACCCCTCCCAAATTTGCTTGTCCTCAAGTGATGGGAATGGGTATGGGATAGACTAGCCTAGTCTATGCTCCTTGATCCTCTCCTTGGATCACTAGGTGTTCCAACCACACCCTAGGGTCTCTAGGACTTCCCTTGACCTTGTAATCCCCTGACCTTGCCCAATCCACCCACCAACAACCTATGATACTTCTCCTAAGGTCACACCTACTCACAAGCATAAAAAACCCTCACATAGGCTAATAAGGGTTTAGCTCCTCCTTCACCTTCTTAGGTCATAGAAAGGATAGGATAGGTCTTTGACATGGTTTTCCATCCATTCAAGTTCTCCCAAGAGGTTTTAACCTTCCACTTTGTTACCGATCTCACTATTTTGCTTCTTTCCTACAAAATAAGGCTACAAGGAATGTGCCCAATTAGGCCTCTATTCCGGACTTTTAGGGCTCCCTCTTGCAAACAATACACAAACTTGTGAAACTTCCCAAAAATGCTACCAATCATTTGGAAAGGGCTCAAAGATTTTCTAGGTTTTGGGCCTCCAAGTGTCTGTACAATTCCCTAGGTGAATTTTGGGGTTTTTGAGGGTTTTTTATAAGGGTTTTAAGGCCTGCCTAGGTCACAGTGATGGTTTGCTATCTTTTCCACCTTATCTGGATTGATGGAAGCTCCTCCTTCTCACCAATGCTTCTCCACACACCCCTCTACAACTCCTCCAAAGGGTGCCTCCTTTCTTTTCCTACCTTGCTCTCATGGACCTCTGCAACTTCAACCATTCCTAGCCAAGCACAGTCCAGTCTTGCCTAGGAGTGGGTCTTTGAAAAGATTTCCTACATCTTCAAGGACCCTACTTGCTCTGGGATACTATACAAGGTCTTCACTCCTATTCCCCATGGTTTCATGGTGTTTCCACAATGGGGATAGGAGTTGTCAATCCATTACACAAAACAATCCAAAACCGGACAGTGAAAGAGTAACTTCACAAAATAATTACAAAACACACAAAAACCTGCACAAGAACCTAACCTAAGTGCTCAAAATGATATTAAAAACACAATACAAGACTCTCAACACCATTCAGTTTGCAAAACATTCCATTATCAACCTGTTAATACTCCATTTGTCCCGACTGGCAACAAAAACACAGTCACAGTCAAGGTCTTTTCTCTTGGCCGTACAATTTGACATCCAACCCCTTATTTTAGGGTTTGCAACAATTTATAGTGTCTATGCCTTGGTTGGTGTGCCATGGTTAGTGTTCCTAATTCCAAACTAACTTTATGACCTATTTGGTGGGAAAGTTGCATGACAACTTTGAAAAGTTGTGCAACTTTTTACAACTTTTGAGCAACTTCTACAATGTTGCTTTTCTTGACTTTTGGGCCTACCTTGGGCTATCCTATGGACACAACCATGCCACAAGGACCCCAAACACATCAAAGGCACACATACCCTCTACTCCATAAGAAAACTCAACCTAGACTTATGGACCTAGGACCTAAACTAGGACATAAACAAGACCAATGAGCTCTTGGCTCTTATTACATTTACATGGCTTCTTAAAGAAGCAAAATTCCAACAAAAGTCATAGGGAGGAAGACCTTAGAAGGGTGCTCCTACTCCATCAAGAAATGTAGATTTTAACTTTGTCAAACTAAGTCATCTACAAATATGAATAAAAAAACAAAAGAGCATACACTTGAAAAACACAAAGTATACACATGAATACACGTATTGTCAGATTTCTTCTTATTGACTAGAATGATTCAATGATGCATCTTTACCCTGCAGGATGACAGGATCATAGCTCTGATACCATTGTAATGTCCCTACTACTTAGAGATCATTGTCTTGCAAAATAGATTGTTAGAACACAACAAAAATATATATACATAACTAATCTAATTTGCAATTAAAGTTCAATTACTTAATTAACACTACTTTCAATTCTTTAAAATAAAAAGGATACGAATGCCATACAAAGATATGTCCTTAGGTAGTTGTGAATCTCACCTTCTTGGAACCCATCTTGGTTCCAAGCCGTCCAATAAATCGAAGGTGAATTTGATTCCTGTCTTGGATGTAATTTCTTACACCCAAGCCATCGAGGAAATCAGAGGTTAATTCGATTCCTATCTTGGATGTAACTTCTTACACCCAAACCATCCAGGAAATCAAAGGTTAATTTGATTCCTATCTTGGATGTAACTTCTTACACCCAAGCCATCCAAAAAATCGAAGGTTAATTCGATTCCTATCTTGGATGTAACTTCTTACATCCAAGCCATCCAGGAAATCGAATGTTAATTTGATTCCTATCTTGGATGTAACTTCTTACACCCAAGCCATCCAGGAAATCGAAGGTTAATTCGATTCCTGTCTTGGATGTAACTTCTTACACCCAAGCCATCCAAGAAATCGAAGGTTAATTTGATTCCTGTCTTGGATGTAACTTCTTACACCCAAGTCATCCAGGAAATCGAAGGTTAATTCGATTCCTATCTAGGATGTAACTTCTTACACCCAAGCCATCCAGGAAATCGAAGGTTAATTCGATTCCTATCTTGGGTGTAATTTCTTACACCCAAGCCATCCAAGGAAGACCATATGTCAATTCCTTTCTTTGGATGATGCATCTCATCATCCAATTCCATCTGAGGGGATCAGCCAGATCCGTCTCTTCTTGGATGAACTTAGTCAACCAAGCCATATATATGCATATAGATATTCAATATATACTGCCTACTAGGGATTATCATAATCCCTCCATTAGGCTAAGGGAATTTATTCCCTATAGCCTCCATCATATAATCACATTAATAATACATTTTATAATTCATTACTGTTTTCCATTCCATAATTTACATCTTCATTTACATATTCTTTAATCTTTATATTCTACATAGATTCCTATCTTTATTGCTACATTCATATAAGTAATCGTTAGAGATATATGTATTCATAAAAATGCATTAATATATATTTGTGTGTGTGGCACACATGTCCACACACATATATACCTTAAGACTTCTTAACCCCTCTTACTTGTATGTGGATTGTAGCTTGCGGTTGGAGTTCGCACTGTAGATGTCGCCTGCAGATTGGGAGGCATACCACAAAGAACACAAATGTTACTTCTTGTAACTTGATAACAATTCTGATCTGATCTTATCAATGGTGATCTCACTAGATGCTTTTGATTCCTTCCCTTTATATCTCTCAATTTGAGGGAGAGGTCACACCTCTTCATCATGTATGCCCTTTGGCAAGAGACACACCCTTTCACCATTATCACCCTTTGAAAGAGTGTAACTCTTCATTATTTCTACCATTTGAAAGGGACACAACCTTTCATAATCAAATCTGCACTTATTATTTAAATTAGATATGCACTTCTCATTACCAAATTATCCCCCCCTCAAATGAGGTTTTCTTCTCCCTTTTATATATCATTGTTGAGGGAGTCACAACTTTTCCTTTAATGTCTTTTGACTTTTCATTAACTTAATTAATTTTTAATTAATCATATTTAATTATATCATTTTATATTTTAATTTTATTATTATCATTTATTATTAAATAATATTTCAAAGTGGGGATATTATTATAATTTATTATTAAATTCTATTTCAAAGTGGGGATATTATTATCATTTATTATTAAATTCTATTTCAAAGTGGGGATATTACATTTAAATTTTTTCTTACCTTTACCCTTGGATGTTGGTTTCTTCTTTGATGCTTCAACTTTTGTTCCAGAGGTCTCACCTTCCTCATACCTAGAGAAACCAAGTCCAGTGGTATCCTTTGCTGGCTTTGCTGATTCTAGCTTTTGCTCTAGCTTAGCAGTACTCTGATTGAATTTGGCAAGTATCTCGTTTGACTTAGTAAGTTCCTTGGAAATAACAATATTGGATTCCATCAAGGTTGCATTCTCAGAAATAGCCATGTTTAGTTCACCTTGCATTTCTTCTTTTTCCACTTTACTTTCCTAGAGATGAGCGGTAAGGGTACTGATTTCTTGCTTCAGCTTGGAGATCTCATGATCTTTGTCTTTTACCAGATCTTCATCTTTCCTTTTGTTCTCAAGCTCCTGACACATTCTGATAGTCAGTCCTTCCAACTCCCTTCTCAAGTTGGCATTATATTTGTTCGGTTTTTCAACTTCTTCAACTAGGGCATCCATGTCTGCTTCATCAGAAGAGCTATTTTCAGTAAGTTCCATCAGTTTCTCAACATGCTCTCTTCTCTTGGCCAAAGAGGCTTTATACTTGGCTTTGAGTTCATGATAGGCTCTCTCAATCTGAGTGAGATGATGAGTAAGTTCCCTTACATTGTATTCCCCCATATCTTCTTCCAAGAGTAAGTTCCCTCACATTGTATTCCCCCATATCTTCTTTCAAGTGGTTAGACTTATAGAAAGGTTGGCTTTGATACCAATTGATGAATACTAAGAGGGGGGATGAATTAGTATGCCAAAAAATACTATAAGAAAACTCTTAAATAGTTTAGTAGATAACTGGTGCAACAAATTCACTAATAAACCGGTTAAGATAAATGCAAACCAAATAGAAAACAAAGCATTCACCCATAAAAGCATAGTCACCATAACACAAGATATTTGACGCCGAAACTCACAAGTAACTATCTACAAAATAGTAACCAGATCGGTTAAGGTCAGACTGGTTAAGGTCATACAATGTTCACTAGAATAGATCTTGTTAGGAATCTAGATCTCTGTTAGGAGATAATTCTAGTTAAAGACTACCCGTTAGAGGATTTAAGATCCATAGTCGTGAACCACCTTGTTAGAGGATTTACAAAGGCTTTGCTGAGCCTACCCAGTTAAGGGCTTCAGACTTGTCGAAGATGTGAGTAATCAACAAGTGAATGATCTAGATAATAGCACAGTATGCTTAATTAGATCCTTGACAACTCCTTGTTAATGTATTTCAGCATTACTTCAATCTTCTATATCTGCACACTCTATCTCTTCACACAAACCTAACCTTCTCTTCAATGATCACACATAATAACCTTCCTTTCTCTATGTCACATACAAAACCTAGACATGATGTCCTTATAACGAAATCTGATTTCATGTCGGTCCAATAAGATTAGACTACAAGTTCCTAGGTACAATGCATCTAGACACATTTGGTAACATGACACAAAAACACTACCAAAGTGTCGGTGGATGATAACTCATCACACATTACAATAATACCAGTTGGTAACTCATCATAGATACATATCGGTTAATACAATATATCGATTACCGATTGTCAAAAATGAAGACTGAAAGATCATAGTGTTCATATAAAAAATTGACTACTGCTCGGGTCCTTCGTTCCGCTTGAGATCCTTGTACTGCTTGGGGTCTTCAGTCAATCTGTGACCAGTAAACCATCTTCTACAAAATACCGATAGTCTAAAGACTACACATTTGATGACATACAATACCAGTTGGAACAACTACCGGTTGAGCATAACTCATACATCAAGTAAGTGTGTGTCCATCAAAGACAATCAAAACATCATTAAAATACCAACATGTTTCAATTGCGATAGGGCCCACTTGAAGAGGTAAGGCGATCATTCCTTTAGAAACTCTTTCTGCATCATCATTTGCTTTTATTGTGATTCTTCCTGATGTATCTACCAAGTCCTCAGAAAGTCCCAATTGTTTTATTAACTTGTATGTACACAAATTGAGTCTGGATCCACTGTCTATCGAGATACATTTGACCTTGTGTTTTTGGATAAGAGCTTTGATGTGCAAAGGTTTATTATGGTCTTGATCTGCAAGAGCATCATTGGAAGTGAACACAAGGTGTTGTTGGGCAGCTAGGTTTCTATTGAGAGCTTGAAATTGGGTAGCATTGATATTATTGGGAACATGAGACTCAAGGAGGGCTTGTTCCAAAATTTCCTTATGGACCGGGGAAGTCTTAAGGAGTTCTAGGATGGAGATCTGTGTAGGGGTCTTCCCAAGTTGGTCAAGGAGGTCATATCGGTGGGTGGAAGACATGGGGGGAGGGTTTGGTGGGGGAGGGGCTCCTTGAATAATGACTTTGCCTTGGTGGGTGGTTACATTGTAGTCATTCTGAGAGTGGGAAGTAGAAGGTGTAGCACCTTGAATGACTATCCTAGCAGGGTTAGGTCTTCTTTGGGAAGGGGGAGGGTTAGCTCCTTGGATAGTTATGATGTTGACATGGTTGTCTTTAGGCTCAATGCGACCTACTAAAGAGTCAAAGCCTGTTATGTGATTAGTATAGTCATAGTTCATGATGTTAGATGATGAGCCTTTTCCTTTATCATGTTTTGGGTAGGGATCCTGGTACATTTTGAGTATGTCATTGCTATTACTAGGTTTTGAATTTGCTACCTCAATCTCACCCCTATCAATGAGATCTTGTATGTAGATTTTAAGCTTCATGCACTTTCGTGTATCATGCTCCTGGATATGATGATACTCACAATATTCATTCTCATTATACCACCTAGGTTTGGGTTGATTGGGATCGAACAGGCGAGTAATCGGGAAGACCACTGTGCCTGCTTGAACAAGCTTTTGAAACACCACTTCAATGGGCTCAACAAGAGGAGTGAAATCTCTTGGAGTTCTGTTATTGGATCGGGGTGGTTGCCCATGGATTGAGATATTTTTATGAGGCTTTTGAGATTGATTTTGATTATTTTGATTGTTGAATTGGTGATTGGTGGTGGTGGGCTTTGGAGTAGCGGCCACGGTCTCGACCCATTTTGCATCAGTCACACCATTATTGACTATGTTGTTTTTTTTGGACTAGAATTTTGGTTTATCATTATGATAAGAGGAAGAATTTTGACTTGATTTTGGTAAATTTTCAAGGTTCCTTCCTCTAACAAGACATGTTTGAGGGCTAGGCCCTTATCAGTCAATTTTTGGAAAGATTTAATACATTGAGATGTTAGAGGCCTTGATAGTTCGAGCACTAGATTATTTTGAAATAATTCAATTTGGTGTTGTCCTGGCATGTCCCATTGGAATTTATTGATGAGGTGTCACCATCTTTGTAAGAAGTTAGCAAAAGTTTCTCTAGGCATTTGCTTCATGTTACAAAGGTCCATCGTGGAAACATCATTAGCCATGTTGTAGGCATAGTGCGCCAAAAAATTCTCTGCTAAGTCTGGGAAGGAGGTAATGGAACCTCGAGGTAAGGATGAGAACCATGCAAGAGTATGTCCCGTGAGACTCTTAGGGAAGATCATTCGAAGGTATAGGTCGCTATAGGAGACTTCTTGACATAGGATGTGAAATCCCCGAACATGGTCTTGGGGGTTCCCTTTTCCCTCATACTTCATGAACTTAGGGATCTCAAACCCTGGTGGGTATGGGGCAACCAATATAGATGGGTCATAAGGACAAGGAAAAAATCCCTCAAACAAGTAAGGTTTCCTTTTGTTAGTCCCTTCTTTCATGTCTTTGATGATATTTTTCATGTCCTGAATTTCTTTAATGAGGTCTTGTTGTGGATTTTGGACATGATGAATTGTGTTTGACCCTAGAATTGGATGAGTCATGGAAGGTCCCCCACCACTAATGTATTGATATGATGAGGAACTGGGAATGTGAGATGTGATGACTGATGTCACAGGGACTTGAGTGACAGTCGGTTGTGACTCCCAAATTGTTGTGACAGGAGGAAGTGAGGCTCAAATGAAGTTAGTGACATTGTTGGAAGGAATGGAGGGTACTGTAATAGAAATATATGGTCGGGTAGAAGAAGATGGTATAGAGGCATGTTTGATAATATATGAGATCAGATTTGGTAGTGGCATAGATGGTAAGAAGGAAGAAGCTCGAATGGAGACCACGGGGATAGATGCTGTGAGCACTATTGATTGGGGTTGAATGATTGGCGGGGGCACAATTGATTGAGTTTGAATAAGGGGTACGACGGTATGAGTAGGAGCAAGGTCTCCTTGTGGTTGTTGACCAAGGGTGGATCTATCAAGATTGGGTGGGAGTTGAGCTCCATTTCAAGGAGAGTCTTTAGAATAGCACTAGGATTGTGTCAGATAAATTTCTCCAACATTTCTTGACTATAAGAGTCTTCTAAGGAATTTCACACTTCCGAAGAGAGTTTATCTTGGTCAACCATATTAGGATCTTGTGGTTGATTTTGAATGTTAGGTTGCACACTTTGTGTAGGATCTTTTGTAGGGTCTTCATACAGGACATTAATGTCTGACATACCATATTGTTGTTCGGCCATATTTTTCTTTTGAGTTCGAGTTGTGAACATACAATAATAACCTTAGAAAAGATTGATTGGAGAAGGAAGAAATTTTGATGAAAGGACTTAGAAAGGATCTTGGATTTTAGGATTTGAATTTGATGAAAATGGATTTTGTTGATTGATAGGGTCCTTGGATTAGGACATGGATTTTATTAGGATTGCACCTTAGTCCTTGGATGAGGATTTTAGGTGGGAAAATGTTGACGAAACCACAAGCGGGGTAATGACCAAGTTGGGTAAAATTTAGACCTTGGAATGATGATCAAAATCATTTCTTCTACTAAGGGTTGACTAATGACCCTAAGCAAAATAAAGGCGTGAAATAAGAGTCTTGATTGAATCAAAGGATAGGGCAAAGGTACTTGGAGAGGATTATTTTTCAAGCACAAATCCAAGTGATTGATTGATTAAGGATGAGGTCTAAATGAAACTTCAGAAGGCATACAACCTTAACATGAGGTTAAATTGGATTAAAGGATGATTTGATTTGGATTTGAGAATTGATTTGATAATTGAAGGTGATTGATTTTGTGATCAACTGATGTGCTAAGTCCTTAGGAAGAGATTGAGGATGATTGATTGAAGAGGGATGATAGTGATGATTAGAAGAAATTTGATGACTAGGCTATCCTTGGCATGAACATGACTCAATAGATGATTGGTTCGGATGGCAAGTTGTATGAAGGGATATGACCACCTTGATTTTGATGATATTTGGTGTTAAAAGACAATCCTAAACCTTGATGGAGGGCACACACTCTTAATTCATCACTAGAATCAAACTCATTGCTATGACCATGGATGTAATCGTGGTAATGATGCAAGTGTTGGTATTTTGGTATGGTTTTGTCATTGATGTCAACACCTACTGAAAACAAGCACTTTGGAGATCCAACAACATTCATCGACAAGCAAGTAACTATTGCATAGTTACTGGTATATGGTTCACCGACAGGATATAATATTCACCAGTACCTGGAATGATATGGAAGACACTTGGCAATGTCGAAGACATCATGTGGACACTTTGTTTTGAAGAATTAATCATTGGTATATTCATATTTGCATATTTGCTTTTACCAACAAATAGGTCCAGGTTATCTAGGGTTACACCAGCAGGTTTATCTTTTCCAGATTAGCATGGCACACTATGGATATGATTTATTATTGATGTAAATGTATTAAGCCTACATGTTTAATCGATTATTGCATTGGATATTATATTGTATGTAAAATGTTTATTGTAATATCTTGTAGAATTGACCTACTAAAATTGGTCTTAGGGTATGGTATAAATGTAAGATCTAATTGTTAAGATCAAGTGTGGAATGCGAAAAAGAATTGTGTGAAGGTATATGCAAGATTAAGCATAGGTATACACGAAGACATCATTTGAAGGTGAAGTTAGGTTTTTGTATAAGCATATCAGCATTACACTGGTACTGAATCCAACATATGAAGATGCTATTTTGTGCAGTACATTCTTATTGGATTTAACCATCCAACTGTAGTCAGTGTGACTCCCATTTTGTGATTGAGCAGTGAGCTCTAGGCTGTTGGCCTTTCTGCATGTGTAGACCCTATTTATGTACACTTACTATTTGCAGTAGTATCATCTGATTGTGGGTAAGGTTTCCCACTATGGTTTTTCCCCTTATAGGGTTTCCACGTACAAATATTGGTGTTGTGTGTTGTGGATGACTTTATGTTTATGTTTCATGCATTAATCTTTACCAGTATAGCAATTTTCTATTAACACTGTCTACCGGCATACTTAACTGGTTTATCGGTATTAAGCACTAAGCTGGTTAATTGATTTTTGGTTTGAATTTATTAGACAACTGATCCCCCCCCCCCCTCTCAGTTGTCTCCGGGACCTAACAGCAAGAAGGTCCTATGTTTAAGAAAGAGTTTGTGGTTTGTGTACTAAAACTTCTGACGTCTAATGAGTTGTGCTTGTGTGAGATTCTTCTTCTTGATAGGTCAGTGGATTGACTTCTTATGATGCTTATATGACTTGGGTTTATGAAACATGAGACAGATAAAGTTTTGACGTAATTGGGATTTTGTGTGGAAGATGACTAGGATGTGACTTGGGTATGACTATGATTGAAATTGTGATTAGGACTTTGACTTGGATGATTGTTTGTTTTTAGACAAGTGTTTTTGCAAAGTGTTTGAGGATAATGATGTGTTTAATCTACTCTTGGCAAGTAAGTATCAAGCAAAGAAAACATGATAATCAAATGAATTTTAACTCAAAGACACATGCTCATATACAACATTCTTAAGGCTAGCAAGGACAATAGTCATTGGATCCCAATTGGTTTCCTAGCTATGTTTACCCAGAGTAGACACTTAGATGCTTGACCCCACTAGCTCCCCTCCACGACACTCACTTTTCAGGGGCAGCCAAGAATCAATTCCCATGAAAACTCCTCATGGCGAACATTGTGTCTCTACTAAGGACCATAAAACTATGGGTGACTTTGGAGGTCCAACCTCTTGCACCAATGACTATTTTGGTGACTATGCACAAGGTGTTTAATATATCTTCCCATTAGGAGCTACCCTTCATAGTTGCACAAGCGCAATTGAGGCTCATATCCCAATGAAACACCAAGAACTTAGTAGTCATGCAAGCGTGATTGAAATCTCTAGGATCCTACTAAGCACCCAATGTGAGAGTGAACTCTCATATATCCCCAATCATTGATTCTTTCGATCTTAATGGCCTATTTATTATAGTGAGTTGGGAACCCTAGGTCTGGGTGTACTCACTTGGGTCGTTCCCCTCTCACCGGCTCAAAGAGAAACTTGGGAGGACATGCCTGCTAAGGGTACACATGCAATAAACATGAAAATATTGGAGGGTCTGGATTTCTAATCGTCTAGATAGACGCGAGCATACTCTCCTACCTTTATGCTTTTCACAAACATGAAAAACAATGATTCATTTACCCCTAATTAGATCTAGGTGCCTAATAAAAGAAACACAATGTTTGTTTGAAACTCCTAGGCAACCTGCAAAACCACTTGATTAGTAGTTTTGTATCTTTAGGTCAAATGAACCAAGGGAAAAATATTGATTGCAAGGTTAGATTGAATCAATGAACAAAAGATATAAAACATTCAAATAACAAAATATGAAAGCAATCTTTATACATTGCCAAAAGAGTTCTGTTGTTCCTTCGATTTGGACTCTTGTTGAAGCCAATAACGCGCCTCTTCCTAGCTTGATCTGATTGGTCCAATAGGAATTATATGGTTGGATCTCCAATATTATGCACAATGGATAGAGGATGGATGGATTGATGTTCAAAATATGAAATGGCTAAGTATGGATGAGTGCAAATTTTGGCATAATAAGGGTATGAGGATGATTTCTTGGGCACAAAATAGCAGCATGGATTTACTAAAATTGGAGATGAGATATAAGGGGATGGAGTCCTAAATTTATAGGAGGAGAAGAGGAGAAATGGAGGGCTAGGATTGATCCAAGATGGAGAGTCAGGATCTCTTGTGAGACCACACAAGGCCCAAGAGGAGATGACAAGACAAGTGTGGAGACCAAGAGATATGCCTTAAAGGAATTTATTCTCTCCACACTCATCAAGGCTCATTGGGAAGAATTCCCAATGTGACTAGGGAAGAGCAAGGAATAAAATATTCCTTGAGGGATGGGGATGAAGAATTAAAAATTCTTCAAAAAGGATGTTCATGGGGATTGGAGGAATAAAGAGGAATTAAAAATTCCTTGGAGGATGGGATTCCTAGAGGAATGTGAGATTTTGAAAATCTCACATTCACCTAGGAAAAGAGCATTTAAGGAAGGTAGTTGGATGGAAGGGACAAGGAGTTGAATTTGTGGCTAATCATGATGATTAGCCACTAGCAACTCATTAGGAGAGGGATTATAATAATGATTAGGTGGGATTAGGGTAGATAAGATTTGTAGGAGGATTTGACTAGGAGAGAGAATGATTGGAGGGAATTAAAAATTAGAAGAAAATGATAAGTGAGTTTAGGGAGATTCTAGAAGAATTCATTAGTAATTTAGGTTAATGATGGATTAGGAAAAAGGTGATTTGTAGGAATCACCTAGATTAATCAATTAATTGAAATTAATTAATTAAAAGGAGGAATTTGAGAAGACTTAATATTAGGGATTTTTAGAAGAATAAAGGTGGATTGATTTATTAAATCAATCAACAGACAATAGTGACAACATTAATTATACTTAATTAATATTGAGGAGGAATAAGAATTGACACAATTAATAAATTAATTATGCAAAGAACTTAAAATAATTAAAATACTTATTTTTAAGTGTCTGCACTATCTACTATATTCTATCTAATTTCCCTCTGATTGACTTCTAATGCTCAATTACAATTATTTATATGATCCAAGAAGATCCAGGCGGCCCAATAGGAATCAAATGCCAAAGAACAAGATCAAACATGTAAAACCAATAGGTCAGCCTCCACTAAAGAGATTCCTCCAAAAAATCCAAAGGATGAAGTGTGGATCAAAGGGAAGGTTAGCCACATGCCAAGGAACATTGGAATCAACACATAGGGCTCCGCAAGCTATGGAAGGGATCCGATAGATTCACCAATGCAAATAGGTCCAAACAATTCCGGTACTAGAAAACTGTTGCGGAATCCAGAATTGATAACTTGCCAGAAAATGATCAAAATGCTCCACGGTTTAGGGATAAAGAATATGATCATGTGCTTAAGAAAAATCCAACTCTGTAAGATCCGATGAGTTAATGCAAGAAAATGCAGAATGAAATACCGAAACTACCAAACATAAAACAAACAGAAAAGAAATATCTTTGGTTGATGCAAGATTGCCATGAACCGAGGATTCTCCTGCATCATCTTCTATCTCCATGTATCTTGTTTGATATACTTGCTCTTAGATTTTATGTGTGCACAAGAGCTCAAAAAAGAACAGATTGTGGTTGATAGCTTGATCGCAAGAAGGCTTGATTGATGCAATCATTAAGTGATTAGATGGTTAGGGTTGAAAAGGAAGAGGGCATCCTCTTATATAGAGAAAACTGTAAGAAATGGAGGGATAATATTAAGAGGTGTAAAGATAAATGGTTGGCTAGGATTAAAGGGTAGGTGGAAGAAATAATTAAATGATAAAGGGGGTAGGTAAGAGAAGAATTGAGAGATGAATGACATGTGTCATGGATAGAAAAGGCTAAAGAATTAATTAAACAAATAAATATTTATTTAATCAATAGAGGAAGTGGGATCAATTAAATAAATAAAATATTTATTTAATTTAGGAAAGGGATAATTTAAATAAATAAAAGTATTTGGAAAAACTCACATTTATAAAAATTAAAATTGTGAAGACGTTATGGGGTGCCCTGCAACTGGTACGATTCCAGGAAGATTGTCTTTTCACCTTCCTTGGATTTTGAATCTGGTTTGCTAGCGCTTGTGCAATCCCTTTGGTGTCCTACATCAGCCTGTCGTGTAATTAATGTTTTCCCTGTGTTGCCTTGGTGTTTGAATGACTAGTTTGTGGATGCTTTGTGCTTTCGTTTATTCACTACATTGTTTCTTTTATTTTTTCTCCCTCTGCATGATCTTTTTTCACTTAGCAGATTGCCCCTGGGCTTAGGTTATGATTGTGTAAAGATGGATGGGTAGTCTGAATAATGGTGATCCCATTTGCAAGAATGATGAGGAGGACGTCATTAAATAATAGTGGGGTTTGGAGGATGAGGCTGTTATTTCTTAGAAGAGTAAGCATGAAAAGTTATCCTACAAAGCAGTGGTCTTGGTGCAATCGGCCATAGTTTGCTTGCCTTTTACTAGTTTCGATGGATCTTTCTGCAGGCCCGAGCACATGGACACAGAGACCGGTTCAGGAGGGACCGCAACCGATGGAGATAGACTCAAACCTGGTGATAGTAGCGTGACTGACGACCCCAGAGGGGGAGGAAATGGTAAGTCTTGTCCTCTCATGTTGGAGACCCTTTCCTTGTCGCTGAATGAAGATATGGTTAAATCCATTAGGATGGAGCAATCGCGCTTAAGAAATATTGTAATTTTTTTTGTTTGCATGGATAGAGAATCTTTACCTTCGTGGAAATTTTTTGATGACTAGATTGCTATTGTCTAGGGAAAGAAATTAGGTATCCATGTCAATTTCTGCAGAATGATTCATAAGGGTTTATTTGTAATTTTTGGAATGTTGGGTGCTCCTTGTTTAGGGCATTTCCTTGGTCTCCCAAAGGAAATGTAGAGCAGGTTATTGCTCGCTCCTCTCCTAACTGGGTTGAAATTAAGAATCTCCAACCTGAATTTTGGCCATTCATTCCTCAAATTTTGAAGTTGTTGGGCTCGGTTCTGCAAGTCAAGGATTCAAGAACCACTCTCCCTCATTTGAATGCTCGAGCTCTTGTTGCTCTTGATCCCAAGGTTGTGTTTCTCGACATTATCTCTCTAGATTTTGAAGGAGAAATCTTTTCTTGGGAATTGTCCATGTTGGGCAATTTGGGGGCTTGTTTCTTCTGTAAAGTTAATGGGCATATGAGAAAGGATTACCCTTCTCTGAAAAACTCTCACAATGCTAATTTTAATATTGATGATAAAAACAATTTGAGAAGTGATAGTAGTAAAATGCAAAACTATGTTTATTCATCTAAAGAAAGCAATTATTTACCAGTGGATATCCCATCTGATAATGGCAAGGAGAAGGTCAATTCTTGCCTTGAGTGCTCGATTGGTGATAGTAATGGCCATAAATTTGTTAGTTTATCCAATCCTGTGTTCAAGGATGAGTATGAGGTTGTACAATCCCCTCTTTTGAATGATCCCTACAACATCCTTGTCGGGTGTCACCCAGTATAGGCTAATCCTTCTAATTCTGATCAAGTGAAGGTTTTGAACTCCTCCCCCCAGCCCAGGTTGAATGCTCAACAACTTGCCTTTGCAAGTATTAAGGAGAAGGTTGGTTTATTAAGAAATGCCACGCAAGTCCCATCTAAGTTGATGATGAGCAACTCCTTACCTAGTATCATGAATTCCATGGTGGATGGCTCTCTTGATAAATAGATTGTGCCCTTTGGTGTGGATGGTATGGCTATTAGTAATGCTGAGCAGTTTATAGAGGTGGTTAGTAAAAAAATTAGAAAGAAAATGAAAAACATCTGATAGGCAATCTCTTTCTAATGATAATAGTAAAAAAGCTAATGAGATGCCTGAGTGCTTTAATAGGTTGTACACGAATAAAAAACCCTCCACCAAATAGTTCTTATGATGATGCACATACATAGCTAGGATGTTAGGGGTCTGGATATGTCTGATAGAAAATATGTGGTTAGAAAATGGTGTAACAATATCAAGGAAAAATACATTATATGCCTCCAAGAGATCAAAGTGGTAGGGTTTCATGCTTACACCATGCTGAAATTCTTGTGGGCTCAGGCCATAGGATTCCACTCCAATCATGATAGGGGTAAAGGTGGTAATGCCATTCTGGTTCTCCCTAAGTGGGAAGATAAGATCATTTCTAATGGTGTCTCCCCTTTCCAAAGAGCCTTGTGGGTCACCTTTAAAGAGAATGAATGTGTTTTTGGTATTTGCAACATTTATGCTGCCAATGATTACAGAGATAGAGCTAGGCTTTGGGACTGGTTAACAATCGGTCTGCCGAATGCCCATTGGAATTTTCTGGGTGATTTTAACATGATAGAACATGGCGAGGACAAAAGTGGTAGCAATAAACATTGTTGGAAGGGTAATGAACATTTTTTTGGGCGAAATTCAAAAGGAGATTTAATTTGGTAGATCCTATGGAGAAGAAAAGGGCCTCCTTTTCTGGTATCTGGTTCACATGGTACAATAATCAAAGTGGTAAGAAGAGAATGTATTTTAGACTGGATAGATGCTATGCAGATGCTTGTTACTTTTCTTTCTTCTCTTAAGGGGGGCATGCCCCTACATGTGTCTCTCCTGCTACTATCTCAGACTATTCTCCTATCTATGTCACTGTTAACACAGACCTTGATCCTTCGTCTATGATCCGACATAAACGGGAAAATGGTTTCAAACTTAATGTCTCCTTGCTTAATGATGAGGATTCTAGTGAGGCTATTAAGATGGTTTCCCACTTGACCAAAATATGTTCTCTTGACCTTAGACCTAGGGAATGGTGGGAGGCTCTTACTGCTTCTTGGAGGAAAATGTTTCAAATCATTGGTAAGAAATATGCTATGGACAGGTCTAGAGAGGAGTCTTTTCTTCAATCTAGGCTAAATGAGATTGAAAAGGAACTTCAGAGTAAGGGGAATGACCTAACACTTGAGGGAGAATTATCCTTGGTCAAGAACCTCCTAAGGAAATTGCAACACTTCAAGATCAAAGGACAGAAGGTTAGAGCTAGAATGAACTGGATTAAAGGTGGTGATAAGGGAACCAACTACTTCTTTAATCTTATCAAAGCAAAGAATAAGAGGGAATTTATTGAAGACATTCAAGTCAAAAATTTAATCACTAATGATCCGGTATCCATCAAGGAGACTTTCTTCAGTTTTTACATTGGTCTCTTTTCTTCTGAACACGGTGATATGAATCAAGAGGCCCTCGAGAAGTGCTTGTTGTTAATCCCTAAGAAAATCTCTTGTGTGGAAGCTAAGGCTCTAAGTCATGGGATCTCTCTAGAGGAGATTAAAAGTGCTATTAGTTCATTAGCCAATGGTAAGTCCTCAGGGATATATGGTGATAGGGAGGTAACCTAGTTTGCAATCAATTTGGTTTCTTTGATGGTTTGCTTCTATCCCTTTCTGGGTTCCAAGTCTACCCCTCTATACTTGTAAGGGCTTCCCTACCATTTGTTTGATTATCTCACCTTCCTAAAGCTCACAAAGTAAGCTTGTTCACTAATTCCTTGTAGGGGTTTAAGACACACACACATTCACTCTCTTTTTGCAAAACCACCCATCTTGTTTGGTTTAGCAAACTTTTCCCTATGGCTACATAATGTCTCATTTTCACGCTTTTAGCCTTTTGGATATTTTCCTAGTTCTTAGTAGTTTCCTTCCTCTGTAAGTTATCTCCTTCAAATTACTAATACCTCGCCAGACTACCACCAAGCTTGCCTAGGCTCAGTATGCAGAAATTGCAATTGCCATTTCTTGGTCTCTCTCAAATGAAAACCTACTGTACAATTTTAGCTCTACTTGATAATTTCCAAAGATCTTGTGGAGTTTCAAGTCAGAGCCATTTGATTATTGCAAACAAGGAACAAAAAATGAAAAGGAAAGCTTTATTTGAAAATCCCAAATTTATTCATGGGTTCAAACCAATAACTCACAGAATAGAGAAATGAAACAATTACATTAACTACATATGTGAAACGAACAAAAATGAAACTCTAATTGAAAACCAGAAAATGGACTTCTCCATTACATTCCAGAAAAACAAAAAGTGTTCTTCAAGGCAATCGACAAACAACGATCAATGATTCATGATCAAATATCCATGATTAACCATTAGCCTCTTACAGATGCCCGTTGGGTCTTTTTATACATATATCCTCTATTTGGAACTCCTCTTATTAGATGAGATAAATCTCATTACCAATGGTCTCCATTTGTAACTGCACTAATGGTTTGAAATTTAACCGTATGATCTTCCTTGATCTCATTCTGCGCTCTACCATATGGTACCCCCTGATTAGCTCCAGGGTCCCTATCCTACCATATTAGCATGACCTCACTAACCACCCAAAATGAAGCTCTTCTTTGTTGCTGGGTCACGATGGATATTCTAACGAGCAGTTTCCCATCGCGACCTAGTGATCACTATTGGATCAACCTTGATCTGCTTGCCCGTTAACTTGCCTAAGATTCTCTCTTGCCAGGCCCCACCACTTGGTCACCAAGTCACATGGATTATCTGGCAATCATCTTCCCATCGCGATATAGCGACAATCGTAGGATCATCCACGATCACCGTCTGAATACAAGTCCAGTTAGTCATCAGGGTAAGACTTGCTGATCGGGGTAGGTCTTGTCGATAAGAGACATTTAAAAACTACAACTAAAAAACCATACAAATGGACTAGAGCCAGTCCTTATGCATTTACATGACCACTGGAAGGTCTCACAGGACAAAAATGGTTAAGGGTATTTCAACCCTTAGGTGCTCCTACACCATACTTCCCCCAAAACAAAGAGGTCAAGTGACTGCACTCAGCAGGAAGGAAAGATCAATTCCTGACTTAACAAAGTTTGATTTAGGGACTCAGGTCACTTCACAATTAGGTTTATGCATCCACTTGACCAAATGTTCCATGTAGACCTGCTGTCTAGTCTTCTTGAGAATGCAGGAATCCAACACTTTCTTAGCCTGAGGCATGGAAGGAGAAAGGTAGGTTGGCAAGTGACTGTTGAACATTTGAAACTCTTGCATCCTCCTTGGGAAGTTTTCCCTTGTAGACAACCAAATTTGCGACATTAAAAATGAGAGATAAAGCAATATCAGATGGCAAATCAATCTTATAGGCATTAAAGCCATAATTGGCTAAAAATTTACATGGGCCTATTCTCCTCATTTGTAGCTTGTTGGGAACCTCTTTCTGAAGTCAAGCCTTGTTCAAATGTACCATCACCAAATATCCAACTGAAAATCGCACATCTCTCTGGGTGGTATCAACTCAGGCTTTAACTTTTTGTGAAGAATCTTGGAGAGCGTGCCTGACTTGGTCATGAACCTCCTTCACAGATTGAGCAAAATCATCAGCTTGACCACTTCTATGCAAAAGAATACCAAAATCTTGTAATTCCATAACACCTTGTGGGTGTATACCATACACTATCTCAAAAGGACTCTTCCCAGTAGATCTGTTGACACTATCATTGTAGGCAAACTCCGCCTGGTGAAGAACCTAATCCCAACTTTGTCCATATTCTTTTGTCAAACACCTTAAAAGGTTTCCAAGTTTCCTATTGACCACCTCTGTTTGACCATCTATTTGGGAATGATAGGCTGAACCAAAACACAAGTTAGTTCCTAGTCTTTTCCAAAGAGTTTTCCAAAAATGTGCAGAGAATTTGACATCTCTATCTGAAACAATACTAACCAGAAAACCATGGATTCTTATATACTCTTTGAAAAACAAGTGTGCAATGTGACTAGCATCATGGGTAGTTTTACAAGGAACACAATATGCCATCTTACTGAATCTGTCAACAACAAAAAAAATGCTATCACAACCAAGCTTTGTTTTGGGTAATCTAACTACAAAATCCATACTGACACATTCCCATGGCTTGGTAGGAATAGGTAATGGCTGATAAAGACAAGCATTAGTAGTTGTACCTTTAGCTTTCTGACAAACCATACACTGCTCAACATACCTTCTGATATCCCTCTGTATTCTGGGCCAATAGTAGAACCTTTGAACAAGTTCCAATGTCTTATTAAGGTCAAAATGACCACTCAAACATCCATTATTCTTTTCTTGGATCAAATTTTCCCTCATCGATCCTTTGGGAAAACACAACTGTCCACCTTTAAAAAACAAACCATTTTGCAAAGTAAAGTCAGCATATTCACTATGAAAGTGATTCTGAAATTCTTGACAAGCCTTGTAAATGGCTACAAAATCTTCATCATTGGGGTACAAATCCTTTAAGTAATCAACTCCAATACTCCAAATTTGCACTTCTTGCACTGTTAGTAGCCTTCTACTCAAAGCATTTGCTAATTTATTACACTGTCCTTTCTTATGCTTAATAGAAAAAGTATATGACTGCAAATACTCAACCCATTTAATGTGCCTATGACTTAACTTATCTTGTGAATTCAGAAAACTTAAAGATTGATTATCTGTGTAAACAACAAACTCCTTAGGTAACAAGTAGTGCCTCCACTTCCTAAGAGCTTGGACAATATCATACAACTCGAGATCATAGGATGAATACTTCTTCTTGGCATCATGGAGCTTCTCACTAAAGAAAGCTACAGGTCTATTCTCTTGACTCAAAACAACACCAACTGCTATATTACTTGCATCACATTCAATTATGAACAACTTGTCAAAACTAGGAAGAATGAGTACTGGTTGTGTAGCTACCTTTTGTTTCAAAAGTTCAAACCCTTTGTTAGCAACATTGATCCACTGAAACTTAGTCTTAACTCCTCCTTTGATGGTATCTAGCATGGGTGTACAAATCTCAATGAACCCTTTGATAAACTTCCTGTAGAATGGTGCCAAACCATGAAAACTTCTTACTTCACTTGCTGTCTTTGGTGTTGGCCAATTTGTGATGGCTTCCACCTTTGATGTGTCCATCTTCAAATCACCTCCTGAAACTACAAATCCAAGATAGACAAGTTCCTGCTTCATAAACTCACACTTCTCCAAGTTTATTGTTAGTTGCTCGTCATACAATTTTTGCAATACAATACTAAGATTCTCTAGATGTTCCTCTTTAATTCTATTGAAAATCAAGATATCATCTAAGTATACAACAACAAATTTACCAATAAAATCTTTTAGCACTTCATTCATGAGTCTCATGTGTTAGGATTCCCATAGATACTAAGAGGGGGGGGGGGTGAATCAGTATCTAATCGGTTTATTGAATTTATTAACTTAAAACATGCAGAACATATTATAACAGTATACCGGTATGCAAGAAATAATGCAAAAAATAGAAATGAAAGTAACCACATAAGAAACACACCATAACACAGGATTTTAACGAGGAAACCTGGTGTGGGAAAAACCTTGGTGGGATTTGTGACCCACAATATTCACTTACTGGCCAATAAGGGAATATTACTTACAATAGGGGGCCTACACATGCAGGAAGGCCAAGTGCCTAGAGCTCATTGCTCAATGGGAAGTCTCACCGACTTACAATGTGGATTATGCAAATCTAATGTCTTGTACTACTTTACAATAGCATCTTCAATGCTAGATTTAGTACCAGTTTCTGCTCTGTTCTTTACATATACCCTTTAACCTATATTTCACATAATAGGTCTGCTTCCTAATCTTTCTCCATGCCTATAAAATGTCTACAATGATCTCTCTTATATATGAGAGTCATTTTACAACATGCCAAGTCGGCTTACAAAGTTTTTACAATAATAAACAAAATATAATATATCAAAAATCCTGTCGGCCTCTATGCCGGTATGCTTCCTTTTTCTGTGCCAGTGCCAATGGTCTGAGTGCCGGTGTAGTGTAATGTCTTGCGAGTGTCATGCCTTGCTAGTGCCATAGGATTGTAAGGTTGCCATCAATGACAAAACCTTCAATCACCTTCAATGTCTCATTGGAGTGTGCATATGCCAACAATCTCCCCCTTTGGCATTGATGGCAACACTCATGAGAAATTTCAAAAGTGTATCCAAAAATGTGAGGTCCAAAAATGTTACCAAAAATGTGTACTCCCCTGAGCATATGATTCCAGTGATATTGAATTTTCTCATACCACTACTCCCCCTTTGGCATCAATGACAAAGGTTGTCAAAATGTTAGTAGAGTTTGTGGTTTCAACCTTGTAACTGGGTAGTTACAATTTGAAATAGATCTGTCAAAATTAAGTTTATACTCTCCATAAACTTTTTACTATCTCTGATAGCTATTTCTATCCTTTGAATTGTACTGGTGAGATGTTGCATGTGCTCTACCAGTGTCCTTTGTCCCTGTACAAGTGCCTCAGATATCTCTTTCCGAATGAATTCTAGATAGTCCACTCTTGGACTCAATCTTAACCTTAAACTTTTTTCCTTATTCTCTATTTTCCCATTTTCTCTTCCCAACTTTAGTAGTTCATCCTCAAAATTTGTTATCTGCTATTCAAAAACTGATAGTGTATCTGGTGAATTAACAAAATTATCTACAATTTTATTTATTTCATCCTATACCTTTCTTATTTTCTTATCTATATCAACTATTAGTAGGTTAGTCTTGGAGGAGTCTTTGCACAAAGTCTTGAACTCTTTTAGTAAATTACACAGTTCTGGTAGAAGTGTGTCATATTCTCTGGTACACTTCTTTATCTGATTTTCAAAGAATTTTTGTTTTTCAATTTCTACCTTATTCTTCATTGCCTCTTGCTCAATTGTCACTGTGTTTTCATTGATGTACTTGGACAAAATTTTAATTTGACTTAATGAATCCTTATTGTCTATGTTACAGTTAGGAGCTAGTCTCTTCAAAATTGGTATGGTGTCATCTATTGCCTTATAAGCTTGTGAGTTGCAATCTGTTATCCTTTTAATTGAATCTAAGAGTAATTCAGTCACATTAGTTGATTTGTAGCCTAATGATGAGGAACCTACATTTTGAGTACCGCCGATGGAAGTAACAAAGCTTGTATTGACCTCTGGTAGGTCTGTTTGTGTTTGCATTTCCTTAAGAAATGGTTTTTCTACTTCTCTAGTTGCCGGTTGCACTGTTTCCTCATGAACATGTTCCTGTACTTGTTGTTGTTCCTGTTTCAAAACCTTTTTCTTTGTTTGTTTCTCTGTTTGTTACATTGTCTTAGTTTGAGTTTGAGTTTTTACCTATTGCTCTTTGACATCTACCAGTTTCTATTGTGTGTTTTTAGTTTTCTCATCTATCGGAGGCTCATTAGCCATGTCAGTCTTATCGGCTGTATCTTTGTCTACCACAATGTTGATCTTTTGAGTATCAACATCCACTGTATATAAGACTTCAGAATTAGGATTGACATCTTGTTCATTCATACTTTTAGCTACCATTGATCTTCTGTAGTTGTTGTTGTTGTTGTTACCGATGGAGTAGTCAAAGGAGGTGGGGTTAAGTTGTCTTTAATTTTGATACTGGGTAGTCCACCAACTTTACCTTTACCCTTGTCCTTGTCCTTTTGATATACCTTTATAGGTTTGTGGCTCATGTATTCTTCTTGTTTTTCTTTTTCCACTAGGAAAATGTCCCATGCATTTTCTATCTCCTCAGTCACCTCATTAACTCTTCCAACCATTAAAGCAATTTGCTAGTGTGCAGTAGAAAATACTGACCGGTTGGCTTCAATAATTAAGTCATCAATTTCTTTGGGTGAATTCACCAGGTATACAACAAGTAACTTTTCTATCTTTATTTTCTTGTCAAGTTCTACTACTGCTTGTCTTCTTGCTTCCAATCTTTGAAATAATTCATTTGGTACTTCATCTGCTACTTCCATCAAAAATTTCTTATACATGTCCATGTGCAAAACAACACTATTTTCTACTTGTTCTTTTTCATCAGCTGTCAGAGTGTCATATAATTTCTCTATATTCTTCAGTTTCCCTTCCTCTATAATTTCATTCAACAGTATGTCAAGAGGGGCCATGTCCTTATTTGTCCTCTTATTCTTCTTGGGTGTCAGTTTCTTCTTTGGTGTAGCCTTTCTTACCGAAGATCTCATTGCTTGTTGTTTTTGTCTTGTCCTCCTAGGTGAGGGTGTAGTTGTCGGTGAGGGATCTCTTTGTCTTACAACTCTCTTGAAAGTTGTAGTCATGTCATTCTCTGAAGAAGTGCCTACCAGTGATAGGTGAGTTTTAGGTTGTAAAGTTCCTAACTCTTCCTCAGTAATACCTGTTTGTTTTAGCACATCTTCTTTAATGGCCTTTGCCATTCTAGAACCTCTTCTCACAACTGCTTCGACCTTCTTCACTCTCTTCTTAGATTGAATTTGTTTTTCTATGGTCTTAGCACTACTAAATACTTCTTCCATTGGTTCATTAGGGGCTTCCAGAAGTGCTTTAGCATATGTTTCAATGATAAGGTCATCTATTTCATAACCCATTTCTATTACCCAAACTGTCCTAGGGATGACTGCTTCCATCCAGATCTCATCCTTCTTAATTACAAAGCATATGTTATCCTTATATTTGTCAACAATCTTTTGTGATAATCTGATTCTTTTCTTCATTTTGGCCTTAAGTGCTTGAAAATAGTCTTGGATATTCTGATCCTTATCTTCTCCCATATTGTTGAATAGTTCTGTTAGTTGTTTACCTACCAAGATATCATATCCAAGTTCTTTATAGCCTATACTAGGAACCTGTTTGGTTATATGTAGCATCAGGCATACTAGTAGATTTCCAAACCTAAAAGATCCTTTCTTGTCCTTCTTAATCTTGCCTAAGTTGTCAATTAATTCGTCCTTCAACCACTCACATACATCAATCTTTGCATTATCTATGACCATGTCATAAGCACTCTTAATGCATAGACTTGACACTGAATTGATTCTATTTGAATGAGTTTCCTTATATCCTAATATCATGTTGATAAATCTTACATCAGTATCTTTTACATCATTTACCCTCAAGGACCTTCTGTTGGATGTTGCACCAGTTAGGTTCATAACTAGGTCATTGGAGACCTTCTTAGTTTTTGCTAGCCTTTTACCAGTGGTCGATAACGCTATGATAGCTTTCACAGCTTCCTTGGTGATTTTGTGAATTGCATCTAACCAAAAAAATTCACCATGTACCCTACTTAAGACTATCCTAATCACATCCTTGGGTAATTCAGGAATGCTAAGGATTTGTGTAAATCCTAGGGTTTCAATGATCTTATGTTCATCTTTTACATTACTGGATTCATCACATATGATAGATTTAAACATGGTTTTAATCTCTTCATCTCCCAATTCCTCTATGTTGCAGTGAATGTAAATTTTGGGGTCTTTAGCATAAACAACTCCTTTTGGAATTTGAGAAAAAGCACCTACATTGTCATCTTTCTTTTCTATCTCAGGAACAAGTTGAAACACAGGCCTAGGGCATTTGATGACTTCAACTACAGTAGGGTTTGCTATATATTCAAGTGCAAAGGTGGATGCCATGATAAATACATTTTTCTGCCTTTAGGATGGATGATTGCTTGAAGTTTTTCACCTCTTCGCTCGAAATCCCTTAGCTCTACAAATTTCATGCTCTACGAATGTTTGAAATCATGGTGAAATGAAATGGAGCCAAAACCACAAATTTATTGTGTTTATTTGCCATCTACCATAATTAATGCATGTCGGTTAAGTATTTACTTAACATTGTCTGCCGGTAATGAAGTAATTTACAACTTCACATCTCTAATCGAGGGAATAATAGCATATGTCTCATTTATTGCCAAACCCTCAAAGAAGATTTTCTTCAGTTTGACAAAGAGCTTCTTGTCGGTGGAGTACTACTCTGTCCTGCCGGTGAAGCATCACTCTATCCTACCAGTGAAGGATTGATTGGTTCTACCTGTGGAGGAGTATTCTCAACATTTAGGTCAGCTTTTCTAATCCATTGTTTTGAGAATTCTTGCTCTACCTCTTCAACCTTTTCTTTCCCTTTCAAGCTAGAAATTTTGTTATCTGCCAGTGATCTTTTACTTCTACAAAATTTTGCAATATGCCCAATCTTGTTACATGCATAACAAGTTACATTATTTTTCTGAATAGCTTTGCCATAACCTATGCCGGTTTGTGTTCTACATTGATTAGATAAATGTACAAATCTTCCACAAATATAACATCTCACATTCATTCTACAATTATCAGAATTGTGACCAACTTTGTTGCATTTAGAACATTGACCGCTGGGTGTGTTGATATTCTGATAATTTCTAGATCTACATTCATTTTCTCTATGACCATACTTATTACAGTTAAAGCATTTTCCATTGAATTTATATGTTAGGTCCCAGAGACAACTGAGAGGGGGGGGGGGGGTGAATCAGTTGTCTAATAAATTCAAACCAAAAACTAATTAACCAACTTAATTCTTGATACCGGTAAACCAGTTAAGTATGGCGGTAGACATTGTTAACAATAAATTGTAATACTGGTAAAGATTAATGCATGAAACATAAACATAGTCATCCACAACACATAACACCAATATTTGTACGTGGAAGCCTTGTAAGGGGAAAAACCATGGTGGGAAACCTTACCCACAATTAGATGATACTACTATAGATAGTAAGTGTACATAAATGGGGTCTGCACATGTAGAAAGGCCAACAGCCCAGAGCTCACTGCTCAATCACAAATGGGAGTCACACTAACTACAGTTGGATGGTTAAATCCAATAAGAATGTACTGCACAAAATAGCATTTTCACATGTTGGATTCAATACCAGTGTAATGCTGATATGCTTATAAAAAAACCTAACTTCACCTTCAAATGATGTCTTCATGTATTCCTTTGCTTGATCTCGCATATACCCTCACACAATCCTTTTTCGCATTCCACACTTGATCTTACAATTAAGATCTTACATTTGTACCATACACTAAGACCAATTTTAGTAGGTTAGCTCTACAAGATATTACAAAAAAAATCATTTTACAAACAATATAATATCTGATGCAATAACTAATTAAACATGTCGGCTTAATGCATTTACATCATTAATTAATCATCTTCATAGCGTGCCATGCTGATCTGGAAAAGATAAACCTGTCGGTGTAACGCTAGATAACCTGAACCTATTTGCCGGTAAAAGCAAATATGTAAATATGAATATACCAATGATTAATTATTCAAAAAAAAGTGTCCACACGATGTATTCGACATTAGCAAGTGTCTTCCATATCATTCCAGGTACCAGTGAACATTATATCCTACCAATGAACCATATACCAGTAACTGTTGCAATAGTTACTTGCTTGCCGGTGAATGTTGCTGGATCTCCAAAGTGCTTGTTTTTAGTAGGTGTTGACATCAATGAAAAAACCATACCAAAATACCAACAATCTCCCCCTTTGGCATTGATGGAAACACAAGATGGAAAAACCATCAAAGTGCCAAAACAAAAATGCCAAATACCAAAAAACCAACACTCTCCTAAACAACAATCTCTCCCTCTAGGAGCAACATGGGTTTATCCAAAGATTTATTTTCAATACCAATCTCTCCTCAAAAAGATAATGTGTTTTTCCATAGATATCTCTCCCCCTTTGACATCAAATGCCAAAGTTACAAAAATCAAGTTCATACAAAATACCAACTACTTCCCCTGAGAAGTAGCTTCGTTATCAAATACCGGAATACAAGATTTGTCTTTTTAATTCTGCTGGTTGATGACAATCATCAATTGTCTAAGTCTCTACTAGTGGTGGTATGACTCTAAGCTGATCTCTGAGATATTCAAAGGTCTCCTTAGGCAAAGGTTTTGTAAAAATATCTACAAGCTATTCTTTAGTATTCACATAAACCAGTTTTATCTCCTTTTCTTCAACTTTTTCCTTAGAAAATTCAGTTTGATAGAAACATGTTTTGTTTTAGAATGTAATACTGGATTCTTAGATATATCAATTGCTGCAGTGTTATCACAATAAATAGTAATGGGTTCCTTGCATTTTACCTTTTTGTCTTTCAACATTTGCTTAAGCCATAGTACCTGTTGAAGAGGGGAAAATAGATTTGAAAGGTAAACTGATCAAAACATAACGAAATAAAGATGTAGAATGCTAAAATATCATTAAAAGACCATTTCACCTTGCTATTTTACCTTCTCCTTCGGATTGATCTTGATGAAGTGAAGGCACCCCTTAATAATGCTCCACTTGATGTGCTCCTTTGATTGCTGGATGTGGATGGCTCTCCAATATTGTGCACAAATGATAAGGATGAATGATAAGGATGAGATGATCAAGTTGCCAAGATGATTTCCTGAGCTCAAAAGGGAAGCATAAGCTTACTAGATTTCAAGATCTCCAAATGAAGGGATGGAGCCCTTTATTTATAGGAAGAGGAAAGAAAAATGGATGGCTAGGATGGATTCGAGATGAAGGGCTAAGATTTACTTGTGAGCTCACACAAGCTCCAAGAGAGGGTGTGGAGACTAAGAAATATGCCTTAAAGGCATTTTGTATCTCCACCCTCCACAAGGTGCATTGGAGGAATTAAAAATTCTCCAAAAAATGATATTATGGGGATTGGAGGAATAAAAAAGAATTAAAAATTCCTTGGGAGAGGGAATGACTAGAGGAATGTGAGATTTCAAAAATCTTACATTCATCTAGGAAAAGAGTATTTAAAGCTAGTGGCTGGATGAAAAGGATAAAGAGTTGACTTTGTGGCTAATCATGTTGATTAACCATTAACGACTCATTAGGAGGGGGATTAGAGGAAATATTAGGTGGGATTAATATTTGTAGGAGAATTTGACTAGGAGAGAGAATGAGTGGAGGGAACAAAAAATTAGAAGAATAATGTTAAGTGAGTTTAGGGAGCTTCTAGAAGAATTTATTAGGTTAATGATGAATTAAGAAGATGATTTGTAGGAATCATGTCGGTTAACTAATTAATTGAAATTAATTAGCTAAGAGGAATATTTGCAAGGATTTGATTTTTTTAGAAGAATAAAGAAAGGGATTGATTTATTAAACAATCATATGCTATAGTGACAATATTAATTATATTTAATTAATATTGAGAGGAATTTGAATTAACATAATTAATTATGCGAGGAATTAAAAATAATTAAAAATAATTATTTTTAAGTGTCTACATTTTGCCCCTCTTTGAAGCAAGGTGTGATGACACATTGATTCAAAGAATAATCTTGTTTTGATGCTGATATTGGTTTGATAGGATGCCCCAGCTCTTGATTGATAGATTATGGTATGGTGATGCCCCCTCAGGAGATCAATTGAGGTGTTTGATCTTTGGAGTTTTGTGAAATTGATATCCTGATAAATTTGATTTGATTCGATTGATAAGATCTAGATTCAATCTGGTTTCAAGAAGAATTCATCCTGTATAAGACAAAGATGATCAAAGTGTCTGGTTTCAGGAAGGATTCATCCTGTATAAGACATGATTGATCACAATAGCTGGTTTCAGGAAGGATTCATCCTGTATAAGACATGATCAAAGTGTCTGGTTTCAAGAAGAATTCATCCTGTATAAGACAAAGATGATCAAAGTGTTTGGTTTCAGGAAGGATTCATCCTATATAAGACATGATTGATCACAATATCTAGTTTTAGGAAGGATTCATCCTATATAAGACATGACCAGAGTGTCTGGTTTCAGGAAGGATACATCCTGTATAAGACATGACTGATCACAATGTCTGGTTTCAGGAAGGATTCATCTTGTATAAGACATGATCAGATCACAATGTCTGGTTTCAAGAAGGATTCATCCTGTATAAGACATGATTGATCACAACGTCTGGTTTTAGGAAGGATTCATCCTATATAAGACATGATCAGATCACAACGTCTAGTTTTAGGAAGGATTCATCCTATATAAGACATGATTAGATCACAACGTCTGGTTTTAGGAAGGATTCATCCTGTATAAGACATGATTGATCACAACGTCTGGTTTCAGGAAGGATTCATCCTGTATATGACATGATCGGAGTGTCTGGTTTTAGGAAGGATACATCCTGTTTAAGACATGATTGGAGTGTTTGGTTTCAGGAAGGATACATCCTGTATAGGACATGATCGGAGTGTCTAGTTTTAGGAAGGATACATCCTGTATAAGACATGAATCAGAATCAAAATTGATTACGTGAGGAGAAAAAAAAATAGAGGAAGAAAAATTAAGGTGGAAGGGATAGATGAGGAACAAATATGAAGCAGTCGTGAGGTATTTGGAAAGAAGAATACGAGATGTGAGACCACGGAGGAAAATGGGGCAATTGAGAACTCCATGGGATTATTGAGTTTAGGATTTGATGGAATGATGGTGAGATTTTGTGCACAACAAATGTGGAGAGCCAACCTAGTTTGATGTTGCCTTGAGTGACTTGCACCATTGATTATAGAAATCAGGATGCCATGAGAAACGCAGGGCATGGACTGACTCTATAGACAAATGGGAATTTCTTGCACACAACAATGCAAGTGTTAAGAAACACTAACACTAATACAAAATTGTGGGTTCGTGCAAGGAAACCCTCAAACACACTGATACCTCTTGTACACGAGAAGGTAAGTGTTGATAAACACTAGTACCAAGTTGCCGATTAATACAAGAAGGATCTAAAACATGCTATACTATGAAATATGCCCCAGTATGCACCTATCATAACGTACCTGGATATGGAAGAACCCAGGCAGTCGTAAATAGTGGCAGTCATAGGGCAAAAGATGCAAGCCTATATGAAAAGATGTAACAAAATCTAACAAGTCTCTTCCTTGTGACCAAATGATACCTCTTGCCAAGAGTAGAACTAGGATGGACTTGGGATTGTTTCTCAAGACTTCTTGAAGCTTATACAGAGGCATAAAAGCTCAGTTTCACTGGGACATTTCTTGTTCATGACTCAGGCGAAGACTCATCATCATACGCATGTTTTATTGGGAGGCGGAAAAGAAGGAATGTTGTGCATGGGTGGGCTAGATGGCAGATGATTTGTAGTATCGACATGATAGACAATGGATCCGGTTATTTACCTTGGTGCCTACATAGAGGTTTTCACCAAGATACTTGCCCATAGCGCCACAAATTGTTTTTCTTTCTTTTTCTGATTTTTTTTTTTGTATCATAAGGTGCCTGTTTGCTAGGTTTGCACCAAAGTGACGATTTTTTCAAGATCTTTTTTCTCATTTTTTTATTTTTTTGACAATTTAAGACTTTCTGAGGACTAAGCATAAAATATTTTGAGGTGCATGATACTGAGAGGGGGGGGGGAATCAGTATCTAACCAGTTTATTGAATTTCTTGACTTATAACATGTAGAACATATTATAATAGTATACCGGTATGCAATAAATAATGCAATAAATAGAAATGAAAGTAACCACATAAGAAACACACCATAACATAGGATTTTAACGAGGAAACCCGATGTGGGAAAAACCTTGGTGGGATTTGTGACCCACAATATTCACTTACTGGCCAATAAGGGGATATTACTTACAATAGGAGGCCTGCACATGCAGGAAGGCCAAGTGCCTAGAGCTCACTGCTCAATGGGAAGTCTCACTGACTTACAATGTGGATTATGCAAATCCAATGTCTTGTACTGCTCTACAATAGCATCTTCAATGCCATATTTAGTACCGATTTCTGATTTGTTCTTTACTTATACCCTTTAACCTATATTTTGCACAATAGGTCTACTTCCTAATTTTTCTCCATGCCTATAAAATGTCTACAATGATCTCTCTTATATATGAGAGTCATTTTACAACATGGCAAGTTGGCTTACAAAGTTTTTACAATAATAAACAAAATATAATATATCAAAAATCCTGTCGGCCTCTGTGCTAGTATGCTTCCTTTTTCTATGCCAGTGCCGGTGGTCTGAGTGCTGGTGTAGTGTAATGTCTTGCTGGTGCCATAGGATTGTAAGGTTTCCATCAATGACAAAACCTTCAATCACCTTCAATGTCTCATTAGAGTGTGCATATGCCAACATCATGAATGTATTGGAAGCATTACTAAGACCGAATGACATAACAAGCCACTCATAAAGTCCTTCATTGGTTTTGAAGGCCGTTTTCCATTCATCACCTTCTTTTAGCTTGATCTGATGGTATCCACTCTTGAGATCAATCTTAGTGAAGTACTTTGCACCTCCCAAGCAATCCATCAAGTCCTCAATTCTTGGGATAGGAAGTCTATACCTGATAGTGATTCTATTTATGGCTCTTGAGTCTATGCATAGCCTCCATGTTATTGCTTTCTTGGGTGCTAACACCGTAGGTACGACACAAGGACTTATGCTCTTTTTATAAACCCTTGGTCCAATAATTCTTGGACTTGTCTAGCCATTTCCTTTTTCTATTCAGGAGTCATCTTATAGGCTGCTTTGTTGGGTAATGATGCTCCTAGACTAAAATCAATCTGATGGCTTATGGCTCTAATAGGAGGTAGGGTTGCTGGTGCTCCATCACTTATGATCAGTTTGAAGTTGTCTAGTATCTACTACACTTCATGAGGTATTTGAACCTTCTTTTCTTTCTTTGCTTCCCTTGGTTTCACTATAAGAGTAAACCCCACTCCTTCTTATTCCTTGAGAGTGTTAATGAACTCCTTTTCACCTACCAGTAATGCATTTGGGCCTTTAGTTTTTCTGCTCTCTGCTTCATCACTTAGGGACTGAATATGGTATGTAACTCCATCTTTTTAAAAAGAATAAGAGTTCTTCTCTCCATTGTGAATGGCCTTTCTGTCAAACTGTCATGGTCTACCAAGAAGTAGATGGCAAGCATCCATAGGCAAGATGTCACACAAGACTTTATCCTTATAACTACCTATGTTGAACTCAACCCATGTTTGTTCATTCACTACCACATGTTGCTCCTTGTTGAGCCAAGTGACCCTATATGGATTACTATGTGGAATTCTTTTCAACTTCAGTTTACTTACTGCTTCTTCTAACATAATTTTGTTAGTAGACCTTGAGTCTATCACCACTCTACAAACCTTACCAAGGACCTTGCATTTGAATTTAAACAAATCTCTTCTTTGAGTTGGTTCTTCTTTGATTGGTTCCTTAATCAAGGCTCTTCTCATCATTAAATTTTCTCCATCTCTAGGAGCTAAGCTCACACCTTGTGTCTTGCTACTTTCTGCATCTTCTTGCACATATGTCACTCTTCTTTCACTTCCTTGAGATGAAGAGGATTTCTTTGGACATCTATAGGCAGGGTGACCCAGCTTTTGGCAATTGTAACACTTCATGGTGGAGAAGTGGAACTCTCTTCCCGGTCCACTAGATCTACCTCTTCCTAGGTTGCTAGATGATCCCCTTCCTCTATAGCTTCTCTTTCTATCTGAATCCTCACTTTGCTCTATAAGTTTGGACTCTCCTTGGGACCTTTTATCTATTCCTCTTCCACCAAAACTGCCTCTTTGGCCACTACCATCTTTTCCTCTGCCTCTTCCTCTGTTTCTTTGTTCTTGCTTCTTTTTACTCTTTTCATCCACCTTCAGTGCCAATTGATAGCACTTATGCACAGTGTTAGGACATAACAAACTCAACTCCTCTTTAATATTCCATCTCAAGCCATTCAAGTATCTAGCTACCTTGATGCTCTCATCCTCTACCACCTTGGATCTCAGACACAACTTCTAAAATTCCTCAATGTAGCTACTCACATCCAAGTCTCTTTGTCTTAGGTTTTGTCTCCTTTTGTGAAGTTGGATCTCATAATCTTCAAGGACATAGGCTTCCCTCACCTCGGCTACCAGTCCATTCCAACTGGCTATTTGGTTCTTACCCTCTTTTTGCCTTTCTTCTTGGATAAATTTACACCAAGTAAAGGATGCTCCTCTCAATCTAGACTTAGATACCTTCACCTTTTGGGCTTCACTAATTCCATCACACTCAAAGTGATTCTCCAATCCTTCAATCTATTCCATAACTACTTCAGGCTCCATTTTCCCATAAAAAAGTGGCGCTCCTTCTAGGGATTTTCCTCCCAAGGCTTTAATTGCTTTAAGGAAAGGTTCTTCAGGTAGAACAGGGTCTGGGGGAGGTATCCTATCCTCTTCCACTGATTATTTACCCTTCCCTTCACTGACCTGGATTGTTACTTTCTCAGTTTTATCCTCAACTATGTCTAGTTTGTCGTCCAATTGTAGCAATCTTTCTTTTAGGAGTCTATTCTCTTCCTCCTAATCTTCTACCTTCTTGGCTAACTCTACATTGGTCATAATTCTAAGACTATTTCTCACACTGATTCAATGCCTGACATCAACTACTTTCTTCCCAAGTCTAACCTTGCTTTGATACCAATATGATAGGGAGGCAACCTAGTTTTCTATCAATTTGGTTTCTTTGATGGTTTGCTTCTATCCCGTTCTGGGTTCCAAGTCTACCCCTCTAGACTTCTAAGGGCTTCCCTACCACTTGTTTGCTTATCTCACCTTTTTTATGCTCACAAATTAATCTTCTTCACTAAATCCTTGCAGGGGTTTAGGACACACACACATTCACTCTCTTTTTGCAAAACCACCCATCTTGTTTGGTTTAGCAAAATTTTCCCACAATGTCTCATTTTCAGGCTTTTAGCCTTCTAAATCTTTTCCCAGTTCTCAGTAGTGTCCTTCCCCTACAAGTTATCTCATTCAAATTACTAATACCTAGCCACACTATCACCAATCTCGCCTAGGCTCAGTATGCAAAAATGGCAATTGCCATTTCCCGGTCTCTCTCAAATGATAACCTACTGTACATTTCTGGCTCTGCTTGACAATCTCCAAAGATCTTGTGGATTTTCAAGTCAGAGCCATTTCATTATTGCAAATAGGGAACAAAAACTAAAAAGGAAAGCTTTATTTACAGATCTCAAATTTATTCACGGGTTCAAACCAACAAATCATAGAATAAAGAAATGAAAAAATTACATTAATAACATACATGAAACGAACAGAAATGAAACTCTAATTGAAAACCAGAAAATGGACTTCTCTATTGCATTCCTAAAAAACAAAAAGTGTTCTCTGAGGCAATCAACATACAACGATCAATGATTCATGATTAACCATTAGCCTCTTACAAATGCCCATTGGATCTTTTTATACATACATCCTCTGTTTGGAACTCCTCCTATTGGATGAGATAAATATCATTACCAACGGTCTCCATTTGTAACTCCACCAACGGTTGAAATTTAACCGTCCGATCTTCCTTGATCTCTATCTGCGCTTTGCCATGTGGCAACCCCTGATTGGCTTCGGGGTCCCTACCCTGCCACCTTAGAACAACCTCACTAACCACCAAGAATGAAGCTCTTCTTTGTCGCTAGGTCACGATGGATATTTTAATGAAAAGTTTCCCATCATGACCTAGCGACCATTGTTGGATCAACCTTGATCTACTCGACTGTTAACTTGCCTAAGTTGCTCTCTTGTCGGCCCCCACCACTTGGTTTCCAAGTCGTGGGGATTATCTGGTGATCATCTTCCCATTGTGGTATAGCGACAGCCATAGGATCATCCATGATCATCGTCTAAATACTAGTCAATTTAATCATCGGGTAAGACTTGCCGATTGGGGTAGGTCTTGCCGATAAGAGACATTTAAAAACTGCAACTAAAAAACCATACAAATAGACTAGTGCCAGTCCTTATGTATTTACATGACCACTGGAAGGTCTCACAAGCCAAAATTGGTTAAGGGAATTTCAACCCTTAGGTGCTCCTATTGTTAGGGTTCCCACAGATACTGAGAGGGGGGGGGGGGGTGAATCAGTATCTGACTGGTATTCAATTTTCTTAAGATAAAACAGGTAGAACATAAAGTAGCAGTGTACCGGTATGCAAGAATTAATGTAATAAATAGAATAAAAAACATCCACATGAAAAGAACACCATAACACAAGATGTTTAACGAGGAAACCCGGTGTGGGAAAAACCTCGGTGGGATTTGTGACCCACAATATTCACTTACTAGCCAATAAGAGAATATTACTTACAATAGGGGCCTGCAAATGTAGGAAGGCCAATTGCCTAGAGCACACTGCTCAGTGAGAAGTCACATTGACTTACAATAAGGATTAAACTAATCCAATGATTTGTACTACTTTATAATAGCATCTCCAATGCCAGATTTAGTACCGGTTCTTGCTCTGTTCTTTACATATACCCTTGACCTATAATTCGCACATTAGGTCTATCTAACAATTTTCTTTATGCTCGCTTACCTATCCCTACAAATGTCTATAATGATCTCCTTTATATACAAGAGTCATTTTACAATTTGCCAAGTTGACTTATAATAATAAACAAAATATTACATATCAAAAATCCTATCGGCCTTTGTGCCGGTATACATCTTTTCTTCTGTTTCGGTGCCGGTGCCAGTGTAAAGTGGTCTTGCTGATGCTAGTGCACTATCTTGCTTGAATAATGCTTTGCCGATAGAATGTCTTGCCAGTGCCATAGGATTGCAAGGTTGCCATCAATGACAAAACCTTCAATCACACACAATGTCTCATTGGAGTGTCCATATTCCAACAATCTCTCCCTTTGGCATTGATGGCAACACTCATGAGAAATTTCAAAAAGATGTCCAAAAATGTGTAGACCAAAAATTTACCAAAAAAATGAGGGGCTCCCTGAGCATATGACCCCTGTGTTTTGAATTTTCTCATCCTACTACTCCCCTTTTGGCATCAATGACAAAGGTTGTCAAGATGTTAGTAGAGTTTGTAGTTATACCGGTCCATAACCTCAACCTTGTAGTTGGGTAGTTATTATCTAAAAAAAATCGCCCAAAATTAAGTTTATACTATCCATAAACTTTTTGCTATCTTTTATTGCTGTTTCAGTTCTCTTCACAGTGCCGGTGAGATGCTGCAATTGCTCTACCAGTGTTTTACTTCCTGGTGTTAATGCCTTTGAGATTTCCTTCCGTAGAGATGCTAGATGGTCCAATCTTGGACTCAGTTTAGATCTTAAGTGTTTTGCCTTATTTATTATTGTCTCTTTCTTTTTCTCCTATTTAAGTAATTTTGCTTCAAAATTTGCTAACTTATCTTCAAAAACAGATAATGAATCCGGTGAGTTGACAAAATTGTCTGCAAGCTTGTTTATCTCTTCCTGTGTCTTGCTTATTTTCTTGTCTATATCTATAGTCAGGAAGTTTGTTTTGCATGTGTCTTTGTACAGGTTTTTGTACTCTTTTAACAAACTACACAGTTTCGGTAGAAGTGTGTCAAAATCTCTGTTACACTTCTTAATTTCTTCCTCAAAGAATTTCTGTTTCTCCTTTTCTACAATGTCATGTCCTTTACAAATTCTACCTTTATTTGCTCAATATTTCCAGAAATGTATTTACATAGTGTATCCAACTATCCTAAAGAATCTTTATTATCTATATTACAATTAGGAGCGATTGTTTTTAAAATTGGTATTGAATCATCTATTGCTTTGTAAGCTTGTGAGCTATAGTCAGTTATTTTCTTGATGGATTCAAGTAATACCTTAGTCACATTTGTTGACTTTGATGGTGACCCAACAAACTGAGTACCGGTGGAAGCGACCATGCTTGTATTGACCTCTGGTAGGTCAGTTTGTGTCTGCATTTCCTTTATTACTGGTTTCCTACTTCATTTCTTACCGGTGGCATCTGTTCTGGAGCCTTTAGCTCCGTCGATTTCTCTATTTGTGCTTCAGATTCCATCTTTTTCCTTGTATCCACTGCCGGTTGCTCTGTATTTCCTGTTACCAGAGGCTCTTTGGCCATATCTAATTTTTCACTTGGGTCTTTATCAACTGTTATGTTGATCTTTTGGGTATCAACATTTACAGTGAATAGGACTTCAGGATTTGTTTTGCTATCCTCTGCATCCATGCTTTCAGCTGCCGGTTGGTTTTCAGGGATTGTAATTTTTATAGGTGGAGGTAGGTTATCTTTAACCTTTATGCTTGGAGGCCACCAATTTTCCCTTTCCCTTTGTCCTTATCCTTCTGATATACCTTAATAGGCTTGGGATTCCTATATTCTTCTTGTTTTTATTTTTCAACCAAAAATATGTCCCAACCATCTTTTGTTTCCTCTGAAACCTCTATAACTCTACCTGCCATCAATGAAATATGCTGGTGTGCAGTGGAAAAAACTGTCCGGTTGGCCTGAGCTATCAGATCATCAATTTCTTTTGGGGAATTTACCAGATATACAGCAAGTAGTTTTTCTACTTTTATTTTCTTGTCCAATTCAATTACTCCTTGCCTTCTGGCCTCAAGTCTTTTGTATAAGTCATCAAGAATTTCATTTATGATTTCCATCAAAACCTTTTTAAACATGTCCATGTGTAGTATTACACTCTCCTCAACTTGCCCTTTCTCATCAGCTGATAGAGTGTCATAAATTTTCCTTATGTTCTTCAGTTTTCCTTCCTCTGTGATCTCATTTAACAAAATGTCTAGAGGTGCCAAGTCAGTTTTTGCCTTTTCTTTTTCTTAGGAATCAGCTTCCTTTTAGGTGTGACCTTTCTGATCAGAGATCTCACAACTTGTTGCTTCTACCTTGTCTTTCTAGGTGAAGGAGTGGTTGCCGGTGAGGGATCTCTTTTTCTAACAACTCTTTTAAAAGTTGCTAGCATATCTCCTTCTGAGGAAGTACCTACCGGTGATAGATGAGCTTCAGGTTGTGGGGCTGCCAACTCATCTTCAGTTATGCCAGTTTTCTTTAATACATCTTCCTTAATGTCTTTTTCTTGTCTGGATCCTTTCCTCACAACTGCCTCAACCTTTTTCACTCTTTTCTTTGATTGAATTTGGATTTCTATGGTTTCAATACTACCAAATATTTCTTCTTTAGGTTCATTGGGGGCTTTGAGAAGTGCTTTGGCATAAGTTTCAACTATGTGGTCATCTATTTCATAGCCCATTTTTGTTACCCAGATTATCCTAGGGATGACTGCTTCCATCCATATTTCATCCTTTTTGATAACAAAGCATATATCATCTTTGTATTTGTCTACAATCTTCTGTGATAACCTTGTCCTTTTCTTCATTTTTGTCTTTAGTGCTTGGAAAAAGTCATGAATGTTGTTTTCCTTACTCTCACCCATGGTATTGAATAGTTCTATCAGTTACTTTCCTACCGGTATGTCATATCCGAATTCTTTATATCCGAATTCTTCAACCTTTTCTTTCCCTTTCAAGCTAGTACTTTTGTTGTCTACCAGTGTACCTTTACTTCTACAAAATTTAGCAATATGCCCAATCTTGTTACATGCATAACAAGTTACATTATTTTTCTGAATAGCTTTCCCACAACCTATGCCAGTTTGTGTTCTACATATATTTGATAGATGTCCAAATCTTTGTTGGCATTTTTGATGTTTATGTTGTGATTGTTATTGATGGACACACACTTGTATTGAGATCCCCTTTATATGTATGAGCTCATGCTCAACCGGTATTTGTTCCAACCAGTATGTTGTACTCTAGTCTTTAGACTAGTAGTGATTTTGCAGAATGTGTTTTCCCGGTCTGAAGCGGCATGTCGACCCCAAGCGGTTCATAGATCACAAGCAGTACGAGGAAGCAAAGTGACACAACACATTCTTACTAGTCTTCATTTTTGTCAAACTGGCGACCGGCATTTTTGTATGAACCGGTAACACTCTGTGATGAGTTACCAATCCTTCGATTGTTTGACAGTGCCGACACATTGACGGTGATTCTTGTGTCATATTACTGAGTATGTCTAGATTCACTAAACCTAGGAAATTGTAATGTAATCTTATTGGACCGAAATGAAATCAGATTTCTTTTAAAGGACATCATGTCTAGGGTTTTTAAGTTGTTGAAAGAGCCGTGAATAGGGTTTATGTTGAGCTAGGGTTTAAGGTGAAAGAGTAGAGCGATCTTATGAGAGAAGATTGAGTTGTAACTGAGAGTGAGATAGAGAAGACTGAAGTAATGCTAGAATGCATTAGCTGTGAGCATACTGGATCTAACCAAGCAGTTTGTGCTAGTAGATAGATCAAACACTTGTTGATTACTCACATCTTTGACAAGTTTGTAGCCCTTAACCGGGTAGGCCTCAAAGCCTTTGTAAAATCCTCTAACAAGGTGGTTAACACATGTGAATCTAAAATCCTCTAACAAGGTAGTCTTTAATCGGACTTATCTCCTAACAGAGATTGAGATTCTTAACAGGATCTATTTTAGTGAAGAATATTGTAAGACCTTAACTGGTCTGGTTTCTATTCTGCAGATAGTGACTTGTGAGTTCCATCTCACCGTGGTTTTTCCTAGTTGGGTTTCCACGTCAAATATCTTGTGTTATTCTTGTAGTCACACAAATCTGTCCATTTTAATTAAATGAATATTTCGTATTTATTTGATTAAAAATCCACTAGCCATCAATTAATTAAATTAATATTTAATTAATTCATCCCCAAACATTCTTCTATTAATTAAATAAATTATTCGATTTATTTTAATTCATTAAAATCAAATTCCCATTAATTAAATAAATAAAATCTATTTATTTAATTAAATCCCCCTATTCCTCTTTTAAATAAATTAAATAAAACATTTATTTAAATCATTATCCCCACCCCACTTGCATTTTCCTACAAATGCAACTTGCACACATTTTGAAATAAATGAATTTTTATTTTAATAAAATCCTATTTTCCCTCACCCACCAAATCCACTTGCAAAATCTAATCCCCTTCTAGATTCTTCTAACCCCTTCCTAATTAGCCTAATCCATCCCCTAATTATTGTCACATTCCTAAGCAAAATGGAGTCACTTCTCAAATGGCCCAAAGTCTTGGATAACCATTGAAGGTTTTCAACCTTCAACCACCAAAAACCCCAAAGTCTTTGAAAACCATTAAAGGCTTCCAACTTTCAACCACTTAATCCACAAAGTCTCCAATAACCATTAATGGTTAATTAAACTCTCCCACATGGTTAAAACATTTGTTTTGACTCAACCTCTACCCAACCCAAAGGTCTCATCAAGCCTTTAATGCTTTGACCATGATTATCTCTTAATCATTTGCACAAAGGTTTATCCTTGGATTAACTCTTAATCCAGTGGGTAATCCTAACTTAGACTTGACCCTTAGCCTTTAGATAACCATGAGGTCTTCTCAGGCATTTAATGCCTCCAACCCCTTTCTCTCAACCCAATCTTATGTTGACACTTGTCACCATTTCATTGGTGCAAATTGTGCACATGGATCCCCAACTTTCAAGCTTGACCCTTGATTAAACCTTTCAATCTCAACCATCCATTGCTCCATTTTTCCTATAAATAGAGCCCATTCCTTCATAATCTAGATCCTGAAAACTTGTATGCATTTAGACTATAGCCATTTTAGAGAGCATTTTAGCATAGCATAACTAAATCTTGTCTTTTTAGTTAAAATACATCATTTTAGCATTACTATTAGCTTTTCATTTCATATTTGGAGCTATTATACAAATCTCAATCCTCCATAAGCATCCATAGTGCAAAAAGCTGCTGAGAGCTACACTATTTTGGAACTTGGAGAGGAGAGGAACAAGGGAGAAGAAGCTAAGGCCATGCTAAGAGGCAGTTGGAGATGTCTCATGATCATTTGTTCTATTTATTAGATATATTTAGCATGTCTCTTTTAGTGTCTCTTTTGGAATGCCTTCATTGTTTCAGTTTTTGATTGATTAACTCTAACATCTTGTGTGTTTTGTGTTGTTTGATCTTAAGCTAATATTGTGCCATTTAGGAGGGCATCATTTGGTGAACCCGACGTGAATCGAACACGCAACCTTCTGATTGATTTTTTTGAAATTAACATTTTTCTTGTTGAAATTGCCACACAGGTCGCGCTTCGGCGCTTTTGAACGTGTTTTAGCGCTTTTGCAACAATTTCTTTTAGCGCTATTGACCCTAAAATAGCGCTATTGAAAATGTTCCAGCGCTATTGACAACATTTCAGCGCTATTGTCCCAGTTTCAGCGCTATTGACACACTTCAGCGCTTTTGTCTTCTCGGATTTATTTCTTCTTTAAGCGCTACTGTGTATAATAGCGCTTCTGATACCGCAGATTAGCGCGTTTGTATCAATTAGCGCTTTTGTATAAAAAGCAAAATAGCGCTATTGCGACAGAGTGTTGTCCAATTCGCTTTGTAACCCAAAATCAGCATTTAGGCTTGTGTAAGCCCACACTAATGTTTTGACCATTTACCAAGTGCAGGTTCTAATCTTGTTGTGTGCAGGAGGAGGAAGAGTTAGTAGACGCCATAAAATCTTTTCTTTTTGCTTTCTTTAAAAAGTTGGTTAAAAAGAATTCATTTTCCTTTTTTGCACAAAATTAAAAATCAAACCTCACATTTTACTTTGAAGTGCATAAAACGAACCTAACACTTGTTTTTGGTGCTTAAAAAGAACACTCACCTTTCTTTGCAAAAAAAAAAGAACAACAAAAACTCAAAAGTTTTGCTTTCATTGCAAGTTAGGGATGCATTTTTGTTTTGGTGCTTAAAATTAATCCACTTGTCTTTATTTTTGGCAAAAACAAAATTTTTTTTCTTCAAAGCAAAACGTGTTTTTCATTAAGTTGACCAGGATTTCTCAATTCTAGATTACAAAACATATTGCTTTGAAGCTAAAAATGAACACCATGGCTGTTGGAGCAACATCTCCAAATAGTTAAATCACATTGCAAATGCTGGACTAAAAAGAACAAGTGTTTTCCGTATTTGGCACGCTTGTGCAAAACAGTCAGTTGAGTGGACCTACTTCTAACACACACTATCCTCTCCCTTGGCTCTCGTGGTCCTAGGTGCAAGAGAAAAGTGTTAGTAACACTCAAATTTTATCTTTTTAAGAGAGGCCTGCCAAGGGATCGATACTCTTGGGAATGACCTCGAGCGGTAAATCCTTCGAGCCGCTATAGAAATCAGGTGAGAGCGAAAGCTGTAGCCTTGGGTATAGCTGTTCCTACAGTGTAACTGGCCGAAAGGACAAATGGGCCCCACCACCAGTTACAAGGCTCTTAAGTGAGTCACTGCAGAATGAACTTATGTCCAAAAACATCGAACATGACTAAACACCTTTAAGTAGTAGCCCACCTGTTCTATTGATTGAGGATATTTGAGGTATAATTTAGTGCAAGAGCATAGATGGTTTTGCTCCCAAGATACTCACCATACATATTTCCTTGAGTAGAAACATAGCTTTTTGAAAAGTCACTTGTGGCTTGATAAAAGTGGTGACTCCCCCATCATAGGGATCATCTATTTGTTATGCTCGTGCAAGACTTAGTATATCACATCCTTACCTGCCACGGCGGGATTCATAAGGTATGTAGTACCAAAGTCGAAGAAATATCAAGATGTGGGCTAAATTTATCACAACTGGCCATTTGACCTTAGGGATAAAAAGTGTTTGAAGTGTGTTCGTTTTACAGACCTAGTGCAAATTGAGCCGACTTCAGGCTTTGGAAATACACCTTAAAATAAATCTAAAGGAAGGGTCAAAAACAAGTCCAAGGATTGGGTTGATCTAGACCCATACTCATTTGTGCCTTTGAGGCTACAATTTTGTGTTTGTGTGCTTGCTTTGTTTTCTTGTCAAAGAAAAATCAGAGAATCAATCCCAAAAACAAAGTATTCATCCAACATCTGTCAACACAACTAAAAACAAAGTGCAAACAACACAGAGTCACCACTTTTATGACCATTCTTCACATCTTGTGAAAGAAGAAGTGTCATCAGAATATTACCTTGAAAAGAAGACCATTGAGCTCAAAGGCTTTAATCAAAAGAAGGAAATTCTTCTATATCAATCGACAAATCTTTGTCTCACATAGAGTCTTTCTACATCGCATGCGTCTATACCTTCAAGGTAAAACAAACGAGTTTGATTCAGAATCATTGAATCGTAGAGCTTTTATGCAATATAGAGCTCTGAGTTATCACAAAAATCAAGGAGGAAAGATTAATCCCAACTTCTTCCCAAACATCTGTATCACCTACAACACAACTCGAGAAGTGCCACCAACGCCTGAAAGGGAAGAGGTAGAGTTTGTCCCATTTGTGACACAGAGTTTTTTTTTTTTTGAAGTTAAAAACAAAACATCCATCATCTTACTCATACATTATCATTCCATCATCAATCCATCCCAAAACTCTCAAAACATTAAGAGGTTCTTGTCCCAAATTCTCTTTTTAGATATTGCTTGAAATCAAACACATCACATCACTTTTTAGATTGTTTCTACATCTAGGATAAGCTCATCCTAAGAGACACATCTACGCAGGTTAAAACTAGTTCATGAGTGAATCCTCTCATTGCTAGGTAGTCAAAATCTGTAACACATCTCAGATTTCTCTACACCTTATCACATCCAAACTTATCAAACAAACAAGCAATTCAAAGAAGGAATTTTGGTTACATCTACCTTAAAGTGCTAGAGATCCCCATACAACACAAATCACCAACCAATCAATCTTTCATTTCATCACCACTCATCATCATCTTCAATCAACTTCAAAACCAAACTTGTAAACAAAATGGCTCAAACCCGATCACGATCAAGGCAACGAGAAATGGAAATTGAGGAAGAAGAGGACAACCTCAATGAATTTCAAGAAGCACTTGGAGGAAATGGGAATGATGAAAACCCAAGTACTCCCACTCCTTCAACAATCGAAAGGGTTCAGCATAACCCTCATTTTAACAGATTATTTGATGAAATACTAAGGAGCAATGCGGATGCTCACTTTTTACGACTTGCTCAAGAAGGAGCCAAAATCCCCTCTGACTTTGATCTCGCCCAATTAAGACAAGCATCAGAAAGACAAAGTCGCCATGAGGAAGAAAGGCGTAGAGATCCCATCAGATATAACATCCCTTGAGGTAACCCACCACCTCCTCCTCCAAATGAAATGGAGATGTTGCGGCAACAAGTCGAGAATCTCGCCCAACAACTTCATAGTGGTGTTAAGACCAATCAATTCTCACTTAATGACATCTGTCCCTATCCGTTTGATAGGAATCTTTATATGCCACCCTTTCCACGCGGGTTCGAAACACCAAAATTCGAAAAATATAGAGGAAAGGGAGATCCCCGCGATCATGTCCGAGAATTTCATTCCGCTTGTCTCGAAGTTGCATATGAAGACACATACCTAATGCGCCTTTTTCCCCAAAGCTTGGGAGGAACAACCACATCATGGTTTTCCCGACTACCAGGTGGCATTAGAACATTTGAGGAACTCATCCAGAAGTTCCTATCTCATTACTCTTATAATATTGAACGCGACATCACCATGGCTGATTTATGCAACACCAAACAAAAACCAGGTGAATTATTCTCAGTATTCCTGCAATGATGGCGCCAAATGTCTAGCAGACGTTCTCTTCAGTTACCTGAACGAGAACTAGTGGAAATTTTCATTTCCAACTTAAACGAAGAAATGGAATTTCACCTGGATGTCAAAGATACAGATTCTTTTAACGATATGATCACCAAGGGTATAAAATGTGAACGGGCACTCATCAAAAAAGGACTCATCAAAATCTTTAATGAACCCAAAGATGGTCCTCGCCCGCGCTTCAATAGCGATAAACCGAACTTCTGGAACAAGAATAAGAATATCGTCAACGATGGAGTTGTGGATGCTCGGACTGTCCAAAATGCACAACCTGTGGTTCGATTTGCAGGACAAAATCCTCCACCTCAAAATAACACAAATGTTCCTCTTAATCAAGGTCTCATCACATCTCATGATGAACCAAGACCTCGTCCACAAAAACAAAAACGCACATACACTCCCCTAGGGGAACCCATTGAAACAGTGATGCGACAACTCATTTCTCAGAATTTGATCACTCTACCTAAGCTATCCAACTATGAACCTCAGGTCAAACCAGTGTGGTGGCGAGATACTGAACACTGTGAGTTTCATCAAGGAAGAGGACACAAGACAAGTAATTGTCACCGATTGAAAGATCTCATTCAAGATCTTATTGATCGAGGAGAAATTGAGATTGAAGGACATGATCCGAAAACGACCAATAATGATCATCAGATGTTCAAGAATCCACTTCCATCACAAGATCAAAGGGGTCCTTCCACTTCCCGGCGAGGCACTGATACCACTGATTATACGCAGGCCGCGTATAACTACACTGTAAATCACCTGTATGATGCCAGTGAACAAATTGCAACTATAACCTTCAAAAATCCCACCTCAAATTGCAATGTTGTTACACGTCGTGGCAAGGTCACCATCAAGGCAGCTCCACAAGGCACCACCTCCGTCCCAAAGCAATATAACCTTGTGGAACAATTAGACAAAACCCCTGCGCTCATATCCATTTTAGAACTATTACGCTTATCACCATCTCATAAAACAATCTTGGATCAAGCACTCCAAGAAGCGTCAGTCCCTGCAAACCTGAACACGGACCAATTTCAAGCCATGGTTGGAAATCTAAAGTCATCACCTTGTCTCACTTTTTCTGAAAGTGACAACTCTTCTTTCCAACAACCTCATAATGCCTCACTCCACATTGAAGGCTTTGTCAACCAACACAGGATCAAGCGAGTCTTGATCGATAATGGAGCAGGCCTAAACATTTGTACACTACAGTTGGTCACAGCATTGGGATATGCAATAGAATCAGTGGATCCTCGCAAGAAGATCACCATCAAGGCCTATGATGATGCAGAGCGTTCATCCAAAGGAGCTGTGGTACTACCAATCCGAGTAGGCCCTATGGTAAAGCACATCATCTGTCAGGTTCTGGACCTTCCTCTGCCATATAATCTATTATTAGGGAGACCTTGGATACATGCCATGCAAGCCGTTCCATCTACCTACCATCAATGTATCAAGTTCCCACATAATGGTGCAGAGATCACAATCCTGGGCGATGCAAATCCCTTTGCATTTTGCCATAATATCAGCCATCAACCAGAGATTACTGTTCCTAATAATAGGGAAGCCATTTCCTCCACATCATATGTAAATCCCGCCTCTCTTGCCAGTTTAAACACCCCTATACCCAAGCAAGAAAAGCTTAAAATGAAAGTCGCAGAGGAAGGTCTTGGAGAATACAACTTGAGTCAGCTCTTTTGTGTGGGACAAATGCCCACTTCTCCTAGAACACATGGTAAACCATAGTAGTTACTCTAGCAACCACTAAACACGCCTGCATGTGCCTTAACGCCTTTCATCCTTGGAAAGAGTCAAGAGGAAGAGACACAAGATGAGGACCTAGCGGAATGGATCTATAAAGATCCCATCACCACTGACAAACCGCAAGTTACACTTCCTACGGAACAGTATGGTAAAGGCCTCCTCATTATGCAAAGAATGGGGTATGATGGTCAGAGTGCTTTGGGATCCTGTAAACAAGGACGACATGAACCGCTGTTGCCAGAGTTCAAACCCAAAGGTAATACAGGCCTAGGCTTTGAAAAAGAAGTCCTTCCTAAACTCAGATTCAAAGGAAAACCTAGCAAACCATTTTGCCCGCCTACTGCAAAGAGGACACCTTTCATAATCAAAGCACCATCAAGCACTATCCCCACTGCCCCATCAAGGCTCACAACCCCACCACAACCATCTACAATACCAATCATCCCACCAAACGAACCAGTAATCCCGTCAATAACACCAATAGCAGCAGCAACTGTATCAGAACCCGCAGCGACATCTATGGCACTAGTAGTTCTAGCAAAAGCCACTGAGTCACCATTACCAATACTTCCAGTAACAAATCCTTTAATCCCCATCACGGTTCCTACAACATCGATCACTACAAAGATACATAAACCAATCACACCTGCCGTGTTTAACTCCAAAGACATCCCAGTATGGTATAGCAATCGGATGCTGGAGAGTGATTCAGAGACCGACTCACATGAGTGGGAATTTGATTCTGTATAGCTTAACACTTCAGATGAGGAAGACACATCACCACCTCCGCCCCGCAAAGACATCCCTATTTATGGAGAAGCACAGATAAAGACCACTTGGGTACCTGAGCTGGAAACATCTTCCACAGACCCTACGTCTCATCCTACGCCTGATTCTGACAGGGAGAGTACCATCAACAACCTTCACCACATTGTCTTAACCCTCACTAATACCTCTAATGAATTTAACCTAATCGATGAAGTAATGCCCATTATCCATCCTGAACTCATTGAATGGAACCAATCAAATCCCCCATGTCTTGACCTCTTCCAGAACATTGAGGCTATCATTGACTTTTTAGAATTAAGGGATAATCTACCAAGCGGGGATCACAAAGCTGGATTCGCCATTGAACTTAATAGCGCAGCATACTTCGGGGCGGATGCCAAACCCTTTAGCTGCAAAAATATAACAATAAAACATGGATCTTCCAATGAAAACCACACTGTGGCACTGTTTGATCCGACAAAAGTGAAAAGAAAGAGCGTATCCAATGGTGAAAACCTCTCTGAGGCGCCTGAGGATGAAGGGTTTGACATTCTCCCTGCTAGTACACAACAGGAACGATCGACGATTCTCATTGAGGAGACTAAAGAATACAATGTGGGGACTCCTGAAAACCCTCATATCATACATCTGGCATCTCTTCTCACTCCAGAGGAACAACCTAAGTTTATAGAGTTCTTCCAAAAGCGTCAGATCAACTTTGCATGGTCATATGCAGATATGCCTGGGCTTGATCCTGATTTAGTCATGCATCACCTCACCGTAGCAGAAGGAGCCAAACCTATCAAGCAGAAGCTTCATAAGATGCATCCCCAGATTGCAGTACTAGTCAAAACAGAACTTAAGAAACTCCTAGATGTTGGTTTCATTAGACCAATTGATTATGCAGAATGGATCTCCAACATCGTGCCAGTTGGCAAACCAAAAGGGGGCATCCGCATTTGTACTGACTTCAGAGATCTGAATAAGGCATGTCCTAAGGATGACTTCCCCCTTCCAAATATTGACATCATAGTGGATTTGACAGCAGGACATGCCATGCTTTCACTCATGGATGGCTTTTCAGGATACAATCAAATAAAGATCGCACCAGAGGACCAACATAAGACAGCCTTCACATGTCCATGGGGAACATATTGCTGGAATGTAATGCCCTTCGGTCTAAAGAATGCAAGAGCGACCTATCAAAGAGAAATGACCACCATCTTCCATGACATGATGCATACTATGATGGAAGATTATGTGGATGATTTACTAGCAAAATCACTCACTAGAGAAGGACATCTCCACATCTTAGATCAAATCTTTGATAGACTGGAACAATATCATGTTCGACTCAACCCAAAGAAATGTGTCTTCGGAGTGACCTCCGGGAAGCTTCTAGGATACATTGTCTCAAGCAAAGGTATTGAGGTCGATCCAGCAAAGGTTAAGGCAATCATGGACATGCCACCTCCAAAGAATATCAGTCAGCTAAGAACACTACAAGGACGGCTTCAATCTATCTGTAGATTCATTGCACAATTGGCTGATAAGTGTCACCCATTCACACACCTACTACACAAGAACATCCGCTTTCAGTGGGATGCTCGATGCCAGCAAGCATTTCAGACGCTTAAAGACTATCTCATGAATCCACCATTGTTGATGCCACCAGATCCAAGTAGACCATTATTGCTCTATATCTCAGCAACAAGTACAACATTGGGTGTACTACTGGCACAACATAATGCAGAAGGAAAAGAGTGTGCTATTTACTACATCTCTCACACACTGGTGGGCTATGAACTCAATTACACACCTATTGAGCGAGCTTGCCTAGCAGTAATCTTAGCAGCCACTAAATTGCGGCACTATCTATTAACACACAAGGTACAACTCATTGCAAAGATTGATCCACTCAAGTACTTACTCAGCAAAGCAGCATTGACAGGCCGCTTGGCCAGATGGGTAATGATTCTAAGTGAATTTGACATTGAGTATGTGGACCGTAAGGCTATCAAAGGTCAAGTTATTGCAGATCAGTTGGCCGATGCACCACTCATAGGCGATCATCCTCTCATTTCCAATTTTCCAGATGAAGAGATATTCATGATCACAGAAGCACAGCCATGGAAACTATATTTTGATGGTTCATACACTAGGCATGGCTCGGGGGCAGGCATTCTGTTTATCACACCTCAAGGTGATATCATCCCGAAGTCTTACAGGCTCACATTTCCATGCACAAACAACATAGCAGAGTATGAGGCTTTGATCACAGGACTCAGGCTAGCCATACAATGGAAATTACAAGAACTACAAGTATATGGCGACTCGCAACTGGTCATTCGACAAGCAATAGATGAGTATCAGACCAAAGATGATAAACTCATGCCATACAAGCAAATGGTGGACACTCTAAAGACATCATTTACTACTATCACTTTTGAGCAGATACCAAGAGATCAGAATTGAGCTGCTGACGCTATGGCTACTATCGCATCTCTCCTAGATCTTCCACATAATTCAACACGCTACGAGTTCTTGGTCAAACAGCTTTGGATCCCCGCTTATAATATCCCTGAATTCGAGATGATATGTCGCCTTGTCGGTTCCGAATCCCCATGGTACGGTGAGTTCTACACCTATCTTTGTGATCACACCCTTCCTCCCAACCAATCAAATAACCAACGTAAAACCTTCATTCGCGAAACTGCTCGATATACCATTATTGCCGAAACCCTATACCGACGCGGTCTTGATGGTACTCTCCTTCGATGTCTGGAACAGGATGAGGTAACAAAGGTTTTGGAAGAGGTACATGAAGGAATTTGCGGGACTCACTCAAGTGGTCCATCACTAGCCAAGAAGATCATGCGAGCTGGATACTATTGGCCATCTATGGAAAAGGATTCCTACTACTTTGTCAGGAAATGCAAGAAATGTCAAGTTCACGGTGACCTGATACATGCACCAGCACAGGAACTACAACCAATCACAACACCATGGCCTTTTTGTCAATGGGGCCTTGACCTTGTGGGTAAGATTCATCCATCTTCATCCAATGGCCACAAATTCATTATTACCGCCACCGAATACTTCACCAAGTGGATCGAAGCTGTTCCACTTACCCAAGTCACCGGCAAGCAGATCGCCTCATTCATCCTCAACTACATCATCTGTCGGTATGGTGTACCCATGTCCATCATCACAGATAATGGTCTTCCTTTCAAAAATCAGGATGTCTGTGAGCTTTGTGAGAAATTTCATATCCAACACCGCTTTTCCACTCCCTATTACCCACAAGGCAATGGTCAGGCTGAAGCATCCAATAAAAACATATTGAGGATCCTAAAGAAGACAGTCAATGATGCCGGTCGTGATTGGCATGTTCAATTGAATCCAGCGCTATGGGCATATCGAACTAGCATTCGAACTCCTACAGGTGCAACTCCTTATTCATTGGTCTATGGTGCAGAAGCTATCTTACCCATTGAGGTTGAGATACCATCATTACGGGTTTCCTTGCATAATCTCATCGATGATGAAGCATACAGAGTCTCACGTCTTCAGGACTTAGAGTTACTTGATGAGAAGCGACAAGCTGCATACAATCACCTCAAAGCCTATCAGCAGCGCATGAGTAGAAGTTACAATCACCGAGTTAGATCTCGTACATTTGAGGTAGGTGATCTTGTTCTTCGAGAAAATCCTTGCAACCAACCAAACAGAGAACATCAAGGCAAGTTTGAATCAAACTGGTTGGGCCCATATGTTGTCACTGCTGTATTCGGGTCTGGGGCATATCAGTTGGCTACATCAGACGGAGAACCGCTCGCAGATCCAATCAACAGCATGCACCTCAAACGGTTTTATACCTAAGGTGTACAAGGCATCAGGCTCCCCTACATATCAGAAAAATACCAAAAACATTCAGAAAATGTCCTGAAGAAAATACAAAAACATTCCAAAAAGTAAAGAAAAATCATGCATCCAAACGGTGAACAACCACTCCGGTGGCACCTTGGGTAAGTGCGATGGCGAAAACCTGGCAAACAGGCACCACTCGTAAAGGCAATGGCTCCAATATCTTTCAGGCTCGTTGCGATCACATTCATGCACACATACATCCATCCATCCCAACCATGGCTTGTTATTTGATCTGCAATTACGAAAGTACTCCATGCGTCTAGCATCCCACCTTTTCATAGTCAGGTCTACAAACTGGGGGCAATACCCTTACCCTCGTGATGGAAGTGGATTCTACATTGTCTTATATATCATTACGCTCTTCATTTACGCAATCATCAGAAAATATCAAAAACATTCAAAAATGACTCTCAAAATACCAAAAACATTCAAAAATGACTCACAAAATCCAAAAAACATCGGAAAACCCATCAAAAATCACACAAAAACATGGCAATACCTTGTACATATTTATCCGATCAGATACAAAACAAACATTGACAACTACTCACACACTGACCATTTACCAATCAAACCACACAATCGACATAACAATCCAAACCTGTCTTTAAAACAAGGATGCATCCTTCCTTACCAAAACAAAGACAAAATGACGTTTTCTTTGACAAGAAAATTATGTTAAGCTATCAAATACTTGGTTGATTTGTGAGTACAATCATTTGTTTATCTATATCGGAATCTTTTAGCATTGTTTTGTATCGTTTGCGCATTATTTCCGATGAAGTTCTGGGGCATGTACTAATGGTGTCTACGTGGGAAGTTCACCAAGCTACGTGATCTTATGCAAAATGCAGTCATAGATCACTACGGCTTGCTGACTACAGCGTATATCTCGACCATATGAACATGAACCATTACCAAGGATCCTTATTCTTTATTCTTTATGTATATATACTGTTTGGTTGCAGGTACAATGCTCATTCTTTGGTTCCTCTTCCTCCAAATTGGATAAAGGTTTTATTTTCTTAAGTACGGTATGAACTTGTCTCAGGATCTGATCAAGCCTAAGATCAAGGAGGACGATCCAAGTCATGCACGAAAGGAGATAATCCTTGTCTATTCCGCAAGCAATACTCTGGTCGACTTGACCCTTATATCAAGTCGTTTGTATTAACTTGCTATATTAAAATCCATGAAAGAAATACTCAGGTCATCTTGAATCATTGTGTCAAGATGCTTGTATTCTCTTCCAACATTTTAAATCTCAATGATGAAAATAGAGCACTATGGATCGTCATTTCACCTCATCTGTTTATATCTTGCATTCCGTTGCATATCACCCATCCATTCATTCATATGTAGGCTTTTACATGTAAAAATGATTAATAAAAGCTGGTCTTGGATACAATCACGACCGAGTACTCTGATACATCATCAATGCATTATGCAAAGTCTTAAAACAACCTTGCATTCCTCATAATCATATCATCCTTGCATTTAGGTGCATCTTGCATTGCGACCATTCATGTCATTTTTAAACTTAAACATTGCATATAGTTCATTATTGACATTAGTTTTCATTAAACAAAATCATTTTCATCATTGCACCAATCATAAATAATTAGATTCATTCATGGGATCAAATTGTCTTTGATTGTTTTAAATCATTTACTAAACATTTCATCCAGTGTAAATTATCCATTATCATCTTATCAACTTATTATTACACACATCCATTTATCCATTTAGATACAAAGTGCATGCATTCATTCATTAATAAGCATCTTATTATGTTCATTTTAGAATTCATTTCACATCGCATTCATTATCCTCTTTTTAATTGTATTAAGGTACAGTTATTACGAATATTAGTTATAGTATCATCCCACTTTCATATTTAATGCATTTTAGATTCATAACACCATTTGTTTACAAAACATTGGTTTATACCATCTCATGTATCCCTTTTACATATGCATTCATTTAAAACACATTATCATAAATAAACACTTGTACTTTACATTTGTTTATCCATCTGCATTCATTTCGGCATCATCATATAAACATTTGAACTTTACCTTTTGTTTATCCATATGCATTCACTTAACATTTTGTTTATCCATATTACATTCATCTAAACACATCTAGATGCATATCCATACATAAAATCATTCATCTAACCATTGCATTGACATCATCACATAAATCATCTCATCATTACATCGCAAAAGGAAACATCATACAATCTTGTTCATCCATCAAAAACATAAGCATATATCATCCTAGTATATTTATACATAACATCATTTATTCAACCATTGCATTAAATCATCTCATCAATACATCGCCAATAGGAAACATCATCAAATCCTGTTCATACATAAAGCATTACATAACTCATCATAAAAACATATCATCCTACATTCATATGTCAGTATCTCACATCATAACTCGTCATAAAAACATATATCATACACATATAAACCTGCATTCATATGTCAGTATCTCACATCATAACTCATCATAAAAACATGCATAAAAGAAACATCTCATCAAATGCATACATGTACACATATCCATCTAAGCGATAAAACATAATCATGCATAAACATCCATACATCATCACATGCATAATCATCACAATATGGGATCTCCTCATATATATCAACTCATAATCAGAGTACAATGAAGTCTACAAAATCGGCTACCAAAAAGCCATCCAAGATACAGTCCAAAAATAGACAATGATACAATACATGTATGCAAAAATGCTCTCTCAAATGCCACTCTGGCTAGATGCTGTACCTGCCCCACCCCTACCTACTCTACCGCTGGTACCGGCACCACCTGATCCATCTCTCCGTGGAGGCCTCATCGAACCCCCACTCCCTCCTGCATCTCCTGATCTATCCCGCCTCAACGGACCCATCACTCCCCTACTACTCTGCATCCTCTGTGATCGCTCGGATCTCGTCTGCCGCATCTAGGTATAACTGAGAGCTCGCTGACTGAATGGCACAACCTGCTCATATAAACCTCGCCAGTACTCTATCTCGGCCTGCGCTCGCCCAAACTGCCTCATAGTCTCCCCTGACGGACCCTGTGCTCCTGCTCGGACTCTCTCCTACAGCTCCGCCAATCTCTCCACTGCTGTATCTCTCTCCCGCAGCACCACTGTCAGCTCTGACTCATGTGCAAATAGCTGCACATCTCTAGCTGCTACCTTCGCCTCTAATCTCTCTACCCGGGTCTGCAAATAACCTATCATGTGCTCCCGCAGATCCCCAGTAGCTCCCTCCCCCATGGCCATGGCTGCCGCACCTGTATCATCCCCTCCACTAGGTCCCTCCCCTGCACTACCCTCTCCTGCACCTATATCCATAGGGATCTCTCTCTCCATCCCCCTCCCACTCAGCTGCACTCCTCCCTGCATCAAAGGAACCTGTGATATCTGCAGTGGTAACCCCCCCTCCCTCTCCGCTATCTCGGCATCCCCATCCCTCCTCCACCTCCTCCACCACCACCTCCTCCACCACCTCCTCCACCACCACCTCCTCCTCCTCCTCCTCCTCCTTCGCCTCGGCCTCCTCCCCTCCGTCCTCGTCCCCTCTCATCCTCAAACGATGGGATCGGCTCCGCTGGATCTGATATCCGTCGAATCGGGTGCGCCGCCTGATACTGGGTATAATCTGCTGTAACCCCTGCATCCACGACCCTCGATCGTAAGTCCCATGGCCTCGCCTGTAGTGTCCGAAACTCTGCCAGTGCCTGATCATACGGTAGCACTGGACCCCATGCATACCGCTCTCGAATAACTCGAGCATACTCTCCCGATCCGCTCGGCAGTCCCTGCTGCCGTCCAAACTGCCTCATCACCCGTCCCGACACCTGTCTCTCTACGTGATAAGAGGTCCTCCCAATGAGGAATCGGGTCATAAAGCAATACGGCAGTGCCACTGCATCATCCTCCCATGGCTCACACTCCAAGTATGGCCGCCAGATCACTGCATCCAAATCATCCAATGCCCGCTACCACCACTCTAACTTCCCCAAGTGGGGCTGACTCATCATACCACTATACATAAACATGTAGGGCTGGTCTACGACTCGGAATCTCAGACTCACTGGTCGAGTCATTGGTAAGTGCTCCCATGCCCACACATGCAGCAATGTCATGCCCACTGCTAGAGACCCCCGCCCTCTGTACACTACCTCATGCAACTCCTGATACATGTGCGCTAGCACGCACGGCCCCTAGGCATATCGGGTCCCCTCAGTCACCATCATCTCTATAACCTGTCCCCACTCGACCGCCAATCCATGTGACCGCCTGTCTGGACACAGAAGTCCTCCGACGATCCCTGACAATACTGCTGGAAGGGGCTCATATAGTGCCGCTATATCCTCCCATGCGATCGAGCCATCATCAATGTATACATCCTCATCAAATATCCGCTGACAAGACACTGTCCCCCAGGATCTATCATATGTCACCAGCTGCCCCCGAATCGGAATCCGAAGGATACGCCACACGTCCTCTAAAGTCACCGTCATCTCGCCCTGAGCTAGATGGAACGTGCATGTCTCACTGTGCCATCGCTCTGCCAATGCTATGATCAGGCCGTGATTCATCCGAATCACGGGCATATGTATCACCTCGTAGAGGCCAGTAGCCGCAATACAGTCAATCTCTAGCTACGTCAAACGATCTCGTAACCCCTGTGTCGCGGGGTGGCGCTCGCGTAACTGCAACACGCGTAGATCCTCCTGCACATAGACATTCATCCAAACACCATCAGTTGTTTTGTTATCAAACTTTCTTAAGTTTAAACCTAGACTATCATCAGATACTTTGATCACGTATCTTCGGGTCTCAACAGGTAAGCAATCAGGGCCGCCTAGACTTCAACAGACATTTATCCTAACAAATGACCTAAGTCTCATCGGGCTGCTCTGGTTCAAAACAACTCCCACTTCCCCTCATCATCCATCAATCGTTAGGCATCAGGAGATTTATTTTGTCCAAAACTGGGGCATCTCATTATCCTAAGGCAAAAGCGCTATTTAATCTACAATAGTGCTCATTCTGAACAATAGCGCTCAAACAGCCCTACAATAGCGCTACAAAAACAAACGCGCTAAAACCACTCTACAATAGCGCTATTACGAGTCAATAGCGCTCAATTAACTATACCGTAGCGCTACTTTATCAAAAGCGCTCAAACTTGCCTACAAAAGCACTAAATACATGCAAAAGCGCTAAAACTAGCCTACAAAAGCGCTATTGCAGCACAATAGCGCTAATTCATGGAGTAAAAGCGCTAAAAACCTAGTTCCAGTGCTCTTGCTCCGACTTGACTTGGACTCAGCTTAAAACATACAAAAAATGCATAAAAAGTGAGTTTTTGAATTTGCGTACCGCTGGTCCATAGTCGGCTGGGCGCTGGTACCGGCGGACTCGCTCAAATCGGTGCTCGGTGATCGGAAGCGGCATCGTAGCTCCTCCTTGCTCCTCCAAATGTCACTGTCAGAGCTCAAGTTTTCAACTGGTCGCGGTCACAAATGATCCCGTTTTCACCCCTTTCACCCCATTTATACCCCCCGCCGTCACCGTAACTTCGCCCCACTCATCGCCGTGGTCCCCGTGAACTTCCCGAGCCCCCCATTTCTCCATGTTTCTCCCGTTTTCTTCTATTTTTCCCCAGTATACCTAACTTCTTCTCTTCTACCACCCTGCCAATTTTCATTCTTTTTCGAGAGATCGCTCGATTTTTCAAAAAAATTCGGCCCATCTCTCGAGGGGGCATACCACCCATTAAATTTACATTTTATGGGGCATTTCTTCACACCAATTTTTCTTTCTTTGAAACGATGCGATAAACTGCACCGTCTCAAAGAGGGGCAAATGTAGTCACACAAATCTGTCCATTTTAATTAAATGAATATTTCGTATTTATTTGATTAAAAATCCACTAGCCATCAATTAATTAAATTAATATTTAATTAATTCATCCCCAAACATTCTTCTATTAATTAAATAAATTATTCAATTTATTTTAATTCATTAAAATCAAATTCCCATTAATTAAATAAATAAAATCTATTTATTTAATTAAATCCCCCTATTCCTCTTTTAAATAAATTAAATAAAACATTTATTTAAATCATTATCCCCACCCCACTTGCATTTTCCTACAAATGCAACTTGCACACAGTTTGAAATAAATGAATTTTTATTTTAATAAAATCCTATTTTCCCTCACCCACCAAATCCACTTGCAAAATCTAATCCCCTTCTAGATTCTTCTAACCCCTTCCTAATTAGCCTAATCCATCCCCTAATTATTGTCACATTCCTAAGCAAAATGGAGTCACTTCTCAAATGGCCCAAAGTCTTGGATAACCATTGAAGGTTTTCAACCTTCAACCACCAAAAACCCCAAAGTCTTTGAAAACCATTAAAGGCTTCCAACTTTCAACCACTTAATCCACAAAGTCTCCAATAACCATTAATGGTTAATTCAACTCTCCCACATGGTTAAAACATTTGTTTTGACTCAACCTCTACCCAACCCAAAGGTCTCATCAAGCCTTTAATGCTTTGACCATGATTATCTCTTAATCATTTGCACAAAGGTTTATCCTTGGATTAACTCTTAATCCAGTGGGTAATCCTAACTTAGACTTGACCCTTAGCCTTTAGATAACCATGAGGTCTTCTCAGGCATTTAATGCCTCCAACCCCTTTCTCTCAACCCAATCTTATGTTGACACTTGTCACCATTTCATTGGTGCAAATTGTGCACATGGATCCCCAACTTTCAAGCTTGACCCTTGATTAAACCTTTCAATCTCAACCATCCATTGCTCCATTTTTCCTATAAATAGAGCCCATTCCTTCATAATCTAGATCCTGAAAACTTGTATGCATTTAGACTATAGCCATTTTAGAGAGCATTTTAGCATAGCATAACTAAATCTTGTCTTTTTAGTTAAAATACATCATTTTAGCATTACTATTAGCTTTTCATTTCATATTTGGAGCTATTATACAAATCTCAATCCTCCATAAGCATCCATAGTGCAAAAAGCTGCTGAGAGCTACACTATTTTGGAACTTGGAGAGGAGAGGAACAAGGGAGAAGAAGCTAAGGCCATGCTAAGAGGCAGTTGGAGATGTCTCATGATCATTTGTTCTATTTATTAGATATATTTAGCATGTCTCTTTTAGTGTCTCTTTTGGAATGCCTTCATTGTTTCAGTTTTTGATTGATTAACTCTAACATCTTGTGTGTTTTGTGTTGTTTGATCTTAAGCTAATATTGTGCCATTTAGGAGGGCATCAATTCTCATTTTGGTTTGTATGTGTGATAATCGGTTTGATTGTCAGACTGCTTTACCAGTTTATCTCTAGACTGTGTAAGTGTTTTAGTGCAAAGATTTTTGGCATACTAATTCACCCCCCCTCTTAGTATTCATCAATTAGTATCAGAGCCAACCTTTCTATAAGTTTAACCACTTGGAAAGAGATATGGGAGAATACACATTGAGGGAACTTACTCAATGGCTCACTAAGTCTGAGCAAGTCTATGATGATCTTATGGTCAAATACAAGGCATCTCAAGCAAAAAGAAGAGAACATGCAGAGAGGCTGATGGAACTATCTGAAAGTAGTTCTGAAGATGAAGCTAACATGGAAGCTATGATTGCCGAAGAGAATAAGCTGAATGATTCAAACTCTAATTTGAGAAAGGAGTTGGAAGGACTGACTATTCGGTTAAGCCTAGAGCTTGAGAACTGGAGAAAGGTTGAAGATATAGTAAAAGACAGAGATCATGAGATCTCCAAGTTGAAACAAGAGATTAGTGCACTAACCGCTCGCCTTCATGAGAGCAAAATGGAGAAAGAAGACATGCAAGGAGAACTGAACATTGCCATCTCAGAAAATGCAAGTCTTATGGAGACAAACACTGCTATTTCCAAAGAACTCTTTGAATCAAAGGAAATGCTAGCTAAGTTTGACAAAAGTACAGTCGGGCTAGAGCAAAAGCTTGAGTCATCTAGACCGGCAAAGAATACCAATGGTCTTGGTTTTTCTGAACATGAGGAAGGAGAATCCTCAAGGACAAATGCTGAAACATCAAAGAAGCAACCGACACTCAAAGTAAAAGGTAAGCAAAAATTCAAACCTATTTGCTTTAACTGTCTTAAGAATGACACACTGCTAATGTATGTAGGAGCAAAGCCAACAATAATTTTCCTTATTTTATCAACAATGTACCTAGATCCAATAAGTTCAATGGTCATTATTATGCATGAAACAAGTTTGGGCATAGAGCATTTGTATGTAGGTCTATAATGGATAACACTAAAAGATATCCTCAGAGGACCAAAAGAACTGGTCTTGAATCTTTTATGAACCAGAACCACAACCGGTTTAATGTCACCAGTTTCTGCAACACAGGGGAAGTACCTAGAGAGAAAGCATGATATCACGCCTGAGATAATTCATGCAGTCACCAGTTTCTGCAACACAGGGGAAGTACCAGCCCTAAGAACAGTAAGAAATACAGAAATGACCAACCTCACCGGTTCGACAAGTGATTCACGAGGTATGACAGTTAATTCTATCAAGGATGAACTGGTAAAATACGCTTGCATGGTGGTAGGCTACAGGACATTCTCAGCCAGTATGATTAATTATGTATCTGCTGTAGTGGTAAATGCCACTTACCAGATGATTATAGAGGATAAATCATTTGACTTATGCACCGGTATGCAAAGGCAACTCTTGTCAAATCTCAAGGCAATCAAAAAGGACAATTCACTAAGATTTAAATTTGGACAACTACTGGTAGGATTGTTTTTCTATTTCCAAGGCTACTTTCCAGGTGTAGGAGATGTCTAGTGGTCCCCTGACCAACCAGTAACCAAGTAGATAAAGGAAAGTGTGCAAGCCATTGGAACCGGTTACCCTTAGATCCCGAACAAATACTTTGATGAGTTTAGAAGAAAAATGAGTTAGAGGATGCGAATCTCAGGTGACATAGTGAAGAAGTATGAAGACGACATTTGTTTCACTATTGAGGTGGACAAATGTCTAATGGAGGCTGTTGAGCCTAGAATGGAGGAAGTGGAGCCTATGGGCTATGAAGTCATGTATGACATGCTGGAAGGGTATGCTTCAACCCTTATTGCCTTGAGTCTTGATCCAAAGGTGAAGCAAACTAGAACCTACTTGGAGAGGATTGCACCGGTTGAAGAACCATCGGTGAAGAAGGGAAAAGAACTGACAACCAAGAAAGCTAAGGCAGTTCCTGTGGCAATAACACCAGCTACCACTGAGACTCCAAAAGTGACCAAGCGGTCACCGAAAAAGAAGAAATCGGAGGCAACACCGGCAAAAGTTTTCGAAAGAAAGAGGAAGACTAAGGCAAATGAACCGGAGTCTGAAGAAACTGAGTCTAATGAACAACCAAAGAAGGCTAGACAAACCAAGAAGGTGAAGAAGAATGAACCGACAACATCCAAACTGGTAAATATAGATATCTCCTCTTACAAACCTTTGACACATTGTCAAAGAACAGTAAAGAATATTAGGAGAAAGTTACTTCATGATTTAATTGATTATTATGATGATTTCAATAGTGAGGAAAAAGATGAAGTACTGTAGGAGATTATTCTTTATTTATGTAGAAATGACCGGTCACCACCAGAGATTAAATCTCAGACACCGGATTCATTGTATAAAGCATTGGATAACAGATGGCGCATTGCCATTGAAAAGGAACAAGTGATTAGGGAGAATGTTTTTTCACATTACTTCCCCGAACTCTCAAACTCAAAATTATTTGATGTATTAGATCAAAATAAAGGTCTCTTCTTCACAAGGAGAAGAAGACTCTGGTTGTTGGAAGGGAGAGTTGATGATGTAGAAAAGGATACACATCAATACATGGCCCATCCTATCAGTTCACACAAAGCTCGAATGGCCAACCTCCAAGTGGAAAAGGATCCAGTTATTTCCAAACCAGATGAATTTTTTGATGAGGAAGGAAACCTGGCTGAGGAACCAATCGACACCATAGATGTTGATGCCCTAGATATAGAAGATGTCACTCAGGATATACCATCTGAGGGAACTGAACAAGGGCAACAGGCTGATCAGGATGGTGAACAAGCTGTGGACACACAGCAAGTGACAAAAGACAAAGATGAAGAGAAAAAGAAGCAAGAAGAAGAAAGAAAAAAGAAAGAAGAAGAGGACAAGGAAGAAAAGAGGAAGAAGGAAGAAGAAGAGAAGAAGAAAGAAGAGGAGAAAAGAAAAGATGAAGAGAAAAAGAAGCAAGAAGAAGAAAGGAAAAAGAAAGAAGAAGAGGACAAGGAAGAAAAGAGGAAGAAGGAAGAAGAAGAGAAGAAGAAGAAAGAAGAGGAGAAGAGGAAGAAGGAAGAGGAAGAAAAGAAGAAAAAGGAAGAGGAAGAGAAGACGAAGGGGGAAGAAGAAGAAAAGGAAGAGTAGAAGAGGAGAGCAGAGGAGAAGAAAAAGGTAGAAGAAGACAAGGAAGAAGAGAAGAGAAGAGAAGCGGAAAAGAAGAAAGCTGAAGAAGCCAAGGAACGTGAAGCGGTAAAAAGCTCTCAGGTGGAGACTCCAAAGGCAACCAAAAGTCAACCCTCACTGGTTGATCTCTCTAGTCCCATCAATCTCCAATATGCAAGCGAGTCAAAACTTATGCAGAGCATCAAGGTTTCTCAAGAGTGCCTTGAGATCATCCACAAGAAAAGGAACAAGACATCATTTAGGAAGCTGTAGACACGCTCATCGGTTTAATCCCTGATACTAATCTTCCTGACATTGATTCATCACTAGCACAACTCAAACTTCTATGTAGTGTAGTAGATGATCAAGTGCAGAGCCTAGAAGAAGAAGCTGAGGCTAATGTAAAGAAAGAGCACCAAAAGGCTCTTAATGTTGCTCTGGTGAAGAAAATGAATGAGCTTAGGATTGAACTGTCAAAGGATCAAAAGGACATAAGGAGTGCTTTGGAATAGGGAAACTTGCTACTCAGCAAAATCTGTAAACCTCATCTGTTTTGTGATGATTTGCTAGCTAAGAAGCAACAGCTTCAAATGGACTTACAATCCTACTTAATCACATTCAAGACTCCTTATGACTCCTTTGCGGCATATGGGCAAACCGTTCACCGGTTCCAGATCCAGTTAGCCAAGATAGAGCAAGAGATCTACCCAAGATCTAGGGATTTGCAGGAACTTTGACTGGTATTACTTCCACGACTGCAAATTCTTTAGAAATTCTATCTGAACCTGGAAGCACTGACAGTCACCCAAGAACTGAGCACCATAGATGCCATGGAGGAACAGGTATCACAAATGCAGACAGAGAAGGAAGTGGCGACCTCCCTACTTGAGTCCTGGTCTCTCTACATGAAACAATTTTTGTAGGACTACAAAGCGGTTTTTGACAAGTATTATTCATTATTGTCATAAACTCTTATATATATATATATGGAAATAGGTTTTTGCAGCGGTACTTTGTCATTGTTGGCAAAGGGGGAGAAGTATATGGTTTTAAAATTTTGATGGTCTTAAATTTTTGAAATTTTGATATATCAAGGGGAGAAGTATATCAGAGGGAGAAGTAATTGTTTTGAAATTTTGATATATGCTGTGATATATGCTATATGCTCTAATGATTATGCTCTGAATGCAAAATTTCTATACACTCTATTGATTTATGGATAGTGTATATGCTTAGGGGGAGCAATTTTGTTAGTGGCAAGTTTTTGTTGTAAAACACTTAGATGTCAAAATTTTATTTTCCTAAGTGTTGCCATCAATGCCAAAGGGGGAGATTGTTGGCATTTTTGATGTTTATGTTGTGATTGTCATTGATGGACACACACTTGTATTGAGATCCCCTTTATATGTATGAGCTCATGTTCAACCGGTATTTGTTCCAACTGGTATGTTTTACTCTAGTCTTTAGACTAGTAGTGATTTTGCAGAATGTGTTTTCTCGGTTTGAAGCGGCATGTCGACCCCAAGTGGTTCGCAGATCACAAGCGGTATGAGGAAGCAAAGAGGCACAACACATTCTTACCACTCTTCATTTTTGTGAAACCGGCAACCAACATTTTTGTAGGAACTGGTAACACTCTGTGATGAGTTACCAATCCACCGATTGTTTGACGGTGATTCTTGTGTCATATTACTGAGTATGTCTAGATTCATTGAACCTAGGAAATTGTAATGTAATCCTATTGGCCCGACATGAAATCAGATTCCTTTAAAAGGACATCATGTCTAGGGTTTTTAAGTTGTTGAAAGAGCTGCGAATAGGGTTTATGTTGAGCTAAGGGTTAAGGTGAAAGAGTAGAGCGATCTTATGAGAGAAGATCGAGTTGTAACTAAGAGTGAGATAGAGAAGACTGAAGTAATGTTGGAATGCATTAGCTGTGAGCATACTTTATCTAACCAAGCAGTTTGTGCTAGTAGATAGGTCAAACACTTGTTGATTACTCACATCTTTGACAACTTTGTAGCCCTTAACCGGGTAGGCCTCAAAGCCTTTGTAAAATCCTCTAACAAGGTAGTTCACACATGTGAAATTAAAATCCTCTAACAAGGTAGTCTTTAATCGGACTTATCTCCTAACAGATATTGAGATTCTTAACAGGATCTATTCTGGTGAAGAACATTGTAAGACCTTAACCGGTCTGGTTTCTATTCTACAGATAGTGACTTGTGAGTTCCATCTCACCATGGTTTTTCCCAGTTGGGTTTCCACGTCAAATATCTTGTGTTATGGTTGTATTTCTTTTGTGGGTGAATGGTTTATTCGTATTTTGGTTTGTATGTGTGATAACCGATTTGATTGTTAGACTGCTTGACCGGTTTATCTCTAGACTGTGTAAGTGTTTTAGTGCAAATATTTTTGGCATACTAATTCACCCCCCACTCTTAGTATTCATGAATTGGTATCAGGGCAACCCTTTCTATAAGTTTAACCACTTGGAAAGAGATATGGGAGAATACACATTGAGGGAACTTACTCAATGGCTCACTAAGTCTGAGCAAGCCTATGATGATCTTATGGTCAAATACAAGGCATCTCAAGCAAAAAGAAGAGAACATGCAGAGAGGCTGATGGAACTATCTGAAAGTAGTTCTAAAGATGAAGCTAACATGGAAGCTATGATTGCTGAAATGAATAAGCAGAATGATTCAAATTATAATCTGAGAAAGGAGCTGGAAGGACTGACTATTTAGTTTAGCCAAGAGCTTGAGAGCCGGAGAAAGGCTGAAGATCTGGTAAAAGACAGAGATCATGAGATCTCCAAGTTGAAACAAGAGATTAGTGCACTAACTGCTCACCTTCATGAGAGCAGAATGGAGAAAGAAGACATGCAAGGAGAACTGAACATTGCCATCTCAGAAAATGCAAGTCTTATGGAGACAAACACTGCTATTTCCAAAGAACTCTTTAAATCAAAGGAAATACTAGCTAAGTTTGGCAAAAGTACAGTCAGGCTAGAGCAAAAGCTTGAGTCATCTAGACTGGCAAAGAATACCAATGGTCTTGGTTTTTCTGAACATGAGGAAGGAGAATCCTCAAGGACAAATGCTGAAACATCAAAGAAGCAACCGACACTCAAAGTAAAAGGTAAGCAAAAATTTTAACTATCTTAAAGAAGGACACACTGCCAATGTATGTAGGAGCAAAGCCTACAATAATTTTCCTTATTTTATCAACAATGTACCTAGATCCAATAAGTTCAATGGTCATTGTTATGCATGCAACAAGTTTGGGCATAGAGCATTTGAATGCAGGTCTGTAATGGATAACACTGAAAGATATCCTTAGAGGACCAAAGGAACTGGTCTTGAATCTTTTATGAACCGGAACCACAATGGGTTTAATGTCTTCAATCATCAGTCAGGAAGTAGTGGTAATCACGCAGCAACCAGATGGAGAGAAAGTTGTATGATCTGTCATGGTCATGGTCACATTGCTGCAACATGTAGAAGGAAGAATGGAAACATGTACAATGGACCTTGGAGAGCACCTGAACTTGTTTGCTATCACTGCAACAAATCGGGTCACATTGCAAGATTCTGTAGAAGCAGAAAAAGTATATCTGATGATATACCGGTCACTCAGGAAGGAGAAATAGATGTTGAAATAGTTTAGGAAGACATGAAGAAATTATGGAAGAAGAAACCAGTATTATTGGAGGAGGAACCGGTTTCTGCACCCAGTGTGGAAATATCTGAACCAGCAAACTAAGCCTCAAAGGCTTAGGGGGAGCAAATGGAAAAATCCTTTCGAACCCCCGGTTAACACCGGTAAAAGACCTTAACCGGTATGCTACACCTGTCGCTTGGCAGAAGACTGGAAATGGTAAAGAGGCAAATTAGGGTTTATGCCCTAATATAGGAGCATTAATGATGGTAGGTGAGAGACATGTAGAAATGCAATTTTGAAATCATTTCTCACTATCTATTTTTCAAGCAAAGAAAAGTTTTCAAGTGCAGAGCAAAGAAAAGGTGATTTGAGCTTAGATTTCGAGGAATTGGAGAGATTTGAAGGAGATTCAAATATAGTTTGCAATCTGCAGTGGAGAACTCAAAGCGGTGATTTGGCATCTGACAGAGAGTGAAGCAAAGCAGAATCAGGAAGCCCTAAATTCGCATTTGAAAGGCATTTTTCATATTCTTGAAATACTCTTCAATGGCTTCCGTATCTCATACCAGTTCAAGCACATCCATTGAGTTAGAAAATTTCATTCAGAGGAAGTCCAAGTATAATGCTTTGTCACAAGTCCCAACTGGAGTCATAGTCGAAGAAGGAATTTCTGACTATATTGATTGCAAGATAGAAGACCTAGGGTCCTTGGCCATTCATACTCAATTAGGTCTATTTTGTGGAAAGGATAAAAGGATCAAACTAGAGTTCAGTATCTTAGAGAAGAAGAAACTCCATAATGCGGTGTATTTTCTGGAAGATTTCATAGAGGATCACATTAGAATCATCCTAAGCAGAGTCCATGGTGACAAGATGTACCTAGAGAGAACGCATGATATCACGCCTAAGGCAATTCATGCAGTCACCAATTTCTGCAACACAGGGGAAGTACCAGCCCTAAGATCGGTAAGCAAAATGGAAATGACCAAGCTCAAAGGTTCGACAAGTGATTCACGAGGTATGACAGTTAATTCTATCAAGGATGAACTGGTAAAATACGCTTGCATGGTGGTAGGCTACAGGACATTCTCAGCCAGCAGGATTAATTCTGTATCTACTGCAGCGGTAAATGCCGCTTACTGGATGATTATAGAGGATAAATCATTTGACTTATGCATCAGTATGCAAAGGCAACTCTTGTCAAATCTCAAGGCAATCAAAAAGGACAATTCACTGAGATTTAAATTTTGACAACTACTGGTAGGATTGTTTTTCTATTTCCAAGGCTACTTTCCAGGTGTAGGAGATGTCTAGTGGTCCCCTGACCAACCAGTAACCAAGCAGATAAAGGAAAGTTTGCAAGCCATTGGAACCGGCTACCCTAAGATCTTGAACAAATACTTTGATGAGTTCAGAAGAAAAATGAGTCAGAGGATGCGAATCTCAGGTGACATAGTGAAGAAGTATGAAGATGACATCTGTTTCTCTATTCAGGTGGAAAAATGTCTAATGGAGGCTGTTGAGCCTAGAATGGAGGAAGTGGAGCCTATGGGGTATGAAGTCATGTATGACATGCTATAAGGGTATACTTCAACCCTTATTGCCTCGCCTCTTGATCTAAAGGTGAAGTGAATCGGAACCTACTTGGAGAGGATTGCACCAATTGAAGAACCATCGGTGAAGAAGGGCAAAGAACCAGTAGCCAAGAAAGCTAAGGCAGTGCCTACAGCATCAGCACCAGCTACCACTGAGACTCCAAAAGTGACCAAGTGGTCACCGGCAAAGAAGAAATCGGAGGCAAAACTGGAAAAAGTCTTCGAAAGAAAGAGGAAGACTAAGGCAAATGAACCGGAGTCCGAAGAAACTGAGTCTGATGAATAGCCAAAGAAGGCTAGACAAACTAAGAAGGTGAGGAAGAATGAACAGGCAACATCCGCACCAGTAAATATAGATATCTCCTCTTACAAAACTTTGACACATTGTCAAAGAATAGTAAAGAATATTAGGAGAAAGTTACTTCATAATTTAATTGATTATTATGATGTTTTCAATAGTGAGGAAAAAGATGAAGTACTGCAGGAGATTATTCTTTATTTATGTAGAAATGACCAGTCACCATCAGAGATTAAATCTTAGACACCGGATTCATTGTATAAAGCATTGGATAATAGATGGTGCATTTCCGTTGAAAAGGAACAAGAGATTAGGGAGAAAGTTTTTGCACATTACCTCCCCGAACTCTCAAACTCAGAATTATTTGATGTATTAGATCAAAATAAAGGTCTCTTCTTCACAAGGAGAAGAAGACTCTGGTTGTTGGAAGGGAGAGTTGATTATGTAGAAAAGGATACACATCAGCTCATGGCCCATGCTATCAATTCACACAAAGCTCGAATGGCCAACCTCCAAGTGGAAAAGGAACCGGTTATTTCCAAACCGGATGAAGTTTTTGATGAGGAAGGAAACCTGGTGGAGGAACCAATTGACATCATAGATGTCGATGCCTTGGATACAGAAGATGTCACTTAGGATATACCATCTGAGGGAACTGAACAGGGGCAATAGGCCGATTAGGGTGGTGAACAAGCTGTGGACACACAACAAGCGGTAAAAGACAAAGATGAAGAGAAAAAGAAGCAAGAAGAAGAAAGGAAAAAGAAAGAAGAAGAGGACAAGGAAGAAAAGAGGAAGAAGGAAGAAGAAGAGAAGAAGAAGAAAGAATAGGAGAAGAGGAAGAAGGAAGAGGAAGAAAAGAAGAAAAAGGAAGAGGAAGAGAAGAAGAAGAAAAGGAAGAGCAGAAGAGGAGAGTAGAGGAGAAGAAAAAGGTAGAAGAAGACAAGGAAGAAGAGAAGAGACGAGAAGTGGAAAAGAAGAAAGTTGAAGAAGCCAAGGAATGTGAAGTGGCAAAAAGCTCTCAGGTGGAGACTCCGAAGGCAATCGGAAGTCAACCCTCACCAGTTGATCTCTCTATTCCTATCGATCTCCTATCTGCAAGTGAGTCTGAACTTATGCAGAGCATCAAGGTTGCTCAAGAGCGCCTTGAGATCATTCATAGGAAAAAGGAACAAGACATCATTCAAGTAGCTATAGACATGCTCACCGGTTTAATCCCTGGTACTAATCTTCCTGACACTGATTCATCACTAGGACAACTCAAACTTTTGTGTACTATAGTGGATGATTAGGTGCAGAGCCTAGAAGAAGCAGCTGAGGCCAATGTAAAGAAAGAGCACCAAAAGGCTCTTAATGTTGCTCTAGTGAAGAAATTGAATGAGCTTAGGACTGAACTGTCAAAGGATCAAAAGGACATAAGGAGTGCTTTGGATGAGGGAAACTTGCTACTCAGCAAAATCTGTCAACCTCATCTATTTTGTGATGATGTGCTAGCTAAGAAGCAATAGCTTCAAATGGACTTATAGTCCTACTTAAGCACATTCAAGACTCCTTATGACTCCTTTGTGGCATATGGACAAACTGTTCACCGGTTCCAGATCCAGTCAGCCAAGATAGAGCAAGAGATCAACACAAGATCTAGGGATTTGTAGGAACTTCAATTGGTATTACTTCCATGACTACAAATTCTTCAGAAATGCTATCTGAACCTAGAAGCACTGTCAGTCACCCAAGAACTGAGCACCATAGATGCCATGGAGGAACAGGTATCACAAATGTAGACAGAGAAGGAAGTGGCGACCTCCCTACTTGAGTCCTGGTCTCTCTCCATGAAACAATTTTTGTAGGACTACAAAGTGGTTTTTGACAAGTATTATTCATTATTGTCATAAACTCTTTTATATATATATGGAAATAGGTTTTTGCAGCGGTACTTTGTCATTGTTGGCAAAGGGGGAGAAGCATATGGTTTTAAAATTTTGATATATCCGGGGGAGAAGTATATCAGAGGGAGAAGTATCTATTTTGAAATTTTGATATATGCTATATGCTTTGATGATTATGCTTTGAATGCAAAATTTCTATACACTCTGTTGATTAAGGGATAGTGTATATGCTTAGGGGGAGCAATTTTGTAAGTGGCAAGTTTTTGTTGTAAAACACTTAGATGTCAAAATTTTATTTTCCTAAGTGTTTCCATCAATGCCAAAGGGGGAGATTGTTGGCATTTTTTATGTTTATGTTGTGATTTTCATTGATGGACACACACTTGTATTGAGATCCCCTTTATATGTATGAGCTCATGCTCAACCGGTATTTGTTCCAACCGGTATGTTGTACTCTAGTCTTTAGACTAGTAGTGATTTTGTAGAATGTGTTTTCCCGGTCTGAAGCGACATGTCGACCCCAAGAGGTTCGCAGATCACAAGTGGTACGAGGAAGCAATGCAGCACAACACATTCTTACCAGTCTTCATTTTTGTCAAATCGGCAACCGACATTTTTGTATGAACCGGTAACACTCTGTGATGAGTTACCAACTGACATTTTGTGATGAGTTACCAATCCACCGATTGTTTGACGGTGCCGACACATTGACGGTGATTCTTGTGTCATATTACTGAGTATGTCTAGATTCATTGAACCTAGGAAATTGTAATGTAATCCTATTGGACCGACATGAAATCAGATTCCTTTAAAAGGACATCATGTCTAGGGTTTTTAAGTTGTTGAAAGAGCTGTGAATAGGGTTTATGTTGAGCTAGGGTTTAAGGTGAAAGAGTAGAGAGATCTTATGAGAGAAGATCGAGTTGTAACTTTGAGTGAGATAGAGAAGACTGAAGTAATGCTGGAATGCATTAGCTGTGAGCATATTGGATCTAACCAAGCAGTTTGTGCTAGTAGATAGATCAAACACTTGTTGATTACTCACATCTTTGACAAGTTTGTAGCCCTTAACCGGGTAGGCCTCAAAGCCTTTGTAAAATCCTCTAACACGGTGGTTCACACATGTGAATCTAAAATGCTCTAACAAGGTAGTCTTTAATCGGACTTATCTCCTAACAGAGATTGAGATTCTTAACAGGATCTGTTATGGTGAAGAACATTGTAAGACCTTAACTGTTCTGACCTTAACCAGTCTGGTTTCTATTTTGTAGATAGTGACTTGTGAGTTCCATCTCACCGTGGTTTTTCCTAGTTGGGTTTCCACGTCAAATATCTTGTGTTATGGTTGTATTGCTTTTGTGGGTGAATGGTTTATTCACATTTTGGTTTGTATGTGTGATAATCAGTTTGATTGTCAGACTGCTTTATCGGTTTATCTCTAGACTATGTAAGTGTTTTAGTGCAAAGATTTTTGGCATACTAATTCACCCCCCCCTCTTAGTATTCATCAATCTTCCACAAACATAACATCTTACATTCATTATGCAATTTTCAGAGTTATGACCAACTTTGTTGCATTTGGAGCATTGACTGGTGGGAGGATTGACATTCTGATAATTCCTAGATCTACATTCATTTGCCCTATGACCATATTTATTACAGTTAAAGCATTTTCCATTGAATTTATAAGTATTAGGTCTTACCAGTTTGCTGTGATCCTGAGTATTTGCAGTACTGTAGCTTTCTCCAACTTCAAATCCAATTCTAGAAGTGTCACCTTTGGGTTTTTGATTCTTCAATAAGGTACCAAGTTCTTCTGAGCTTTTCTTGAAGTTTTCTTTGTGTTGATTTGCAGTTTCCAATTCCCTTTCCAAGATTTCTTTTTGTCTCATTAGTTCATTTGAGTCATTCTGAGTATGCATCAGATCTATCTTGAACATGTCATTTTCATAGCTAAGTCTTGTGTTCTCATTTGCTACATCACTTAGTCTTCTGGTCAATTCTTCTTCATTGTTCTTTCTGTCCTCAATCTCTTTGCAAAATCTCATAGTCATATCCTACATTTCATTTTTTGTTGTCATGATCTCTTGTTTCAACTTGCTTATCATATCATTAAGTGATTCCTTTTCATCATTCTCATTTTGCAATTTTTCACAAAGTTATCTTCTCTTATTTCTTGTAACAGTAAGATTTTTTTGAAGTGCCTGAATGATATCTTGAGTTGCTTTTAAATCATCTTCTAATTTGATATTTTTCAACTTCTTTGCATCATATAAGAGCTCCTTCAAGTTGCTTCATCAGATTTTCCATTTTTACCGGTGTCAAGATCTTCCTCAAGCTATTAGGCTACTGAAAATAGAGGACCAGGCTCTGATACCAATTGTTAGGGTTCCCACAGATACTGAGAAGGGGGGGGGGTGAATCAGTATCTGACTCGTACTCAAATTTTCTTAAGATAAAACATGCAGAACATAAAGTAGCAGTGTACCGGTATGCAAGAATTAATGTAATAAACAGAATCAAAAACATCCACATGAAAAGAACACCATAACACAAGATGTTTAATGAGGAAACCTAGTGTGGGAAAAACCTCAGTGGGATTTGTGACCCACAATATTCACTTATTGGCGAATAAGAGAATATTTCTTACAATAGGGACCTGCACATGCAGGAAGGCCAATTGCCTAGAGCACACTGCTCAGTGATAAGTCACACTGACTTACAGTAAGGATTAAACTAATCTAATGATTTGTACTGCTTTATAATAGCATCTCCAATGCTAGATTCAATACCGGTTCTTGCTCTATTCTTTACATATACCCTTGACCTATAATTCGCACATTAGGTCTATCTAACAATTTTCTATATGCTCGCTTACCTTTCCCTACAAATGTCTATAATGATCTCCTTTATATACAAGAGTCATTTTATAATTTTCCAAGTCGGCTTATAATAATAAACAAAATATTACATATCAAAAATCCTGTCGGCCTTTGTGCCGGTATACATCTTTTCTTCTATGTCAGTGCCGGTGCTAGTGTAAAGTGGTCTTGCTGATGCAAGTGCACTGTCTTTCTTGAATAATGCTTTGCCGGTAGAATGTCTTGCCTGTGCCATAGTATTGTAAGGTTTCCATCAATGACAAAACATTCAATCACACACAATGTCTCATTGGAGTGTCCATATGCCAACATCCTACACTAGATGGGTTACCTGCTGAATTCTATAAGAAGTGCCTTAAATAGATAAGCTTGGAATTGTTTGCATTGTATGAAGATGTTTTTAATCAAGGTTCCCTTGGAGAGAACATTAACAAAGGTGTCATCAAGATGCTACCTAAAGGTGGGGATAAGACTCTGGTTAAGAATTGGAGACCTATCACCTTATTGAATATTTGATACAAAATTATTGCATAATTACTAGCAAGGAGAATTGCTAGGCTACTGGATAATTTAATATCTACCACACAAACTAGATTCATTAAGGGTAGATACATTCTGGAAAACTTGGTTACTAGTTGGGAGGCAATGCACTGGGCTAAAGTTGATAAATAGAATGTTGCAATGGTTATTTTGGACTTTGAGAAAGCATATGACAAAATTGAGTGGCCTTTCATTAGAGGAATGTTGCAAGCTTTTGGCTTTCCTTCCTACTTCTGTAGATGGATATATATTATTTTTAAGGACTCCTCCATAGTTGTTAAGATTAATGGTGAACTTTATGAACCTATCCCTCTAAGGAGGTCTATCAAGCAAGGGTACCCCATTACTCCGACCTTGTTTGTCATTGTTGTTGATGCTCTTTATTACATTCAAATGGCTCTTGAACTTGGGCCCTCTATAAGAGGTCTTACTCTTCCTAATGTTGTTGATTTGATCAATGCCCAATTAGCTGATGATACTACTTTATTTTTTGCCTTGAATGAGGAAAAATTTGATATGCTATGGATAGATTACAATTTTTTTGTCTGGCCTCTAGAGCAAAGGTAGCTCCTCACAAATCTATAGTGCTTGGGTGGTCTAAGGTTCCTCCAAGTTAGATCCCCTACAAAGGTTGGTAGTGAGCAGGTTTGAATTCTATTGTAAGGCATCTTGGTATTCCCTTTTCTATTAACCCTTCTACTCAAGATATGTGGCACTGGATATACTCTAAAATTGAAAGGAAACATCTTAAATGGTAGACTCACCTTCTCTCCTTGGCCGGTAGAGTGCAAATTTATCAAAAGGTTCTCTCCTCCCATCATATTTATTGTGCCTTTGCATGGGTGTTTTCCAACTACCAAACCAATAAGGCTGAGAGGATTAGGAGGGACTTTTTATGGTTTTATGGGATGGGTCATATAAGAGGCACTGTGTTAACTGGAATTGGTGTTGTAGACCAAGGAGTATGGGTGGATTGGGTATCAAGGATATTAGGGCCCATGGCACTTCCTTAGCTTCCAAATGGATTGTCAAAGATCTGTATGGTAATGAACCTTGGAAGGTGCTGATCAGGAACAATATTGAAAGGTCGATTATTGAAAAAGGCAAAAAGTGGAGGAATATCCCTTTATGTGATATTGTATTAGGGGAATATAACATAAAGGTGTTTGGTTCTAATGTATTTGCTTCATTATGGAAGGCATGGTCATAGGTAAGGAGGTTACTCCCTTCTAAGGATGCTATAGAAAAATCTCCATCATATGTTGTTGTGGATAGATCTATCTGGTAGGGGGTGAACTTGAATAAAAAACTTCTTGTTTTGACTCAAAGTTGCTCTACTAAGATTTGGAATGATAAGCATATTTCTCTTATTAGCAATGTATGATAACTCAATGATGAGCAAAGAGTACGAAACCAGTACTGAGAGGGGGGGGTGAATCAGTACAGGCAAAAAATAGTTTCTAAACTAGTTCCCCAACAATTACTCCAAATGACTGGCAAATAGTGACACCAGTTTGAAGCAGAGTGAAACTGGTAAAACCTAGAACAACTAAAATAATCATAAACTGGTTACTCACTTATCTTCCTACTCAACTCAAAACTACACTACCATTTCACCCTTAAGTATGAACAAGTAATCTACCATCATATCTTCACAACAACTAGTTCAACATGTTTTATTGATAGGCATAAAATACAGAACCATCATATGCTTAATAGGTAACATCAAAGCATCACACATGACACACATATTTTTCACATGGAAACCCAACTGGGAAAAACCAAGGTGGGGATGAATACCCACAAGCTTGTTGTTGAACTCTTTAGAAGTCCGCTCTGTTAGGAGCCTTGTCCGGTTAAAGACATTACAATAGGTTCTGCTAGGAACCGATCCTATTAGGGATCACCCGGTTAAGGGATGGTTACAATACCCAGTTAAGAGTTAAACCCAGTTAGGGTTACCTTGTTAGAGTTTTTCAAGAACTCAATAGTTAAAGGATCTCTAGAGCTCTATAGCTTCCCAGAACTCAATAACTTTGAGTTACCCTATTAAGGGATTTGTATCAAGCCGGTTAAGGCTACCCTGTTAAGGGATTTCACAACTATTGAAGTGGTTAAAGATCAATAGGAATTACAATGATCTGGTAACAACACTCAATGCTAATGCAGATCCGTTTTGGCTCCTCTTCACCTTCTGCACATTCACTTTGCAGGTATCTCTTCTCTCCTTTGGTCTGGCAAGAATCACGTATCACTTCCCTTGGATACACACATACAACTTTTGCCAACAACTTTAGAAAGAAACACAACATCGACCTTATAGGAAACAGATAGGTTGGTAGCAAGAACCCTAAACCCTAAACCTGTTAGGTTAAGCAATTCAAATGGTTCAATCCTGACTGTTGAATCATACTGCATTAAATGCAACAATCTTGAATCGATCTCAAGACATTCTCCATAATTCATTATCCACTGATTTCATGGCAGCTGATAACCCATCACGCATTATCACCATTTGACAAACTTCACACATTCCCAAGGTAGATAGGGATAGTCTTCTTCATGCAAGATCCTTCACGTGCACAGGGCTTACGTGGCAACATGATTTGTTCTCTGTTATACTGCTAACTCATCACACAAAGATCACTGATTGAGTCACACAGGCTTGAGGTACTCCAACCGGAAATCCTGAAGCTACCTACCAACCGGTAGTCATACAATGCTTCCATGTGCTGGTTCCCATAACTACATGTCGGTTCACCTTGACATGCCTATTCATCTAGAACAAATATACTGCTTCACTTTGGCATATATACCGGTTCACACATATGCCAGATCTCTCTTCTCACATATCACATATGCCGGTTTACTTCACTTCACATATTGACATCAATGACAACATACAATATCATTATGTCCTCATATCGGTTCACATAATGCCAACAATGTATTGGTTGACAACTGACTTGGCTCTTGGGCTAAGATTAATTCTAAATATGGGATTCCTCCCTCACAAAAGAAAACATATTCTCTTATTGGTTCTCTTATTGGTAAGGCTATAGGTTGTTTCTTCCCAGGTAAGATTATGGATACTGACTCCTTTTTGAAGCAACTAAAATGGCTGGATGGTTCTTTCTTTTTGGACATCTCTACTAAGCAGATCTATTTGATTTTGAAGGAGAACTACTCAATCTTTACTAGAGTTAATTAGTGTTGGGTTCTTGATTGGCCTAAGTCTAGGTGGAATTTTTTTTTTGATTTCTTTTGGCATTCTCCCATTGATCCTAAGAAGTCTTGTTTTAGATGGCTTCTTCTTTTGAAAAAGTTAGTTGTTGGTTCCTTTTTATATGTTGAGGGTCTCAAGTCTATCAGGTGTGGTGTGTGTAATGTCCAAGAAGCCTTTGAACACTTGTTTTTTTATTGTGTTTTTGACCGTGGTGTGTGGCCCATATTCCTTGGCCCTTCTATTATCTGTAATCATCGACCCGACCCTTCCTGGAGTGACATCCTTGTTGGTTTTATAGAATCTTTTGACCTTAGGATGAACTGGTTTTGGTCTGTCTTTTCTTGTGAAGTCTTATGGTTTTTATGGAAAGAGATAAATGGAGAGGTTTTTCCAAACATGAGGAGGAGGCTTACTGAGTTTAGTAGCAAACTCACTCATTTTTATATTATGTCACAGGTTTCTGCTATCTTGGAGATTTATAAAGACAGGTTCATGACTCTGGTTCATAAAGGTGCTCTTTAGATTTACAAGGAAGATATCCAGTCTATCCAGTACTTAAAGAAACATATGGATATGCTGCATCTAAAGGAGATTGAGGCTTTATTATAGTACATGCAGAAACTCAAGATTGAAGACCCAGATGAGCTTTCTCCTAGAACTGGGGAGAAAGGTGCAGGAGCTTAGTGAACAATGTGGTTCTTTTCGATATATGTATACTAACACAGGAGGCATTTTGTTGTATTAATCCTCTCTATATTATGTTCATATTGTAATACCAAGTGATCTGACACAGGGTTGCGACCTTTTTGATATACATGTGAAAATGATAATGTAGATAGCATAATACATGTAAAATGCAGGGCACTAGAGGTTATATATGTTTTGAACTATATTAATATAAAAAAAAATAGAAGTATTTATTTAAATGAGGAAAGGCTTAGAAGAGGATTAATGAATTAATTAAATAAATAAAGATTTATTTAATTAATAGAAAACTTAGGATAAAATAATTAAATAAATAAAAAATATTTATTTAATTAGACAAGACAATTTTAGGCGTCTACAATTATTATTATTATTTTAAAAAGATTTCTTATTAAAAGACAAACGTAAATAAAAATGAAAAATATATTTACAAATATAGAGATATAATTCATTTCATTTAAATATATTCAGAATATTTATATTAATAATTATAATTAAAGGAGGATGCTGCGGAAGGTGGGTTTGTGCATGCGCGCAGGCTAGGGCTTGCCCAACCTACATGTTTCTCCTATTGTTTGTTGTGATTGGGGGTGAATTTGGGGATATTTGATTGTGGTGATTGAGTGGGGAGGGTTGGCGTGGGCATGCAGGCTAGTTGTGTGCCATTATGGGGATTTTTTGGTGCTCGCTTTTGGGTGGGTGTGGGGTTTTTATTTTGATGGTGAATGATATGTCTGTGCTGAAGAGTGGGGTTTCTTTGATTGTATTGGACTCTAGTTGTATGGATTTTGTAGAGCCAGATTTTACCTTGCATGCAAATTCTACGGAGCATTTGAACAAGTTTTTGTCTGCTGCTGGTTCTTCATCGACAAAGGGTTTACCTAGAGTTAAAAAAGTGAATGGTTGTTTGGAAAGGTGTTAGGATCATCCTTTTCTGGTTATTCAACTAGAAATAGTTTTGGAGGATGTTACATATTTATGCTATCATATGCCCTTATCTGCAAATTTATTGGACTTTGCCTTTCAATGCCTACTCTGGAGTCTTAGGCGCAATGAGTTTGGAATCCTGAAGGTGATATGGAATTAATGATGATTGCCAATAATTATTTCTTGGTGTTTTTTTCATGCATGGTGGATAGAAATAAGGCCTTTGAAGGAGGACCTGATTTTTATAATCAGGTTGGGGTTTTCATCAAGACCTAGCATGTGGGGTTCAATTCGCTCAAGGAGATTCCCTCAAGAGTACCAGTATGGGTTCGTCTTCCTAGTCTACCTCTTGATTTCTGGCATTTGAAGTAATATTCTTCACTTGATTGCTCTCCTACTTGGAAAACATGTTGGAATCGTGACTCAAATTCAAGTTAGGAAGGTAATCTCCTATACCCGAATTTGTGTTGAGTGTTGGCAATTGACACTCATTTGGTGGATATCGATGCTTGATTAATGGTTTAGGGTTATTATTGGCAATTGACACTCATTGAATTTATTTTGTTGTCATTGATGGCAACAAGATCAGATAGAAGGCAACAAGACTTGATGGAAGTTACAAACTGACACTAGGAGGTATATACCGGGAGATACCAGCATTGGAAGCATTCAGGGCTACACCGACACCGGAATTAGTACTTCAAGGAAGCTGACATCAAGAAAGATTTATTTTAGTAAATCATTTTGTAATTATTATCAAGGCCGACATTCAATATTCTTTGTAAATGCATTGTAAGCTGACATAAGCATATCATATATAATAAGTATATAAGTTAGTCTACTAAGTCAATTTAATAGTGTGAAAGAGATGATATAGAGATAGACATGTAGCAGAACTGTGAGATGCAAAATATATGTATGGAGATCATTTTTGTATGCAAATATTGCATCATGCAATGATCTATAGATAGCTAGGAAAACATTCTTGGAGCAGAAGTAATACCGGTAATAGTTCAAGGTTGTGAGCTAGTACAGAGCAGAACCAAAACCGAAACTCTATTTGGCATACTAGATGCATTCTTGAGCTCATTTTCGATAATTTACTCTGGCAAAAATCTTGTAGTCAATGAGGCTCTTTAGTTATGAGTAGTATGCTCTAGGCAGTATGCCTTCCTACAAGTGCAGACCCCTGTTTATGTAATATCTTTTCATATGGCCAGTGAACTGATATTGTGGGTCACAAATCCCATTGTGGTTTTTCCTCATTGAGGTTTTCTACATATAAATTCTATGTGTTATAGTGCTCATTTATGTGGATGGTTTATTTAATTATTGTTATATGCTTATTAGTTTACCGGTACATACATGCATGGTTTAGAAAGTGAAATAATGTTGATTCTGGCAGAACACTGATTCACCCCCCCCTCTCAGTGTTCTCAGATCCCAACAATTGGTATCAGAGCTTGGTACCTCGGAAGAAGATTAACAACTTGAGGAAGATCTTGAAACCATAATCTTTTAATATGGCTATGGAGAAACTGATAGTTTTGATACTTAATATAAGTACATATCCAATAGCCAACAAGATGAGAGGGGGGGTGAATCATACAAACTTAATATTCCATAAAAACATCAAATTCAACCTCGGTAACTTATATTTCAGTAATATAACCAAAACTATTAAACATGCAAACTCAAAAGCATATAAACATCATAAACCTCATAACACTAGATTTAACGTGGAAACCCAGATAGGGAAAAATCACTATGAAATTTTGGACCCACTAAGAAATATACTCTTCTAGAGTATGCTCGGTTAAAAGCAAATCCTGTTAAAGATTACAAACACATTGCTAGATGTGACCCAGTTAAGGGATTTCCCTCAGATCTGTTAGGATCTTCACCTTGTTAGAAGTGACCTTGTTAAAGGATTTCAAACACTCAATCAGAATGTCACCTTGCTAGAGGGTTTTACAAATAAGACCATTAAGTCCACTCGGTTAAGAGATTTTTTGTCACTTTCACAAAATAACAGCAATAAAAATCTATCTGCAACTTGACATCTAAAATGCTAAAGCAGATTCTTATTTTCTCAATACAATCTACACATAGAACTAATCTTATCCATCTGCTGGGCTTCTATACTCTGTTATTCAAATAGGTCTTCAAGCTTCTGTGCTCGCTAATCATTATGTAGCATCCCTGTGGATACACTTGCTCGCATACATTGTTTATCAATAGTTCCCTATTTATAAACAATTAGCTAACCGCTTAATCTCCTTGATCAAATTTCCTATGATCAATCATATCCATCAGATCTTCAATCTTGTCCAAGTTCAATGCATCCTTTGATCTGAAAATGTTTTACCCCACCTTGGAACTTGTGCTAGGGTATTGCAGTTCAATCTGAACTATAGATCTTCATGCCAACTTTCCTTTGCCATAGATTCATTAACAAACTTCATGCACGGCTTACCAATCATTTAATCAGTTCTAGCTCATTAGCTTCTTTCATTAAATAACGCATGTAAACATTTAATGCATTCTGTTATAGCTCAGTTACAACTCAGTAACAACTTAGTGAATACTAAACTTCACTTGGTAGACATTTCGTCTTCATTAACCGATAGCGATAACCTTAGGGTTTACCGACTAGGTTCCTTAGGGTTTACCGACTAGGTTCTTTGTTTGGTAACATAGTGTAGTATTAACCTTACAATTTACAACATATGTATGATGTTAAAACAATCTAAACATCATGATCTCATCATTATCTGGCTCGGTAATAGTTGCCCGTTGAATACCTTATTCATCATATTCTTTCTGTGTCTTTTACCGACATCTTTATACTCTTCAAATCATACTTCTCAAGATATGGCAACATCATATTGAATTAGAAAATCAATTTCTTGACATCAATGACAAAATAATAACATCAAGACAATAAACATCCTTAATTAGTTATATCCATAATCATCAACAACCTTCTCAATATCCTTATTGAAATGCCAACAATCTTCCATTGTCTGTTATAATGCCAAATGCTAACAATCTCCCCCTTTGGCATTGATGGCAAAACCAATTGATTTGACCTTAAAAAGATTCGGATTGTTGTGATTCTGAAATGCTAAAATGCTTTCTTGCTATCAACAGATTTTGTCCCCCATACATTAGACTTCTCCTCTTCTCTTCAGTTTTCTTTCCAATCTTCAGTCTTCTCTCAGTCTTCTTAGTTTTCTCCCCCTTTGACAACAATGCCAAAAAGTAAAGAACTAAAACATAATTTCTTCCTGTATGAAGTGATTTCCTGCTGTGATGTGTCAATTTAGTCTCGGTCAGAGCATTTTGTCTTCAATTCCTATTTCTTGTATTGTATCCTATATTATTTCCTGTAATATTTCCTGTACACCTTTAGAAAACATCCTAAAGTGTATAAATCAGCATCAACTCCTAAAAGATATTCGATAGAGTCATCGGATTGATGCTTTCACTGAACTTGGTTAGTGAGTAGAAGATAGGGGTAGGACCCCTAACTTACTTCTGAGATATTCAAAAGTGTCCCTTGGTAGTGGTTTGGTGAAGATATCTGCTATTTGTGACTTTGTGCTAACATATTCCAACACCACTTTCTTCTATTGAGCTTCTTCTCTAAGATAATGATATTTGATAGAGATGTGCTTTGTCTTAGAGTGCATAATAGGGTTTTTTGAAATGTTAATGACACTAGTATTGTCACAAAATATAGTTACTGGCTTGGTAACTTTCTCATTTATACCTTCCAATAGTTGTTTGATCCATGCAATGTTGGTACAATTCAATGCTGCAACAACGTATTCAGCTTCTGCTATTGACTGTGAAACACATCCTTGTTTCTTGCTAAGCCAACTCACTAGTCTTTCTCCTAAAAAGAAATCTCCTCCACTTGTGCTTTTTCTGTCATTAATGTTGCCTGCCCAATCAGCATTAGTATAAACTTTTAAATCAAAATCATTTCCTTTCTGATATACTAAGCCATAATCCTCAGTGCCTTTCAAGTATCTAAAAATTCTTTTGATTGCTGTCATGTGTGTTTCCTTAGGATCTACAGAGAATCTTGCAACTATACCTACTGCATGTGCTATGTCTGGTTTGCTGTGAACAACATATTGTAGCTTTTCAATCATGGATCGGTAAAGTGTCTCATCAATAGATGCAGATTCATCATTCTTTGATAATTTACAGTTGGTAGTCATAGGAGTACTTACTGGTTTTGAATCCTCCATTCCAAATTCCTTCAAGATTTCCTTTATGTACTTGGATTGAGTAATGAAAATCTCATTTTTCATTTGCAGTATCTGTAAACCTATTAAATACTTTATCTCAACAATTAATGACATCTCAAATTCTTTGCTCATTTCATTTCCAAAGTTCTTGCATAAAGAGTCATTTCCACAAAATATAATATCATCAACAAATATGGCTAAGATCAGTATTCCATTTTCATCATTCTTCATGTACATATTGTTGTTCTCACTTGTCCTCATAAAACCAATCTTAATCAAACAAGAGTGAAATCTTTCATAACATGCTCTAGGTGCTTGTTTCAAACCATATAAAGCTTTGTTCAATTTACATACGTGATCTTTATTCTTGTCTTCAACAAATCCTTCAGGTTGTTCAATAAAAACTTCTTCTTCTAATATTCCATTCAGAAATGTAGATTTGACATCCATTTGATATACCTTGAAATTCTTGTAAGCAACATATGCCAACAATGTTCTTACTCCTTCAAGTCTAACAACAGGTGCAAAAGTTTCAAGATAATCAATTCCTTCTTCTTGAGCATAACCTTTGCAAACTAGTCTTTCTTTGTTTCGAATGACCTCTCCTTTTTCATTTAGCTTGTTTCTGAAAATCCACTTTGTACCAATTACATTTTTGTCCTTTGGTCTTGGGATTAGTGTCCATGTGTCATTCTTCTTGATTTGATCAATCTCTTCTGTCATCATTTATCCAATCTTCACTGTTAAATGCCTCTTTCACTATTCTTGGTTCAAATTCAAATATCAAACATGTGTTTTGTCTCAGTTTGTTCCTTGTCATCATTGGATCATCCTTATCTCCTATAATCTGACTTGGTGCATGATGTCTTCTGACATACTTGGCTAATACAGGCTCGGTAGGCTCTGTATGATCTTCTTCATCACTTGATAACTGGATATTCTCTCCATTTTCTTCAATAGTTTTCTCGGTAAGACTTGTCGGTTGAACATAGACAAATTCATCATAGTCTTCTAGTTCCTTGGAATTTCCTTCATCATTTCTTTCTGCAAATTCATCAATTTTCACATTTGCACTTTCTACTATTTTGTTAGATGATTTGATCAGACATTTAAATGCTTTGCTTCTAGAAGAATAACCTAGAAATGTTCTTTCTTCACTTTTCTGATCAAACTTGCCATTTCTATCATCTTTGTGAACATAGCATCTACTTCCAAAGATTTTAAAATAACTTACATTAGGTTTCTTGTCATACCAGATTTCATATGGTGTCTTCAAAGTACCTTTCTTCAACTGTACTCGGTTCCGTGTAAATTGTTGTGCTTATTGCTTCTCTCCAAAATGTTTGTGACACTTTCTTTTCAATCATCAGTGTTCTAGCACAATCTAAAATAGATCTATTTCTTCTCTCAGCTATTCCATTTTGCTGTGGAGTTCTTGGTGCAGAGACTTGTCTTTTAATACCATGATCATTGTAGAATAAGTTGAAATCATCAGATGTAAACTCTCCTCCTCTATCTGATATAAGACATTTCAGTTGTCTTCCTGTTTCATTTTCAACTCTTGCCTTGTACCATTTAAACATTTGAAAAGCTTCTAATTTTTCTTTTAAAAACATTACTGACATCATCCTTGAATAGTCATCCACAAATAATATGAAATATTTATCACCATAATAACTTTTAACTTTCATAGGACCACAAAGATCAGTGTGCACAAGATCTAAAATTCCCTTAGAAGTGTAAGACTTACTTGTAAAGCTTGATCTTGTCATCTTACCCATTTGGCATCCTCAGAACATAGCATTCTCGGGTTTTTCAAGACTTGGTAAACCTCTTACTCGGTGCTTCTTGCTTATTTTGATCAGATTATCAAAATTTACATGACAAAACCTTTTATGCCATAACCAGGTATCATCTATCTTTGCATACAAACACTTGTTCTGAGTTGAGTCAAGGTAAAATGTATTACCTTTTGTTTGTGTCCTGGTAGCAGCTAACTTTCCATTCTTGTCATGAACTTTGACCATTCCTTTCTAAAATTCTATTCAGTAACCTATGTTGTTTAGCTATGCTACACTCAATAAATTGTATTTCAAACCTTCAACCCAATAAACATCATTACATCTTGCATTATCTATTAGGGTTCCCACAGATACTGAGAGGGGGGGGTGAATCAGTATCTGACCGGTAATGTGATTTTCTTAAAATAGAACATGCAGAACATAAAGTAACAGTATACCGGTATGCAAGAATTAATGTAAATAATAGAATAAAAAACATCCACATGAAAAGAACACCATAACACAAGATGTTTAATGAGGAAACTCGGTGTGGGAAAAACCTCGATGGGATTTGTGACCCACAATATTCACTTACTAGCCAATAAGAGAATATTACTTACAATAGGGGCTTGCACATGTAGGAAGACCAACTGCCTAGAGCACACTGCTCAATAAGAAGTCACACTGACTTACAATGAGGATTATACAAATCCAATGATCTGTACTACTTTACAATAGCATCTTCAATGCTAGATTCAGTACCAGTTCTTGCTCTATCCTTTACATATACCCTTGACCTATAATTTTCATATTAGGTCTGCCTTATAATTTTTTTTATGCTTCCTATCCATATCCTACAAATGACTACAATGATCTCTTTTATATAGAAGAGTCATTTTACAATTTGCCAAGTCGGCTTACAATAATAAACAAAATATTACATATAAAAAATCTTGTCGGCCTCTGTGCCAGTATACATGTTCTCTTCTATGTCGGTGTACATCTTCTGTGCTAGTGCCGGTGTAGATTGATCTTGCTGATGCCGGTGCACTATCTTGTTTGAATAATGCTTTGCCAGTATAATGTCTTGCTGGTGCCATAGGATTGCAAGGTTTCCAGTGTAATGGTTTTGCCGATATAATGTCTTGCCGGTGCCATAGGATTTCAAGGTTGCCATCAATGACAAAACCTTCAATCACATACAATGTCTCATTGGAGTGTCCATATGCCAACAATCTCCCCCTTTGGCATTGATGGCAACACTCATGAGAAATTTCAAAAAGATATCCAAAAATGTGAGAACTCCCCTTGAGCATATGATCCTTATGTTTTTAAATTTTCTCATCCTACTACTCCCCCTTTGGCATCAATGACAAAGGTTAGTAGAGTTTGTAGTTGTACCAATCCATAACTTCAACCTTGTAGTTGGGTAGTTATTATCTAAAGAAGATCTCCCAAAATTAAGTTTATGCCATCCATAAACTTCTTACTGTCTTTTATTGTTGTCTCAGTTCTGTTTACTGTACCGGTGAGATGCTGCAAGTGCTCTGCTGGTGTTTTGCTTCCCTATGTTAGTGCCTCTGAGATTTCCTTCTGTAGAGATGCTAAATAGTCCAATCTTGGACTTAGTTTAGATCTCAAGAGTTTTGCCTTGTTTATTATTTTCTCTTTTTCTCTTTCCAATTTGAGTTCTTCTTCCTCAAAATTTGTTATCTTTTCCTCAAAAACTGATAATGTATCAGGTGAGTTAACAAAATTATCTGCAAGTTTATTGATCTCTTTCTGTACCTTGCTCATCTTTTTGTCTACATCTATGGTCAAATTTTTTTTCTTATAGGTGTCTTTGTACAGAGTTTTGTACTCTTTCAATAAATTGCACAGTTCCGGTAGAAGTGTGTCAAATTCCCTGTTACACTTCTTTATTCCTTCCTCAAAGAATTTCTGTTTCTCTTTTTCTACAATTTCCTTTACAGTTTCTACCTTTGTTTTCTCAAAATTTCCAGAAATATATTTACAAAGTGTATCCAACTGGCCTAAAGAATCTTTATTGTTTATATTACAATTAGGAGCTATTGATTTCAAAAATGGAATTGAATCATCTATCGCTTTATATTCTTGTGAGCTATAATCAGTTATTTTCTTGATAGATTCAAGTAATACCTCAGTCACATTTGATGGTGACCCAACAAACTGAGTGTTGGTGGAAGTGACCATGTTAGTATTGACCTCTGGTAGGTCTGTTTGTGTCTCGATCTCTTTAAGCACTGGTTTTCCTGTATCATTTCTTACTGGTGGCATCTATTCTGGAGCCTTTAGCTCTGTTGGTTGCTCTGTTTGTGTTCCAGATTCCATCTTTTTCTCTGTATCTGCTGCCGGTTGCTTTGTGTTTCCTGTTATTGGAGGCTCTTTGGCTATACCTGATTTATTTTTTGTATCCTTATCTACCACTATGTTGATCTTCTGAGTATCAACATTCACAGTATATAGGGCTTCAGGATTAGGATTATTATCCTCTGTATCCATACTCTCAGTTGCTGGTTGATCTTTAGTGGTTGTTGTTTTTACCGGTGGAGTATTTAGAGGAGGTGGGAGTAAGTTGTCTCTAATCTTAATACTTGGTGGTCCACCAACTTTACCTTTCCCTTTGTCCTTCTGATATACTAGAATGGGCTTAGGATTCCTATATTCTTCTTGTTTTTCTTTTTCAATCAAGAATATATCCCAACCATTTTCTGTTTCCTCTAAAACCTCTGTAACTCTACCTACCATCAGTGAAATTTGCTGGTGTGCAGTGGAAAAAACTATCTGGTTGGCCTGAACTATCAGATCATCAATTTCCTTAGGTGAGTTAACTGGGTATACTGCATGTAGTTTTTCTATTTTAATTTTCTTATCCAATTCAATTATACCTTTCCTTCTGGCCTCAAGTCTTTTATATAGTTCATCAGGAATTTCATTTAAGACTTGCAACAAAAACTTTTTATACATGTCCATGTGTATTATAACACTCTCCTCAACTTGTCCTTTCTCATCATCTGATAGGGTGTCATAGATTTTCCCTATGTTTTTCAATTTACCTTCCTCTGTGATCTCATTCAGTAATATATCAAGAGGGGCCAAGTCAGTGTTTGTCTTTTTCTTCCTTTTGGGTATCAGCTTCTTCTTAGGTGTGACCTTTCTGACTGGAGATCTCACAGCTTGTTGCTTCTGTCTTGTCCTTCTAGGTGAAGGAGTGGTTACCGGTGAGGGGTCTCTTTTCCTAACAAATCTTTTAAAAGTTGCTGGCATATCTCCTTCTGAGGAAGTACCTACCAGTGATAGATGAGTTTCAGGTTGTTGGGCTGCCAACTCATCTTTAGTTATGCTGGTTTTCTTTAATACATCTTCCTTTATGGCTTTTGCTTATCTGGATCCTTTTCTCACAAATTCCTCAACCTTTTTCACTCTCTTCTTAGATTGAATTTGACTTTCTATGGTCTCAACACTACCAAATACTTCTTCCTTTGGTTCATTGGGGGCTTCCAGAAGTGTTTTGGCATAAGTTTCCACTATGTGGTCATCTGTTTCATACCCTATCTCTGTTACCCAGATTGTCCTTGGGATGACTGCTTCCATCTAGATCTCATCCTTTTTGATTACAAAACATATATCATCCTTGTATTTGTTGACAATTTCCTATGATAGTCTGATTCTTTTGTTCATTTGGACCTTTAATGCTTGAAAATACTCATTGATATTCTTTTCCTTGTTTTCACGCATGTTGTTGAATAAGTCTGATAATTGTTTTCCTACTGGTATGTCGAATCCAAAATCCTTGTTGCCTATACCGGGAGCTTGTTTGGTTATATGTAGCATTAAGCATACAAGTAAATTTCCAAATCTAAAGGTTCCTTTCTTATCTTTCTTGATTTTGCCTAGGTTATCAATCAATTCATCTTTTAACCATTCGCAAACATCAATTTTCACATTGTCCTTAACCATGTCATAAGCACTCTTTATGCATAAACTGGGAACTGAGTTAAGCCTATTAGCATGAGTTGCTTTGTACCCTAAAATCATGCTAATGAATCTCACATTTGTATCAGTTACACCATTAACCCTCAATGATCTCCTCTCGGATGTTGCACCAGTTAACTTTGTTACTAGGTTATTGAAGACCTTCTTAGTTTTGTCAGGTTTGTTACCGGTGGAAGGTAACCCTGTTACTACTTTCACAACTTCCTTTGTAATTTTGTGCACTGAATCAAGCCAAAAGAATGAACCATGTACCCTACTTAAAACTATCCTAATCACTTCCTTGGGAAATTTAGGAATGTAGAGGATTTCAGTGAATCCTAGGGTTTCAACAACTTTATGTTCAGGTTTCACATTTCCGGAATTGTCACATATAACAGTCTTATACATGTTTTTAATTTCTTCATCACCTAATTCCTCTATGTTGCAATGAATATACATTCTAGGGTCTTCTGCATAAACAACACCTTTTGAAATTTGGGAAAAAGCACCTGTATTGTCATCTTTCTTAGCTACCTCAGGAACTAGCTCAAAAATGGGCCTAGGGTGTTTTATAACCTCGACTACTATAGGGTTTGCTATGAATTCAGGTGCAAAGGAGGATGCCATGATGATAAATACCTTTTTTTCTGCCTTTGAATGGATTGATTGCTGAAGTGCTTTGCCTCTTTGCTCGAAAATGCCTTAGCTCGGAAATCTTCGCGCTCTTTGAAAGTTTGAATGTTCGGTGAAGTGAAATGGAGCCAAAACCTTATTTTATAAAGTCTTTTCTACTACCTACCACATTAATTGCTTGTCAGTAATGTATTAGCTCAACTTTATTTGCCAGTAATGAATGATTTTCAACTTCTTTTCTCTAACCGAGGGAAAAATAGCACGTGTCATTAGATTGCCAAACCCTCAAGATAATTTTCTTCAATTTGATGAAGAACATCCTGCCGGTGGAGCATTTGTTGGTTCTACCGGTGGAGGAGTATCCCCAATATTTAGATCACCTTTTCTAATCCATTGCTTTGAGAATTCTTGCTTAACCTCTTCAACCTTTTCTTTACCTTTCAAACTAGTACTTTTGTTGTCTATCAGTGTACCTTTACTTCTACAAAATTTAGCAATATGACCAATCTTGTTACATGCATAACAAGTTACATTATTTTTCTGAATAGCTTTCCCATAACCTATGCCGGTTTGTGTTCTGCATTTATTTGATAAATGACCAAATCTTCCACAAACATAACATCTTACATTCATTTTGCAATTTTTAGAGTTATGACCAATTTTGTTGCATTTGGAGCATTGACCAGTGGGAGGATTGATGTTCTGATAATTCCTAGATCTACATTCATTTTCCCTATGACCATATTTATTGCAGTTAGAGCATTTTCCATTGAATTTATAAGTATTAGAAGGTCTTACCGGTTTACTGTGATCCTGGGTATTTGTAGTAGCAGAGCTTTCTCCAACTTTAAATCCAATTCCAGAAGTGTCACCTTTGGGTTTTTGATTCTTCAATAAGGTACCAAGTTCTTCTGAGCTTTTCTTGAATTTTTCTTTGTGTTGATTTGCAGTTTCCAATTCCCTTTCCAAGATTTCTTTTTGTCTCATTAGTTCATTTGAGTCATTTTGAGTATGCATCAGATTTGTTTTCAACATGTCATTTTCATAGCTAAGTCTTGTGTTCTCATTTGCTGCATCACTTAGTCTCCTGGTCAATTCTTCTTCATTCTTCTTTTTGTCCTCAATCTCTTTGCAAAATCTCATAGTCATATCCTGCATTTCATTTTTTGTTGTCATGATCTCTTGTTTCAATTTGCTTATCATATCATTTAGTGATTCCTTTTCATCATTCTCATTTTGCAATTTTTCACAAAGTTCTCTTCTGTTATTTCTTGTAACAGTAAGATTTTCTTGAAGTGTCTGAATAATGTCCTGAGCTGCTTTTAAATCATCTTCTAATTTGATATTTTTAAACTTCTCTGCATCATAGTCAGTAAGAGCTCCTTCAAGTTGCTTCATCAGATTTTCCATCTTTACCAGTGTCAAGATCTTCCTTAAGCTATTAGGCTTTTCAAAATAGAGGACTAGGCTCTGATACTAATTGTTAGGGTTCCTACAGATACTGAGAGGGGGGGTGAATCAGCATCTGACCGGTAATGTGATTTTCTTAAAATAGAACATGCAGAACATAAAGTAACAATATACCGGTATGCAAGAATTAATGTAAATAACAGAATAAAAAACATCCACATGAAAAGAACACCATAACACAAGATGTTTAAGGAGGAAACCCAGTGTGGGAAAAACCTCAGTGGGATTTGTGACCCACAATATTCACTTACTGGCCAATAAGAGAATATTACTTACAATAGGGGCCTGCACATGCAGGAAGGCCAACTGCCTAGAGCACACTGCTCAATAAGAAGTCACACTGACTTACAATGAGGATTATGCAAATCCAATGATCTGTGCTACTTTACAATAGCAGCTTCAATGCTAGATTCAGTACCGGTTCTTGCTCTGTCCTCTACATATACCCTTGACCTACAATTCGCATATTAGGTTTGCCTTATAATTTTCTTTATGCTTCCTATCCATATCCTACAAATGACTACAATGATCTCTTTTATATACAAGAGTCATTTTACAATTTTCCAAGTCGGCTTACAATAATAAACAAAATATTACATATCAAAAATCTTGTTGGCCTCTGTGCTGGTATACATGTTCTCTTCTATGCCAGAGTACATCTTCTGTGTCGGTGCCGGTGTAGATTGATCTTGCTGATGCCGATGCACTGTCTTGTTTGAATAATGCTTTGTCGGTATAATGTCTTGCTGGTGCCATAGGATTGCAAGGTTGCCTGTGTAATGCTTTTGCCGGTATAATGTCTTGCCGGTGCCATAGAATTGCAAGGTTGCCATCAATGAAAAAAACTTAAATCACATACAATGTCTCATTGGAGTGTCCATATGCCAACATTATCAAGAAGTGTTATGGATCCTTTACCTCTTACCAGACATGGTGCATCATTACCAAATCTAACATAGCCTCCATCATAATCTTCTACTATAACAAACTTGTGTTTATCTCCTGTCATATGATGTGAGCATCCACTATCTATGATCCAAGAATCATTAGTGTTTATGTGAGATATTACGGTTTTTTCTTCATACCTTTCTTCATCTGATCCATCTTTGATAGCCACATAAACTACTTCCTCTGTATCAGTTTCATCTGATTTATCATCATTGGATTCCTCATCAGCTATTAAGCATGTCTTTCTATCTCTTCTTCTGAAGTCTCGGTGTCCTCTGTAATGATTATCTTTCTGTCTGTCATCTTGGTAATCTCTCTTTTCAGTAGAAACTTTGTCAGGATAGTTAGAAGCTGTATGTCCTATTTTATCACAATTGAAACATTTCAAAGGTAGTTTTCCTTTATACTTACCTTTGCCTCTTGGTAACCTTTTGGCTAATAGTGCTTCAAATTTTTCTTTCTTTCTGATTTCCTCATACAGTTTGTGTACTTCTTCCATGTTCTTATGAAATCTTTCACTTGCTCCACTATGATCTCCTTCAGAGTACTTATACTTTCTTTCATTGTAATCATTAGATTCATCAAGATGAAAAGAACTAAATGCAAATTCAACTTTATTTACCGAAGATCCACTGTTATCAAAGTTACTTAACTCAAATGCATGTAGCTTACCAATAGTAGCATCTAAAGAAACTGGCATATTAGGTATAGATCTCATTTCATTTATTATAGAGACTTGGATTGCATAAGCTGGTAGAAGGGTTCTTAACAACTTACTTGTTATATCCTTTTCTTCAATAGTTCCAGCTACTCCTTTGATTTGATTGACAATCTCCTTTAGTCTTGTACTGTATTGAGTTATGTTCTCACCTTCATTCATCCTCATGGATTCAAGTTGTCCTCTTAGACTATCTACTTCTGCTCTTTGTACATGTTCATCTCCTCCATATACTGATATGAGCTTATCCCACATAGCCTTTGCATCATTGCAGCCTTCTAGATCATTAAACTCTGAGTTGGTCAATGCAGATGTTATTTCAATCATTACTTGAATATGTTCTTGCTTTGCCTTTATCTCTTCCATTGTCAATGGATGGGTGCTCGGTGTAACAAAATCATTCTCCAGATAGTATACAACATATTCTCCAACTCCTGATAGATGTAGCTTCATTCTTTTCTGTCATGTAGAGAAACTTGATTTGTTCAGCTTCGGTGCATCCCTCTTATACATCTTTGGATCTTTAACTCAAGTGCCTTTAAACTTTTCTTCTAGAGTCCAAAGCTCTGATACTAATTGATAGTTCTGATACTTAATATAAGTACAGATCCAATAGCCAGCAAGATGAGAGGGGGGGGGGGGGGGTGAATCATACAAACTTAATCTTCCATAAAAACATCAGATTCAACCCCGGTAACATATATGTTAGTAATATAACCAAAACTGTTAAACATGCAAACTCAAAAGCATATAAACATCATAAACCTCATAACACCAGATTTAACGTGGAAACCTTGATAGGGAAAAACCACTGTTGGATTTTGGACCCACTAAGAAATATACTCTTCTAGAGTATGGTCGGTTAAAAGCGAATCCTGTTAAAGATTACAAACACATTGCTAGATGTGACCCGGTAAAGGGATTTCCCTCAGATCTGTTAGGATCTTCACCTTGTTAGAAGTGACCTTGTTAAAGGATTTCAAACACTCAATTAGAATGTCACCTTGCTAGAGGGTTTTACAAATAAGACTGTTAAGTCCACTCAGTTAAGAGATTTTTAGTCACTTTCACAAAATAACAGTAATAAAAATCTATTTGCAACTTCACATCAAAAATGCTAAAGTAGATTCTTATTTGCTCAATACAATCTAGACATAGAACTAATCTTATCCATCTGCTGGGCTTCTATACTCTATTATTCAAATAGGTCTTCAAGCTTCTGTGCTCGGTAATCACTATGTAGCATCCCTGTGCATACACTTGCCCGCATACATTGTTTATCAACAGTTCCCTATTTATAAACAATTAGCTAACCGCTTAATCTCCTTGATCACATTTCCCATGATCAATCATATCCATCAGATCTTCAATCTTGTCCAAGTTCAATGCATCCTTCGATCTGAAAATGTTTTGCCCCGCCTTGGAACTTGCATACATTTCTTGGAACTTGTGCTAGGGTATTACAGTTCAATCTGAACTGTAGATCTTCATGCCAACTTTCCTTTGCCATAGATTCATCAACAAACTTCATGCAGGACTTACCAATCATTTAATCAGTTCTAGCTCATTAGCTTCCTTCATTAAATAACGCATGTAAACATTTAATGCATTCGGTTATAGCTCGGTTACAACTTGATAACAACTCGGTGAATACTAAACTTCACTTGGTAGACATTTCATCTTCATTAACCAATAGCGATAACCTTAGGGTTTACCGACTAGGTTCTTTGTTTGGTAACATAGTGTAGTATTAACCTTACAATTTACAACATATGTATGATGTTAAAACAATCTAAACATCATGATCTCATCATTGTCTGACTCGGTAATAGTTTCCCATTGAATACCTTATTCATCATATTCTTTCTGTGTCTTTTACCGACATCTTTATACTCTTCAAATCATACTTCTCAAGATATGGCAACATCATACTGAATTAGAAAATCAATTTCTTGACATCAATGACAAAATAATAATATCAAGACAGTAAACATCCTTAATCAGTTATATCCATAATCATCAACAACCTTCTCAATATCCTTATTGAAATGCCAACAATCTTCCATTGTTTGTTATAATGCCAAATGCTAACAGAAACAACTTAAGATGGCTCTTGAGGATTACGATGCTGAAAGGATAAAGAACTTGAAATTGCAAGAAGAACTTAATTATGCAAATGATTTCATTTCTATTCTACAAGAAAGGTTATCATCTGCTCAAGCCAAGAGGAAAGAACTTCTACAAGAACCAGATGATGAGGAGAAGAATTCTCTTAAGGAACAATGTCAGAAACTAAGTCAAGCAAATACACTCATGAAGAATGAAATGCAAGATCTGACCATGAGGTTATCAAAAGATATTGAGGACAAAAAGAAGAAGGAAGATAGTCTTGTTTTATTCTTGAAGAACAAATTTGATGAATGTGGAAGATTGACTCATGAGAATAATCTGTTGAGAATTGATTTGGCACACTCCCAGAACAATGAACAAGAACTTGAAAGGCAAATAACTACTCTGAGAGACGATCTGACTACTGCAAGCGAATATAAAGAAAATTTTAGGATCAGTGTTGCACAATTGGACGACTTACTAAAAAAGACAAAGACAAATTAATGATTCTAGAGGACTTGGATTTGTACAAGGTGAAAGCTCTAGTACTGCTAATGAAGATCAAACAACCGGTATGCAGAACTCATTAGAATAGAGGAAACCAGTAAGGCAATCTAATGCTTATAAATTCGATGGTAGATGCTTTATTTGTAATAAACTTGGGCATATGGCTAAACAATGTAGAAATAAGGCAAATCAAAACTACAATTCTGTTCTCGGTCAATACACAAACTCCAAGAAATATGGTCATAAATCAGAAGACTGCAGAATGAATGTTAAATGTCATGCATGTGGAAAGTTTGGATATTTTGCTAATCATTGTAGGTCAAGAAATAATAATAATACTAGATATGTCAAAGCAATTCAGAAGAACAATGTTACATGTTATGCATGCAACAAAATAGGCCATATAGCTAAATTTTGCAGAAGCAAGACTCAACCGACTAATAATGATAAAGACAATGAGAAAGGAAAGCATAAGGTAGATGAAATACAACAAGATCATACCAAGAGATGGGTTAGAAAATCTGAAGAACAAAGTGGAGATGGATCTATACCGAAAAATCCACCAGTAGAAGAGAGTATTCCTCCACTGATAGGAAATTCCACTGATAAGGAAGCCTCTGCAGAAAAGGAAACCATTCACATCGACAACAACAAGCAAAAAACAAAAGGGTGCTGATACCGGATCTGGTAAGACAACAATGACTTGTGCTGAAATTATTGATGAAGTGACAAAAGATGGGATATTAAAGAATTTATCAAAATATTATAAAGTTTTTGAAGAGAGTGAGCAAAATGAGTTAGAGGAAGATATTTTATTGTATATAAATATCTATAAGAAGGCATTAGTTGAAATTTTGAAAGAGATACCTTTATCTCTATACAATAAACTTGAAGCTAGGAGAGATGAAGAGATGTATAGACACTGCTAATAGGATAATTTTTAGTAGTAAAAACTGGTAGATAAGTCTAATGATGGGTAGAGTGAATGAGGTGGTAAATGAGACAAGTAAAGGGTTGATAAAATTCTTTCAGAAAAACCCATACTTTCTCACATCTCAGGAAGAATTTGCAAAGGCAACATCCCCTACAATTCCTGACAAATCAAAAGGAAAGGGTATTTTAGGCAGTTCTACTCCAAATTTGACTCAATCACAACCAGAAGTCACAAAGAGTGTACAGTTTATACCGGCACAAACTAATTTTAAGCAAGAGAGTGTATAGGACATTGGAAACACTATGAATAATACTCCACCGACAGTGGTGAAGCCATCAGTACAAAATAGGTTGAGATGGACAAGATTAAATCAACTGAGTCCATATTGACAGGCAAAATAGATTCACCGGCAAGAGTCTTGGCAATTGACACTTCTCAGGTCGAGAAGAAATTAGTTTCTGAGTTAAGTCCAACAGAACTAATGATGATGGCCACTCAAAATTTTTTAAAGGAAGGAACTGTAGACAAAGGGTTAATTGATAAATCAGTCACTGTATTACATAGAATAATGCATGATTGCCAGATAGAGGATGGAGCAAGCCCTTTTGGTAAGCTCATGGCTTTAACAAAACACATATCAAACAACTATCAATCCTTGAGACAGATTGTAGACCGACAGGCCTTGGAGAGTTTCTCTGCTACAAAAAGAGCAGCTTTTGATCAACTTATAGTAACTGAGAAGAAGAAGATAGAGGACAAACTTATCTCTATTGAGGTTTGTTTTAAACAATGCACCAATATTTACCGAGTATGTTGTAATATAGGAAGTCTAACAACCAATGTTAATGACAAATTGAAAGAATTATATGAAAAAATGGCTACTATTGCTAATTCTTTTGATGGGTTAACTACACTAACTACATCTATTGATTGAAAAATCTTGTCCCTGGAGAACCAAGTTTTTTCTTTTGAGAAAGAAAAAGATAAAATACTGAGGAGAGAAAGAAATTTAAGAGGACTGGTAAGTCCAAGACTTGATTCTTTGGGTGTTCACAAGAGAGAATGCATGGACATGCTAGCCAAGCCCACACCAGTAGATATCCAAGAAAAGAAATAATTTTCCCACTTACTCAGTGGACTTGCATTGGTATCAGACACTTTCAAATCAGGCTGGGACACATTTCTTCAGTTGCTGCAAAAGGCATAGCCAGAAATTCTGAAGATGACTAAGCTTGAATGACTCTAACTGTATTCTTTCATTTTTTTTATTCCTTCACCGATCTTTGGCATTAATGTCAAAGGGGGAGTATGTACATATGTGAAAAATATCAGGGAATATGTTATTAGTTGAAGTGTGTTGCTTAGGGGGAGCACACCAGAAGGGAATCCATTTTTCACACGAGTGTTGCCATCAATGCCAAAGGGGGAGATTGTTGGCAATTGACACTCATTGGATTCATTTTGTTGTCACTGATGGCAACAAGATTAGCTAGAAGGCAACAAGACTTGATGGAAGTTACAAACCGACACTAGGAGGCATATATCAGGAGATACCGACATTGGAAGCATTCAAGGCTACACCGGCACCAACATCAGTACTTAAAGGAAGCCGACATTAAGAAAGATTTATTTTAGTAAATCATTTTGTAATTATTGTCGAGGCCGATATTGAATATTCTTTGTAAATGTATTGTAAGATGACATAAGGCATATCATATGTAATAGGTATATAAGTCATTCTGCTAGGTCAATTTAATAGTGTGAAAGAGATGATATAGAGATAGACATATAGCAGAAATGTGAGATGCAAAATATATGTATGGAGATCATTTTTGTATGCAAACATTTTATCATGCAATGATCTATAGATAGCTAGGATAACACTCTTGGAGGAGAAGTAATATCGATAATAGTTCAAGATTGTGAACCAGTACAGAGTAGAACCAGAACCGGAATTCTATTTGGCATACCAAATGCATTGTTGAGTTCATTTTTCAGTAATTTACTTTGGTAGAAAGCTTGTAGTAAGTGAGGCTCTTTAGTGATGAGCAATATACTCTAGGTAGTATGCCTTCCTGCAAGTGTAGACCCCTGTTTATGTAATGTCTTTTCATATGGCCAATGAAATGATATTGTGGGTCACAAATTCCACTATGGTTTTTCCTCATTGAGGTTTTCCACGTATAAATTCTATGTGTTATAGTGTTCATTTATGTGGATGGTTTATTTGCTTCTTGTTATATGCTTATTAGTTTATTGATACATACATGCATGGTTTAGAAAGTTAAATATTGTTGATTCTAGTAGAACACTGATTCACCCCCCCCTCTCAGTGTTCTAAGATCCCAACAGTCATTGGTAGCAACTCTCCTTAGAAATCCTATCCGGTAATCACGAATTTTGATATCCGAAAGTTATTGTGGTCCGGTAACCAGTAATATGGCTTTGGTATTTCAGGATATGTAGTACAGTTTTGGTCTAGAATCTTTTTGGTGATTGCGGTGATGAGATTCGTACATGTGGTGATAGGGACAACTTGTGGAAGACATTTTTCCATAATTTGATGGATCTACATATGTTTTTGATGATCCGGTTAAAGCCAACTCATGATTACATGTTACACTACATGCCGTCTTGATAATTGTTTATTTTGTGATTGCAGATATATAAGACCGGTGTAGAAGATCTTTTTGGTGTGTGGTATGCAGTAATATGAGTAATTTGTGATTGAGGAATCCTTTTGGTGTAGTTTCACATGCACATTCTTGATCTGGTAGTTGACTGAGATAGAAAACAAAGCAGAGTAGCAGAGGTGGTACAATCAGACTTATGCACTTAACCAGAACTCATATAGGCATTGTTTGATGCTATTTTAGAGTTCAACAACTGTAATTCATCATTATAAAATATTTGTAAGGTAGTGAGCCTTTCAGGGTTGCAACACTTATCATAATTGAGTTGTAAGCTCTAGGCAGTGTTCCCGAATGCAAAGTGCATTCCTCTTTTATAATATTATTTTGCTACTGCCCATAGTAGAATAATATTGTGGGTTCAAATCCCACCGTGGTTTTTCCCATTTGGGTTTCCACATAAAAGTCATGGTGTTATGATTTTGTGGTTGATTATCTTGTGTTTCTGCACTTTACTTTCTTGCATATGCTTCTGGTGGTTTCAGATTAAGTTGGAAAATTTGTTTTTCAATAGATCACTGATTCACCCCCCCTCTCAGTGATCCTTGATTCCAACATTGAGTTGATTTAAATAACCCATTGCTAGATTCTATGGAAATATGTCTTGGATCCTCTTCTTGGATTCAGTTGTTGGATTATGAAAATATTTCGTTCAAATGTTGGATCTATCATGAGTATGGCTATTTACAAAGGAAATGTTGTTTTTCTAATCTGACAGCTGGTGTAATTAATGCTCCTTCTAGTTTGACACCTAAAGTTGATAATGGAAAAATCCTTTGGCTGAAGGTAGTGTGGATTGTATACGGTGAAAATGTAAACAACAATATTGAAAGACTAAAATAGATTCAACCATGAAACCCTAGCCTAACAACAGCAAAGATCCACCATAACATATGAAGATTACCTAAGACAATGCAAATCAAAAAAATCACAAAGATGATACCATCACATGTCTAATAGGGTTTAAATCTCCATTCTTCCTATCTCCATTGATCTTGCTTGATATGTTTGCTCTTAGATTTTATGTGTGCACAAGAGCTCAAAAAAGAATGGAAATATGGTTGATAGCTTGATCTCATATGAAATTTTGAATGCTAGAATGCTTAGGAGGATTGATAATGAAGGAAGTATATCCTTATATAGAAGACATTTTAGGAAATGGAGGGATAAGATTAAGAGGTGTAAAAGATAGATGGTCAACTAGGATTAGAGGGTAGGTAGAAGAAATAAAAAAATAATGAGAGGGTAGGTAGTGTAGGAATTAAGAGATGAATGACATGTATCATAGGTAGAAAAGGCTAATGAATTAATTAAATAAATAAAGATTTAATTAATTAATAGAGGAAGTGGGATCAATTAAATAAATAAAAATATTTATTTAATTTAGGAAAATGATAATTTAAATAAATAAAAGTATTTATTTAAATGAGAAAAAGGCTAGAAGAGGATAAATGAATTAATTAAATAAATAAATATTTATTTAATTAATAGAAGAATTAGGCTTAAATAATTAAATAAATAAAAAATTTTATTTAATTAGACAAGACAATTTTAGGTGTCTACATTTTGCCCCTCTTTGAGATGATGCAGCTTGTCGCGTTGTTTCAAAGAAGATAAGATGAACTGATACAAAGTTTCCCCAAGAAGGGAATGATATGCCCCCTTGAGAGATTAGACAAATTGTTTAAAAAGATCACCAACAATCTCTTGATAAGAAAGAAAGACTAGAAAGGACTGACAAGATAGGATAGCGTGACAGAGTCATGGGATAAAGAAGACTAACACGAGAGACTAGGGCTAGGGTAGTTTATAAGATAGACTACGAGGGAAAACATCCTCATTGTCATCCACACGCCTAAGAGATCAAAGTGCAGAGAGAGCAGAGAGCAGTCAACAACGATGGTATTGGTACATAGATTCGATCACATTTGCTGATATCAGAGGCTAGCAGAGGCAGGAGAGCTAGTGAGTAATACAAAACCTCATTGTATCTTGTTGCATTAATTGTTGCCATAAATGCATGTTAGGAAGGTCAATAAATGCACATTAGGTATGTCTAAGAAACTTGTCAAGTGGGGCAAAAGATGGGAAGGTGCGTCTGCGTTGGTGCCAAGCGCGTCTGGGTAGGTTAGGCACATTTGCATAGAATGTAACCGCGTCTATGATTGGAAAAACATTTATGTCAAATGCGAGTGCATTTATGAAATGCAGGCACATCTATGTAGGGCAGGCATGTCTGTGCAGAATAGAGGCACGTCTTTGTGTTTTAGGCATGTCTGTGAAATGCAGAAATGTCTATGTAGTATGTAAGCGTGTTTGTGTTAGGAATGCGCGTTTATGTCTTCAAGGTCAAATCGATAGTTATGTGATAAACATACATTGTCGATTGGGTAAGCTGTTGAGAGGATACACTCAAATAGGTCCTCTAGGGAAGACTAGGATAGCAGATAGGGCTAGGATTGACAATTCTGTGATAGAACATACGTTGCCAATTAGGAAACTACTCAAGAGGATACACTCAAGAAGAGGCCCTAGGATAGGATAGAGAGAGGCACTTTGTGATGAACAAGGAGTACCATAGAAATTGACAATTCTATGATAGAACATACATTGCCAATTGGATTAGGCTAAAATTGACAATTCTATGATAGAACATATGTTGTCAATTGGATAAGCTACTCAAGAGGGTACACTCAAGTAGGTGCCCTAAAAGATAAAAGCAACACTTTGTGATGAACAGGGAGTACCACTAGAATAGAGTGTCATATGATAGATATAAGGACTAGGATAAAAAAATAGCACTTTGTGATGAACAGGGAGTACCACTAGGATAGAGTGCCATATGATAGATATAAGCACTAGGATAAAAAGAGCATCACTTTGTGATGAACAAGGAGTACCACTAGGATTGACACAGTTGATTTGCTTGACTATAGGAGGACCTAACTATGCTAGAGTCACATGAGAGATTCCTTCAACTCAGGGCTTACGAGTAGAGATGACATTTGAGGATGGAGCCGTAGTTGAGGCTATGGGATTGCAATATATTATGTATATGCCTGAGTTTTATGCGAACATGGGATTTCTGAATGCATTAGCTGAGATATGGAACTTAGAGACATGCATGTTTCATTTGCTAATGGGTGAGATGATAGTCACCTTAGAGGATGTGTATAGGATACTGAGGATACTAATCGTTGGGGACTTGGTTCCTTACAATCGAGAGGGAGATTGGGATGCACTGATATGAGTGTTTTAGGATCCAGGACTAGAGCTGAGGGCAAGACATGTGGCTTGGGACACCATGAAAACTATAGGATTGGCTCTACCACCGGTGATGGTAGGAGTTATCAGTGGATTCCTTTGTCCAGATAGGGTGACATGAGGGTTGGTTGTGGGATGGGGGAGGACACTGGAGACATTGGTGATTGAGCACACCAAGTTTGCATGGGGGCCATGTCTACTGGCACACTTGTATTATGAGCCGCATCAGTTTGTATATCATGGATCAATAGGATTGGGGTTCAAAGTAACATTACTGCAGGTATGGGAATATGAGCATCTTTTGGTGACATAACCGATACACTTTAGAGGTAGGGGACATGGGCACAATTTTGTGCATCTATATGATATGATTACTTTCCAGCCATAGATTGGGAGGATAGAGTATTGGTGTTGAGTGATCGATGAGGTAGATAGTGTGGTATGGAGGCCTTATCGAGATTGTGAGGAGTGGGAGGATGATGCAGTGGAGCTGCCATATGTGTTCAGGATTAGGTATCTGATTTGGCGGACACCATATGTTATTGAGCAGTAGTTGATAGACAAAGTATGCAGGTAGTTTGGAAGGATACAAGAGATGCCATGAGGTTCAGGGATGTATGCATAGACAAAGAGGGATCAAGTGCATTTAGGTCTATTATTGTCTTATGATCAGGCTGTAACACAGATGTGGGAGATGGTTCCCATGCCTTGGGATATTTGGGCAGATGTGGAGGATGCATGGATGGATGCTGAGTACAATGCATATTGGGTAGAGCATCTGTTTCCATAGCTGACGGATCTAGGGGAGCTGATAGAGGGTGATGGTGGAGATGGTGGAGATGATAATGGGGATGGTGGAGGCAGAGGCCGATGATGGAGGCGAGGTGAAATGGTAGAGAAGAGGGTAGCTTAGAGGAGAGAGGGCAGAGAGGAGAGATAGGTTCATGTAGTCAAGGGTAGAAGTGGATTACTTTTATAGGTGCCAACAACATAGGTTCCCAGATAGGTACAGGGATAGGGACAGCCATAGGAGCACCCACAGGGACTAGGGGAGAAGGGAGGAGAGGAGAAGGATGAACTACTATCCTTGAGAGAGATCTACCGGGGATATGAAAATAAGATCTAGGATTTGGAGCGATATGGGGCTAGGCTTAGGAGACAGCTAAGGGATACTAAGCGGAAGAGAGATCAGGCTATTCAGTGATACATGGAGGGTGAGACAACACTGAGGGTAGATAGGTAGACAACAGAGGACACGGGGTCTGGATACACCTATGTTCTATGGGTAGGGGACTAGATAGCCTACTGGAGAGACCTACACTATGGAGTGGTGCCACCAGATCAACGGGCTAGGAGCTTCTGGAGGCCATCACAGACTACGATGACTACTGGAGGGAGAGACATGAAATAGGCATCTAGTGGTGGGGTCATGGGTCCTCCACCACCACTAGATAGAGGGGGCAGAAGAGATGATCCTGGGGCAGGGACTTCTAGGGCTCAGACTCTGTCGAGGCTAGCTGGCTCCAAGGGAGGGAGTTCATCATAGTCTTAGAGGGCTACTTATGTATCAGTTTTTGTACCATTTTTGTATGATGATGTAGACACCTTCAGGTGATTTTGTAGCCATATGTATTTTGACGTCATTGTATCATGACACTTATAATTTTGATATATATATGTGCGATGATTCATCCTTGCGGCAGCTATATGCATGTGTGCCTATGTGATGTTGCTTCTATGTGATGCATGTTGCTATATGATGCTTATGATATGAATGCAAATATGTACCTGATGAAATGCAATATAGTTTTGTTCTTTTATGTTTTTAAATGTGTAGACATCTAAAAATGGTCAATGCTTGTGGAATCGTACTTTAACATTTGCCCATTGCCTTATTTTAGGGTTTTTGTGTCACATTAACATTTATCCTATGTCACGCACTTGGTATTTATCATTTGCAAGCATCGAGTCCTTCTTCTGCATTCTTCATTCATCTTGCTCTCAAATTTGGTCTTGTTGATAACAATCTTCAGTCATGATTTTGATCGATCTTATCCTGTCGCATCAATGTGTGTGCTCATTTGTTATCATTTTGGACATCGTCAATCCTAATTAGGGTTTTGTCCTCTTATCAATATTGTCATCTTGAGATCGATTTGTCGTCGATCGTTGTCGTTTTCAATCTTGTCATCTTGTGATCGATTTGTCATCGATCATTGTCATTTTCAATCTTGTCATCTTGCGATCGATTTGTCATCGATCGTGGTCATTTTCAATCTTGCAATCAATTTGTCATCGATCATTGTCCTTCTCAATCATGTCAATTTTTATCAATTAGTCATTGTTCCTCGTCAATTGGCGCATTTATTAATCAAATCACTTATCAGCATTGGTCTTTTATCATTTCAAAATCATGATCAAATCAACATCAAATCAATCTTACATCAAGACCTAATTGTCGTCCTTGCATTTCTAATTTATCTTGTAGGGTTTCATGATTTATTCATTTAATCTTGTTTGGCATTTTCCCTCTAGGTTAAATGATTTATTTATTTATCCTAAGTCTTCTTGTCACAATTAAATGTTTATTTAATTGGCTAATTAATTCCTCCTATTTTTGTAAATTAATTAATGAATGAGAAATTATTAATTAATTTACCTAATTTGCATCAATTTCCTAATTTCCAAGTCATCATTTCTAACCTAATTTTCTAATTTCTCCTAAATTCCTAAATGTCTATTTCTATTTCAAGCTTCTAGTCCTCTAATCTTTGCATTGGCAATATGTCATAATTCATGACATAGAAGGTGTCATAACCTTCTTTCTTCAACTCAATTTTGCCATTTTTGAAATCAATTGCCTCTAATATCAATTTCATGCTAATATGATCTTTTCTCCAATTTGTTTATAAATTGGATGAATTTCTTCAATCAAGACTACTACCTAGTCGAATCAATCACGCTTCGAGTATTCTTGCACTACAATCTTGTCTACTTGCTTTCACATCATGCTAATGCACTAGTAGGTGAGATCCACAACAAAGCTATTTGAAGGAGAAAGAAGGACAATGGAGCCACATGAAGGAGACATCTGCATTTGGTTTGCTTAGATTTCATTTAGAATGTCTTGTCTTCATGTTTTCATTGAATGTTTTTAGGATTGTTATCATTGCAATTGAGTTTCCGTGATTGAACTAGGCTAATATTTTCATTGCTTTGATGATTTCCACATTTCCTAGCTACATTAATTGGTGAACCCGACATGAACTAACCCCCTAACCATGCTTTTGAGTGCTTTTGAGATGATTTGCAGGTGAAAAACCCAAGAAACAGGGTAATGCAGGCCTTTCTGGGCACTTATGTGCCTATGTAGGAGCAATCTGTGCCTGTGTCAAGCATTCTATGCCTATGTTAAAGACTTCTACACCTATTTCAAAGGGATCTGCACCTGTGTTGCATCATTCTGTGCCTGTGTAAGGCCAGAAATAGAGGTAAAAAAGCAGTGTTTTTACTTGCCAATTGATTTGTTTTGCATTCTATTTTTGCTTTTTTTGTTTTATGGTACTGATTCTTTGTGCAACACCTTAGCATTATGCATGGCAAAGACAAAGATGAAACTACTAAGAAATTTTATGCAGATTTGATTGTCAAAGACCAAACAAATCAAACTCCTAACTTAGTGATTTTGCAGGTTGCCTTATATTCCAACCAAACTTTGTGTTTGTGATTTTTAATTAGGCACCTAGTATGTTTGCTAAGTAGGATGGAATGAACATGTCTTCACTTTTCTTGTCGAGTTTGACATTGGAGTAGGAGAGTATGCTCTCATCCTTCTTAGGGTGATCAGAAATCCAGATCTTCGATACCATTCTCATGTTTTGGATTGTTTGTTACCTTTAGAGGGCCTGCCTTCCTGACCATTTGCTTTTGCAAGCAAGTGACAATCGTGAGAAGGGAACAACCCAAAGTGAGCACGACTAGAATACCTTGGCATTCTAACTCACTATAAATAAATACCTGATGAGCGAAAGCTTTGAAGGAAGGGTTACGTGGGAATTATAGTTACTTGGGAAGTGATGACCCTTGAACTCTTTCTCATATCAACATCTAAGTAGGACCTCATGGTCTAAATCATTCTTGCGAGACTACATTTGTTTGGTATCTTGGTGGGCTTAATGTCTCAATCACGCTTGTGTGACACCAAGGAGTAATGCTTAATAGAAATCCTTACTAAACACCTTGTATTTAGAGGCCAAAAATCCTTCTAGTTGCTTGAGAAGGACAAGTTTAGATACTTAGACGAGATACTAAGTTCGCCATGGGGAGATTTCCATGGGGACTAATGCTTGGCTGCCCTGAGAAGTGAGTGCCATGGAGGGGAGCCCGTGGGGTCAAGCATCTATGTATTCTCCTTGAATCTCATAACGAGTCTACCTCTCAAGTACCTACTGTCCTTGCCTACCATAAGAAATGTGTGAATGAGCATGATTGTCTTGAGTCTAAGTTAAAATATCTTGTCTTCTTTGCTTGTCAAAAGTTGAGTTGTGTCCCATTTCAAAAACAAGACAAAATTGATTCAAAACAAGGTTAAACACAAGAGTATTTCATTCAACAAAGTTCAAAACACCTTCAAACATGGTTGTCAAACATTTTTCAAAATCTTGTCTCAACATTCATGTCACTTAGATTTAGGTTCATCCTAGGTTTGCATTTTGCAAATTCATTGTCAACTACCAAGGTTAGGTTTCACCTAGCTCATACTCCTATGCATATCAATAAGCTGACATCCATTTTCATGTGTCCTCTTGCATTAGAGTAATACCATTTCATAATTCAACCTTAGGTTGACATTGTCATACATTTGCATACCCTAGGTTTCTTCATTAAGCTTAGGTCATTATCATATCATATTAGGGTCACTTGCATAGTAATTGTCCCTTAGCATATAGTGTCAAAACTAGGTTTTCTCATACTTGAGTAATCCAAATCTTTGATAAACCCTAAGTCATTGTTAGGAGGTCTAGACCTTATCAAACCTTTTCTCTTTTTGTCATCAATGTCATTTGGTCAAACCTAGCTTAGTATCCAAGCATATAGGGGAGACATTGTCATTTTGTCCTTTTGTCACTTGGTCCTTTTGTCCTTTGAGGTCTAGACATCATTTCAATTTCCTAAGGGTCTCATTTTTAGAATTGTATTCATAAGTTTGTCAAAATCTTGAAAAAAGAACAAAAACATAGGTTGCATTCTTGCCATAGATTGCATTTCCATCTGTTTAGTTTGCATTTAGTTGCATATCATACATCATCCTTGAAAAGAAAAAATTCCAAAAATATTGCATTTGCATAGTGACATGTTTGTTGAAATGAGGCCTCAACCTTCTTACGAAGCCATGTCATCACAATTGAGCAATAAATCATGTCAATCCAATCTCTACATGTCTTAGAACTTGGATAAAACTTATCATAATGATGTAAATGTCCAAATACAAAAACTAGAGGAGAAACTAGCTCAAGAAGAGGAGATATTGGAACAAAGAGTGAAAAACATTGAGAAGAATAGATCACAAATGTCCAAAATGTTTCAAAAATTTCTAAGTCAAAATCCAAAGATTGAGCCAATTGATGTAAGATCTCTTCTTGAATGATCAGACATACTAGCTCTCCTCTCACAAATAGAGATGATGAAATAATTTCAAGAAAAGAGACAACATCAATTTCAACATTATGTGCCTCCACAACAAGAATAAGAAGGTGTTTACTATCAATCAGATTTTCAACCATCACAACCAATTGTTCAACAGTTTGAACATTTCCAATAGACACAACCAATGGTCCAACATATACAACCAATACAACCAATGGTTCAATTTCAACAATATGTCCAACCAACTATGCAATGTCAACAAATAGTTCAACCAATGGTGAAATATAAACAAGTTCAATCAACATATCAATGTCAACAACCACAACCAAAGATTCAAAAAAAAAACTTGCACCACACACAAACCCAAGTTTCAAACATGTCAAAACAATTGAACCAAGTCCAATATCAAAACATGACATCAGATCATAACCAACTCCTTGCCAAACAAGTTCAAATTCTAGATATAACTATGTCAAAACCTTGAAAGAAAGGTGGCTTTATTGCAATGCTCTTAAGGAAACTACCAAGTGAGTTCTTTGAGGAAGATCAGAATAATACACTTATGTCTAGCAATGCCTCATCCCCCCACAAACAAATTGACTCTCCAGTGGCATCTATCCCTACACCTTTAGAAGTTTCACAAGAACCTTCTATGTTGTCCTCATCAAACAATACACCCAAGGATGCAATTATCCAAGAGCTGTCCATAATTGATTGCCAAGATAATCCAATTCATGATGCACATCCTTGTCATGTTTCATACATACAAGACCCAATGCCACCATGCACTTTATTGCCATTACCTATTTTAGAGGACCCCATTCGAAGTCCCTCTTCCTCATGTTCAAGCATTGATTCCTTGCTAGAATCCATCACAAATGTTCAAAGTGCATTTCCTTCATGCCAAACCATTGATCCCTTGTCAGAATCCCCCATGCATATCCAAAGTCCAACGTCATGTCAAGAGGATAATTTAGAGCATGAAGAAACGTGTCTTGGAATAGATCAAGATCAAGATCCTGAAACCTTATCATCCCATTCAATTTTTGACCAGGACTGCATGTTCCCAGACACTCACGATGATTCCCCTATTCTTGTCCATCCTATCCAAAGTCCTATTGACACTCCATTCCCCGAGAAAGATCAAGATATCCTTTCCATCCTTTATGATGATCCCATTGAAATTCAAGAGCAAAGCACCTTTAAAGAGGATTCCAATGATCTTCCTCCTTGTCAAGATCAAATTATTCCTTTAAATCCTCCACAAGATCCACTTGTTCCTCCATCTCCTTGTCCTAATGCTCCATATACACTCCAAGATCTTATTTCTTGTGATGATCCCATTATTTCTCCCATTCCATCTCTTGAAGAGCCTGTCATTGAACCATGTCCACCACACAATCCTAATCCCACTCATGACTCTAACGTGTCAGTGCAAGATGTTCATGAACCCTTGACATGCATAATGGGTTCTTCCACTTTGGTGCAATCTGATCCACTTCAAGATCTCATTATTTCTCTCATATCATATCCACCTCATAATGGACTTGCGTCTTCTTCCCAAAGAAAAGAGTATGCTACAAGTCAAGATATTCATAAAGGCAAAGGAGTAGATCTCCATAAGCAAGAATCCCTTCATGTTAAAGAAAATATTAAGGGTCATGGCCTCAGTGAAATTCCTCAAGACGTGGGTACCCCTGCTAAATCCAACATCCCTTCAAAGTCCAAGCATACACCTTCCCCATCATACTTTCCATCCATCTTAGGTCCTTATATTCCTTTGTCCTCTATGCAAGGTCAGCAAAAGCACACATCCTTGAGTAAATTTCATCCATCCAAAAGAAGTCCATTTCATTCATATCCATCCATGCATTCCTTTCCCCCTCCAAGAAATTTGGATGCCAAGTATAAAAGTCATAAGTCTAGAAATCCACATGTACTCAAGGATCAACATGTCCAATCTAATCAACATGTCAAAGCAAAGAAAAATATGATCCAAAAAGAAAAAGAAATATCCAAAAGGTCACAAAGGCCCATTGCTCAAAAACAAAAGTCAAAATATATATGGGTTCCTAAATCCCTTGTGCAAGCAATGCACTCCAAGGAACCAAAAAAGCATGACAAATCAAAAACCATGTGGATCCCTAAGCGGATCCTTGAAGCACAAAAGCCTAAAGAAACATCCAACTTGGCATCCAAAGTTGTTATTCCTCCATCCAACCCTCTCAAATTTATTCCTCCATCACCTTCTTTATCCATTTTGGCCACTTATGTCCCAAAATCCCAAGTTATTCCTCTATCCAAATCTCACAAATCCATAGCCTTTCCTTCGTCAAAATCTCAATATCCAAAATACATTTTTCCTCCATCAGTCTGTCACCCCTCAAGGTGTGTGCCAATGTCAATCTTGCCAACATTTCCATCCACTCAAGCACAATTCTTCCAATACCTTATCCATTATCCAATTCATATTTTCTATCCTTCGATCCCTTTGGTCCAATCCTTTTCATAAATCCTTGCCTTAGTTTCCTCTCTTTTTCCATGTCCTTATCCTACCAATGTCTTTGAGCATACTTTTAAAGGTCATGGTCCATTTTTATCAAGGCTACTATCCAAAAAAAAAGATGCTTGAGTCCTTCTTCCATCCCCTATCATGTGTCCATCTTCTATTGAAAAAGTCAAAATCCAAAAAAAAACTTAAAGAAAAAATTTTTAAAAAAAAAAGAAAAAAGAAAAGAAAAAAGTAAAGCAAAAATAATTCGTCCACTGGTGAAAACCTGGAAAACAGGCGCTTTGGGCAAGTACCATGATGAAAACCTGGCAAACAGGTGTCATGTGTAATCTATGAACTTCTTGCACACCACATTTAGGGGTAGGTTTCCTCCTTCATATCCTATTGCCCTTCATTATCCTATCGAACCCTTGTCATTACAATTCATATCCTATTGTCCCTCATGTCCAGTTTCCCTTTCCTCCTTTGATCTTGACAAGGCTGACAATCTTCATGAGCATCATGCATCTTGTTTGCAACTTTTAGTCCATCATAGCTTTTGGTTTTTATCCATTTTCTTATTACAACCTTTCATCCATATTCCCTAGCTTATTGCAACTTTCTGCCACTATCCCTTAGCCTACCCCGACCTTCAATCCATGTCCCTTATCCATTCTTGGTCTTTCTTATCTTGTCTATACACTCTTTTTCATTCCTTGATCTTGATCTGACATAAGGATGCAAAATTTAAACATGGTTTCAAAAACCTCTTGTCATGTCCCTCATGCCATGTCATTGCTTTACATTGTCATATCGAGTCTCTTGTCCCATCACGCCATAGCCCTTGAAAATTGCATCCGTATTGTCTCCATGATAAAAGGCCTTTGTCTTCCCTCTATCCACCAACATTTCAGAAAGCCTACTTATTCACCTGTCATATTCTTTGCCTTGCTAGACACTGGGGGCAAAATCCAAAAAAATTGAAAAATGTCCTGAAAAAATCCAAAAAAAAAATCAAATAATGTCCTGAAAAAATCTCTAAAAATCAAAAAATTGTCCTGAAAAAATCCCTAAACATCAAATAAAGTCCTGAAAAAATGAACAAAAAAATTGTAAAAACTCAAAAAGCAAAACAAAAAAAAAAAATCCCCTTTGTGCATCGACAGATCGCTAAGCATCCCTCCAATGACACACAATCACACATTGTGCTTTAATGGAATCATGTGTTCACAGATGAACTTTTTCAATCAAACCAGACATTCAAACTGATCAAAATTGTCATATCAATCAACCTCAAAATCATTTGTCCTTGTCTCTACTATCATGGGTCTTATACAGGGTGTGGTATACTCGAAACCAGACTGTGTCCTGTCTTAGATGGGGTACCGCATGTTTTGAAACCAGACAACATGATCATCCTATCAACATTTTCAACTTTTGACAATGAAGATCAAGATGTTTGTTTGACTTGTTGAAATTAGCGAGTCTTATCATTTATTGATTTATCTTCGATCATGTTCCTATGTTGCTCGATGATGTCACTGAGTGATTTAGAGTGACCAGGATGGTTCATGGTCCCTTTCTTTTTTGTTGTGATTGTTGTTTGTCTGCAATGTGTCTATCTTTTGCAAAAAGGGTTGCATTTCAGCTCTGGCCTTTAATGCCATGATGCTACGCATCCATTTTGCTACATTAAAATAAAGGTTCTCACCTACAAAGTGCATTAGTGAAAGCAAGTTTTTCTTCATCTCTAATTGTCCTCTATCTCATTTCTTCTTACTAACATTTCTTTCATCAGTTTGGATAGTCAGTTCAGTCTAGTGCTCTAATTTCCCCTAACACATATGTTGCATCCTGCATTCATTGGTTAGTACATTTGCATTACATCAAGCCTCACATCAAGCATTTTATCCATTTCATATTATAAACGCATCAAAAACATATCAAAATGTATTCATACATGTTCCACAATAATACATAAATAGTGCATACGTCATCCATACATGGAAAATAACTATCAGTCATAACACATTGCATCCCATCATATCGATGCATATCATATCATATATCAACATAATATCAAAGTACAAAATTGGACTGTCTATCCTAAGTATAGCCCGTAGGTTGACTACAAAATGTCAAACTACATCTGTCTCAATCCTAAGGAGCATGTGCCTCTATCACTGGGTGCTCCCTCTGTCCTCCTCATCCCTACCATGTCTCATAGATGATGTCCCTCCTAGTCCTGGCTGTGGTGGTCTCATAGGTCCACTCACCCCCATGCTGCTCACTGACCTCCAAGAGCGTGCCCTGCTCTCTATCCTTGATCATGCCTGATATGATGATGCTCTCTGCTCTCGTGGAACTGCACTCTCATATAGTGTCCTCCAATGGCGTATCTCCTCTCTGGTCTCTACCAACATCTGTGCCATCTCCCATGCACTGGCATCCCTAATCGACCCAATATACCCAGTGACTCTCTGCTCTTCTCACTATGCTTGAGCTATTGCTATATCTCGAGCCACTGTAAGTCTGGCTATCTCTGCTCTGAACTGCTCATACTCTATCCTCAAGATGGCATTCTGTCTCTCTAATGTCGCAATGTGATCATGCTGACTCGCTATGGTAGCCCTGCACATCTCCATCTCCTCTATGCTAGCTGTCTCCGGCTCTATGGGTATATCCTGCAATGCCTCCTGATCGGCTGAGTCTAGCTCATAATCATCGTCCCCCTCATCCTCATCCCCACCCTCATCCTCCTCATCCTCATCATCTCCCTCCTCCTCTCCAGTGAGTGGGAAGTCCTCCTGTCTCCTAGGTACTGGAATGTCAGGATCTGTCAATGGCACTGGCCGTCGTCGTGCAAACCATCTCTCCTACTCCTCTGTCATCCCGGTGTCAACCACATCTGATCTCCAATCCCACTGTCTTTGTTGTAGCTATGTGAAGTCAGCATATGCTATGTGTGGCTGAATCATTCTCCCCCACTGACTCGTCTCTCTGTGAGATTGGGCAAAGTGTGCAGTCCCTCTAGGTACATCTTGCCTCTCTCCAAACCATCGTTTGACTCTCTCTGGCAGGTACATCTCAATCACTCTTTGGCGATTCACTGGTCGCCCAATCAGGTACCTCTCCTATCTGCAATATGATAGCTCATCACTATCATCGACCACCTAGGGCAATCAAGATATGGCCTCCATGTGAACTCTCTCAATCTGTCTAGCCCATGTCGCCAATACAATATGTATCCAAAAGGACCCTATCTCAGTGCTCCCCCATAGCAGTACACATATGGTCAGTGTGGTAATACCCGTCTCTCTACAATCGGTCGACATATGGCTATGTGCTCAAATGCCCATACCTGTAGCAGCGCGACTCCACAACTCAAAGTCTGAACTCCCTGATATGCTATCTGATGCAACTAAAAATATAGCATAGCAAGTACACATGGTCCCCACGCATACACCATACCCTCTGTCGCTATCCGCTCTAGCACTCTTCCCCATCCAATAGGGAATCCATGTCCTCATCTGTCCCCTGCTAGTAGGCATGCTATCACCACTGCTATCACCACATATCGCTGATCATACTCTGATGCCATTGTCTCCCAGCCAATCTCCCTCTCTACGATATCCAGATCATCTACGTCGCACTCAAATAATCTGCACAAAGCATCTCTCCCTGTCACTAGGTCATACTCTATAATCTCTCCATGAATAGGAATGCGGAGGATACACCATACATCCTCTAGTGTCACAGTCGCCTCTCCAGTTGCCAGATGGAATGAGGAGGTCTCTGAATGCCATCGCTCTGCCAATGCGGTAACTAGTCCTGTGTTTGCCCTAATCTTGGGCATGAATGTGATATAGTATATTCCCAGTCCTGCTAGTGTATCTCTGTCCGTGCTCCTGAGTATATGTCGTAACATGAAGCAGTTTGGTCGGTTCTCCCACGTGATCAATGGATACTATCAACTCTGCATCACAATTGGGGCACATTTTGTCAGTTTTAGGGTTTTGCTCCTACGGGCTGCATTTCCTTGTTTCATGTCCAAATCAGGGTGTTTGTAATCTATTTTGACCTATCCTACCCTTATCCCCCCTTTTTGGATCATTTGCATGCTATTTTTGACTAAAATTAAGTTTTTAGGGCACAACTACGCCTGTGTGCTGTATCATGCACCTGTGTTGCATTGAACTGCGCTTGTGTACCCTACACAAGTGCAGGATACCCTACACAAGCATAGGATGCACTCACACAAGCGCAGAAGTTAGTTTCTGCATCCCCTGTGGGCCCCACAATGTCCCACAAGTGATCAAAATTCATAAAATTGACAATATGGGTTTTTTGAAATACATACCGCTGCTCCCGCATCGTCCGGTCATCTGTAGTTGCATACACATTCTCTGAGGTGATCTACCATTGGAATGTTCACCATCTCTTAGCAAGTATCTATTTCCAGAGCAACAAATCCTCTTCTTGGGCTAGTGCAAATGATCAATTTTCACTCTCTTTGTCTCATTTATAGATCTTTGTCAGTGCATAGATGAATGTGCACTCTCTCCATCTCATGTTGGTCATGGTCTTTTGCGCTTTCAATTTCTTGTCCTTCATGCATCTGATCTCCGATTTTCAGTTTGTTTGCTCCTATCATGTTCTATCATTCTTATCGATCAATTGGCCTCTTTTCTAGATGTTTCCGGCCAATTCCTCGAGGGGGCATGCATATGTCATTGTCAGTGTCTGGGGCATTTTCATTATTGTTCTTTGAAACAACGCTTAATATCGCATTGTCTCAAAGAAGGGCAAAATGTAGACGTCTAAAAATGGTCAACGCTTGCGGAATCATACTTTAACATTTGCGTATTGCCTTATTTTAGGGTTTTTGCATCGCATTAACATTTCTCCTATGTCACGCACTTGGTCTTTATCATTTGCGAGCATTGAGTCCTTCTTCTGCATTCTTCATTCATCTCACTCTTGAATTTGGTCTTGTTGATAACAATCTTCAGTCATGATTTTGATTGATCTTATCCTATCGCATCAATGTGCGTGCTCATTTGTTATCATTTTGGACATCGTCAATCCTAATTAGGGTTTTGTCCTCTTATCAATCTTGTCATCTTGCGATCGATTTGTCATCGATCGTTGTCATTTTCAATCTTGTCATCTTGCGAGCGATTTGTCATCGATCATTGTCATTTTCAATCTTGTCATCTTGCGATCGATTTGTCATCGATTGTGGTCATTTTCAATCTTGCGATCGAGTTGTCATCGATCATCGTCCTTCTCAATCATGTCAATTTGGATCAATTAGTCATTTTTCCTCGTCAATTGGTGCATTTATTAATCAAATCACTTATCAGCATTGGTCTTTAATCATTTCAAAATCATGATCAAATCGACATCAAATCAATCTTACATCAAGACCTAATTGTCGTCCTTGCATTTCTAATTTATCTTCTAGGGTTTCATGATTTATTCATTTAATCATGTTTGGTATTTTCCCTCTAGGTTAAATGATTTATTTATTTATCCTAAGTCTTCTTGTCACAATTAAATGTTTATTTAATTGGCTAATTAATTCCTCCTATTTTTGTAAATTAATTAATGAATGAGAAATTATTAATTAATTTACCTAATTTGCATCAATTTCCTAATTTCCAAGTCATCATTTCTAACCTAATTTTCTAATTTCTCCTAAATTCCTAAATGTCTATTTCTATTTCAAGCTTCTAGTCCTCTAACCTTTGCATTGGCAATATGTCATAATTCATGACATAGAAGGTGTCATAACCTTCTTTCCTCAACTCAATTTTGCCATTTTTGAAATCAATTGCCTCTAATATCAATTTCATGCTAATCTGATCTTTTCTCCAATTTGTTTATAAATTGGATGAATTTCTTCAATCAAGACTACTACCTTGTTGAATCAATCATGCTTCAAGTATTCTTGCGCTACAATCTTGTCTACTTGCTTTCACATCATGCTAATGCACTAGGAGGTGAGATCCACAACAAAACTATTTGAAGGAGAAAGAAGGACAATGGAGCCACATGAAGGAGACATCTACATTTGGTTTGCTTAGATTTCATTTAGAATGTCTTGTCTTCATGTTTTCATTGAATGTTTTTAGGATTGTTATCATTGCAATTGAGTTTTCATGATTGAACTAGGCTAATATTGTCATTGCTTTGATGATTTCCACATTTCCTAGCTACAAAATGTTATGCAAATGCAAATGTGAATGTATGAAATGTAGATGAATATGATAATGCAAATAAATATTTACATGATGAAAATGTAAAATGTGCTAACATGTGTTGTGTGCAGGATATGGTGCAATTGTGATATCTATATGTATGTATGAAATGCGAATATGTGTTAATGCAGGTGCAAACTACATGAAATGCATATTGTTTTTAGCATGTCATTATACTCAGTCATGTGAGAGCGGGCTACACAGACTCAAGAAGGGAAATGGAGGTCAATCAAGAAAGGGGGATGAAAGATAGAAGATATGGAAGTGAAAGACCTTCTTGTTCTATTATCATCATTGAGCTTTATTATGGCAAATAGTTTATGTCAATCCAGATATATGTTCAACCCAGAAAGTCATTGTACCCATTTGCATGGAGATTAGACAATCACAAACAAAGAATGCCCTAGTTCATACTAGACTCACAGTATCCTCATATCCTTGGACAAGTTAAAGAATTACTAAGAGACAATCCACAAACAACAAAGAAAAATAGGTGATGATACCCCATCCTCGCCTTTCTAGTCAAAGACATCCTGGAGATAAAATCTCTAGTCAAAGACATCCTAGAAAAGCTAAAAGACATGTCACCAAAAGATAAAATAAAAATAAAACCAAGACTTGACACCAACATTCACTGTAGTCCTCAAGTTTTGTGTCTCTTGTCACTTGTATAAGTCTATTTGATTGTGGTCACAATGTTTTCGTTCACAAAAGGGTAGATAGCACTGAACCATAATGTTGTCTAAGTCTGTTGAAATATTTGATTTGTTGAAGCCCATTGTTGTTGTTTACATCTCATCTAAAATTGATTGAATCCATGAAATTGATATTTATTGGGGAGAAGATGAAACTTTATTGTGGATCTGTGATGTAAATGTTTTTTTATTGTGGATTGTGCGCAGATAGACTGAAGAAAACTGGAAGAAATTGTACTCCTCAGAATGTGTGATTCTCTTAGTTCCACACCCATCACTAGACTTAGGATTTTGCCTTAGTCATAGATAGAAGTTGATTTATTATGGATGGAAATGGGTGAAAAGGAGGGATTATTATGAATGGCTAACCAATCTTGGGTAGATCAATGACAAGACATGATGGGAATGGGTAAGTTTATTATGAATGGACAGGCTGTGAGTGTGTGCAAAAGTGAAAGGATGAAAGTGAATCCTAAAGGAGGGAGGATCAATGTCTCTACACATGGCACCAGTAACCTGGTTTTCACCATGGTACTTGCCCAGAGCGCCACCGAAGTGGTTTTCACCGTTGGACGGATTTATTTCACTTTACTTTTTTTTTTTTTTTTTTCAATTTTTTAATTTTTTTGTGTCACAAGGCGCCTATTTGCCAGGTTTTCACCAAGTAATGATTTTTTATGTTTATGATTTTTTTGTATTTTTGATTTTTTTGTATTTTTTATTTTTTTTAATATTTTTTTGATATTTTTTTATTTTTTTGAAGAGCTATGTGTAAAACCTAGGAAGTTGCATGTTGTTGATAGGATCTTCCAAAGTTTTTCCATCTAGGGTTGAAAGTTGATATGCATCAGATCCATAGACTATTGTGATGATGTAAGGACCAAGCCAATTCGGTTCAAACTTGCCCTTCTTCTCTCTGTCTTGTTGATTTTTAGGATTTTCTTTGAGAACTAAGTCACCCACCTCAAATGTGTGAGGCTTTACTTTATGATTGTAACTATGAATCATTCATTGTTGATAAGCCTTGAGGTGATTAAAAGAAGTTTGTCTTCGTTCATCCAATAGTTCTAGTTCTTGTAAGCGAGAGACCCTATAGTCTTCATCACTAATAATGTTGTGCAAAGAGACTTGTAAAGATGGTAACTCGACCTCAATAGGCAAGATAGCTTTGATTCCATAAAGAAGTGAATAAGGCATGGCTCTTGTAGGTGTGCAAACACTTGTGCGATAAGCCTAAAGTGTGGGATTAAGTTGGATATGCCAATTTCGGCCAACGTCATCGACTATCTTTTTGAGGATTTTAATAATGGTTTTATTAGATGCCTCAGCTTGACCATTACCTTGGGGTAATAGGGAGTGGAGAAATGATGGGTAATATGGAAGCAACCATTAAGTTCACGAACATCTTGGTTATTGAAGGGACGTTTGTTATCGGTGATGATGGAAAGAGGAATACTATACCAAAAAATAATATAGTTAAGAATGAATGTGGCAATCTATTTTCCAATGACTTGTGTAAGAGGCATGAATTCAATTCATTTTGTGAAATACTCTATGGTAGTGATAATGAATTTGTGTCCATTGGAAGGAGGGTAAATCTTACCAATCATATTGATTCCCCACTGAGAAAAGGGCCAAGGAGTCACAATTGGTTGAAGCTCTTGCGTTGATGCATGAATAAGGTCTCCATGAATTTGACAATGCTTACATTTTTTGACAAACTGATATGAATCTTTTTCCATACTAGGCTAGTAATATCCAGTCCTAATGAGTTTCTTGGCTAAGGCTTCGTGTGTGATACCGCCAGGTTGGATTCATAATAGTAGTCATGGCTCATTGGTATGTAGCGCCTACAGTTACGTGCATAAGATCATGAAAAATAGTAGTCATGGCTCATTGGTATGTAGCGCCTGCATTCTTTAGCCTAAAGGGCATGACATTCCAGCAGAAAGTTCCCCAGGGACAAGTAAATGTTGTTTTGTGCTGATCCTCAGATGCAATTTTTATTTGATTGTAGCCAGAGAATCCATCCATCAAAGATAACATCGCATGACCTACTGTGAGATCTACTATCAGGTCTATGTTTGACAATGGAATGTCATCCTTAGGAAAAGATTTATTGACGTCTCTGAAATTTGTACATATTCTGATGCTATGATCTGGCTTACTGACTGGTACTAAGTTGGAGATCCATTCAGGATAATCAATTGGTCGTATGAATCTGACATCCAATAATTTTTCAAGCTCCACCTTTACTAATAATGTCACTTGTGGATGCATCTTTCTTAATTTTTTGTTTCACTGGCTTTGCTCCTGGTTTAACTATCAAATGAAGCATTACTAAATCTAGATCTAGTCCAGGCATATCAGCATATGACCATGCAAAATTGTCACTTTGTGAAGAAATTTATGAATTTCGGTCTTTCTCTCTCTATCAAAGATTGTGATAGGAATATGTTATGTGGAATCTCTTCTATACCGATGTCTATTTTGATGGCCTCCTCTGCTAACATGGATGATTTTTCTTCATATGATGCTAGGAGAATGTTGAGCTTTCCATCTTTGGGTGCCTCAGAGAGGTTTTCACCCTCAGATACATCCTTTCTTTTTACTTTTTTGGGGTTAGACAGTGCCACAATGTGGTTTTCACCGTAAAACCCATGATTTGTTTTTATTTTTACATTTTTGCTATTGGAAGGCCCAACACCCTTGCCAAAATATGTACGTTGTTGAGTTCTATAATGTATCTCACCTTATGGTCCCCAAGCAGAAGATCATCTCATATGCCTAAATAGTCAATGAAGGCCTCATTATTTTGGAATGTGTCAAATTGTAGAGGTCCTTCATGGTCCCAATCAATAAGTTGGTGGTGAACAAGGGGAAGGCCTTCAATGTTTTCAAAGTCAGTGGGAATAAGGTTGAAGATACAATTATATTCAGGTATATCAAAGTAGTTGTCAAGGTCATCCCTAGCACTCTCATCATCTGTCTCATTCGTGAACAAGTCCAATCTGTCATCACTAAAAGTGCATTCTAGAATGGGTGTCCTCATTATTCATGATTTTAACCTAGAACCTAAAAACAAAGACTATGTGGGATCCTTAGGGGTTGTTTCTTGACCAACTCTAAATTTTCTATAGAATTCCTCTTCTTCTGTGGGTTCACTTGGTTCTCTAAATATCTTGGTGAGTTCATAATCACTGGAGTATTTGTTCGAACCCCATTCCCATTCATTAGTCGGTGGAATAGTGGCTCTCTTGTTGATCATTGGAAATCTTGATTTGCAATGCTTCTTCTGATTTTTTAGTTTTTACCCTAGAAGATATGAAACCAAGCTCTTTCGAGTGTTGAATTTTAAATGTCAATTCTGGTTGCAAAAATTGAGTGATACCTTCCTTTCTTAAGCCAAGAGGACTTTTACCATCGTACCCAAACTTTTGTAGGATCTTGAATCCTTTGCCATATTTTTCTTGATGTGATCTTGTGTATCACCTTCAGGGTCTTTGTAAAGCATTTTATATAATTCTTCTTCTTCCATTTCACCCCACTTTTGGAATATAGTTGGATCCCACTTTAGCATAATGATAGATACCCATTTAGAAGGATGTGGTTGTCCATATTCTTTTGGTGAATTCATAACTTTCTGCAAGCACATGGTTTGATTTAGAGTGTATTCACCCATGCCTCTATCCTAATATTTCCCTTTAAGCTCACCTTGCTTTGGTGTTGAAGGTTTTAACGATTTAGGGTCAATATATGTAGATGAACGGATAGCCTCTCTATTAATTGGAATTATTGTCTCAGGTTTTGGCCTCAAATTATTGCAGTATATAAATGGATTAGGATCACCATTATGAGGAAACTTAATGCATTGATGGTACGTAGATGGGACTTCTCTCATCTCATGAATCCACAGATGTCCGAGCAATATGTTGTATTTGAGATCGAGGTCTAGGACTTGACAAGCCACATCCTTTGTAACCGGCCCTACTCTGAGAGGTAAGGTGACTGTGCCCTTGGATGAACGCTCTTCATCATTATATGCCTTGATGGTAATTTTGTTTGTAGCATTCATAACTTTATTTGAATATCCCAATTGTATTATTGTGTTCAAAGTACATATATTGAGACCAACTCCTCCATCTATGAGGACTCATTTTATTCAATCTTTGTGTAGGAAGGCTTGAATGTGTAAAGGTGCATTATGTGTTTGGCTTATGGAGGCATCATCGACTTTGGTGAATATAAGGGAATGTGGAACAGAAAGGTATCCCACCATGGTTTGAAACTGGTCCACGTTCAGATCAATGGGGATAGAGGTTTCTCTCAAAGCTTTATCAAGGATGGCTTTATGTGTAGGGGATATGCGTAAAATTTGAAGGATGGAGATAAGTGCGGGTGTCTTCCCTAACTATTCTACTAGGTCGTACTTAGGTTTGGCCGATGAGGAAAATGTGGTTTTAGCTAGAGCACCTTGCAAAGTGACCTTACCTCATCGAGTTGTGACATTACATTCAAAGTTAGATTCAGAAGAAGGTCCAATGCCTTTTAGGACAACTTTGGCTATTTGAGTAGAACTTTTAGGCATTTTGTCCTTTATGATAATAGTAGAAACATAGTTGTCCATCGAAATGTGATTAACGATTGAATCATAATCATAGGACACTTTGGTATAGTTATCTTGCTCATATGTGGCTTTGGCTTTTCCCTTGTCATGTTTAGGGAATTGTTCCTTAAAAACCCCATGTTCTTGATTGGATGTATGTCCTTCGATCTCAATGTCACCTCTATCAATAAGGTCTTGTATAATGTTCTTCAAGTGATGTCAATTTCCTATTTTATGCCCCTTTCTCTTGTGATATTTGCAATACTTATCATCATTCCACCAATTCGGTTTGACCTTTGGCTCATATGGAGGATTATCTGGAATTTTTATTATCTTGTTTGCCACTAGCTTCTTGAAGGCTGACTAAAGTGGTTCTCCCAACGGGGTGTATTTCCTTCGTGGTTTTGAAGTTGTTTGAGTATTTACTTGGTTGTTTGTAGAACTTGATCCAGAAAGAATGATTTTTTGTCTCACTATGGTAGCATCGACAACACCATCATTTACTGTGTTCTTGTTCTTGTTCCAAAATCATGGCTTGTCTTTTCCTTTAAATTTCTCTTTATTTTATTTGAATATCTTGATGACTCCTTGCTCAAGTAAGAAATTCTCTGTCGCTAAGCCTTTCTCAATGACGTCCTTGAAAGTGGACAAACAAGCTTTTCTCAAGTCATAACCAATTTCTCTATTGACATTCTGTGTAAACATCTCCACCATTTGTTTTTGTGGAATTTTGCAAGAGCATCTGCTGGCTAAATTCCTCCATCTTTGTAAGAATGATGAAAATGACTCCCCATCCTTTTGCTTGGTGTTGCACAAAGTGGTAACTGATATATCTATCTCTATGTTATATGAGAAATGTTGTATGAAAGTTTCTGCTAGATCACCCCATGACTTAATTCTAGGTGGAAGTTGGGAGAACCATTCCATGGGTTGTTCACCTAAGCTTTGTGGGAAAATCTCAACAAGTATGTTTCTTCTGCTGCTACCTCAATGCAAGTTGTGAAAAACTATCTTATATGTTCCTTAGGGTTTCCTTTTCCTCTATATTTAACAAACTTTGGTGTTATGAAGTGTGTAGGAAATGGATGCATTGGAATGCTTTTATCAAATGGATAGGGACATATATCTCTCATCGTGTAAGTTGGTTTTGGTGTATTGATGTCTTCCATCTTCTTTTGTAATTCCTTTATCTATTGTTGCAAGTCATTCTTGGGTGGAGACTAACTTCTTGGACCATATCCCATGCCTGAGCCATCGGGTGGAGGAGGATATTGCATATATGGATGGTATTGATCATAAACATGTTCATATGGAGGAGGTCTATAATGATACTATGTATAGGAATCACCTGGTATAAAGTTATAACGAGTAGTGGAATTTCTACTTTGTCCATGCATATCATATTCTACGGGCATGTCATGAGTATGTTCTTGTGTAGTGTCCCCAAATTTGACATGGGGTTTTCTTGTGTCCAAATTTTGAGCATGCCTCTAGATATCCAATTGTTTTAGAGGTTGGCCCTTAGCATTGGTATGTGATTGAGTGTATTTATCTACATAAGATTTCCATAAAGGTCGGCGTAGACAAAGTTTTTCATGAGATGCTCTTTCATGAGTATCATAAGCTTGACCATGTGCATTTGGGACTTGAGGTTTTTGAAACAAGGATGATGGTGACTCGGGCACGAAACGTGGTCCCCTATTACCTCCACTATTTGGTCTCATTTGATCCATGTTGACTTGATTTTCTTGAGTAGGTTGATTTTTTATTATTTGGGACATGTCAAAATCGTGAGGTATCTTAGCTCCACTTTGTGCCATCACTTGTAGGAAATATTATCTATCTCTTCTCATGATCTCTTCAACCAATCTATTAAAATGGGGATCCATAATAGAGTCTTCCACTTCTATTGAATGTACTGAAATGTTGTCCACATTTTCATTGTGTGTATCATTGTTGTTTGTATTATCTAGGTTCTCAACATTTTGAGTGTTTCTATAGATGTCCATGTCAGGTAATGTGGTATGATCAGAATTGAAAAAGATATCATTGTCGTACTCATAGCCACTCATGTTTGCGGACTCTTGAGCCTCTTTAGCTACTCTCCTAGATTTTTGGGAAGAGGTTTCAACCATGAACTAGGTCTTGACCAAGATGTGTGAGACTAGATGAAAATGGAAAGAGTATGGAAGACCAAGAGTTGGATGAAATGTAAATGAATTTGAGGTGTACTTGCAATGTCCAAAGTATAAGACCAAGTATGTATGTAGTAGATTAGGTGTGTCTTCCAAAGAGATGATAGATCTCTTGATGAGGTAAGTTAACCTTGACTCCAATTAAGACCAAATGAGACCCAAAGGTGATAGACCTTGATGAGGGACCACTTAGCAAAATGTTGTTGTATGTATTGTGTTGACAAAATAAGATGAGGACAAGCAAGTGACCTTTTGACTCAAGTTTAGACAAATCTAAATGTAAAGCAAGGTGTAAAGCAATGATGAAATTTTTGAGACCCAAAAATAGGCTAAATGCTAGATGAAAACCCAGATAAATAGCCTAGGTAGCTCAAGAATTCTGAAATTGATTGCTCTTGTTTGCTGGACCGTAAGTTTTTTGCAATATTGAACACAAACATGCATGTATACTTCATAGACGCGGTTACCCAACACAAACATGATTAGACACTGCACAGACACATTTCTGAGATTTTGTGAATGCAATTTGCTATGATAATATAGACACACTTTTGTCCTACATAGATATGGTTACAAGACACAGACGTGTTTCTATCAGACACAAACACGTTTCCAGAATCTGAGTGATATTTTCTGAATTTGTGAAGTTGTTTGTTGTGACCAAATTTGAATTTTTGATCATTTTTCATGATAAGAGGACACAATGTTGACGAGGACTCAATGTTTGCAAGTGTTTGGACTCAAAATGACTCAAAGAAAAGTGTGTTATTTGATGTAAAAATGTTTTGCATACACTTGAAGACACAAAAGACACAATGTTTTGATGTTTGATCTTAAATGTTTGAATGTTTAAAAGAAGACAAGCACAATTCTTATGGTTGGCAAAGACAATAGTTGTTTATCCCACATGGGGTTTTCCCTGAGGCTATTCTATTTAAAGTGGATACTTAGATGCTTGACCCCACTAGCTCCACCCTTGACACTCACTTCTCTGGGGCAACCAAGCACCAGTCCCCATGAAAACTCCCTGTGGTGAACTTTGTATTTCTACTAAGAACTGTATGTGTGTGGGCTGCTCCAGAGGTTCAACCTCCTGCCCCAATAACTAGAAGGATTTTGGCTTTCTAAAACAAAAAGGTGCTAGTAAGGGCATCCACTCATGTGGCCATACATGCAACACTTTCAGCTTTGTAAATACAGAAGGCTCCCAGCCAGTGGGGGTTACGCTCTACTATTGATCAAATAAATTTGATCAAACGGGTTTATGGAAAGACATAGTGTCAATATGAGCTTATCAACACACGTTACCCATGGTTTTCACCATAGATAAAATTATTTATAGTGTTTCGGAAGAGGTGGGTTTTCCTCACTAGCACTTGGGTTGTTCCCTCCTCACTAGTAGTCCTAATGACCACATAGGGAGGTAAGCCCTCTAAAGATAAACACAAAAGAGCCTATTTCCCAAGACACAAAAGACACTGGTTCAATTTTAGTGCACCAATTGAAGTGTTTTCTAGTCTATGGAAACAAAACAAGCAATGAAAATCAAAAGAAAACCCTTGCCAAGATCCTGTAACACATATTTGTTAGTAGTTTGGGTTGTTTCAAATGATTACCCCTTCCTGCAAGCAAACAAGTTATGTAAATTTTAGATCCAAAAGACTTTGTGAAATAGGGGCCTTCGACAATGCGATTCACTTTCAAGGACAAGTTGCACCACTTCGTTAGTTGGATCACAAGATATTAGCTCGAATAAACTAGATCTGAAATCAAAATGATGAAATGTAACCCTAAAAATTGAAACAAAACCAAAAACTACAAAACATAAACACGGTTTTGCAACACATATGCGACTTAAAACCCCACAGACGTGGTTCTGAAACATAGATGCAACTCCACAACACAAACATGGTTAAAATGATCACAAATGCGATTCAGGAACACAAACATGGCTCTGCAATCTGGAAAAATGTAAAATATTGTTAGCAACATAGATGCAATTCTAGAGATCACAGACGCGGTAGAAAAACAAAAATGCAGTTCCAAAAGATGCAGATGCAAAAATGTCAAAATGTTTTTGAAACAATGTCAGATCTACAACTTGAAAAATAAAAATCTGCAACAAAGATGTTAAATGCAAAAGGGACAAGAGAACCTAGCATGCCAAAATGTATATGGTGAAAATGGAAACAACAATGTTGAAAGACTAAAATAGATTCAACCATGAAACCATAGCCTAACAACAACAAAGATCCACCATAACATATGAAGATTACCTAAGACAATGAAAATCTACAAAATCACAAAGATGATACCATCACATGTCTAATAGGGTTTGAATCTCCATTAATCTTTCTTGATATATTTGCTCTCAGATTTTATGTGTGCACAAGTGCTCAACAAAGAACGGAAATGTGGTTGATAGCTTGATCGCATATGAAAGTTTGAATGCTAGAATGCTTAGGAGGATTGATAATGAAGGAAGTATCTCCTTATATAGAAGACACTGTAGGAAATTGAGGGATAAGATTGAGATGTGTAAAAGATAGATGGCCGGCTAGGATTAGAGGGTAGGTAGAAGAAATAAGAAAATAATGAGAGGGTAGGTAGTGTAGGAATTAAGAGATGAATGACAAGTGTCATAGGTAGAAAAGGCTAATGAATTAATTAAATAAATAAATATTTGATTAATTAATAGAGGAAGTGGGATCAATTAAATAAATAAAAATATTTATTTAATTTAGGAAAAGAATAATTTAAATAAATAAAAGTATTTATTTAAATGAGAAAAACGCTAGAAGAGGATAAATGAATTAATTAAATAAATAAAGATTTGTTTAATTAATAGAAGAGTTAGGCTTAAATAATTAAATAGATAAAAATATTTATTTAATTAGATAGGACAATTTTAGGTGTCTACATGGATAAGGAAGGCTTTGTTCCAGTACTTAGTCCTCATAATAAGGGAGAGGACAAAAGAGAACTTTAAAAGATAGGTAGAATGATGAAACATTTAATCAATTTGATGCATTGGATGATTTAATTGAGGAGGAGGGATTTCAAGTTGTGTTGCCTTCTGGAGTTGATGTAGCTTTGTTAGAGGATGGCATGAAGGATAATCAGAGTTTTCCTTTGGTGGACCTACAAGTTGGGTAGATGAATATAGAGTTACCCTCTCAGACTGTTGATGATCTAGTACCAAGTGGAACTATTGTTTTAAGGGATGTTTAGATTTTATAAAATCCAATTTCTACTGCAGCGAAGGATATTTTTGATCTAGGTAAGAATAGTGGGGTTCACCAAACCTTGGGGATGCATCAAAATCCCCTTAAGAAGGATCTTTTAGAATTTTTTTTGAGAACGAGATGAAAGACATACCAAGTGAAGGTAAATGATGCAAAGCATCATGAAAAACCAACCATGGAGTCCCAATCCTAGGGTGCTCAATGACCCAAAATAATCATCAATCTACAACCTTGATATGTTTTAGGAATCCAACAATATTACTATCAACCAACCAATCCAATATCAAATATTTCATATCATTTATAACCCTTTAAACATTATTCAAGACCCAAACAATGCATTATGTTGTCCCAGTTAATGACAGTCTGATAGACCCATACTCTGTTATTAATAACTTTCAAACCCAAGTATATTTGAAGATCGCTTTGGTGATGCTATATATAAATAGGTTTCTAAAACCATATCCGAAATTAAGAACAATCCAACTGTCGAGTTAAGAGTTATGACCCTCGTACTGAGACCTATTTTTGTTGTCATAAACAACTCAAAAAAATCAACATTTAGCCTGCTAGGGCATTAAATATCTCATAAAATACTTAACCAATCACATTAAAACTGAATCCATTTGAAATATAATTCAGCCCTCTAGAAAAAACCAAAGTTACAACAATTTTCAATGGTGCAGTCAAAATATTTTAGTGAAACTCTCCACAAACCCCAATTTGGAGGGTTTTTTGATAGTTTTCACCAAAACTTGCATAACTTGCTTCAAAGTGATTGAAATTAAATGAAAACAAAGGGAAAAAAAATTTAACTCATGCCATTATCATATCCTATATATTTCCAATGGAGACAAATGATTTTTCATAAAGAAAAATGCGAATGATCAGACTGCAATACCTAGAAAACAATGTGGAGTGTGTAAAAACTTCAAATGTTATTCATTTCCTTCCTCCAATCATACACACCCCCATTGGATTTGGAAAAATGATGGTTTTTATAACCTCCAAACATCTATATGGCAGCTACAAATTCCCAAGACCAATTACATCCTTGGTTTGCAACTTTATAATGCAATTTGTGCCTAACAACATTTTTGACACAATTGACAATTTTGACATTTTGATAAATATGACCCCTAATCTTTGCTTGTGCACTTCAAATACATTAAGATGGACTCAAAAGAAAATTTTACATCCTCTTTATTCTTCCATGGATATTCTACACAATATTTAACTCCTTGACCATATTAGGACCCAAATACTCAACTTGATCAACTTGTTACAAATGAGTGGCATTGTGATAGGAAGGTAGGGAAAGGGGGCCCAATTAGGCTTTTATTTTTACTAAGTGATAGATCCTTTGCTAGTTTCAAGGTGTAGTCACCAAAATTAGAGTGTAAAAATCTTATAGGCAACCTAGCAACTCTCCTTGATCCACCTCCCTAAGTCAAACACTCCCTGGTTGCTCAAGGGCTTCAACTCCATTGTTTAGGCTTTGTAGTCTAACATCTTACCCTCACAATTGGAACTCATTTCCTCTATCCTTGACCTATTCTCAGACTTCACAAGGCCTCCTCTTGATGAATTATAAGTTTGTTTCAAATTCTACCCCCATGAGTGTCTTGGTCTTCTATGGTTTGGAGCGTAGTCATCCTTCATAAGTCCTACAAACCAACTTATGGAGTCTAACTCACCAAATGTGTTATATGCATGCAAGATTAACTTGTTTCAACTAGATTTGATGGGTTTTAGGCTTTACAACCTTCCTTTGTGTACTTGATTTGACAAGAACCAAATTTTAGGCCTAAAACTGGCTACAAGGAATTAGCCCTCCTTTTGGGGTTTTGTGCTCACCCTGCTCCAACGATGGACTTCCAGACAAAAAGATCCTTATATTCAGATACCATTTTGGAAGTTCTTGAGGTTTTTCTAAGTTTTAGGGTCCATTAGGCCTCCTCCATGACTGTCCCAAATGGGTGCAAAAAGAAGGGTTTGCAAGGGTTTTGGTGGCAAGAATCAACTTTAGAGCAAGAAACCTTAAATGTGAGTCATGCAACCTTAATTCTACCATGCCACATACTGTTTAGGCCAAAATGAAGTAGTTTTACACCTTCAAAGGTTAGAGAACAAGATTTTACAAAAGATGTTCATAAGGAGTGCAACATTGACAACCTTTCCATTCTTGCTTTCTACAAACACATCACTTGCATGAGTACCAATTACACTCAAATCATGTAAACATGTCTATCATTAGAGAAAAAAGAGAACCACATTAGCCCTACATAAAAAGGCATTCACTGTCAAAATTAATTATCACTGCACTTTGCCCTTTCACTGCATTTTCACTTTACCCTGCATTTACCACTATCAAAACTCCTTTTCAAAGGTCTGATTGGTGCTTTTTATCAATGCTTTGTCTTTGGATGTTATTTTTCCTTCATACCTTCTATTTGGAAGAGGAATATTGCAAAAACAAATCAACCAAAAATGCAAAAATCAGTCATAATTGACTGTGACAGCCAATTGGGCGTTACAACTTTGCCTAAAAGATCATTAATTGATCTTGGTAGTCTCAAAACATATGAGAAGGGTCAAAAACCACTCCTTGTTCTTGTTTGAAAACAAATAGAAGGAGGTACAAGGCTTTACAAACTCCAATATATGGTGGAGAGTAAGCAAATGAATGGAAACCAACACCAAAATAGTGACTCACTGTTTTTTACACCATTTTCACAAACTGAAAATGCAATCATCCTTATCATGGCTTAGAAAGCCTCTTTGCCTTTACATACAACCTTAAACATCAAAACAGGTCTTTCCATCTGATGAATGCATTTTCTATAGAAGAGCAAATCATCAAACTTCTTCAAAGACCCTAGCCAAATGGCACACTTGCCTAGGGCTCCATGGCCACAAAACTTCTTGCACCTGCATTCTTGAAATAAAAACATGTATTTAAATATCTTACAATTTGACCAACTAGTTCTTGGGAAGCCATGAACATTTAGGGCTTCAAGAAGCCAAGTTGGTCAAGCATCCTTGCCAATTTCCTAGACAAGGTAGTGAAATTGTCAAAACCAAATAATTTTGCTCAAAACTCAAAAATTAATGAAATTTGATGCCACCAAAGGGAAAAGCTTCAAGAAGCATAAGAGAATCTGAAAATGTAAAAATAGTATGGCCACATACATCAGGTGTACGAACTGTTGCTCACATGGAGCTAAAACATAGAGAAAAACAAGGTTAAATTAGTGCAAACTTTCAAAATGCTTGATATCTCCAAATGATCAACCCTTACAATGGTTAAAGTAGGAGAATAAATACCTCTTCAAGTCAGTTATCCTCATGTATGGATAGGTACATGTCCAAGAGCAGTCAAATTTGACATTTTCATGTCTAAAATGACAACTTTTAATGCCTAGATGATGCAAAGTTGATCTCAAAGACTACCAATCACCTAAGAACACTTCTCACACCTAAAAACCAAACACAAAGCATGTCTAAGAACTTTTCAAAACAAAAACACATTGTAAACTCACTTTTTACAACATTTTTCCAGGCAACTCCAAACTGGCAACTTTGAGCAAAAAGATGAAAACAGGAAAGGTGACCACACAATGAGTTCAAAACTCATCCAAACGACTTAGAACAACTCAAAAACATCTTAGATAAACTTTCCAACTCAAGACTAATAAAAATCAAATTTTCTATCAAACTTGTGATTAAAATGAGGCTAGGTGCTCTTGCACCATACTCCCCCAATGACAAAGAAGTCATGTGACTCCTTTGGGCAGAAAAGAGAGAGCAATACCAGCCTTGTGGAAGTCACTTTCAGGTATCCAAGTGGCTTCAGAGGTTGGTTGATCCTTCCACTTGATCAAATGTTCAAAGTAGTTATGCTATCTAGTCTTCTTGATGATTCTGGAATCAAGTACCTGTTCAGGAATGGGAGAAGAAGAAGAGGGGAGAGATAGATCAGAAAGGGAATGTGAAATGTCTGAAGCTCTCTGAATCTCTTCTAGAGGTTGCCCCTTGAAAGGTACCAAATCTGCAACATTAAAGATAGGAGACAAGGAAACATCAGTAGGTAAATCAATCTTATAAGCATTAGGACCATACTTAGCCAAAATCCGGTAAGGCCCTATTCTTCTCATCTGTAACTTGGTAGGAACTCCCTTTTGTGATCTAGACTTGTTGAGATGCACCATCACAAAATCTCCAACTGAGAATTGGACATCCCTCTTTGAAGCATCCACCCTTGCCTTGACTCTTGCTGTGGTGTCCTGCAAAGACTGCTTAACCTATTCATGGATCTCTTTTAGAGACTGTGCCATATCCTCTGTTGTCCCACTAACATGTTGCAAGTTAGTCACATCATGTAACTCAAAAACACCTTTTGGATGCATATCATAAACAATCTGAAATGGACTCTTACCAGTGGATCTGTTTACACTATCATTATAGGCAAATTTTGCCTGTGGAATGAGTTGATCTCGGCTTTGTCCATACTCCTTAGTGAGACATCTGAGTAGATTACCCAATGTTCTATTCACCACTTCTATTTGGCCATCTGTCTATGGATGGTAAGCTAAGCCAAAAGACAAGTTAGTACCCAATTTCTTCCACAAAGTCTTCCAAAAATGACCCAAAAATTTAACATCTCTATCTGACACAATGCTAGATGGCAAACCATGTATTCTGACAACTTCTTTAAAGAAAAGGAAAGCAATATGACTAGCATCATTAGTATTTTTGCAAGGTATCAAGTGAGCCATTTTGCTAAATCTATCAACAACCACAAAAATACTGTCATACCTTACTTTTGTCTTTGGTAAACCTACAACAAAATCCATGTTGATGCACTCACATGGCCTAGAAGGAATGGGAAGTGGTTGATATAAACCAACATTAGTGCTATTACCTTTGGCCTTCTGACATACCATACACTACTCAACATACCTTCTGACATCTCTCTGCATCTTAGGCCAGTAATAGAAGTGTTGAACCAACTCTAAGGTCTTATTGAGACCAAAATGGCCACTCAAACACCCATTGTGTTTCTCTTGGATAAGGTTTTCTCTCATGGAACCTTTAGGAACACACATCTGTCCTCCCCTGAATAACAAACCATTCTGCAATGTATAGTCAACATACTCACTATGGAAATGATTCTCAAAAGCATGACAAACTTTATAAGCAGTAGCAAAATCATCATCATTAGGATACAAATCTTGAAAGCAATCAATACCAATACTCTTAACTTGAATCTCCTGAATAGTCAACAATCTCCTACTCAAAGCATCAGCTACTTTGTTACATTGGCCTTTCTTGTGCTTAAGAGTAAAGGTATATGCTTGTAGGTATTCTACCCATTTCACATGCCTATGGTTGAGTTTATCCCAAGAATTCAAGAAACTGACTGCCTGGTTGTCTGTATACACAACAAACTCTTTAGGAAGCAAGTAATGCCTCCACTTCCGGAGTCCCTACACCAATGCATATAACTCCAAATCATAAGATGAGTACTTTTTCTTTGCATCAAAGCAACTGGTCTATTATCCTGACTCAAGATTGCACCTACTGCAAGATGACTAGCATCACATTCTATAGTAAAGAGCTTATCAAAACTAGGAAGGATTAACACTGGTTGTGTAGCAACTCTAGTTTTGAGTAACTCAAACCCCTTATTGGCTGCTTCTTTCCATTGAAACTTAACCTTATGACCACCCTTTATTGTATCTAACATGGGTGCACAAATTTTATTGAACCCTCTGATAAACTTTCTGTAAAACTGGGCTAGGCCATGAAAACTTCTAACTGCATTGGCTGATTGTGGGGTTGGCCAACTTGTTATGGCTTCAACTTTAGATTGATCCATCTTAAGATCTCCACTGGACACAACAAAACCAAGATATACTAGCTCTTGCTTCATAAAATCACATTTCTCAATATTTATGGTTAACTGCTCATCAGATAATCTTTTCAAAACAATGGCTAAGTGTTTCAAATGCTCCTCTTTAGTCTTACTAAAAATGAGAATATCATCTAAGTAGACTACCACAAACTTACCAAGAAAATCTTGCAATACTTCATTCATTAACCTCATAAAGGTACTGGGAGCATTAGAGAGTCTAAAAGGCATAACCAACCATTCATAAAGACCCTCATTTGTTTTGAAAGCAGTTTTCCACTCATCACCCTCTTTTATTCTTATCTGATGGTAACCACTCTTTAAGTCTATTTTTGTGAAATACCTTGCACCCCCTAAACAATCCATCAAATCTTCTATCCTGGGAATAGGGAATCTGTACCTTATTGTGATTTTGTTGATGGCTTTGGAGTCTATGCATAGTCTCCATGTTCCCCCTTTCTTAGGTGCTAACACAGTGGGTACGGCACAATGACTTATACTCTTTCTTATTAATCCTTGATCTAGCAACTCTTGAATCTACCTAGCTACCTCTTTGTTCTATTCAGGAGTCATCTTATAGGCTGCTTTGTTTGGCAAAGAATCTCCTGGTATAAAGTCAATTTGATGACTAATGGCTCTAGGAGGAGGTAATGTTGCTGGTTGTCCATCACTGATGATGTCCTTAAAGTTATCAAGAATTTGTTGCACTTCTTGTGGGATCTCAACTTGTTTTTCTTTCTTCTTCTCCTTAGGTTTCACTACAAGTGCATAACCAATCCCATCTCCCTCTTTCATGGTTTGGATGAACTCTTTTTCATTGACTAATAACACTTTAGGTGCCTGTGGTTTGTTGTTCTCTATCTCTTCACTAAGGGACTATTTTGTAGATAATGCCATTCTTTTGAAAGGAGTATGTGTTTTTTTCACCATCATGGTGTGCCTTTCTGTCAAATTGCCAAGGTCTACCCAATAGTAGATGGAAAGCATCCATAGGAAGGATGTCACATAGTATCCTATCCTTGTATTCACCTATGTTGAAGTCTATCCATGCTTTTTCATTAACTAGGACATGTTACCCCTTGTTTAACTAGGTTACCTTGTAAGGTTCACTGTGCCTCATTCTAGGTAGGTTCAATTTGCTAACTGCCTCCTCTGAGATAATATTATCTGTGGAACCTAAATCTATAACCACCTTACATACCTTGCCCAAGATTTTGCACTTGATCCTGAACAATGCTCTTCTCTAAGACACTTCACACTTGTGAGGTTCTTGCATCAATACTCTCCTCATCATTAAACTCTCACCATCTTCAGGTGCTAGGTGCATTGTTGGAGTTCTTATACTACTTCCTTCCTCCTGAACATAGTTCACTCTCTTTTCACCTCCATGGGAAGAACTAGGCTTTTCTGGACACCTATAAGCAGGATAACCCAATTTTTGATAGTTATAGCATTTCATAGTGGAGAAGTAAGACCCTCTACCTGGTCCACTAGATCTATCCCTTCCTGGGTTTCTTGATCCCCTACCCCTATAGTTGGGCTTGCTTTGAGAATCCCCGCTTTGCTCTATAAGCTTAGATTCTCCCTTGGACCTTTGATCTATGTGTCTTCCCCCAAAACTGCCTCTTCCTCTACCTCTATTATGCTGCTCTTGCTTCTTCCTACTCCTTTCCTCTACCTTGAGTGCAAGTTGATAGCACTTCTAGACTATTGTAGGACACAACAAACTTAACTCTTCCTGAATGTTCCATCTCAAGTCATTGAGATACCTAGCAACCTTGACATTTTCATCCTCTTGGATCTTTGACCTAAGGCATAGCTTCTGAAACTCCTCGGTGTAACTACTGACATCTAACTCCTTTTGCCTAAGGTTTTTCCTTTTCCTATGAAGCTATATTTCATAGTCCTCAGGAATGTAAGTCTCTCTGATCTTGGACAACATTCCTTTCCAAGTTTCTATGGGATTTTTGCCCTCTTTCTCATGTTCATCTTGTATGAACTTCCACCATGTTAAGGCAGCTCCTCTCAACCTGGACTTAGCCACCTTCACCTTCAGGACCTCTGTCACACCATCACATTCAAAATGGTTCTCAAGACCCTCAATCCACTCCATGACCACTTCTAGGTCCATTTTACCACTGAATAGTGGGACTTCTTCTAGTGTTCTCCCACTCATAGCCTTCAAGGCTTTCAAAAAGGGTTCATTCTCTATTACAGGGTCTGGTAGAAGGATTTCATCCTCTATAGCTAATAGCTTACCCCTATCTTTTGTTCCTTCTATCTTATTGTTGGCTTCATCTGCCTTCACTTCTACTTCTCCCAACTTCTGCTCTAGGAGGTCTAGCTTCACTCTAAGTAACCTATTTTCTTCTTCTTGGTCTTCCATTTTCTTTGCTAACTCTGCATTTGTCACCATGGTTGCCAAATTGCTACTTCTTCCCAAGTGTAATTGTTCTCTAATACCACTATGATAGGAAGGTAGGGCAAGGGGGCCCAATTAGGCTTGTATTTTTACTAAGTGATAGATCCTTTGCTAGTGTCAATGTGTAGTCACCAAAATCATAGTGTAAAAAGCTTATAGGCAACCTAGCAACTCTCCTTGATCCACCTCCCTAAGTCAAACACTCCCTGGTTGCTCAAGGGCTTCAACTCCATTGTTTAGGCTTTGTAGTCTAACATCTTACCCTCACAATTGGAACTCATTTCCTCTATCCTTGACCTATTCTCAGACTTCACAAGGCCTCCTCTTGATGAATTATAAGTTTGTTTCAAATTCTACCCCCATGAGTGTCTTGGTCTTCTATGGTTTGGAGCGTAGTCATCCTTCATAAGTCCTACAAACCAACTTATGGAGTCTAACTCACCAAATGTGTTATATGCATGCAAGATTAACTTGTTTCAACTAGATTTGATGGGTTTTAGGCTTTACAACCTTCCTTTGTGTACTTGATTTGACAAGAACCAAATTTTAGGCCTAAAACTGGCTACAAGGAATTAGCCCTCCTTTTGGGGTTTTGTGCTCACCCTGCTCCAACGATGGACTTCCAGACAAAAAGATCCTTATATTCAGATATGCTTTTGGAAGTTCTTGAGGATTTTCTAAGTTTTAGGGTCCATTAGGCCTCCTCCATGGCTGCCCCAAAAATGGGTGCAAAAAGAAGGGTTTGCAAGGGTTTTGGTGGCAAGAATCAACTTTAGAGAAAGAAACCTTCAATGTGAGTCATGCAACCTTAATTCTACCATGCCACATACTGTTTAGGCCAAAATGAAGTATTTTTACACCTTCAAAGGTTAGAGAACAAGATTTTACAAAAGATGCTCATAAGGAGTGTGCAACATGGACAACCTTTCCATTCTTTCTTTCTACAAACAAATCATTTGCATGAGTACCAATTACACTCAAATCATGTAAACATGTCTATCATTAGAGAAAAAAGAGAACCACATTAGCCCTGCACAAAAAGGCATTAGGAAATTACAAAACAATGAGTCATTCATTGTCAAAACTAATTATCACTGCACTTTGCCCTTTCACTGCTTTTTCACTTTACCCTGCATTTACCACTATCAAAACTCCTTTTCAAAGGTCTGATTGGTGCTTTTTACCAATTCTCTATCTTTGTATGTTTGTTGTCCTTCATACTTGCTATTTGGAAGAGGAAGATTGCAAAAACAAATCAACCAAAAATGCAAAAATCAGTCATAATTGACTGTGACGGCCAGTTGGGCATTACAACTTTGCCTAAAGGATCATTAATTGATCTTGGAAATCTCAAAACCCATGGGCAGGGTCAAAAACCACTCCTTGTTCTTGTTTGCAAATAAATATAAGGAGGTACAAGGCTTTAAAAACTCCAATATATGGTGGAGAGTAAGCAAATGAATGGAAAACAACAACAAAACAGTGACTCACTATTTTTTACACCATTTTCACAAACTAAAAATGCAATCATCCTTATCATGGCTTAAAAAGCCTCTTTTCCTTTACATACAACCTTAAACATCAAAACAGGTCTTTCCATCTGATGAATGCATTTGCTATAGAAGAGCAAAGCATCAAACTTCTTCAAAGACCCTAGCCAAATGGCACACTTGCCTAGGGCTCCATGGCCACAAACCTTCTTGCACCTGCATTCTTGAAATCAAAGCATGTATTTACATATCTTACAAGTTGACCAACTGGTTCTTGGGAAGCCATGAACATTTAGGGCTTCAAGAAGCCAAGTTGGTCAAGTATCCTTGCCAATTTCCTAGACAAGGCAGTGAAACTATCAAAACCAAATAATTTTGCTCAAAACTCAAAACTTAATGAAATTTGATGCCACCAAACAGAAAAGCTTTAGGAAGCATAAGAGAATCTGAAAATATAAAAATAGTATGGCCATGTATAGCAGGTGTACGGACTGCTGCTCACATGGAGCTAAAACATAGAGAAAAACAAGGTAAAATTAGTGCAAACTTTCAAAATGCTTGATATCTCCAAATGATCAACCCCTACAATGGTTAAATTAGGAGAATAAATACATCTTCAAGTCAGTTATCCTCCTGTATGGATAGGTACATGTCCAAGAGCACTCAAATTTGATATTTTCATGTCTAAAATGACAACTTTTAATGCCTAGATGATGCAAAGTTGATCTCAAAGACTACCAATCACCTAAGAACACTACTCATACCTAAAAACCAAACACAAAGCATGTCTAAGAACTTTTCAAAACAAAAACACATTGAAAACTCACTTTTTACAACATTTTGCCAGGCAACTCCAAACTGGCAACTTTGAGCAAAAAGATGAAAACAGGAAAGGTGACCACACAATGAGTTAAAAACTCATCCAAACAACTTAGAACAACTCAAAAACATCTTAGACAAAATTTCCAACTCAAGACTAATAAAAATCAAATTTGCTATCAAACCTGTGATGAAAATGAGGCTAGGTGCTCCTACACCACATTGCCTTACAAAATGACTCATCATACCTTGAATTACATCCAAATGGCCTTAAAGATAATCATAGACTCAAAACCTGATGATATTAATCATGACATAACTGGTGACAAGATGCTCCTGCACCATACTATTGACCTTAAAATCTTTCCAAGTCTCTTGGAAACAACCTACAAGACAATTTTGTGGCTTGGACTGAAACTTTGTCTTTGTCTTCATCTTTATCTCTGCCTCTTCCTTTCATCATTCTCTCATTGTCCTCATGCTGCTACTATCAAATTTAAAAAGGTAATCATCCTCTCATCTACTCACATCCATGGAGTATCCAATGGCTGCAACTCAAGGTGTTCCTTAGCCATCCACCTCTCCTACTGCACACACACAAACTCATACTTCCATTGCCTCACCTAGGAGTATATTTTTCCTCTCTCCCTAGTCTTTTGGCAACCCAAACTGATTTCTCTCCTCAACCTATTCCTCTGTAGTTAGGTGGATCTAATACCTGAAACCAAACACAACATAAACAACTTTCCTAGCCCAGATGTTTTGTTGGGCTCTGATACCAATTTGATGCAGGGCATCATGAAAAACCAACCATGAACCCCAAATCAACCATGGAGTCCCAATCCTAGGATGCTCAATGACCCAAAATAATCATCAATCTACAACCTTGATATGTTTGAGGCATCCAACAAGATTACTATCAACCAACCAATCCAATATCAAATATTTCATATCATTTATAACCCTTTAAACATTATTCAAGACCCAAACAATGCATTATGTTGTTCCAGTTAATGAATGTCTGATAGACCCGTACTCTATTATTAATAACTTTCAAACCCAAGTATATTTGAAGATCACTTCAGTGATTTTGTATACAAATAGGTTTCTAAAACCATATCCAAAATTGAGAACAATCCAATGGTGGAGTTAAGAATTATGACCCCCGTACTGAGACCTATTTTTGTTGTCATAAACAACTCAAAACATTCAACATTTAGCCTGCTAGGGCATCAAATATCTCATAAAATACTTAATCAATCACATTGAAACTGAATTCATTTGAAAGATAATTCAACCCTCTAGAAAACACCAAAGTTACAACAATTTCCAATGGTGCAATCAAAAGCTTTTAGTGAAACTCTCCACAAACCCCAATTTGGAGTCTTCCTCAACTTTCAAAGGTAAGTCTTTTTTAGCAGAGAACTTACTTGATCTTGTGCACACTGATCTGTGTGGTCCAATGAAAACTAGAATTATTCAAGGAGATAGGTATTTCATGATTCTTACTAATGACTGCTCAAGAATGATGTGGGTCACATTCTTGAAAGACAAGTTTGAGGCATTTGGAAAGTTCAAAGCCTTTAGAGAATTAGTAGGGAATGAAAGTGGTCAAAGGATAAAATGCCTAAGAACTGATCAAGGAGGTGAATTCACTTTTGATGAATTCAGCAAGTACTGTGAAGAGAATGGTATCAAGAGGTTGTTGTCTACCCCAAGGACACCACAATAGAATGGCATAGCAGAAAGGAATAACAAGATTGTAGTTGAAGTAGCCAAAAAAATGCTGATCCAAGGAAAGGTTTCTCACACTTTTTGGAGAGAAGTGGTGAGCACTTGATAGGGAGGATAGTGCTAGGTGGTTGTTAAGTGGCTAGTATGTTTGTTAAGTGATAGACCCTTACTATTTTTGAGGTGTAGTCCCTAGGGACAGAGTGAAAATAGCTCAAAGGTAGTCTAACAACTCACCTTGCTCCACCTCCCTAGGTCAAGCTCTCCTTGGCTACTCAAAGGCTCCAACTCCCTAGTTGTTGGCATCCTTCCAAGTGCTCCAAAACCAACTTATGAAGCCAAACTCACCAAATAGGTTTAATTCATGTTAGGTTAACCTATTTCAACTTGTTTTGTTGGATTTCATGCTTTGCAACCTTCACTGGCATACCCGATTTGACAAAAACTTGATTTTAGGCCTAAAACGGGCTACTAGGCATTAGCCCTCCATTTGGGGTTTTGTGCTCACCCTATTCAAGCAATGGACTTCCAGACTAAAAGCTTCACATTTATGGATGCCCTTTTGGGAATACTCGAATATTTTCAAAGTCTCAGGGTCTCTCAGGCCTTCTCCATGACTATCCCAAAAATGGGTAAAAAAGGAGGGTTTGGTAGGGTTTTGATGGTGAAAACCAAGATTCAAACTAGAGACCTCCAATATGGAACAAGAAACCTTAGTGACATCATACTAATGAATAATTAGGCCACAATAAAGAAGATTTACACTTCAAGGTTTGGAGAACAAGATTTTACAAAAAGTTGCTTATGAGGAGAATGCAACAATTTACAACTTTTCCATTATTGCCTCTTTCAAACACATCATTTGCAAACAAAAACCAATTACATTAACATGTAAACATGTCTACCATTTTAGAGACAAAGGAGAGTAATGTTAGCCCTGCATACAAGCATTAGGAAATTACAAATAATGGATTATTTCACTGTCAAAGCTAACTGTCACTGCACTTTTGCCTTTCACTGTTTTCTTCTTTCACTGTGACCTATACTTTCACTGTTAAAACTCTTTACAAAAGTCTGTTTTGTGCTCCTTAATAAGGCTTTGTCTTTAATGGCTTATTGACCTTCATACCTATCATTTTGAAGGAGAAGATTACATATATAACTTCAAAAGAAAATGTAAAACTCAGTCCTAGTTGACTGTGACAGCCAACTGGCATTACAACCTTGCCTCAAAGATCATTGATTGATATTGGAAACTTCAAAACCATAGTTAACACCAAAATCACTCCTTTTTCTTGTTTGCAAGCAATTAGAAGGAGGTACAAAACCTTACAAACTCCAATGTATGGTGGAGAGTAGGCTAATGAAAGGAAATTGACTCTAAAACAGTGACTCACTGTCTTTTACATTTTTTTCACAAACTAAACATGAAATCATTCTCCTTATGGCTTAGAAAGCCTCTTAGCCTTGACATACAACCTTAAACATCAAGGCAAGTCTGTTCAACTATTAAATGCACTTGCTATAGAAGAGCAAAGCATCAAATTTCTTCAAGACCCTAGCCAAATGGCACACTTGCCTAGGGCTCCATGGCCACAAAACTCCTTGCACCTGCATTCTTGAAAGCAAAACATGTATTTACATAGTTTAAAAATTGACCAACTAGTTCTTGGGAAGCCATGAACATTTTAGGACTTCAAGAAGCCAAGTTGGTCAAGCATCCTTGCCAATTACCTAGACCAGGTAGTGAAACTGTCAAATCAAACTAATTTTGCTACAAACTCAAAACTTGATAAAATTAGATGCCACCAAAGGGAAAAGCTTAAGAAAACATAATAGAAACTAAAAATGCAAGAAAAGTTTGGCCAAGTACAGCAGGTGTACGGACAACTATTCACATGGAGTTAAAAACTAGAGAAAAACCAAGTAAAACTAGTGCAAATTTGCAAAATGCTTCATAACTTTGAATGATCAACCCTTACAATAGTTAAAACAGGAGATTAAATACCTCTCCAAGCTGGTTAGCCTCCTATATGGATAGGTACATGTCCAAGGGCACTTAAATTTGACATTTTGATGCCTAAATGACAACTTTTGGTGCCTAGAAAATGCAAGATTGACCTCCAAGACTAACAATCACCTAAAAACACTTCTCACACCTAAAACCCAAGCAATAAACATGTCTAAAACCTTTTTAAAACAAAAACCACATTAAAAACTCATTTTTCCATCATTTTGCTAGGCAACACCAAACTGGCAATTTTGAGCAAAAAGATGAAAACAAGAAACCAAAACAATGAGTTCAAAACTCATCCAAACAACCTAGAACAACTTCAAAAACATCTAAGACAACTTTCCAACTTAAAACTAACAAAAATCAAACCTGAGATGAAAATGAAGCTGAGAATGAAGCTAGGTAAAGATAAAACTCCTTATGAGTACTGGACCAGGAAGACTCCCACTGTGAGTTATTTTAAAGTATTTGGCAATAAGTGTTATATCAAGAGAGGTGAGCATCTGAGCAAGTTTGATGCTAAATGTGATGAAGGAATATTTCTAGGATATTCCACTAAGAGCAAAGCTCTCAAGTGCTACAACAATAGGACTCAAAAAATTGTTGAGAGTATCAATGCCAGGGTTGATGAATCCCTTGAGGAGTCTAAGGAAACCTGTAGCGAGTAAGTGGAAGATGAACTAGGTGTAGCCTTCTGGGAACCAGTTAAGAAAGAAATGAGCAAAGATCTCAGTGTTCCTGTACTGGTAGAAGCTACAATAGGTGAAGAAGAAGATGAAGAAGAAGAGGAAAAGCAAGCCGAACCAGCTAGAGTCATTCCTAGATATGTGAAACTACATCATGATCTAAAGCAGATCATAGGAGATAAAGATGCAGGGATACTCACAAGAAGAAAGGTGAAAGAAAACTCTTGCATGATTTCTAAATTTGAGCCTAAGACTACTAGAGAGGCACTTATAGATGAAGATTAGATTAAAGCAATGGAAGAAGAGTTGGACCAAATAGAAAATAATGCAACATGGTCTTTGGTACCCAGACCAAAACACAAGAATGTCATAGGTACCAAATGGGTCTTCAGGAATAAGCTGAATGAAGAAGGCACAGTTGTAAGGAACAAGGAAAGACTAGTATGCAAGGGATATGCTTAGGAAGAGGAAGAATACTATGGAGAAACCTTTGCCCCAGTGGCTAGACTAGAACGTGTTTGAATGCTACTTGCATTTGCAACATTTAAGGGATTCAAGGTATACCAGATGAATGTGAAGTCCGCATTCTTAACTAGAGTCCTAGAAGAGGAAGTGCATATTGAGCAATCGGATGGGTTTGCCTTATCAGAAGATAATAACATGGTGTGTAGATTACACAAGGCCCTGTATGGATTGAAACAAGCACCAAGGGAATGGTATGAATGGTTACACTCTCATCTTGTGAAGATAGGATTTTAGAGAACAAGTGAGGACAACAACATCTACTTGAAATATGAAGGTGATTAGATTCTGATTTGTGAAGTGTTTGTAGATGACATAATCTTTGGAGGAGATGATGAAATGAGCCATGCATTTGCAGATGAAATGAAGAAAGAGTTTGAGATGTCTCTAATTGGAGAGATAAATGTTCTTCATTGGTCTATAGATTCAGCAGATGAAAGAGGGTATCTTTATTACCCAGTCAAAGTATGTCAAAGAGGTATTGAAGACCTTTGGCATGGAGGAGAGCAAACCGGTTGGTACATTGATGGTGACTAGCTATAAATTGACTAAGGAAGATGATTCAGCATTGGTGAATGAGGAGTACTGGTTGATGATCGGTAAGCTGCACTATGTGGTACACAATAGACTAGATATTGCTCATGCAGTGGGCATTGTGGCCCATTTTTAGAAATGTCCAAAAGAATCCCACTTGGTAGTAGTCAAGAGGATTCTTAGATACTTGAAAGGGATAGTTGATTATGGATTGTGGTATCCATACAATGGAGATTTTAATCTCAAAGTATATACTAATGCAGATTGGGCAAGTAATGTGGATGATCGAAAGAGCACAACCGGTGGATTCTTTCTTGGTGGAAGACTAGTCTCATGGATGAGTAAGAAGCAGAGTTGTACTTCCAGTTTACAGCTGAAGCGGAGTATGTGGCAGCATTTATGAACTGCACTCAAGCAATCTAGATGAAACATGTATTGGATGGTTTTAAAGTACCTATATCTGAACCAGTGACAACACAAGTACAATAAATATTTCCAAGAATCTAGTCTTGCATGCTAGAACAAAGCACATTGAACTCAAGTATCATTTCTTGAGAGAAAAGGTTCAAAACAAAGAGGTTGTATTAGAACATGTTTCCAGTAAGGAGTAGCTAGCAGACATATTCACTAAGCCCTTACCAAGAACTACATTTACATATTTGAGAGGTGAATTAGGGGTTATGCCCCTTCATGAAGTAAAATAAAGTTTTCTTCTCCACATCAGTCAGGTACTATAGTGACAAATCTTTCAGGATTGATGTGTTGAAGTATGCTACTCCATAGGGGGAGCAACATAGTGGAGAATGGAAGCTTGTGCCTCTACTTTGGCATTGTTGTCAAAGGGGGAGAAGATATCTGATGATGAAGATATATGTTATAGTTGCACTAGTCTATGATGTTTATAGTTGCAATGCTACACTGAGTATTGCCATCAATGCTAAAGGGGGAGATTGTTGGCATATGATGATATGATGATAATGTATGTTGTCATTGATGTCAATAAGTACAGGTGAACTGGTATGAAGATTGGAAGAATTTTTTATTGATGTTCAAGTAGGAGAACCGGTATGAAGAGATGTAGTGGACCGGTGTCAAGGTTTCACTAAGTGTGACTATCGGTTGGTAGTCTCAACTCTAGGGTTTCTAGTTTGGAAATCTAGCTTGTGTGATGCAACCGGTGACATTCTATGATGAGTTAGCTAAGAGATAAGGATGAGATCAAGATGCCACGTTAGTTTTGTGTATGTGGAGGATTTCCTTGAGGATCTTGCATGTGAAGATCGATTGCATTAAATGAATACCTTAGGAATGAACATTCTTCTTAGTGGTATGTGAAGAGAGCGCGATGGGTTATTGATTTCCATATGCGGTGAAGAATGGATGATGCAGAATTACTTGTGATCTATTTGAGATTGTTTTATTTTATGCAAAGTGTGTGAATGGTCAGGATTGGACTGCTTGTTATTATAAACCTAAAATGTTTAGGGTTTAGGGTTTATGTTACAGACCTAATTATTGTCTATAAGGTCGATGAGTTTTGATATTATAAGTGTTGGAAAATGTTGTGTTTGTATCCGAGTGATGAGATACTTGCCAGACCAGTGAGTGGAAAACTACAGAGTGTGATTATAGAGTAGAGGAGCTGGAAAGGATTTGCCTTAGCATGTAGTGTTGTTATCAGATCAAAGCTTTACCTATTGTCTTCTAACCATTTCAATATTAGAGAAATCCTTTTATCGGGTAGCTTTAACAGGCTTATTGCAAATCCTCTAACCAGGTGACTCAAGATCATTGAGTTCTTCAAATCCTCTAGCAAGGTAACCTTTAACAGGGTTTCAACCTTTAATAGGGTATGTAGCCATCTCTTAACCAGGTGATATTTAAGAGGATCAGTTCCTAACAAAACCTTATTATAAAGTCTTTAACCAGACTAGGCTCCTAACAGAGTGAGCTTCAAAAGAGTTCAAAAACAAGTTTGTGGGTATTCATGCCCACCATGGTTTTTTCCATTTGGGTTTCCACATGAAAAATATGTGTGTCATGAGTTGTGCATTTTTCATGTGATGATTGAGCATTCTTTGTTTAAGTGATTATGCATGCAAAGTTAATGGTTATGGTATTACTGATACAACACATGCATGAGTATATTAGTGAAGTAGTTATCAAGTGTTGAATGTTATTTGAAGTATTCAGTTTTATTAGTTTAGTTGTCTGAAGTCTTACTGTGTTTAACCGGTATTGCCATGGTTAATTTTAGTGATGAAGACAACCGGTTAGCATTGTTTTAACTTGATAATTTGTGGAGAAGTTTTTGTATGTACTGATTAACCCCCCCCCCTCTCAGTACTGATTAAGGTATTTGTTGTTCATCATTATTCATCAGTATAGAATTTGGTAAACCTCATCTTTTCACTAATATCTATGCTCCTACTAATCTCTTGGGTAAATCTTAACTATAGACAAACCCAAGACTTGTTAGATCTCAAGTTCTCCTTCTTCCATGGATTGTGGCTAGAGAGGCAGTTGTTAGTTTGGAGGAAAAAGGAGGAGGTTTATTTAGGTTGGACCTTTTTGCTAATCTCCTTAGAGATAATATGATTGTTTTAAATTTAGTTTATATAAAACCAAACAATGGTTTGTTCACTATAATAACAAAACAAGACGTAAAGAGGCTATTTCAAAGAAGATTGATAGATTTATCATTTCCTATTATTGGTTGGGTGATATGTGGGCTACTAGCTCTGAGATACTAGATTAGGGAGGGTTGGATTATTAGCTAATCAAACTCTCACCAGTTTCCTTCAGGACCTCAAAAAATCCCTCCTTCAAATTTCCACTTATGTGGTTGAGGGATTTATCTCTTTGGGATCTAATGAGTTAATGGTAGTTGGAAGGGAAGCGTACTTTATTGGAGGGCTATGTACTCTTTTGTTAAAATATTGCAGTATGTGAAATATAAGCTCAAGAAGTGGAATAGACAATGCTTTAGGAACCTTGAAGTCAATAAAATTCTATCTGAATCTCATCTTGATACTAACATTTGTTTTATTTGGGTTCAAGGATTAACTATGGATTTGAGTAGATAGGAATCAGTTACTGTTAAGGATTTGGAAGAATGGGTGCTTCATGAGGAGATCTTTCTGAAGAAAAAGTCTCGCATTGGTTGGCTTGAGGAGGAAAATAGGAACATTCTTTTTTTCATAATTTTGTTAAGGCTAGAAGGAATGGTAATCTTATTACCTCTATCATGTCCTCTAAAGGAACCCAACTGTCTTCAATGAGATATATTTCAAGGGAGACTTCCCATTACTTCTCTACTTTGTTTATTGAAGACTTGCCCCTATAATTAATGAGGAAACCTCTATCCTAGATTGCATCCCTTTGTTGGTTTCTACTGAGATGAATGAGGTCCTTACTCATCCCATCTCACTAAAGGTATTGGAGGAGGTTGTGTTCAATATGAAGAAAGGTAAATCCCCCATCTTTGATATCTTTCCTATAGAATTCTATCAATAATTTTGGGATATTATCAAATTGGATCTTTTATAGATGGTTTAGGAGTCTTATAGGAATAATAAAATATTGAAAGCTTTGAATTATACTTTTCTGGCCCTCATTCCTAAGAAAGATGATGCAAATAGTCTAGATCATTTAGGCCCATTTCCCTTTGTAATGTGTCCTATAAAATTATTACTAAGTTGATAGAAGAAAGGGTCAAGCCTTGTCTAAAAGTCTTGATATTTGAGGATTAGGTAGATTTTGTTGGTGAAAAACATATTTTTGATGGGGTTGCTATTACTATGGAGGCAATTCATTATATGGCATCTTCAAATAAAAGACAATGTTCATCAAGTTGGACATGGCATAAGCTTATGACAAAGTCAAGTGGTCTTTCTTACATAGGGTCCTTTTGGCGTTTGTGTTTGGGGGGACTGGATTGATTGGATCTTGAGCTATGTTACCTCTTCTTCCTTTTCGGTTCTTATCAATGGAGATTCATCTGAGTTGTTCAATACTTCTCATGGTCTTAAATAGGTGGATCCTCTTTTTACCTATCTATTTATTATGATAGATAAAGGTCTAGGTCTAGGTAGATTTATAATAGTGAAGAATACACTTCACATCTCTTTTTTCAATGTCAATATTCTATGGGGATTTGACATCGGCAGTGGGAGGTGTGGGATCATGCTTGTGTTGATGCCACTTCTTTAGTTGAATTTTGGGAAAGTATGGGGAGACCACTAGCTAAGACATCTTTTCTTCAGGTGGCTTGGGATATTGGTCCTACTTTCATTATTTGGAATCTTTGGCTAGAAAGGAACCATAAGATATTTGAGGCCTCCAAATTAATGGAGGAAAATTTGCAGTGTAAGATCATTAGTAGGATTCAAGAGACTATTTCAACTAAAAGTTACCTTTTTGTGAATCCTACTGATTTACCTATTGTAAGGAATTTGAATCTATAGGACAACAATTTGGGCCCTCCTACTATTAGGAGGCCTTTCACTGTGAGGGGAGATGGATTCCTCTTCCTATGGGAGATTTGAAGATTAATAAATATGGGTCTTCCTATGGGAATTCTGAACATACTAGAATTAGGGGTATTGGTAGAGATAGTGGTGGTGGTGATGTGTTTATTTTTTCTATCTACAAAGAGCAAAATTATAACAATTTGATGGAGGTTCTTTCTATTTTGTGCGATGTTGAGAGAGGGAGATCTATTGGTTGGAAGAAGATTATTTGAGAATTCGATTCGTAGATTGTTGTGGACTTGTTGTAGGTTGGAGGGAGTTAATTGTCAATTAGCCTTAGTGGCTAAGAAGATCAAGAACTTGTGTAATTCTTTGGACTATATTTCTTTCTTTGATATTCCCAAGGAGTGGAATAGAGTGACAGATTGCTTGGCTAAGTGGGCGTTTGAGAACTTAGAGGGTTGGGATGTTGAGAATTGGTGGTCTTTACCTACTAAGTATTCTGAGACTTTCAAGAGGTTAATCATGGAGCATAGGAATGTAATATAAAAATCCTCTCCCTTTGTGATTCAACAAAATAAATGGTGCCTTCCTCCATGTCATCAAAGGTTAGGCATCACCACCTTTCTCCTTTTGTCCACTAAGATCACTCAGTCAGCCCCAAGCAGGTATTTCACCCACTTCGCCAACTTGTCACCTTCAGGGACTAGGGTGCAACACAGAGATGTCTGTGTGGCGCACTAGCATCTTGCGAATCTGTCAGTTCACAGGTAGTCATTTGAGCATTATGCCTACACCTAGAAGGAATTGTAACACCTCTGCATGCAACCACTAATGTCGGGTTTCCTTTTAGGGCCTTTATCTATCCCATTTGAAGGCATTTTGGGTGATTCTTTTGGCAATTTGATCACTTCTTGTGGGTTGGAGCTCTTAGCAATCTCTTTGGACAACATTCACAATCTCTCTTACAAAGATGACCATTGTTATAAATCTTTGGATAGCTCACGACACTATTTCATAAGCATCTCAGAAAGGGGAGTTCACTCTATATACACATAAATTTGGCTCAATTTATTAATCTAGATATAAAGGTTATTTAATTTTCTTCTATTATATAGTTAAGTTCCCCAATTTAATTGTATAATTCATTTTTCTAAATTCTTCAAAAATCACAAATATTCCACCCTACTTGCATTCTCCTACAAATCCACATCCTCACTCCTCTTTCCACCTCATCATGACACATGAGCATGTTGCAAGTAAATAGCTATTTTACAAAATAAAAAGGTCCAATATCCTCACATCACATGGGTACTTGGACCTTGTTTTCACTACACCACTTGGGTACTTGCACCTTTGCTTGACCATGCTTTCAAAGTACTCAAGCCTTGCACTTGGGTATTTGAACCTTCTTTGCACATGCATTTACGGTACTTAAGAATTACACTCAAGTACTCATGAAAATACTCCTTGCTTCTTTCATCTAGGTACTTGGATCATACATTTGGGTACTTGGACATTGCTTTCTCCATACCTATTTAATCCATGTTGCTTCCTTGACCCATGGCTTGGCAATAAATTCTCATCTTCCATCTACCATCATAAATGATCTTTGCATCCTCACCATCCAATTTGCCAGATTGAATCTCAACCCTTGATTCTATGTCATCTCACTCTTGGCCTTGGAAAGCCTATAAATAGAGCCATCTCCATGCATGAAGATCATCTCTTATTTTTTGCATCATACTAATGCTAAATTGATTCTAGCTTGTGCATCCATCTAGCTTGTTTTATCATCATTTTAGTTTGAATCATCTTGTTTATATCATGCTTATCTTAATTTTAGCTTCATATTAGCTTGTATATCTTGCATTTATCTCTCATGTTAGCTTAATTGCACATCATTTTGGAAATCTCATTCTCTAAGTTGTCATTTAGTTGAATCTTGTGCATAATCTGAGAGCACTAACAATGCAAATTCACTAAGTCCTTCGAGATAGAGGTTAATGGGATGCTCTTGAGGGGTTTTGTATATTCTTGTTTATATGATTTTATTTGAATCTTTCAATCCAATATATCATTGGTACACTTAGGCTAATCTTTTTTTTTGTGTGTACACACTCATTCCCTTATCCTTTTGTTTTTCATATTACCTTTCTTGTATCTTGCATTGTCTTTTAATTATCTTCATTGTGTATTTCCCTATGGCTTTATTTGGGTTGTCTGTGGAGGTGGAAACACCAAAATGGGGGTTTGACTTAGACCTATAGACTACAAAACACAACCCCCAAAATTTTCCTTCTTGCTTGTGTGTAGGTTCTCTATCATGGGAAGAAGATCATTTAGCGGGAGGCTTCAATCATGGACCATCTGTAAATATCCTTTATCCCCTTTTCTCAATTATTTTTCGTGTTTCATGTTATTAGTTTATTATGTTATACTTTCTGCGAGCATTTAATATTATAAGTATGTTTATTATTCTTTGTACGGTTTATGTGCCTCGTCCATACAGGACGACATCACGTCGCACTGGTGTCCTAGATTTGCACGCTTGTCCTAGGGACAAAGGCTAAACAAAACCATCCATGAGTTTTCTCTATAATTTGTTAACTTAGTTTGATTTTTTTCATCCCCTGCTCACCTTAGCGGTAGTTTGAGTGAGGTATCAAAGGGTGGATTTGTTCTCTAGGATTCATCATCCTTGAGGTAGCAAATTTCATTCATTACATTTTGGTGAACCCGACATGAAAGATCTTTCTTTTTACATTGTGCATTTTTCATTTAAGTGTAGTACATAAATCTAAAAATTTAAAAATATAAAAAAAATCTATTTAAAAAAATAAATAAAGAACAACAACAAAAAACATAGTTTGCATCATTGTTCTAGCATTTGTATTACTTTTTCCATCTTTCTCAATATCAAACTTTGGATGAGATCCTTTGTATCTCTGTAGTGTAGTCTCAACATTAGAAGACTCATTTATGAGCTTTATGACCCAGACCACTATAGGAGTTGTAGTCAGGAGGTCATCCAGGCAAAGTTTTCCTCCCGACCGTTATAGTCCTCCTTTACCTAGCACAATGTTTAATGGAAAAAATCCTGACCCAAATGATTTCTTGGCTTCTCATCCCCTTAAGTCCATTTTGATAGGGGGAGCCTCTCCACCTGGTTCGCAATCCAACTCTTAGAGTAATTCTTTGAGAAATTTTACCCCATCTTCCCCTCCTGTTGTTGATCATGACTCTGCTCTCACTATTGATTTTGAGAAAATTGACGTGCTTGAGAAGAATCTGAGACACTTTGAGGGTTTGCTAAATTGGGAGAATGTCGTCCCCCATGCTAGAAATGTCGTCAACACTCTGAGAGACATGTTGATCTCAGAAAGGAGAGGCTTGGAGATATTGAGGGCATTATCTATGATTGTCTGGAATCATGTACCTTGATGAACATTGTCTTTTTCTTTGAAGATGCCATATAATGAATTGCCTCCATAGTAATAACAAACCCATCAAAAATATGTTTTTCACCAACAAAACCTACCTACTTCTCAAATATCAAGCCTTTCAGACAAGGCTTGACCCTTTCTTCTATCAACTTAGTAATAATTTTATAGTACACATTACAAAGGGCAATTGGCCTAAATGATCTAGAATATTTGCATCATTTTTCTTAGGAATGAGGGCTAGAAAAGTATAATTCAAAGCTTTCAATATTTTATTATTCCTATAAGACTCCTAAACCATCTCTAAAAGATCCAATTTGATAATATCCCAAAATTCTTAATAGAATTCTATAGGAAAGCCATCAAAGATGGGGGATTTACCTTTCTTCATATTGAACACAACCTCCTCCAATACCTTTAGTGAGATGGGATGAGTAAGGACCTCATTCATCTTAGTAGAAACCAACAAAGGGATGCAATCTAGGATAGAGGTTTCCTCATCAATTATAGGGGCAAGTCTTGAATAAACAAAGTAGATAAGTAATGGGAAGTATCCCTTGAAATATCTCCCATTGAAGACAGTTGGGTTCCTTCAGAGGACATGATAGAGGTAATAAGATTACCATTCCTTCTAGATCTTTACCTAACCATTTCATTCACACTTTTGATCAGCTCATGAACCTTTTTCTCAAACGGTTTTAGACCAACATTGATAGCAAGGTCACCATTGTTGATCTTGTTCATTACAAGAAGAAGCCCAATGAGAAGATCATGGATTTCATCTCGAGGTATCAGTTGATCTCTATTAAAATCCCCTTTGCCCTATCAGATAGAAATTTGCAAAGGATGTTCATTGCCAATCAGCAACTGACATTGAGGCAGAAGTTATCTCTCAATCAATATTAAAAATTTGCTAACATGTGTTCCACTCTTACAGACTACCAGCACACCATGTTGCAGTTTAAGGATTCTACTTCAAACCCTCATGGTGGGTCCTTTGCAAGAATGTCCATGGAAGGGTCTAGGAACTATAAGGTAGTAGCTAATGTCGTGGTTGTCCCTCTGATAACTATTGAAGAAGGCTCGTAGAAAAGTAGTCTTCATGAAATTGAATGACTCTTATTTGAGCATAATGAAGCAATTGTTGAGAGACAATCTAATCACCCTTCCTAAGATTAGGCCGTTGTTTGATTGTAGGCCCTACTTGTGGTGGTACAATGGATCCAAATTTTTCCATTACCATTGTGTGCCTAGCCATGACATGACTGAGCGATGTTATCGTCTTCAACACATTGTCGAGGACCACATCGACAGTGGTGCAATCAAAGTCAATGCACGGAAACACAAGTCGAACAAGTCCATTGACAAGACTAATAGCTACTTACAAATCTATACCGATCCCTTTCCCCCGTACTCAACAAATTTCTTCTTTGCATCAGATCCTTTCTTGGATGGTGGTCCATTTGTGAACATGGTTACCATCACTCCTATTTGCTCACCTCCTAGCTAGAAGGAGAAGATGTCTGGCGTATATTTATCATTCACTCCTCTGGATGCCTCATATTATGGATAACATGTTCCTCTATACATCCCTGCTAAGATGAATGGTCAAATTGTCACAGGTGTCATAGTTGACCCATCCTGTGGAGTTGATGTTATCATAGAGGAGAATTTATTTGTGAATAATTGGCATAGATCCACATATGATGAATGTCAGGTGACCTTAAGAACACATGATGATTTTTCTGTCTCTCCTTTGGGTAGCATCACCTTAAAAGTCCTCGTAGGACCCAAGGAAGTATCTTCCACATTTGTGATCATTCTTGAGTCAAACCTATTCCGAGCTAAGCTAGCTAGTATTCCCTGATTGATTTCCATGGAGGTGGTCCCTTCCCTAATTCACAAATGCCTAAGTTTCCCCATGAGGATTCAGTGCATGTCATTGAGGTTAGTAGATATCGACCCTTGGTAGCCCATGGGGAATTTTCTCTTGACCATTTTTGGCCTACTCTAGTGGGGCCCATTCTCTCCCATGGTAACTTGATGTACCACTCATACTATCATTATAAGACAAGGGAGTCGACTCCTAAATCAGCGCAGCCTAGTTTTTCATTGCCTCTTCCTGCATCAACCTCTACTCCATCTATTTCGGTCTTGGATTAGGTGGTGCCTTATGTCCCCTCATTGTCAAGGCCAAGGCTAAGTCTAGTCCTCCAAGTAGACCTCTGCATCTACCTAGAACTACGTAGCCTCCAATGGTGTCTTCCATTCCTGCGACTACACCTAGTACAAACAAGGGAAATACACCTATGTTTTCAAAGTCTGGGACTCACCCTCCCTTTGATATCTTGATCATGGCTGATATCCCTTGAACCTCTTTTTATGAGAAAGGTAAACACTCCTCTTATGTTCATCTGTCACCACTTGCTCCTGATCACAGCCTATGTCAGCACCCTCCATCCCTCTGACCACTCCTTGAGAGAAGCGAGGTAGGGCACCTGTTGGTGTGAATGTAGTGCCTATTCTGAGTACACCTCTTGTTTCATCGATTGGTCCTTCTCCTATCCCTGACATGGTTTCAGAGGCCTCTCCTATGGAGCATGATGCTCCTAAATCCTCTCAAGATTCCGTTGGTGGCCCTCATCTTCGTCATAATTAGCGTGCATGTGAGCATAAAAACTTTCTACAAGCCATGGCTTGACAACATGATGCCACTCTGCAAACCATTGGTCCCTCTTTAGCACTCGGTCCTATTGTCTTAGAGCCTATTTTTGTGGATTTTCTTGTCTCTGCAATCTCTTCGGTCTTTCTTCTTTCTACTTTGAGGCACTTTGATGAACCTCCCCCTAAATGGGTGCAGGTCTTCATTGCTCATTCTCTAGAGCCACTCCTCATCACTTCTATGTTGAACATACCTCCATTATCTCGGCCCATTAATATGTTGCATATGTAGGTGGTGTCTGGTACAACTCTTTTTGCTACCCCTATTTCACGACCACTCCAGCATCAAATCTTTCCTGGAGTCCTTCAGCTTTCTATGGTTGATAGGAGACTTGTTTCTCCTGTCCACCCCAAATGCAAGCTTGAACAGGGTCTCTTTCCAGAGTTTTGACGATAGAAATCCTTGTAGGTGTATTCCTTACCTTCATCTATGCCTGTTTTGGTGCTTTTCAGTTTGCCTGTTTCTATGTGTGTGATTGAGAAGGCCCCATCTTCTCTAGAATTTGTCATTGCCCCTCTTCCAGAAGTCAACAGTCCTATCCTTGTTTCATTTTCTCTGAGCGAGTCACCTACTTCTTCTACGGAGGCTTGCATGTTTGACTCCTTGCAAGATATCTTGGCCTTGTCCATGATCTTCATGCCATCATTGACCCTTACCTCCTCTGAGCTTGTGGACGCAGACATTTTCACTTCTTTGTCCCTTTATCTCGTTGTTGGTGAGGCACCTGGTGAAGTTCTTTTTGTTATCCCTCTCCAAGATTGTCCTCCTTCTCCCTATGATCTAGATTGGGAGGAGGATGATCTCCTATGGGATGACCTTTAGGGTGTTTATCTCTTCCCTCCATATTTTTATGTGTGCACTTGACTATGTTCCCCCATATTTTCTTCATGTTTGTTCCCTCTCGAAGGACCCAGGTTACTCTGTAGGTACTCGAATATGGGAGGTTGACTATCTTTATCTATTGTACTCTCTTGGAGGACTCGAGTTACTCTGTAGGTGCTCAGATACAAAAAAATTTCTATCGTATATCTTCTTCTATCTGTCTCTCTACTTCCTCTATTTGTCGTATCTTTCTTTTTCGATATTCAAGGACGATGCAAAGCATTGGGGGCATCTTTATCCTTCTTCCATGTTGACCCAAATTTTTATTTTATCTTTGTCTTCATGTGCTCTTCTTTAGATCCAAGAACTTTGGCTCTATGACAATATACCCATCTCGCAGTTGTATTGCATATCTCTTCTCACTACTATGGGTTCTAATGTCGAACTATTCGATCCCCCTATCTTCTTGCCTTTCATTTAAAGGATGTTATGGATATCTTTGTGTCATCAACTAATGGTGACATACCACGACAACATCTTGCTATGTTGACTTGCCATAACTGCTCTTCTCTTTAGAAAGACATACCTTTCATGCATATCATTCTAAGGGGGGGCCATCGTATCTTTAGTTTTACATAATCTACTTTTGTCATTTAGTCTTTTTCATTAGTATTTCTTGTTGATCACATCTCTTTTGCTTGCCTGGGTGGGGGCAAAACCACTTGATCTTTTGCTTTATTTTTTTCGCCTAGATGGGGGCCAAACCATTTGATCTATCTCTTTTGTTTGCCTCGGTAGGGGCCAATCTACTACTTATCAAACCTATATTTGATTGCCCAATCACATGGCTATCTAGTGTTTCGCTACCCATACTGGCAAAAACCTATCTATCTTATCACCCTATCGTATGGTTATCCATACCAACATATCTTATCGCCCTATCATATGGTTATCTAGCATAATGCACTTTTCTATCCATATCAACATATCTCAAATCATGATGACCATTTATCTTGTATTTTTTTGTAACAAGGAGCTTTCCTCCAAAGTGAGGCTTGTTTCTATTACACTCTTATTTATCATTTATCTATATCTTTTATCTTATCATTCAACATGTTAGTTTGCAGCTAGCATGTTTGTGATGTATCAATTAGCAATATATCCATTCTAAATCTCATCTCTATCTCATTGAGGAAAACCTCATCTGATCAACAAAAATTTGCCTCCCTATCGCGACTCTCTACCCTCCTCTACTTAGACTCATATCTCTAGGCAAAGAAATGCTCACTAAAGTGGGGGCAAAATTTAATATAAAAATATCTCCCTTTGTGATTCAGCATAACAAATGGCAATTTCATCCATGTCATCAGAGGTCGGACATCGCCACCTTTTTCCTTTTGTCCACTTGGATCACTCAGTCAGCCCCAAGTATGTATTTCACCGACTTCACCAACCTATCACCTTCAAGGACTAGGGCATGGTGCGGAGACATTCCTGTGGCATGGTAGCGTCCCATAGATCTGATAGTTCACAGGTGGTTGTTTCAAAATTACACTTGTGCCTGGAAGGAATCATAACGCCTTTGCATGCGACCACCAAAGTTGATTTTCCTTCTAGGGCCTTTATCTATCCCACTTGAAGGCATTTTGGGGGATTCTTTTGGCAATTTGATTACTTCTTGCAGGTTGGAGCTCTTAGCAATCTCTTTGGAAAAAATTTACAATCTCTCTTATGAAGATCACCATTATTAAAACTCTTCAAATAGCTCATGACACTATTTTCATAAGCATCTTGGAAAGGGAAGTTCACTCATTCCCGTCTCCTTTGGTTTTTTGTATTACTTTTCTTTTATCTTGCATTGTCTTTCAATTATCTTCATTGTTTATTTCCCCATGGCTTTATCTGGGTTGTTCGTGGAGGTGGAAACACCAAAATGATGGTTTGACTTAGGTAGAATAAAAAACACAACACCCAACATTTTCCTTCTTGCTTGTGTGTAGGTTCTCGATCATGGGAAGAAGATCATTTAGCATGAGGCTTCAATCTTGGACCATCTGTGAATCTCCTTTATCCCCTTTTCTCAATTATTTTTTCATGTTTTGTGTTATTAGTCTATTCTATTATACTTCCCACGAGCATTTAATATTATAAGTACGTTTATTATTCTTTTACGGTTTTTGTGCACTGTCTGTCCAGGACGACGACGCACCACGCTAGTGTCACAACTTTGCGCACTTGTCCCGGGGACAAAGGCTCAACAAAATCGTCTAGAGTCTTCTTTACAATCTGTTAACTTAGTTTTATTCTTTTCATCCCCTGGCTCACCTTAGCGCCAGTTTGAGTGAGGTATCAGAGGGTGGATTTGTTCTCTAGGATTCATCTTCCTTGAGGTAGCAAATATCTTCCATTACAAGGAATATGTAATGGTTCTTTATGGGTTGTTCCTTTGGGAACTTCTTTTGATGTTTGAGTTCTATCGTTGTTGGGCCTAAGGCCTTTCTGATGTATTTATGGTGGTATCTTGAATAAATTTTTATCCCCTTCTCAAAAAAAAATTAATTAATTATAATTAAAAATATAATAATTATTAATTTGGGTGATGAAAATTTTGTTAATGGGATTTGTATTTAATGTTAATATTCTTATATTTGTGTCTCTTTCATTACTGTTTGATGTAGTGTTAAATAAGTTTAAACTAATTTAGTTCAATTATCTATATTGTTAAAATAGAAGAGGTAGATTTTTCGTGATATTATTATTAAATAATTTATATTATTAAAAATAATGTAACATAATAATATAACAGTATAATAAAAATTAAAGTATTAATAATATAATTGTAATATCATTAATATAATATAAAATATTATGAAAATATAATTTGATATAATATAATATATGTAGACGTACAAATTTGACCACTTTCCTAAATGAATATTTAATATTCATTTTAACCTCATTCCTCTATTTAATTAATTTCTCTACATTCATCTATTTGATTAAATAAGTTACTCAATTTATTTAATTAAGCTCGCCTAAGCCTTTTCTAACCTTTAATTAAATAAATCACTTTATTTAATTAATTCCCCTTTCTCCCCTTTTAATTAAATTTACATTTAATTAAATTGATCCTTACAAGTAAATAAATCTAATTTATTTATTTAAATCCCCCTTGTATATATGCAAGTTACTTCTATTTTTGTTGAAATAAAGTAATTTATTTTAATTAAAATTCTCCTCCATCCACTTGCATTTTCCTACATCTCCCACTTGCCTCCTAAACCCCCTTCTAGATTCTTCTAATCAATTTTAATTTAGCCTAATCCATCTCCTAAATATTATCACATCCCTAAGCAAAGGGAAGTCAATTCTCAAAGCCTCCAAAGTCTTTGAAAACCATTAAAGGCTTTATGTTCTCAACAAGTTAACCCTCAAAGTCTTCCAAACCATTAAAGGTTCTTACACAACCATTAATGGTTAAACTCAACCTTCTTGCATGATTAGAGACTTTCTCTCTAACTCAACCCTCATCTAACCCAAGGGTCTCATCAAGTATTCATGGCTTTAACCTTGGTTATCCCTTTAGCCCTTGCACAAGAGTTTACCCCTTGGGTAAAAGATTTATCCAATGGATAACCCTTACCTCCTAAGGTAACCTTCATGTATTCTCAAGCATTTAATGCTTCTTTCATCTCCTCTCAAGCAACCTCTTGTTGACAATTGTCATCATTTCATTGGAGAGAATTGTAAACATGGATTGATAAATTTCAATCCTGGCCATTGTTAAGATTATCCAATCTTGACCATCCATTGCCCTATTTTTGTTATAAATAGAGCTCTCATTCTCTCATTTTAATATATCCAAGTTTCATGCATCTAACTTATAGTCATTTTTACTAAGCATCTAGCCTCTCTTTGTTAAAACACATTAAACATTTAGAAGCATTTTTAATATCATAGCATATCCATGTTAGACTAGTATATCTTGTTAGGATAGGATTATTAATATTTATCATAGCATCATATTCATACTAGTTTCAATATTATACATGTTGTAGGAATGCATTCATACTTATAAGCAAACATCACTCATTCTTGGAGTTGTCATTCCTAAGTCACTTTTCTCTGTGATCTGAGAGCAAAGACATTGACTTCACGGATCCTGTGACATAGAGAACAATGGGACACCCCTTAGGAAGTTTAGTTATTCAATATAGCTCCTATAACTTGCACCAAGAGTCTCATTGGTGTGTGGACACTTTGAAATTAGACTTTCATGTTTTTGTCATCCACATTTCCCATACACATTTCTAGCACCCACTGTGGGGCCCAACCCCATGAATCACATCATTTTGGATGTAGGATCAAGATTGTAAGCATGCAAAAAAAAAAAATAGCGTGTTGGAACCTTTCATTAGCACTTTGGAAACTTTTGTTAGCACTTCTGGTACACTATTTAGCACGTAAGACCCATTCCTTAGCGCATCTAGACTTTCTATTAGCATATAGTGTTATGGTTTTTATCTTGCATATTAGAACAAACAACATAGCACGTTTGGTAATCAGTGTAGCGCTTAGGGACCTTTCATTAGTGCATAAGTAATTTTCTGTAGCACATCTGTGCTGCAGTTTAGCGCATGACTTTAATAGAGAAAATGCAAAACTGTAACCGAGGGAAGAAAAATTTAGGCTTGTGTAAGCCCACCTTAGATTCTGGTTTTCACTAATTTTTTTCTTGCAGGCAACTAACCATTTTCTTGTAGGTTTAGAATAAGTTAAAAATAGGAATTTCAATTTTGTCTAACTTTCTAGTTAGATAAAAAGAATTCACTTTTCTATAAGTTTGAAAAGAATCTCATTTTTCTTTTGGGGTTTAAAAGTATACCACATCTTCCTTTGGGTTTTAAAAAGAACTTCATTATTGGATAAAAAGAACAACAAAAACAAACCTTTTCATTTTGGCAAGTTAGGCAAAACACTTCAAAATTGGGTTTAAAAAGAACAAGCAAATTTCCTTTATTAGTTTGTAAAAAGTAAAAAGAACTTCACCTTCCTTTGGTGCATAAAAGGATCCATTTTTTATTTTCTTTGCAAAGGATAAAAAGAACCTCGTCTTTGTTTTTGTGCAAGGGCAAAAGGGAAATTTTCACTTATCGACTTTATTTTTATTGACAAAAATCATTTATCCATTGCTCTAGGAGCTAAGTCGGTCAAACATAAAATAAGAAAGATGAATCCGCATGTGGCATTGTTGGTCAAAGTTGAACTAAAGAATTTATTAGACATTGGATTCATTCGACCAATAGACTATGCTGAATGGATTTCAAACATTGTCCCAGTTTCAAAACTTGATGGAAGAATCAGAATATGTATAGATTTTAGAGATGTCAACAAAGCCTATCCAAAGGATGACTTTCCTTTGCCCAGCATCGACATAATTATGGATCTAACAACAGGCCACACAATGTTATCATTAATGGATGGTTTCTCTAGTTATAATCAAATCAAAATTGCCCCAAAGGATCAAGATAAAATTGCGTTCACCTATCTGTGGGGAATGCATTGTTGGAATGCCATACCTTTTGGCTTAAAGAATGTTGGGGCAACTTATCAAAGAGCCATGATGACAACTTCCATGATATGATGCATACCTTCATAGAGGACTATGTGGATGATTTACTGGCTAAATCATTCACCCGGGCAGAACATCTAGGCATATTAGATAAAATCTTTCAAAGATTGGAATAGTTCAAGGTCAGACTAAACCCTAAAAAGTGTGTCTCCCGGGTCACATCAGGCAAACTATTAGGCTACATTGTATCCGCAAAGGGCATTGAAGTAGATCCAGTGAAGGTACAATTCATCATGGAGATGCCACCTCCCAGAAACATTAGCCAACTTAGATCTCTACAAGGACGACTGCAGTCTATCAGGCGATTCATAGCCCAACTAGCAGATAAAAGTCTACCATTCAATCATCTGCTACATAAGAACATACCTTTCAGATGGGAAGCCAAGTGTGCGGAATAATTCTACCAACTCAAGCAATATCTAATGAATTCACCAGCTCTGGTACCACTAATAGTAGAGAAGCCTCTCATCCTCTACATCTCAATAATGGAAGTATCATTGGGGGCACTGCTAGCACAAGAAGATCAAGAAGGCGAAGAACAAGCTATATATTACATCAGCAAAACATTAAATGGGTATGAACTAAACTATACATTCATTGAGAAGGCTTTCTTAGCTATGGTATTTGCCTCTCAAAAGTTTTGTCACTACATGCTAGCCCATACAATCAAGCTAGTAGCAAAAATTGATCCTCTCAAGTATTTACTCAGCAAAGTAGCTCTTACAGGCCGACTAGCTAAATGGGTCATGATTCTCAGTGAGTTTGATATCCAGTACACAGAGCGTCGAGCTATCAAAGGATAGGTAATTGTAAATCAACTAGCTGAAGCACCACTACCAAATAAATGACCAATGCAGGTGGAATTTCTAGACATGGATGTCCTTACTGTCACACCCAAGAAATGGATCATGTACTTTGATGGATCCTATACTCAACATGGATTGGGTGTCAGCATCTTGTTTGTCACTCCAGAAGGGCACACAATTCCACGATCTTATAGACTAATGTTTCCATGCACCAACAACATCGTTGAGTATGAATCCCTAGTCACAAGAATCAAAATGGTTGTGAAATGAAGAATCACAAAATTGAGAGTCTATGGGGATTCTCAATTAGTCATCAATCAAATCAACAATGAATATCAGAGAAAGGATGATAAACTAATGCCCTATAAGAGAATTGTGGATGATTTCAAATAGTACTTTGTACACATCACCTTCAAGCAAATACCAAGGTTGGACAACCAAGCGGTTGATGCAATGGCCACTATCACTTCACTACTGCAAATTCCAGAGAAACAAAGTCGTTACGAGTTCCTAGTAGAGCAATTTTTTCCCCCAGCCTATGACAATTTTGTATCCCAAGTCATCTATGCCTTAACCAGTTCAGACTCCCCTCTATATGGGACAATCTATGAATATCTTTAAAAAAATACCCTACCACTCGACCTATCTCATAACCAAAAATGCAGCTTTATCCGGCAAGCCACCCATTATACCTTAACTACTGACACACTTTACCATCGAGGTCTAGATGGTACTCTTCTTTGTTGCCTTGATCGTAATGAATCTAACTCTGCCTTACACGAGCTTCATGAGGGTATGTGTGGCACACATTCAAGTGGTCCTACTCTCGCCAAGAAACTTCTGAGAATAGGATATTACTAGCCGACAATGGAGAAAGAATCTTATAAATTTGCAAAGAAATATCATAAGTACCAAATTTGGGGCAATCTTATTCATGCACCATCACAAGAGCTACAGTCGTTTACAACATCTTGGCCTTTCAATCAGTGGGGGCTTGATTTAGTAGGGAAAATCCATCCTTCCTCTTCAAATGGACACAAGTTCATTATCACTGCAATAGAGTATTTCACAAAGTGGATTGAAGTAGTCTCGATGACCACAGTAACTGGAAAATAGATTGCCTCATTTATTCTCAACTATCTCATTTGCAGATATGGCATTCCAAGTTCCATTATCATAGATAATGGGTGTCCTTTCAAAAATCAAGATGTATGAGAGCTATGTGAAAGATTCAAAATCCAACATCCCTTCTCTACCTCTTACTACCCACAAGGGAATGGTCAAGCAGAGGCATCAAATAAAACAATCTTGAAAATCCTCAAGAAAACAGTAAATGATGTGGGTAAGGATTGGCATGTACAACTCAATCTAGCACTTTGGGCATACAGGACTAACATTCAGACACCTACAGGGGTTACATCATATTCATCGGTGTACAGATCAAAAGCAATTCTACTTGTTGAGGTAGAAATTCCATCTCTCAGAGTATCTTTGAAGAGCCTCATACCAGATGAGGAGTATCGAGTCAACAAATTGCATGAACTAGAGCTTCTTGATGAAAAACAACAACATGCCTATGACCATCTCAAGGCATATCGGTAGCAAATGTGTAGAAGATATAATCACAGAGTCATCCCTAAGGTTTTCAAAGTCGGTGATCTTGTACTAAAATAAAATTCTAGAAATCCACAGCATCGAGAAAAGAAGCAGAAGTTTGAACCTAATTGGTTGGATCCCTATGTCATCATATCAGCCTACAAATTAGGAGCCTATTAGCTAACAATTTTAGAAGGAGATCTGCTCGATGAGCCAACCAACAACATCCATCTAAATAAATTCTACACTTGATTCGTCTGATGCATGGAAAAAGTGAAAAATGCAAAAAATCAGAAAAATACAAAAAAAAAAGTGCAATAAAACCAAGAAGTGAAAACATGGCAACATGTGCTATTTGTGCGAGACCTCCTCTATCTATCAGTACTCATATCTTTTACATCCATCCAAGTCTCTGCTAATGGCCATCGCCCAACACTTATTCATGTAGCATTATCTTGGACATACTTAGCCTAGTCACTGTCCTTGATTATCCAAACATAGTTATCCATATCATATCCCACCATGGCTTGGAGATCAACATGTATATCCGCATTGATAGATATATGTTACTAGGGTAAATACTCCTCTCTCCTTAACCATTCTGACAACAAACAACAAGGATCATGGCATGCTAAGGAAACAATGTCAACAACTGCTCATCAGGCTAGAAAACAAGACCATTATCCAACTACAACTTTTGCACACACATGATGGATGATTTTTTGAATTATAATTTGTTTACATCTAGCATGATTTTTTGACTATTTTTTATTTTTGAATCATTAGATCTCCTGAGCTACTCGAGGATGCATCAAGCTAGAGAAAGCAATGAAGGAATCTGATATTTTTGGTTTTTTTGTCTGTGAGGCAATCATTCGTATGGTGCAAATATTGTTTTGAGACATGATTGGAAACATATAATTGAATACATTGTTCCACTTTGCATATACAAATGGTTAACTCTTTTCTATTTTACGCAGGCAACGCTCAGGTCATCTTGGTTCAATTATACCTTGATGCTTGTGTCATCTTGCAATATCAAATATTCATGTAAGTTTCACTCAGTTCATTATGGTTCAAATATACCATTATTCTTGTATAAACTTCCAACATATCAAAATCTCAATGATGACAACAAAAAATGGAGCACAAACAAGTGACTAAACAGGAATGAAAACAACTAAATTAAAGTGATCATTTAGTTGCATATCATTTTAAACATCATTGTAAATTTTACATTTAGTTGCATATCATTTTAATCATGCATTTATTTGCATATCATTTTAAACATCATTATAAAATTTATATTTAGTTGCATATCATTAATCTCAAATCATTATCATTATCATACATCTCATTTTCAAGATACATCTCATAAATCAAAGTAATCAATGCAAATACATCATCATATTCTCATCTCATCATAAATCATACATCATGAAAATCAAGAACATCATTATCTAAGCATCACATCATCATCATAAAATCATCATATCAATGCATCTCATCAATCATCATCAATAACAAATGTGGATCAGAGAAAATTAGTGCTATAATTATATATCTCAAAAATGGTCAAAATGTACAAAGGCTATCATGTCTATCAAAATACAACAAAATGATCAAAATACAACAGAGACAAGTCTCTCAGGTATGACTATCTCCTGAGGTTGACGGTCTCGCAATAGATATCCCAGCCCTTGGATCATGTCGGGTCATCCCTGTAACACCTCTAATCTCTACCCCCATATGACTGCGAGCAGATTGACTAGTTGCATAGCTAGGAGCTCTGTGATCTCTAAGGACCACCCCATTGTATAAATGCCTATAGTACTCGACCTCCTTGGTCATGTACCATATCTCCCTCAGTGTGTCCCACATTGGGGCACCAACTGTCGCTCTCTCCAATCTCTCGGCAACATCCTCTACCCGGCCTCGATACTCTCTCTCTATATACCACTCTTCTATAATCTATGTAATTTAGCATTGTTGTGCTTGCACCTATGCCTATAGCTCCTGCACTGTGACCTGTAGGGCTTTAATTTGTCGATCTTGTCGATGGGTGGGTACCCTAATCTAAATAGGTACCTATTTCATGGTACCACCCATACTTGTCCCTGTCTGAGGCGCCGGTGGAGGTAAAACATCATATCTCCTCCTCTGGGTAGGTTGTCTGTCATCCTCTATACCACCCACCACCACTAACACTGCACCTACCCTACCAACTCCACCATTGCCACCTCCTCCATCTCCCCCTCATCCTCTATCTCCTCCTCTCCCTCTATCTCCTCCTCTAGCCCGTCCTCAGTCCACACCTCACAATCCATATAGGGTCTCCAAATGACTATATCGATGTCATCCAATACCTTCCACCAATGCTCTAGTTTTCCCAGCTTCGGCTAGACAACTATACCTGTATATCCATAAGCATACACTTGCCTAATTGCCCTATCCCTTTCTGCAATTGGTCTCACTGTAGGAATGTGCTCCCATGCCCACACCTGTAGTAATGTCACCCCCGCTGATAAACTGTTGTATTCTATATACACCACCTAGTGAAGCTCTCTATAAAGGTGGGTTAACATATAGGACCCCCATGCGAACCTACATCCTTGCATGACCATATCCTCCAACACCAATCCCCATCCCATGGCTAGTCCCTTCGACCTATGATCGGGACACAGAAATCCACCAATGAAACCTGCTAGTACCGAGGGTAATGGAGCATAATCAAAATCCATGAACTCCTGTTAGGGGATCTCATATCCACTGATCTGATCATCCTAGAAGATGTTATGGAGAGCCTCTATCCCACCCTCCTCAGTCTTCTCATATGACAACAAGGCCCCGACTATAGGAATCCATAGAATGCAATAACAGTCCTTTGGTGTGACTGTTATCTAGCCCATAACCAAGTGAAAGGTGTTCGTGTCACTGTGCCACCTCTTTGCCAAAGTTGTCAACAAACCTCAGTTAATGTTATACCTAGGCATGTCTAGTAAGGATGATAAACCGCATCTCTCAATCACATCTCTATCAACCTATGATAAGCGAGGAATCAATGACCATGGTCTTGGAAATCGCTCTCGCGACTGAAGTATGCCAAGATGTGCCTGCAAAACAACAAATTTCCATCATCAGTTCACACATCTATCTGATATATCCAATCAAAACAAAATTAACTTGAAACAACAAAGTATCAAATCAACATCCATAACGCAAGCATCACATCAAAACCCATATAAAAAATTTGACCCATATCAAAGATCTAACCCATATCAAAAATCAAGATCCATAATGCAAACAACTCAAGATCCATAACACAATCAAATCAAGATCCATAACGCAAGCATCACATCAAACCCATATAAAAAATCAAAACCATATCGAAAATCAAAACCATATCAAAAATCAAAAGAACCATATCAAAAATCAAAAGAACCATATCGAAAATCAAAATTCATATAAAAAATCAGGATCCATATCGAAAATCAAGACCCATATCAAAAATCAAGAACCATATCACAAACAACCATATCAAAAATCGGGAATCATATCGGAAATCAAGAATCAAAACTCATATCAGACAACACATTCATATCGCAAGGCAAAAATAAAAAATCCACATCAAAATTAAAATCAGGATCCTCATCAAAACAATCAATCAACTTGGCACTCGATATCAAAAGCACTTTCAAAAGACTCCAAAATCATTATATTAGAAATCGGATATCATATTCATATCACAAGGCAAAAATCAAAATCAGGATCCTCATCAAAATAATCAATCAGCTTGGCACTCCATATCGAAAGCAATTTCAACAGACTCCAAATCATCATATCAGAAATTAGACATCATCATAGCAGGAAAAACATTGGCTCAAGACCCATCTCAAAACACTCGGTAGGCACCTATCAACCCCTAAGCCATCTACCTAATCTATTCGACCCTTGACACATTCTTCTAAACCTTTTTCACCCATTTTTGGACACTACACGCTAAAACAGAGCTCCTACCCGCTAAGCTGACACTTATGCACTATCATTTTCCTCCAATGTGCTAGAAACTTTACCCTACGCACTAACTCCCCAACATGCTAACTAGTTCCGCCACTATGCTACTCGGCTAACCATATGCACTAATCTACCTGAAGCACTACTCTATCTACCCCATGTGCTAACATGTCAACCCTATGTGCTAGAACGATCTATGCGCTAACCTAACCTGTTGACACGCTGCAAAAAGCTACTTGGACGCTAACCTACCTAGGTTTACCCTATGCGCTATCTTTTCTATCGTATGTGTAGTCACATAAATCTGTCCACTTAACTAAATGAATATTTATTATTTATTTGATTATTAACCCTCAATAATTAGTTAATTAAATTAATATTTAATTAATTAATTCTCAACCCCTTCTCCTATTAATTAAATAAATTATTTAATTTATTTAAATTAATTCACTAAGCTACATTCTAAATCAATAAATGAATAAAATATATTTATTTAATTTGACCCCCTTTCCTCTTTTAAATAAATAATAAAATATTTATTTAAATCCCTAAGCTACCCCCCACTTGCATTCTCCTACAAATGCAAGTTGCAACCACAATTGAAATAAATTAATTTTATTTCCCATTTTCCCTCACCCACCAAACCCCCTTGCAATCCTAAATCCCCTTCTAGACTCTTCTAACCACTTTCTAAATTCTTCTAACCATTCCTAATTAGCCTAATTACCCTCCCTAATTATTGTCACATCCCTAAGTAACTTGAAGTCACTTATCAAAGCCTCCAAAGTCTTTGAAAAGCATTTAATGCTTTATGTATCCAACAAGTTAACCCCTAAAGTCTTCCAAACCATAGAGGGTTCTTACATAACCATTAATGGCTCTTACATAACCATTTATGGTTAATTCCACGTGCCCACATGGTTAGAGGTTTTACCTCTAACTCAACCTCCATTTAACTCATGTGTCTCCTCAAGCATTCATTGCTTTGACCATGGTTATCCCCACTAACTCTTGCACAAGAGTTTATCAATTGGATAAAGGCATTATTCATTGGATAATGACTTTATTCATTCAACTGAAGCCTAACCTTACCTCTCAAGCTAATCTTCATGTCTTCTCAAGCCATCTCATGATGAAATTTGTCATCCTGGGATTGTGTTGAAAGCCTTCACATGGATCATAAATCTTTCAATCTTGACCCTTGTTGAGATTACTCAATCTCAACCATCCATTTCTCTATTTTTCCTATAAATAGAGCCCATTCCTTCATAATCCAGATCTAGAAATCTTGTATGCATCTAAGTTATAGTGAATTCAAGAGAGCATATTTAGGAACATAGTTACTTTGTTCTTCTTTTGGTTAAAATTAACATAGCTCAAATTAGCTCATTTCACTCATATTAAGCTTGTATTTGCATAATCTCATAATCATTTTCAATCTTGAATCTCCATAAGACTTCCATGGTAGTGTAAAGCTGAGAGCTACACTCATGTGGAACTTGGAGAGGAGAGGAACAAGGGAGGAGCAGCTATAAACATCTTGGTTAGCATTTGGAGGAGTGTAGTGTATCTCTTTTGTATTTGCATGCTTTCCATTACATGTTTAATATCTCTCTTGATATGCTTGCTTAGGATAGTCTTTCGTTTCTGATACTAACACTAACGTTTGAATTGCTTCTTGTGTTGTGTTTCCTAACATCTATCCTATTTTGTAGTGCATCAGTATGCACTATGCAAAAACCCCTACATGCTAAAAAGATAAATTTTAAACAAAAAAATCAAAAATGTGATTCAAACAGGCAAAATCAATCAAAAACGTGGGAAGTTTTGGATCACCTACAGGTGGGCCATACGCGGTGGGCCTTCGGTATCAACGAATATGCTCAAATCGGTGTGAAGTATATGGAACTAACATCTTTGTCAGAGCTCAAGTGTCACAATCACAAGGAGACAAATGTGCAAATGATAAGAATCAAATCACTTTTTACCTTTTTATAGGGTAAAAGTCGACAAGGTTAATAAGTGGGGCATGTATTTTCCTCAATTTTTCATTTTTTTAACCTTATCAACATCATTTTTGGGAGATGAATCAATTAAAATGCATTCAACACAATCAAAATATTCAAAATGCAATTAATTTAAAAATTCTCATCAAATCAACAAATTTTTCAAATCCTTGATTCATCTCCTGAGGGGGCATCATCAATATCGTTTATCAAATCAGGGGCATCATATTGACATCTCGACACACAACATCATATCGATCAAATTTTGATAGCATATCCGACAATTATTTTTTGAATCAACATGTGCACACACGTCACTTCAAAAGGGGCAAAATGTAGACGTATATATCTAACCACTTTCCTAAGTGAATATTTAATATTCATTTTAACCTCATTCCTCTATTTAATTAATTTCTCTCCATTCATCTATTTGATTAAATAAGTTACTCAATTTATTTAATTAAGCTCACCTAAGCCTTTTCTAACCTTTAATTAAATAAATCACTTTATTTAATTAATTTCCCTTTCTCCCCTTTTAATTAAATTTACATTTAATTAAATTGATCCTTGCAAGTAAATAAATTTAATTTATTTATTTAAATCCCCTTGTATTTATGCAAGTTTCTTCTATTTTTGTTGAAATAAAGTAATTTATTTTAATTAAAATTCTCCTCCATCCACTTGCATTTTCCTACATCTCCCACTTGCCTCCTAAACCCCCTTCTAGATTCTTCTAATCAATTCTAATTTGGCCTAATCCATCTCCTAAATATTGTCACATCCCTAAGCAAAGGGAAGTCACTTCTCAAAGCCTCCAAAGTCTTTGAAAACCATTAAAGGCTTTATGTCCTCAACAAGTTAACCCTCAAAGTCTTCCAAACTATTAAAGGCTCTTACATAACCATTAATGGTTAAACTCAACCTTCTTGCATGATTAGAGACTTTCTCTCTAACTCAACCCTTATCTAACCCAAGGGTCTCATCAAGCATTCATGGCTTTAACCTTGGTTATCCCTTTAACCCTTGCACAAGAGTTTACCCCTTGGGTAAAATATTTATTCAATGGATAACCCTTACCCCCTAAGGTAACCTTCATGTCTTCTCCAGCATTTAATGCTTCTTTCATCTCCTCTCAAGCAACCTCTTGTTGACAGTTGTCACCATTTCATTGGTGAGAATTGTAAACATGGATTGATAGCTTTCAATTCTGGCCATTGTTAAGATTATCCAATCTTGACCATCCATTGCCCTATTTTTCCTATAAATAGAGCTCTCATTTTCATATATCCAAGTTTCATGCATCTAACTTATAGTCATTTTTACTAAGCATCTAGCCTCCCTTTGTTAAAACACATTAAACATTTAGAAGCATTTTTAATATCATAGCATATCCATGTTAGACTAGTATATCTTGTTAGGATAAGATTATTAATCTTTATCATAGCTTCATATTCATACTAGTTTCAATATTATACATATTGTAGGAATGAATTCATACTTATAAGCAAACATCACTCATTCTTGGAGTTGTCATTCCTAAGTCACTTTGCTCAGTGATCTAAGAGCAAAGATATTGACTTCAGGGAACCTATGAGATAGAGAACAATATATATAGATATAAAATTTATATGAACTTTATATAATTGTAACTCTCATAATAAACCCTATCCTTAATAAAAAAATCTATTAAAATTATAGCACTATTTGAATTCATTTATACTTCTAACTCTCATTCTCATAATAGTAATAATAGAATAAAATAGAATAAAATAATAATAGTAATATAATAACATAACATAAAATAATAATATATGATATAAAATATAATCAATTTTAATTATGGTACATAAGTAAGAAATTATATTTATGGTACATAATTAGGCTTCAATTCCTGTTGGGATAGGGTTCCATTACAATTTGAATAAGATTTGGGTTTAAATAGGGTTATAATTATAGTTATGGGTAAGATAGGATTTAATTAGGGTTATGATTATATTTCAATTAGAGTTATGGGTATGATAGGATTTAATTAAGGTTCTATGAAAAAGCTTTGAGTTGTGGTTATGTTTAGAGCTTGATTATAGTTATTGTAAGAGAACTTCCACTATTTAATTTTTTGATTAATGGGTTTTATATTTTCATTTCATTTCTATAGAGAAGTATTTTGAATTGTATGATTTTAATTTTGGTATGTTAACACCTATTTTATATGTTTTTTATGAATTCTCTCACTTCTTGAGTGGAAGGGTTTTTAGTTTAATTTTTAATTATTGTTATATTTCATTTACAAGAAGGTAAGAATTCACATGTCCTAATTATAATTAAAAAGGAGACACCCCTTGTTATCAATAGATAAATATCCCTCTCAAGGTGCCCTAGAGTATTATTTGTGTTAGGCTTAGGGTTAGAGTTCAACTTTAACTCTCACATAATCCAATGATAACCCTAATTATTTGATATGAAAATAAATATTAAGGTAATGGTCATATGATATACTTGAGTGAGTTCAATTACGGTTAGGTTTAAAATTCAATTATCTTATGATTACAATTAATATTGAAAACTTAATTTCGTTATTATGAGTACTTGCTTTCATAATATTGTAATAAAAAAGTTTGTTGTAATTCTTAATTCTTATAATTTTAAATTAATAATTATAATATAATTAAAAATTATAATAAAAATATACATTAAAAAAAACATAACCCTAATTTAATTAAACATCTATATAATTATAATTATAATAATAAATTAATCTTAAGCTTAATTATTAATTATTAATTTAAGATTATATTATTAATATATTTATGTAATATTAATGATAACCAATCTTAATAAAATAACTATTAATAATTATACAATTGTATAATATAAACATTACAGTGAAGATAAGCATTATTTAATGATTATATAAAAAATATTAAAATTTATGATTAAAAATTATTAAATTATTTCGTTTATATTAAAATAATTAAGAAGAAAATTATGATTTCCAAAAAGTATTAAAAAAATAGAATGATTTCAAAAAATAATTTATACAAAATTATAACTATAAAGAATACATACAATATTTGAGTTTATATTTAAAAATAAATAAAATTGTTATGTAATACTTATGTAGTTCAATTTTTATTTAATTTAATTTAAATAGTGTGAATCAAATCCCTATAAAATAGCTAATTGATTTTATTACCAAAAATATAAAAAATTATTAAAATTTATATATCTATATAGAAAAATCATTTTGTTATAATATTATAAATAAAAAATAAAAAAATAAACTATTTAAAATAGATATTTCTTTTTTAAATATAAAGAAATCCAAAAAAACCTAAAAAATCTATGATTCTTAAAAATTTGCTCTATAAGACCAATTTTTTAAAACAATATATTAAATTTAAAAACATGAATCTCAACATTATAAAAAATTGTCAAGTTGCACGATAGCTTCGATAGGGAGAAATTACCATCCCCATGAAACCCGATATTTTTCATGATAAATAAGTACTTCACCATGGAAGGAAGGTTTAAAGTGTTTTATTTCTACCATTTGCCCTTACTTAACCACTTTAAGAATTGAAGTCTTATTTCCTTTCCTTTTTTCCTAATTGTTCAATCAAAGAAGTGGTGGAAAATGTGAAAAGCCATGAGAAAAAGCCTATTCCACTCCAACAAAGTCTTATCTTTCGCCTTTACCATTTTCACCTAGCTATTTGCCCACCTAGACAAATTATTGTGCAAGAAGTCCCACACCCTGCTATCTTGCCCCCAACTAGCACTATTGATATCCTTAGGCTTAGCATTAGAAAGTGCATTCAATTTCTAGGTGTTGCCAAAATTGTTTCCCAGTCGGGGTCTCCTGAATCCCCCATGGTGGTTGAAAATGATTCGAGGAACTCTAAATGCAAAACGCTGCTCCTTAGTAGCAACACCAAAAAAGGGAAAAAGCATACTCCCCTGTTAAAAAGCACAAATTAAAAATCCAAGAGGTAAGCAAGGAGGAGGAGGAAGCGAGGCAATATTTTAGTAAGAATGAAAATACCCCTAGGAGGTCTTATAGGCTGGCCACCAGCTTTGCTGAGAAAGGAAAAGTGAAGAACTAGGTAGTGAGGATGAGAAGGAAAGAAAAAGTGAAGAGCTTGACAAAGGAGTGGAAAAAGAGGAGGAGAAGGGAACCTCTAAGAATGATGACAACTACACCCACATTTTGGAGAGTCCAATTGATTTCACTGATTATATGATGTTTGATGAAGTGGAGATGAACAAATCCAAGGCTGACAGGAAGGGACCTATTCTAGATGCAAAATGAATGTTAATGAAATGAAAAAGATCAAAGCTAGGGTCTCAAAACTTGAAAGGAAAATTGGGAGTGTCTCCCAGTTGAGCTTGAGGGTTATGCACAACTTTGCCGCCTCATTGTGTTTAATGCAGAAGTAGATCTTAGGAGCTAATAAAGAAGAGGAAGGAAATTACAAGGAACTGTTTAAGTTCCTTACTGAAGACTAGTCCAATGTCCTCCCCTAGGTTGGTTGCAAATTTGGGGATGGTTGTTAGGGATAATTTTACTTTAGTTTTTGTTGTTAATGTTTATGGCCACAAATGACCCTTTGTTAAGACTTTTAGTAATATTGATACTGCTTATGTTTATGGCCCTGGTGACCTTCTGTTAAGACTAAGTATTTTAGATAGCTCCCTGGTCAAAGGGTTCTAGAGGTTTAATTTGTTTTTGTGTGTTGCTGGTAGTTATTTGATATTAGTCGATTATTAATGTGTTTCTAATTCTCTTATTGTTAAATTTTGTACTCTTTGCGTTGTTGTTTATAGGAACCACACCCTTGTTTTGTTTCTTATTGTAGTGTCGTAAATTGTACACCCTTGCTAGGGTGGTACAACTTCACACTTAGGTTAGCACCCACCTTAGTGTGTCTTGCATCTTGCATTTCTCATTCCCTTTTAAGCATTTAATTAATTAATTTAATTAAATCTTGTGTGTGTGAAAAGTGGACCTGTATCTGAATACACAACAATTCAATTAAGTCATTAGATGCATGGTTAGTAAATCAATAATCAATAATAATGAACAATAAACCATTGCAAAGCGACCTATTGCCTTCTAGTAAATGTGAGTTTAGATTGCTCTCAGATTGCTAAGCTATCTAGTGACTAGACGACATCTAAACGAAGGATTTAATCTATATGAGCATGAATTTGGGTTAAATGAATGCAAGATTTAAGCTAGATATACAAGATTAATATAACATGATTTGAGCAATATTAAGCTAGATGATTTAATAAGGATGAAATATCTAATATGTAATATATCTCAATACAAAATCTTAATTAACCTAGAGAAAAAACAACATAATAACAATATGTTCTCCAAGATCCTTGAATGAGAGATGAAGGCCTGAATTTATAAAAAATTTAGAAAGAAACCAAAGGCTGAGATCAAATGATGATGAGTGGTCAAGATTTTCCAAGAGGAAGCACAATCCAGGTCAATTGATGTGATTGGCTATTTTTCTCAGTTTTAAAGGAAATTGAACTAAAATTAAGATGAAATCAGAAAAAACTGATTTATTTTCTATTTCATTCAATTTTGAGTTTTAATTGTTTTAATTGCTTTCTTTGAGATTATTCTTCAATTTTTAATTTGATTTTCAAGATTATCTCCTATATGCGGGCAAAGTGGGCTGATAAAATTTAATATGTGAAAATATTGCTAAATACTAGTCCACACACACACACAGGACTTCTTGATGCAAGCTATGGAGTAACAAAGTATTACTCAGCTTCCCAAGGTGGGTCCCATTGTTCTCTATCTCACAATGTCCCTCAAACCAATGTTTTTGCTCTCAGATCACTGAGCAAAATGGTTTAGGGATGGCAAATGCAAGAACGAGGGATGCTTTGATAGATTTTAGTATGAGATACATCCTAAGCTATGCATGATCTTAAAATGCAATAAACTAGATTATAAGATGACAAGGTTAGTATAAATACTATCCTAACATGATATATTAGTCTATGATTGAGCTAAAATGGTAAAGAAATTATTCTAAACATGCATATTTAGACTAATTCCTGATTTAAAAGAGAGGCTAAAATGATGAGCATATATGATATATGAAAGCTTGAATGCATTTGAGCATAAATATGATACTACAAATTTGGAGGATGATCCTTAAAATGGAGGAATGAGAGCTCTATTTATAGCACAAACAGGGCAATGGATGGTCAAGATTGAATGGTTTAATCAAGGGTTGAGTTTGAAAGTTGGGGATCTATGTGCACAATTGGCACCAATGAAATACTGACAAGTGTCAACATAGGGTTGGGTTGAGAGAAGAGGTTGGAGGCATTAAAGGCCTGAGAAGACCTCATGGTTATCTAGAGGCTAAGGGTCAAGTCTAAATTAAGATTACCCATTGGATTAAGAGTTAATCCAAGGATAAACCTTTGTGCAAATGATTAAGAGATAATCATGGTCAAAGCATTAATGGCTTGATGAGACCCTTGGGTTGGATGAAGGTTGAGTCAAAACAAATGTTTTAACCATGTAGGAGGGTTTGAGTTAACCATTAATGGTTATTGGAGACTTTGGGGATTAAGTGGTTGAAGGTTGAAAGCCTTCAATGGTTTTCAAAGACTTTGAGCCATTTAGTGGTTGAAGGTTGAAAGCCTTTAATGGTTATCAAAGACTTTGAGGTTCTGAGAAGTGACTTCCCTTTGCTTAGGGATGTGACAAAGTTTAGAAGAGGGGTTAAGTTAATTAGAAGTGATTAGAAGATTCTAGAAGGGATTAGAAAGGGGTTTGGGATTTTGTAAGTGGATGGAGGGATAATAGGATTTAATTGAAATAAATGATTTATTCAATTTGGTTGCAATTTGGGGAAATTGAATAAATTAGATTTATTTCAATTTAGGATAACTATTTAATTAAATTTGAATTTAATTAAAAGTGGATAGGCGGGATTTAATTGAATAAAATGATTTATTCATTAAATGGGTATAGTGAATTTAATTTAAATAAATAAAGTAATTTAATTAAATTGGATTTAATCAAATAGAGAAATGAACATAAAATATTCATTTAAGAATATGGTCATTTTTATACATCTACATTTTGCTCCTCTTTGAAGTGACATGTGTGCACATGTTATTTCAAAGAAAATGATGTCTTATCATGATTTATGATCAATGTAATTTTTGTGTCGCTCTTTTGATTTGCAAGTCGTGGCCCAGATTTGATATGATGCCCCAGATTCGATATTTGATGGTGATGCCCCCTCGAGAGATGAATCTATATTTTGAAAAAAATTTGATTTAATTTGATGAGCTGCGTATGATGTGTATGATTTCGTGCATGTGAAAAGTGTGCAAATTGATTCATCTCCCGATAAGTTACAAATGTTATGGTATAGGGGAGACCACGACCATATTACAGGTCCATTTGGCTAACCCTAATTTCATTTTCCTCCTATAAAAGGGGAAAAAGGCTTGATTTAGATTCATTTGTGCTTTGTTGACTTTGGAGAAAGAGAATTTGCTCTGGAGAGAAAATGTCTATTCCTTATCATAGACACCGATTCGAGCGCGTTTGGAGGTATCGGAGGCCTGCAGCGCGTGGACCACCAGTAAGTCAACATTTTGACCCCTTTTTGACTTTTCATTTTGTCATTTTTAGTCATTTTTTGATTTTCAAAGTTTGGGTTTAACGTTTTAGCACGTCTAGGGTCTAGAGTAGCGCATACGAAGTTTGAAGTAGCGCATCGAGTTGAATTTTAGGGATCACATCCGAAAAAGGTAGGATAGCGCATAAAACTAATAGGTTAGTGCATATAGGTAGAATAGCGCATAGCAACCGTCGGGTAGCGCATTGGGTAAACAGGTTAGCACATAGGGGTGACCTAGCGCATAGGGGTCGCAGGGGTTCGCATAGGGAAGGGGGTTTAGCGCGTAGGAGTAACCTAGCGCATAGGGCTAAACGGGTAGTACCTAAGAGGTGTAGATTAGTGCGTAGACAGAGTCTAGCGCATAGGACAGGTTAGGTGGCGCATGGGGTGAAAAGATTAGCGTGTAGACAGAGTCTAGTGCATAGGGTAAAAAGAATAGCACATAGGAGAGATAGCCTAGTGCATGGTTGGGTTTTAGCGCATTAAATAACTGTTTTAGTGCATCTGAAAAAATTTTGCAGGATGGGCCGATTTGAAAATTTGTTGTGCTATGCCTATCGTGATGTGATGGATTTATCCAATATGAATGTTTGTATAACTTGTTTTGATTTGCGATTTTCCAAGTTATGTATAGATATCAAACGTGTTGTGTTGATCAGAATATGATTTATTTGTGTGTTCTTTGTCAAGTTCAATGTGTGTGAAGCCTGAGTTGTCTTACAAGCCGATATAGGTTGGAAACTTTAGTTGTTTTACAAGCTGATATGGGTGGGAAACTTGAGTTGTTTTACAAGTTTATGTGATTTTGGAGACTTGAGTTGTGTTACAAGTTTTGATATGGTTTTTAAGAACTTGAGTTATTTTACAAGTTGATATGAAATGATAGGATTTTGAACTTTGATATAGATGAGCGAATTGTTTCATATTGTTGATGTAAGTTTGATTTTGATAGCTTTGATTTGATGTGGAAACTGATATTGGATATGTTTTGCTTGTTGACAGGAGCGATTGGGCATGGTGTAGTCGTGGGAGAGATTCCCCAGACCGTGGACATTGATATCGCGGTTGTCGTAGGTCGACTTGGACATTATCGAGAGATGTGAATTGACCTCTCTCCTGGATATGCCTCGGTTCACTATGAACCGAGGGTTATTGATAGCTTTGGCAGAGAGGTGGCATAGTGATACGAACACCTTCCATTTTGCCATGGGAGAGATGATAGTCACACCTGAAGACTGTTACCAGATCCTGCGCATTTCTGTAGTAGGGGCACTATTACCTTACGAGCAGTCGGAGGAGGGTGGCACAGAGGCACTGCGCCAGATTTTTCAGGATGATACAGTCTGCGGCTACGAGATTCCATGGCAAGAGTTTCTAGATTTGGTTTATGCACCGCTGCCATCCGTACTAACAGGTTTCATTGGGGGCTTCCTTTGTCCTGATCGCAGGTCAAAGGGATTCTCGGTGGGATGGGGGTTAGTTTTGGAGGAGATGGTCACACAGAGCCGGAGGTTTACATGGGGGTCAGCTATGTTGGCTCATTTATACAGGAGTCTGCATGAGGTAGTATACCTCGGTTACGGTAGTTTGTCAGCTAGCATGACCCTATTACAGGTATGGTGCTGGGAGCACATTCCAGCAGCGAGGCCATTAGCAGACAGGGATAGGCCCATAGGTGCATATATGCCTACGGATACAGAGGTCTAGTTGTCCAACGTAAGCTAGGCAAACTAGAGCATTGGAGGAGGGTTTTTGATGATATAGATACAGTCACCTGGCGACCGTATATAGGATGTGAGGTATGGGCAGAGGATGGGCTGGAGATGCCCTTTGTTTTCATGACCAGATACTTGATTGGGAGGACCATGTTCATGATTAAGCGGTTTGTGGTGACCCGAGTTTTGAGGCAGTTCGGGCGCCAGCAGGGTATTCCTCGGGGAGCGTGCCTTTATGCACGACAGCAGTAGGATGTGGCCGATTGGGGGCCGACTATTGATAATGCCATGGTTGTGGAGGAGTTTGTGGGGTTGGCCAGGCAGATCTGGGATTATGCCCCGGAGATCCAGGATGCGGGCATGACAGATGAGTTCGCCCGTTTGTTTGCTGCGTGGGCGGTGGCCAGGATATCTGATCCTGAGGAGATGTGGCCAACATTTGACTCAGATGAGGAGGAGGGAGATGGGGGAGATGATGGAGATGATGGGAAGGATGGAGGAGGAGGACGAGGGAGAGGAGGTGTGGAGAGAGCAGTAAGATAGGGGAGGATAGAGAGGGGGAGAGGTGGATTGGCTATCGAAGTCGGTAGAGAGGGGAGAGTGGGGGAGGTGCTAGCTGCAGTGGGTGGTGAGGAGGAGCTTAGTCGACCGGCATAGAGGAGGAGGATGGATGTACTCCCACCTCCAATATCGAGGACAGGTCGAGTGCGAGGGGTTCCTCCAGCACAGGTACCGTTACGAGTTCAAGTGCCAGGTCATATGGAGGATGCTCAGATACGGACCTTGCAGATTACTGTGCAGCAGCTGTAGGCACAGATTTTGACCTATCAGTGGTAGATTTCTCAGTTGACTACTGAGCGAGATACCAAGATAGAGCAGAGGGGGCGAGCGAAGGAGGTGGTGGTGAGTATGTAGAGAGCAGCGACGGGTGGTCCGATGAGAGACACCCTTAGAGAGTTGGCGCGGAGAGCGCAGGAGGCAGAGTATTATAGGCGACATTATGAGGCTGCAGTACCCAAGGATCGACGAGTTGAGAGTTTTGCTTAGTCGAGATCTAGCCGATCTCGAGCAACTGGGTCACAATCTGAGAGCCGAGGTGTGACGGGGCCACTGAGATAGGACCCTCTTGGAGATCCAAGGGCGGGTGCATCTGGAGCGAGACCATCTCCATCAGGGGATAGTCATACTTGAGAGACATGGTCTCTGTTGTATTTTTGAGCATTTGTTATTCTTTGTACTGGACACAGTGTTTGGACACATTTTGTAGATTTTGATCCTTTTTGAGATATATATATATATATGGCACCATTTTTGATCATGTGATGTGTTGATATGGATGCATTTATTTTATGTGATGATATAATGCTTAAATATATGATGTAATGTATGATGCAGGATGTATGCTATTTATTTGTTGTGAGATGTATCTTGAAAATGAGATGTTAAAATGATATGTAAACATGCTTAAATGATATGCAATGATGTTAAATGATATGCAATGATGATATGTAACTACTGGTAAAATGATATGCAACTAAGTGTTTTTGGAGCATCCCTCATTCTATATTTGTCATTCAATAGAACCATATGTTTGCTTGCTTTGTAGATATCATCATTGAGCATTGATTTGTTTAGGATATGTTGAAAATTTATACAAGCATAATGGTATAATTGAACCATAATGACCTGAGAAAAATTTACATGATATTTGATTTTGCAAGATAGCACAAGCGTCAAGGTATAATTGAACCAGGACAACCTGAGTGTGCATTGCGTAAACAGACAAGAACAAACGTGAAGTGGAATTAGGCCTTCAGTGATATTTGAGGTATCATGTCTTGAGGCATGTATTCACACAGTACAAGTGATCGCCTCCCAGACAGAAGACTAAGAAAATATTGGAAGTTCCCCTTGACCTCTAGCTGTGAAGCATTTAGTGAGACAAGGAAGAGAATCCAAACATTCAAAAAGTTCAAAATGCAAAACTAGCTAAGATTTTATGCTATAGTGCAACATTCAATACTTTAGAAAATCATCCATCCTTGGTATTTTTGTGATTTGTTTTATTTTTGTTTGGCTATGTAGTTTTTTGGTTTTTTGTGGTTTGTTGGATCTCCTGTTTTTGAGTTTTGCATCTAGTCTTGATGTTTTGAATTTTGCAATATTGATACGATTTACATGCCCCTAGCTGAGTGTGCCTCTTGATGTGAATATATACAGTGATTCCAAGCCATGGTGGATTAGTGGTAAGAGGATATATATAGACAAATCAGGATAGTGACTACGCTAAGTATGTCCTGAATGGATATTTGCTAAGTGTCGGGCGATGGCCGATAGTGTTTGTATGGATAAAATGGTAGGGATATAGATGGAGGAGCCATTCTTTCACAAGAGCATCTATTTACCAGGTTTTCACCATTTGTTTTTATTGTACTTTGTTTCTGCTTGTTTTTCTGGATTTTTTTTAATTTTTTTTTTCGCTTATTTTGGCTTTTTCCATGTACTAGGCCACTTAAGTATAGTACCTTTTCAGATGGATGTTGTTAGTTGGTTCATCGAGCATATCTCCTTCAGAATTTGTTAGCTGATAGGCACCTGATCCATAAACTGATATGATAACATAGGGACCCAACCAGTTAGGCTCAAATTTCCTTGTTTTTTCTCGATCTTGCTGATTTCTTGGATTTTCTTTAAGGACTAGGTCACCAACCTTGAAGTTGTGGGGGATGACTTTGTGATTGTAGCTCCTGCACATGCATTGCTGATATGCTTTGAGATGAGTATAAGCATGCGAACGTCTTTCATCTAAGAGTTTAAGTTCTTGCAGTCAGTTAACTCGATACTCTTCATCTGGGATTAATCCTCTCAAGGAGACTCTAAGAGATGGGATTTCTACCTCCAGGGGTAAAATGGCTTCTGATCCATATACCAATGAGTATGGTGTTGCTCCTGTAGGTGTGCGGATGCTAGTTCTATATGCCCAAAGTGCTGGATTGAGTTGTACATGCCAATCTTTGCCTGCATCATTTACTGTTTTCTTGAGGATTTTCATAATTGTTTTGTTAGATGCTTCCGCTTGACCATTTCCCTGTGGGTAATATGGTGTAGAGAACCTATGTTGGATTTTGAATTTTTCACATAGTTCCTGTACATCTTGGTTTTTGAAAGGTCGTCCATTATCTGTGATGATTGAACTTGGAATACCATATCTGTAGATCAGATAATTTAGGATAAAAGAGGTAATTTGTTTCCCGGTCACTGTGGTCATGGGAACTGCTTTGATCCATTTGGTAAAGTACTCTGTTGCAGTTATAATGAAATTTGTGTCCATTTGAAGATGAAGGATGAATTTTGCTGACTAAGTCGAGTCTCCACTGACAAAAGGGCCAGGATGTTGTAAATGGCTGTAGTTCCTGTGCTGGTGCATGTATCAGATTGCCATGGATCTGGCATTTAGGACATTTCTTGGCGAAGTGATATGAGTCTTTTTCCATTGTAGGCCAGTAGTATCCCATCCTTAGAAGCTTTTTATCAAGAGTAGTGCCACTTGAATGTGTGCCGCAAATACCTTCGTGAAGCTCATGTAAAGTAGAATCGGAATCATTACGATCAAGGCAACAAAGAAGAGTACCATCGAGACCTCGATGATACAAAGTATCGGCGGTGAGGGTATAACGGGCAGCTTGTCAAATAAAGTTACGTTTTTTGTTACAGGATTGGTCAATGGGTAAGATATTGTGTTTGAGGTAGTCATAGATGGGTCCATATAACAGAGAATCCGAACTAGTCAAGGCATAGATAGCCTGGGATTTAGAATGGTCATAGGCGGGGGAGAACAGTTACTCTACCAGGAACTCATAACGACTCTGTTGCTTTGAAATTTGTAGTAATGAAGCGATAGTAACCATTGCATCGGCTACTTTGTTGTTCAACCTTGGTATTTGCTCGAAGGTGATGTGTACAAAATACTGTTTGAAGTCATCCACCATTCGCTTGTAGGGTAGTAGCTTGTCATCCTTTGTCTGATAGTCATTGTTGATTTGATGGACGACCAGTTGCGAGTCCCCATAGACTTTTAACTCTGTGATTTTCCATTCTACGGCCATTTTGATACCTATAACCAATGCCTCATATTCAGCCACATTATTGGTACAAGGAAACATAAGCTTATATGATCTTGGTATAGTGTGTCCTTTAGGAGTGATGAACAAAATGCCAGCACTGGAACCATGTTGTGTATAGGATCCGTCAAAGTATAGGGTCCATTGTTTAGTAGAAAGAGTAAGAACATCCCTGTTTGGAAATTCAATCTCCATGGTGTGTTTTCTTGGTAGGGGTGCTTCGGCCAACTGATCTGCAATTGCTTGTCCTTTGATGGCTTGTCTCTTGGTGTATTGGATGTCAAATTCACTGAGAATTATGACCCATTTAGCCAATCAGCCTGTAAGAGCTGCCTTGCTGAGTAGATATTTGAGAGGATCAATTTTTGCAACTAGCTTGATGGTGTGTGCTAGCATATAATGTCGGAACTTCTAAGATGCGAAGACCACTGTTAGGCAAGCCTTCTCAATGAATGTATAGTTGAGTTCATAGCCATTCAATGTTCTACTGATGTAATATATGGCACGTTCCTTCCCTTGTTGATCTTCTTGTGCCAATAGTGCCCCCAGTGATATATCTGTTGTTGAGATATATAAGATAAGTGGCTTTCCTGCGATTGGTGGGACTAGAACTGGCGGATTCATCAGGTACTGTTTGATTTGGTAAAAAGATTCTACACACTTGGCCTCCCATTTGAAGGGTACATTTTTGTGTAGTAAATGGTTAAATGGTAGACTTTTATTTGCTAGCTGAGCGATGAATCGCCTGATTGATTGAATCCTTGGAGAGATCTAAGTTGACTGATATTCTTTGGTGGTGGCATGTCCATGATGGCTTGTACCTTTGCTGGATCTACTTCAATACCTTTAGCTGAGACTATGTAGCCTAGTAACTTGCCTGATGTAACCCCAAAGACACATTTCTTAGGGTTAAGCCTGACTTGGAATTTCTCCAATCGATCAAAGATTTTTGTTAGGATACCAAGATGTTCTGCTCTGGTGAAGGATTTAGCTAGTAAGTCATCCACATAGTCTTCCATAAATGTGTGCATCATGTCATGAAATATTGTGGTCATTGCTCTTTGATAAGTGGCCCCTGCATTCTTTAAGCCAAAAGGCATAACATTCCAACAGTATGTTCCCCAAGGACAGGTGAACGCGGTTTTATCTTGATCTTCTGGGGCTATTTTGATTTGGTTATATCCTGAGAAACCATCCATTAGTGAGAGCATTGCATGGCCTGCTGTGAGATCTACAATGATGTCGATACTGGGCAGAGGAAAGTCATCCTTTGGACAAGCTTTATTGACATCTCTGAATTCAGTGCATTTTCTGATACTACCATCTGGTTTTGATATTGGAACGATGTTGGAAATCCATTCTGCATAGTCAATGGGTCGGATGAATCCGACATCTAATAATTTCTTTAGTTCAGTTTTGACCATAAGTGCCACCTGTGGATTCATCTTTCATAGTTTTTGCTTTACTGGTTTAACTCCTATAGAGATGGACAAGTGATGCATGATTAAGTGTGGATCCACTCCAGGCATATCTGCATAGGACCAAGCAAAGTTAATTTGTTGTTCTTTAAAGAAAATGATGAACGCTGATCTTTCGGTCTCTGTCAAAGATTCTGCAAGGTGTAGGTTCCTAACTGCTTCTATGGTACCAATGTTGATTGATTAAGTAGGCTCAATCAATATGGACGATCGCTAATGAAAGTGCTCAGGAATAGTGTCAAGTCTCCCATCGTTAGGTGCCTTAAAAATGTTTGCACCCTCAGATGCGTCTTTTATTTTTACTTTTTTGTGATCTAGAGCTGCCATTGACTGGTTTTCAGCATCAGATCCTTTATTTGGGTCATTTTTGCAACTGAGAGACTTGGCACTCCTTGGTTTGTAGACATCATTATTTTGTTTACTGGTAGAGCCTGTTTCTGGATTTACGGTACATAGGTAATGGATAATAGATTCATCATTGGGGAAAATTGGTATATCATGGATTTCAAGTTTGTCCCAGTCGATGAGGTCAGGAAAGACAAGTGGTAAGGAATCATTAGGTGGATCAAGTTCGGCTACTGTGAGTGTTAGGACGAAGTTTTCATCATGATGGTTCTTGTTTTTAAAGAAGTTTCAGATTTTATCGAGGTCCTCGATGGTATTATCCTCTACATATACTTGCTCATAATGTTCCTATTCGCTTTCCTCGGCGTCATAGATATTTTGTGGTCCAAATTCAAGAGGTCTATCTCTTGCGTTATGTTCTTCTTGAGAAAGAGATATAGAATCAGTATCATCAGGGATATCTGTAGTAGCATTGGAGCAGGTACCCCATTCATATTCATTGGAATCCGTCTCATAGGCATCATCCCAGATTCTATCTGTGCTGTAAATAGGTATGTTGTATGGTGAAAACAAATCTTTGATGATGGATACCATTTTGATGGTCTTTGTTGATTCTGTGTCAGATCCGTCCTCTACTTTCTAGATTTGTTCATAGACTGTGCTTCCTCGGGGAGGAATAACGGTATCTGTAGATGACATGATTTGTTCTTGAGATATTGGTGTTTGAATATGAGCTACCACTGCAGATAGGGCCTTCTTATGACTTAGAAGCTTTTCCTGATGTAACTTCTGATCTTGACGTTCTCGTGCCTTGCAGATTGTTTCTGCTGATTCAAAGAGTGCTTCCTACCAGGATTCTTCCTTGTACTTTGTCTTTACTCTCCATTGAGGTTTGGTAGGTATGTGTGGCGACTGTTTCAATAGGAATGTGAGTTTAGAACCCAATCCTGTTTTGTTTCTGCTAGGTTGTGAAGGAAGATCTATAGGTTCAGTGACTCCTTCTTTGCATTTGCCAATAGGTCCTTTACCGCCATATCCCATTTGCTTCATGATTAAGTAGCCTTTTCCATACAGGTGGGTTGGTAGAACAATGTTCAGAGCAGCTGCTCTATGATCTTCTTCTTCATCTTTATATAACCAGCTAAGAACATCCTTATCTTCTGATTCATGTGCTAGAGTGCCCAGTTGGATGAAAGTACCATCAAATTTGGTGATGGGCTGAGTAATCAGATGTGTTGATGTAGTAGGCAATCCATGAGATCTAGGTGATGTTGGAAATTTAGCCAAACATAAAGGCTCCAAAGAGTATTCTCCCATACCTTGGTCTTTAATTTGCATTTTCTGTTTGAAGTCTCCCCACAAGGAGTTGGATTTTGCTGTGTGTGGATCTGATGTTGAAGATTGCTGCTTTTCTCTATTATGAGGAACCAAACTATCTTGGGCTGCCCCCATTGCGTTGCAATGTTGAAATGGATTGTGATTAGCAGATATGGATATTTCTTGTCCATCATAAGGAAACTTGACACACTGATGGTACATAGAAGGTACTGCTTGCATTTCATGTATCCAGGGTTGTCCTAACAAGATATTATAGGTGAGATCAATATCTAAGACTTGACAGATAGTATCCTTTTGTACTGGGCCTACTTGAATAGGTAATATCACTGTTCCTTTAGAGGACCTTTCCTCATCATCATATGATTTTATGGTAATCTTCTTGCAGGGATCAATAGATTCTTCTGAGAAGCCTAATGCACGGATAAGCTTTAAAGTACATATATTAAGTCCAGCTCCTCCATCTATTAAGACTCTTTTCACTCGGTGTTTGCAAACAATGACTTCAATATGGAGAGGAGTATTATGTGGATGACTCAAGGAAGTATTGTCATGCTCTGAGAAGGTGAGGTTATGAGGTCCTGTCATATGGGCGACCATGGCTTGAAATCTATCTGTATCCAAATTTTGAGGTACATTGGTTTCCAATAGCGCTTGCTTTAATATGTCTTTGTGCTTTGGTGATAGTTTCAGCAATTCTAGTATAGATATCTGTGTTGGAGTTTTACGTAGTTGGCTAACCAAGTCATATTGGATTTTTGGTGTGGTAGTTCTAGGTGTAGTATGTCCTTTCAAGACATATTTCTGAGTTCAGGTTGTTACATTGACAGATTCATGATCATATCGATCTCGAATGGTGATGACATTTACTTGATGATCTTCAGTTGATATGTGGTTGATGGTGTTGTTGTAGATGTGATTAATACGAGCTCCACGTGTATCATCTGAAGTTGATGCTCCATCTTTGTTGTAATTTGGAAGAGGATTTTTAAAGGCTCCGTGATCACCATTTGTTTTGAGACCATCAATCGTTAAGTCACCTCGATCAATCATGTCCTGTACTATGTGTTTCAATCTCATGCACTCGTTTGTTCTATGACCCTTATTGCGATGGAAATCACAATAGTGTGAATCATTCCACCAAGGTGGTTTGATTGGGGGTTCATAGTTGTTGATTGGAGGTAAAGAAAGAATCTTGTTTGCCAAAAGTTCTCTGAATGCGGATTCTAGTGATTGTCCCAGTGGTGTGAAGATACGCTTTTGGAAATTGTTCGTGTTGTTGCGTGGATTGTTGTTAGGTCCTGGATTCATGTTTTTGCTTTGAGTATCGTTGGTGTTGTTTGTGTTGAATTGTCCTTGATCAGTGCTTTGCGCATGTGTGTTAGCACTGGGAGTAGCATTTTTAGGATTTTTCGTGTTTTGAGGATTTCGAGATAATGCAAGTACTGGTTGTTTAGATTTGGGATCATGTGTTTCATTGTTGCCTTTGTGTTTGTTTCGAGTCCAAAATTGAGATTTGTCAAGGTTGGTGTTGTTCTGGTTATTGTAGTTTTATGAGTTTGTTCCTTCCTTGTAGAATTTGAGTGTTCCCTTTTTGACACATGCTTCTTCTACTTGAATGCCATTTTCAATCAATTTAGTGAAAGATGGTATGCATTGAAGTTTTAGTCTGTAACTCATTTCGCCATTCAGGAATATCTCGAGGATATCTAGATACCATGCATCGCCAGCATTGAAGAAACACCATGAATTTTTCATTGTTCTTTTGTTTGGTGTTGCAAACATCTAGAATGGTTATGGCATGTTGGATGTTGTAGGAATAGTGGGTTATGAATTTGTTAACCAGCTCATCAAATGATCTGATAGGTGGCGAAATTTTGGATAACCATTCCATGGTTTGCCCTCCTAAGCTTCTGGGGAATAACCTCATCAAATAGGTGTCATCATGAGCAAATTTAAGGCTCAGTGTGCAAAATTCCCGAACATGATCTTGGGGATCACTTTTCCCATCATATTTATCAAATTTGGGAACGTCTGAGTTTGGAGGAAAAGGCACCATGTTCAAGCTTCTGTCAAATGGATAAGGACAGATTTCATTTAAAGAGTACCGCACTGTTGTCCCTTGTTGCATATCCTGTATTTGCCTTTGCAACATTTGCATTTGTTGAGTAAGAACAACCAAAAGTGCATTATCTTGGCGAGGCAAAAGTTCTTGCCTTGTATTGGTTCTCAGCTGAAAAGGTGTGGTAAATGGTATATGTTGCTCTGGTGTTTCTAGCTCAGGTATACGCATTTCTGGTATGCGTTGTTCTGGAATGTGTTGCTCTGGAATATGTTGTTCAGGTATGTGAGTTTCTTCTTCTCTGTGTTGTTCTTGATAGGCATATTGCCGAGATCCAGTTTGAAAAATGTTTGGGTCTAAATCTTCGGGAAGTTTAACGCCTTTGCTTGTAAGCATCAACAGATATTTTTCTTTGTCATTTTCCATGAGTTTTTCAACAAGTTTTTGGAAGGAAGGGTTTTCTCGACATTCCCGAAGAAGTGCTTCAGTAATTTCAGGTTCTTCTACAGGTGGAACTTCGAAAGGATTTGATAATCTTTGATTCATACTGGACTCAGCGTGTGCCTCGCTTTGTTTGTCCCTTTGAGATCGAGTGATAGGCATTTTAGTACAATGATGAAAGGGACAAAAGTCTCTTCGATGTGTTGCTCAGGGGTCGGTGGTTTTGGTCGAGATGTGTTATATGTGATGCACTTGTCGGGCAAGAATACTGGATTGATCTTTCCACCACGGTTGATGGTTTGATTAAAAGCAGACTTTTGACAGTATGCTCTTGTTTTCAAAGGTTCTTTGTCAAATTCGCTAGATTTGTTTTGGATATAACGTTTGACGTGATGAAGGAATACCCGATGAGATTTGAAGAGTTGACGATTGATGTATAAAAACTTATTTCTCTTGATGAATTTGGAAAAACTAGGTTGTTGTTTCTTCAACGTGATGTTACGATAGAGGTTCTTTCTTCTCAGAACAAGGGGATTAGTCATGCATGAGTGATCAATGGTTTCCTTTGATTTGTTTGGATTCAGTTGATTCTTGTTTGAAAATTTTCAAATCTTATTTTATCAGAGTGAAGGTTTAGATGCCCCTTCACGACAAAGTGTGTCAAATGATATGGATAGAAGCTTCCCAATCTAGAAACTGGATTTGACAATTTGAAAATCTTAAACAAGTGTTTTTGAGATAAAAATCCGTAAGATGGTAGAGGATTTTATTGATACTGATGATGAAATCTTCCGGATTATGATAGGAGAGACATCCTCTATTGTGCGATTCGTTTAGGATTCTGACAACTTTTGTTTTGACACAAATTGAGCTCAAGAAATAGTTTTAGTGGTTTGTTTTTGTCACTCTGGTTTGATGAAAGATGAATTTTGATGAAAAGGGCTTCTAAAAATGTTTTTGCAATTTTCAAAATTTTTCCGGTTTTGCTCTCTGTTTTTCTGTTTTAGATCACGCGCTAGAACAGAGTCTACATGCGCTACCTAAATTTCTCGATGCGCTAAAAGAATAAGCACACGTGCTAGGCTGCCCCGAGACACGCGCTAAAGCTTAGACTTATGGAAAATTTCTGTCTAAATGTTGAAAAATATATGCGCTATCCTGGGTCTTCTACGCACTAACTGTTTGACTTTATGCACTAATGTTTGGTTTCCACGCGCTAAGATGTTTCTTCCACGCACTAAAGTTTGGACTGTTTAAAAATTGTTGTCTAACTGTTGAAAAAGTTATGCGCTACACTGTGCCTGTGACGCGCTAACTGTTTGACTTTATGCACTAATGTTTGGTTCCTACGCGCTAAGATGTTGCTGCCACATGCTAGACTATTTTTCGAATGCGCTAAAGGACTTTAAACTGTTTTGCCTTAAGATGAAAACGCTACTGTTTTGAACTAATGTGCTAATTTGAGGTTTGGATGCACTAACAGAAGTATTATAAGCGCTAAGATGTTGCTCTGATGCGCTAAACTGCCTTGATGATTTTATTTTTTTTCTTTTTTTTCGGTTTTTGTCAATTTTGAAATTTTTTGTGGATTTTTCAAGTGTGATGGATGATTTTCTGAAATAAGAAATGCAAGCACGGCACAAAAAGTACAACCATTTTTGTTTAATCTAACAAAAAGTGTATGTTTTGCGAGGATGTGTTCAAATCCCCAATGTTTTAACAGGTTTGGATACAAGTAATACACTTCAGAAAGACTCTTTAGTCAAGGGTCATAAATAACATCATAGCCCACTAGTCTCGATACTCCGTCAGCTCAAACAGTCGTGTCACCCCCTAGAGGGCGCCCGTTTTTTTTTCCTTTTGCCAGAAATTAACCCAAAGTGAATCGCTCCACAATTGAGTAGTTATCTTGGGAGATATATGGTGAGTAATCTTGGGAGCGGATTCTTCCCCACCCTTGCACTATGATGTTATAAATGTCTGGTTATTGACTCGGCTCAAAGTTGCTATTTCTATGGTTTGTAATCAGGCTTCCCATTTGACCGTCAGTGATAAACTCCCTCAGGAGGCTTCCCAACCTTTAGAACAAAGGCTTTACGTATCTCAAGGATACTGGGGGAAGGCTAATCACTGTGCGCAATCATTGAAAAGGACTTTCGTCACTTTCCACATTTGATAATAGTGGGTTGGAAGTCTTGGCATCAAAGTCATTCCCCATTTAGGTCGTTCCCTTCACACCGGCCATAAATGGCTTTAAGAGTTGATTGCAACTCCTCAGGAAGGCAGGTTTGCTAAAGGATGTAATGCTTGAAGTACTGAAAGCTGTAAGAGTGGTCTGGATTTTTGATCACCCAATTAAGGGGAGAGCATATTCCTTCCACTTTCGAGACAAAGCAATCAATTTGGTTTATTTTATCCTTTCAAATCAGTGATTTGTTAAAATCTATGTAGAGATGTTGCTCCACAAAAACATGGTGTTTATTTTTATCCGTGCAAATCAATGATTTTCTAATCCATGAAAATAAATTTGGTCAACAAAGAAAAATTTTTGATTTGGCTGTCAATAAATGAAATCGTTTTAAAATAAAATTTCCTGCTCCACCTGCAAGAAACTGTTAGAATCTTGCAAAATTGCGATCCATGAGTTAGAAAATTTGGATTTAGGTGGACTTCTACAAGTCTAGATTTTATTTTGGTTACAATGTTTGTATCTGTGTTCGACGTGCTAGATAAAAGACTGCATGCACTATAATATACGCTTGATGCGCTAAAAATAAGTATCAACGTGCTACACTGTTTACTGAATGCGCTACACTGTGTGTTGGAAGCGTTGTTCTGTCTTTTTCTCTTTCCCGCGCTGAGTCCTGCAGGAAAATTAGAAATATGATGCGCTAACGTTTTAATTGCACGTGCTAGATGATGGTCTACAAGCGCTGAACTATGGGATGGATGCACTATTCTGCTTATTGCATGCGCTACTCTTTGTTTCGCCCGCGTTGAGACCTATAGGAAAATATTAGTGGAAGTTATGTGCTAAAGAAAGGTCTTCATGCGCTAAAATATAGACCCCACGTGCTAAACAGTAAGCGGGATGCGCTAGACTATTAACCAGATGCGCTATGGAATGTTTTCCACGCGCCGATTCCTGTTTCCCACGGACTTGCAAAAATGATTAGTTTCAAAAACCGATATGATATTTGGGGTCGAGCCCCACGATGGGCGCCAGAAATGTATGCTGGAAAAGTGGGCTGATAAAATTTAATATGTGAAAATATTGCTAAATACTAGTCCACACACACACACAGGACTTCTTGATGCAAGTTATGGAGTAACAAAGTATTACTCAGCTTCCCAAGGTGGGTCCCATAGTTCTCTATCTCACAATGTCCCTCAAACCAATGTTTTTGCTCTCAGATCACTGAGCAAAATGGTTTAGGGATGGCAAATGCAGGAACGAGGGATGCTTTGATAGATTTTAGTATGAGATGCATCCTAAGCTATGCATGATCTTAAAATGCAATAAACTAGATTATAAGATGACAAGGTTAGTATAAATACTATCCTAACATGATATATTAGTCTATGATTGAGCTAAAATGGTAAAGAAATTATTCTAAACATGCATATTTAGACTAATTCCTGATTTAAAAGAGAGGCTAAAATGATGAGCATATATGATATATGAAAGCTTGAATGCATTTAAGCATAAATATGATACTACAAATTTGGAGGATGATCCTTAAAATGGAGGAATGAGAGCTCTATTTATAGCACAAACAGTGCAATGGATGGTCAAGATTGAATGGTTTAATCAAGGGTTGAGTTTGAAAGTTAGGGATCTATGTGCACAATTGGCACCAATGAAATAGTGACAAGTGTCAACATAGGGTTCGGTTGAGAGAAGAGGTTGGAGGCATTAAAGGCCTAAGAAGACCTCATGGTTATCTAGAGGCTAAGGGTCAAGTCTAAATTAAGATTACCCACTGGATTAAGAGTTAATCCAAGGATAAACCTTTGTGCAAATGATTAAGAGATAATCATGGTCAAAGCATTAATGGCCTGATGAGACCCTTGGGTTGGATGAAGGTTGAGTCAAAACAAATGTTTTAACCATGTAGGAGGGTTTGAGTTAACCATTAATGGTGTAACGTCATAAATTGTACGCACTTGCTAAAGCAGTACAATTTAACACCTAGTTTAGCACCCGCCTTGGCGCAGTTGCACTTTGCATGGCATTTCCCCTTTAGCACTTAATTAATCAAATTAATTAGGTCTAAAGGTTCTATTTCACCATTTTCCACATCACAAAGTCGGGCCCTTTCATTAAAGCGTGCCCCTTTCATTTTATTTCTCCAATACATCACTTAATCAAAAACCCTAATTAGGCCCTATTCTGAGCTTGGGGGCTTGATTTCGGGGGTCAAAACATCTCGAAATCACCTGTAACTTTGGGATTCTCTCTAAAATCATCATATCTGACGGCCCTGAAAATTTGGTGAAAAGTTGTCGGGACCGTGGCGCCCGGAGTGCACACGGTCCCGGACATTTTTCCCAAAATTTTAGGAGCACGGTCCAATCATAAAATAAAACTTAACCCCAAGAATTTGGCGGGATATTCAATCTCTAGGTCGGCCAAAAGATGAAATTGCGACCTAGGGTTTCATACATAAGAGCTCTCTTTCTTCATTTGAAGGGATCGGATTTTTGTTTTCAGGACCTTATATGCAGCGAAAGAGCAGATCTTTGAAGACTTCAACATCTTACAACATCCCTCTATCAAGCATTTATTAATTCCATTCATCCATTTAGGGCTTGGAAGACATTGAAGAACAATAGGAGATTACCAACTGAAGATTGGCTTGTACTCCTCCCTTGAGGGTTGGGTATGATTTCATGTTGTTTTCATGTCTTTACATAAGCTTCAATACATCATTTATTCATGCTTTAGATCACTTTGCATCTTGATTTAGAGCATTTACATTATCATTTACAAGCAATTAGGGTTTACTTTCTAGGTTGCTCTAGTTTGCTTTCTTGCATTTTAGGACCTTGCACACACAATACATTTTACAAAACAACTTGGCTATTCGTGGAGGTGGAAATCATCGAAGCGGGGGTTTGACTAAGGCAAAACCCTATATAGCCACCCATACACCCTTTTTCAGATATCATTACAGGTTTCGAGATTCGGACGACGCCGCGGGATACAGATCCGGAGAGAGAAGGTCAAGACAGCACTCTGTATCAAATTGCAGAGTAGAAGACTAGGACAGGGGCGCTGGGCGCCCTGGCCCTGCCAGGACAGGGGCGCTGGGCGCTCTGGTCCCTAGGACAGAGGCACTGGGTGCCCTGGTCTTCTGGACAGACAGCTTTTCGACAGTGTTCCAGAGTGCAGAACAGCAGTTTCCAGTGTAGTTTTCAGGACAATGACGCTCGCGCCCCCGTCCCAAACATTTTCAGTCCAATTTTGACTCCGAGTACACATCTGCATTCTTATTTCATCCTTGTATTTACAGCTGTTCATTGTTTAATCTCAATTCTGCAATCTTGTTATTAGTTCATACTTGCATTTTGGGATTAGGGTTTGAACTTGCATTACTTGATCTTACAATTTCAACAAAGGAATAGAAATCCTAAAAGATATCCCATGGCTCTCTCTTTCACCAAAAGAAGTAGCCAATTGTGCGATATCTCTAGGCTCTTTCGTATTCCGTAATGTGTGTCAAAAGGTAGGATTAGGGCATGTTAACCTAGTCTCGCTTTTTCCCCCACACATTTTGGTGAACCCGACGTGAATCTATCATTGCTTCCTCTTGCATTGCATTTGTTAGATCTAGATCTAGATTTAGTGTGTTTTCATTTCATTTTCATTAAAAAGAAAAAGAAAAAAAAAAAGTGTGTTTCTTTGCATTGGGTGTTTAAGTTTTGTGTAATCTTTTCAAAATGTCAGATTTTTATTTGCAAAATGTTCATGCTTTCGATGATTATTATGAGTATAGCCAAGACGAATTAGATGAAGCTTTAGATGAGTTTTTAAACCCTAAAGATGCCAAACCTTCATTTTACCAAAAACTCATAAACCTTGTTACTATGCCATTTCGTTGTGATGAGAAAGATAAGTTGAATGAGTCCTCTCAAGGGTACATTCCTATCAACTCTTCCACTAAATCTAGTAACATGGTTGTTTTCACCAATCCCCTCTATGAGGAGATGTCTCCTTTTGAATCAAAAGATAAACCTTTCAATAGATATGATCATGCTTTGTTGGATGATGCTCTTGATGACTTTGTGGCTTTATCGAAATCTTTAAACAAGAACAAAACTTCTAAATTAGTTAACATGATAAACTTGAATGAGCATAAAAAGCCTCTCTTTGAAGTCCAAGGAGCTTATCCTTCTCCCACCTTTCAAGTTTCTAAGTCACCTCTCCTTACTGTCCAAGGAGGGTATGATCATGATTCCCTTCATACTCCAAATAAACCAATCATCACTGTGCAAGGAAGAAAACCTATAAGTCCTTATAATTATGCCAAGCAAATAACTAGAGAGAGTTATCATGCGGTTGCCCATACTTATCATACCAGAAATAATAGGCAGCCTAGTCCTCCTCCTGTTATCCCAGTTTCCCTTCCGAATCCTCAACCAATTCTTCCTCAAGCTCCACATATTTCACAAGTTCTTGGAAAGGAATATGATCTCATAGAACAACTCAAAGCTACCCCTGCTAAGATATCCCTTTGGGATTTGATTCAAACTTCTTCCGCTCATCATGGAATGTTACAAGATGCCTTGAAAGATTTGAATGTTCCTCCACTGAATACATCTAGTAATATAGCATCTTTGGTTAACTCTGTGATGAATCCTAAAGCTCAAATTGTGTCTACCCAAGATGAGTTGCCTACTGGTGAAATCCAACATCAATATGATCCCTTGATGATTGTGGTTATCATGAAAGACACGGCTATAAGGCGAACACTAGTAGATAATGGCTCTGGTCTTAATGTGTGTAGCATTAATCTTTTGCATAAGATGAATGTGGATACATCCTTAATTGAACCGGACTCTCGTCCTATTCGAGGCTTTGATAATGTGGCTAAAACTTCATTAGGTACTATCACCTTACCCATCACAGTAGGGCCTGTTACTTTGCCTACACCTATCCATGTTATGTCGGGAAATCTAACGTACAACTTGCTACTGGGGAGACCTTGGATTCACAGTATGCAAGCTGTCCCTTCTACATTGCATAGACAAGTTAAATTTATTTATAACAATAAGACATATACCTTGATAGGTGATACTAATTTTCAAGCTTGTTTGCAAACATCCACTTCTAAGGGGGGTTCTTCTAAGCCGTCCTCATCTAGTGATGAATCTTTAAATAAGATACCTATCGGTGAATCCTCACTCTCCGATGATCAAAATTCTTTGGATGAGTCTAGAGCTCTTGGAGAAGATTCTTCTCGACTTGAAACTACACATAAGAAGGATTTTGATCCTGGGAAGATCCTCGAAGACGACGATTGGGGATCCCTTGATTTTAATCCTACCTTTGTGGGTGAATATAAGGTTCCTTCTAGAGAAATTAAAGTTGAAAAGAAGGAAGAAGCTGAAAATCATAAAGTTGAAAAGAAAGAAGAAACTAAAAATCAATCAACCTTACCTGAATCTATGAGTAATAATTTTGTGGCCGCCTCTCAAACTTCTTCTCCTCACATCTCTAATGATGAAGAGTTTGATTCTTTGTCTTATGAAAAACCACCTTCTCTTCCTGAAATGGCTGATCGTTATGGTCATGGTTTTCGCATTTTTGCTAAGCATGGGTATCATGGAAAAGGTTGTGGTGCTCATGAACAAGGGATAAGAGTTCCTCTAGAGACTAATTTTCACAATTATGCCTTTGGACTTGGCTTTAATCCCTGCAAACGTACTAAAGCTTCTAAAAAACCATGCATTAGTGTTAATGCTATCTCTACATCTTTATCAATACAACATCCTGAGTATATTGATGGGGATCCTTCGTGTGCCTGTGCTTTGGATGTCTTCCCTACCGACGATGCTTTAGCTGAGTTCTTGGGAGCCTATGACACTCTTCCTTGTTATCATCACAATAGGGGACTCCCTTATTGTTTGAACACTGAAGCCTATTTTGGAAAAGAGATTGATAATGACGAGATTGTGAAAGAATTCCCTCAGTTAAAGGATACTCCTCAACAAAGTAATCTTCTCATAAGTGACACCACTGATGTTAAGATGGATCCTTGCAATAAAGAGAAAGTCATTAAAATTGGGAAATGTTTGGATGAAGAGGAACAGAAACAATATGAAGAACTATTGCATGAATTCCCTGAGATCTTTGCTTGGGCATATTCTGACATGCCTGGTATAGATCCTAAGATCGTTACTCATAATATTGTCTTAGTTCCTGATGCTAAGCCCGTGAAACAAAAGATTCAAAAAATGAATCCTAAGGTGGCTCTGCTTGTTAAGGCTGAGATTGAAAAATTATTGGAGGCTGGATTTATCCGCCCTATTGACTATTCCCCATGGATTTCAAATATTGTCATTGTGGCTAAACCAGATAACAAAATAAGAATGTGTACTGACTTTCGGGATCTAAATAAGGCTTCTTTAAAAGATGATTTCCCTCTTCCAAACATTGACATGATAGTTGATTCTACGACAGGACATGCCTTGTTATCCTTCATGGATGGTTTTTCAGGCTACAATCAAATTTTTATTAACCCTCAAGATCAATTCAAAACTGCTTTCACCACTCCTTGGGGTACGTTTTGTTGGATAATGATGCCTTTTGGACTTAAAAACGCCGGTGCAACTTATCAACGAGCGATGACCCTTATCTTTCATGATTATATGCATAAGATTTTAGAGGATTATGTTGATGATATTTTGGCCAAATCCTTTCTTCGCATGGATCATGTTAAAATCCTTCATCAAATCTTTGAAAGAATTCGTAAATATCACATGCGCTTGAATCCCCGCAAATGTGTTTTTGGTGTGGATAGTGGAAAACTATTAGGGTTCATAGTTTTGCATCGTGGGATTGAGGTGGATACTAAGAAAATAGATGTTATTGTCAACATGCCACCTCCTAGAAATGTGTCTCAACTTAAAAGCTTACAAGGAAAGATTCAAGCTATTCGTAGGTTTGTGTCTCAGCTTGCGGATCGTACCTTTCCTTTTACTCAACTTCTTAAAAAGGATATCACTTTTCAATGGAATGAGGATTGTCAGCAAGCATTTGAAGATTTAAAAGTGTATTTGGCTAGTCCTCCTATTCTTCAACCTACCGAACCTTCTAAACCCTTCCTTTTGTATACAGCTGCTTCCTCTCATGCTCTCATAGCATTGTTGGCACAACATGATAAAGATGGTAAGGAATGTCCAGTTTATTACATAAGTCGTACCTTACTCAATTATGAGACCCGATATTCTGCGATAGAAAGACAATGCTTGGCCTTGGTATTTGCGACTCAGAAATTGAGACATTATCTTTTAAATTCAGAAGTCCATGTCATGGTAAAGTTTGATCCTTTGAAGCATCTTTTCTCTAAAACTGATTTATCAGGACGTCTAGCTAAGTGGGTTATGATGTTAACTGAATTTGACCTTAAATTTATTTCACAAAGAGCAATTAAAGGACAAGCATTGACCGGTCGCTTAGTTGAGGCCCCTTCACCTTTCTCCTTCCCTAACCCTGAGTCTTTTCCTGATGACTTCATTCTTTCTATAGAGAAAGATGAAACTTGGGAGTTATACTTTGATGGCTCTAAGTGTCATACGGGATCGGGGGCAGGTGTTGTTCTGATTTCTCCTACAAAGAAACCCATTCCCTTATCCTATCGTCTAAATTTCCTGTGTACCAATAACATTGCTGAGTATGAGGCTCTTATAGCAGGAATAAAAGCAGCCTTAGCTCTGAACATAAAACACATACATATCTATGGAGATTCGCAATTGATTATAAGACAAGTAACAGGAATATATCAAGCAAAACAAGACAAATTATCACAATATAAAGATCTTGCCATCTCTTTATTACAGAAATTTGATTCTTATACCATGGAACCTGTTCCTCGAAAAGATAATCGACATGCGGATGCAATGGCATGTGTGGCTTCTCTTGTATCTTTAGAGGACCCTGTGGTTGATCTTAAATTTGTTATTCACAACCTTATTTCTCCAGCTATTGTAGACGATTCTAGCTTGGTAACATGTTGTGATTTTATAGACTCAGATGAATGGTACTCGCATATCGTAAGATATTTGACCGATGGTACCTTTCCTGATTCCGCTAATAGGAACACTAGGGCTAGAATCCGCAAGCTGTCTGCTAGGTATATCATTCTTTCTAATGTCCTTTACCGAAGGGGTTATGATGGTCTTCTCCTTCATTGTCTTAACAAGTCAGAAATCCCTGTTGCTCTTGAAGAGGCACATTCAGGTGCCTGTGGGGGGCATTTTGGGGGCAAATCCTTGGTTCATAGATTGCTTCGTATGGGATACTATTGGCAAACTTTGCAGAAGGATTCCTTTTCATTTGTTAAAAAATTTCATCAATGTCAACAACACAATAATCTGATTCATGCTCCTGCCCAAGAACTCCATTCTCAAGTAGCTTCTTGGCCTTTTTCCGCATGGGGTTTGGATCTTATTGGTAAAATCTCTCCTCCTTCATCTCAAGGACACACCTTCATTATAACCGCAACAGATTACTTTACAAAGTGGGTAGAAGCTATTCCCCTTCGCTCTACCACTGCTGAAGTGATTTGTCAATTTCTTCTAGAAAACATCATTTCTCGATTCGGGATACCTTCTACTATAATCTCAGATAATGGGACATCATTTAAGAACAAGGACATGAAGAAATTCCTCGAGAAGTATCATATCAAACATCGATTTTCTACACCATACTATCCTCAGTCAAATGGTCAAGCCGAATCATCCAATAAGATAATTGAACAAATTCTTCGCAAAACCGTGAATAAGCATGGTAAGGATTGGAGTAACTAGCTAATCTATGCTCTTTGGGCCTACCGAATGAGTGTACAAATTGCTACGGGAACTACTCCTTATAATCTTGTTTATGGTGCTGACGCTATTATGCCCTTAGAATTAGAGATTCCATCACTTAGGGTTTCTCTCAAAGGTATAGTAGATGATGACTCTTATAGAGAACAATGACTTCAACAGCTTGAGATACTTGATGAACAGCGTATAAACGCTCTTGAGCATATTCAAGTGTATCACAAAACTCTACAACGAAGCTATAATGATAAGGTTATTCAACGTTCCTTCTCAGTAGGTGACTTAGTCCTCTATGAGAATCAGCACAATGTGAATGCCTTACCTGCAGAAAAGGGAAAATTTAGTCCTAATTGGCTTAGACCATATATCGTTATTGAGGATCATGGATCAGGTGCTTACAAAATAGCGGATGTAGATGGTACGCCTCTTAAAGAACCTATAAATGCTATGCACTTGCGTAGATATTATGCTTAATTCTTCATTCCTTATTTATCTTCTTTTCAATTCTTCAACATTGGATAATATGTTAGTGTCTCTTAATTAAAGCAAAATAGAATTAAATGTTATGTTGTTTAATCTATATTGCTTCGTTCCAGACAAGCGTGTCTTCTTACTTTATGGTTTGTCTTGAATTCATTTATGTAAATTGTGAAAGATTTACATTCCCATTATGCTAGCATATTATACAGTGTCTTTAGGTGTTAAGTAGAATCGTATCATGTTGTGTTTAAATTCAAATTTAAATCACATTAGTTATATGATTCTTAGACTTAATGCATATCTCTTCCCTATCATCAATGTAGTACTTGATTAAATATTTAATTAAGTCACACATGTATCAATTTAATCATGGAGCATTGAGAAATCAATCACATGGAAATTAAATTATGAACATACATGTACATTTACCAGATGTATTAGATTTAATCAAAACAAAATATACATTGTTTTAAGCATTAAAGATAACACATTTGAGACAAAAGAGAAGCATGTATATATACATATATATATGTGTGGATTGTATACAAATATAGGTCACTATATATCCAAAATGTGACCTCTCTTTTACATCATAAAATCATCTCCTATCCCTAGGGCTAGTGGCTGGAGAGTGTCGACTGGATGCTCCCTCCTGATCTGGCCGTGAAGGTGGACCCATGGGTGTGTAGCGCGATATAGACCGTGAGTGACTCCGAGAGGAACTCCTACGATCCCTATCCATAAGGATCGCGCGATAGGTGGTAGCCTCGGCCTGAGCCGCTGCTAGATCTCGCCGCGCCTGCTAGAGGTCCTCTGATAGGACTCTCTCTCTCTGCCGCGCCTACTGGAGGTCCTCTGATAGGACTCTCTCTCTCTCCCTCCATATATCTACCTATACTCGGAATGGGGAAAACAAGTCCTCATGCCAACCCGCGTTCCCCTGAGGCCTATAGGCAATCTGTGAGGAACTGGGGATCTGTGCTATCATGGAAATGTCTGTCATTGCCTGCTGAATTAAGGAACGCCACTCCTGCACATTAGCTATGGCAGTAGAACAGATTTTTTGTTAGTACCATTCTATATCATCAAAACATTAATCAATCAATACAAAACTACTATACCTGGATCTCCCTCATGCCAGTAGGGATCATGATATGGTAGCATTTGTGCCTGGGCACCACTGGGCTCCCCTCGCTCGAATAATCTGTACACGATGGGTGTGGGATGGATGGTACTAGGAACAGGTCTCCGTATCGCCTCATGTTCCCTCTGTTGGGGAATAAGAGGTGGATCCAGAGCTATGGTATCGTCTCCTGAATGGTGGGGAGCTGCATCCGACTCCTCCTCATCATCTCTATCCTCCTCCTCATCGTCCTCCTTGTCATCCTCATCCTCGTCCTCATCCACATCATCACCTGCATCTCCCTCATCCTCCTCTCTATCTGTATCCTCCTCCTCCTCCTCCTTGGCACTGGGCTGATCACCTGTAGGTGGATCAGGATCTCCCGCCTCCTAATGACCCTCTCCCTCCTTTGGCTCCTCTGACCTGGATCCCTAGTCCTCATCTTGGTCTCCATGTCTCCATGGGCCTGGATAGCCTGTCGGATGATCTGGTGGAAAGATAGGACTTGGATATGATCTCAGAAACCATGAGACATACCTGCGCTGTGCTCCAGGCTCTGCAGAGTAGTCAGTGACTACATCCTGATCAGATCCCTCTAAGTCTGTAGTCTCAATGTCATCTATCGTCGGTCTCGCTACTGCTCTAGGTCTGGGAAGGACCCGCGAGTGTTGAGTATAGATGGGCACATCGGCTGGAACACACTGCTCTAGCCCGAACTGCCTCCGTACTCGGTTGAAGTAGAAAGGGACTATGATGTGTGCATATCATCCCTGCAGTAGGTGGTTCCTCTGTAGGCACGCTAACTGTCTCTCCATCCCATCCCATCTGTGCATCCGTAGGTAAGGTCTCCACACTATCACCTCAGCTGTCAATCTGTCAAAAATCACTCTCCAATATAACAAATCTCCAAATCTCCACTCGCTGGTAAGTGGATAAGCGAACACCCTAGGTCGCTCGCTCGCTGTACTCAGCGGAAAGCCGACGGGCCTGGTGCATGTGAAGTGCTCTAAAATCCACACCTGCAGAAGTGTGCATGTCATCAAACTGAACCCCTGTCCAAATGCGTACTCCTCAAGGTCGTGATAGAGATGCGCAAGCATACTCCGACCCCAAGCATACACTCTCCTGTGTCTCTCCATCGCTCTGATGCACCATGTGAGACCCCCATGCATGTGCGTGCCTCGCCCATTAGGGCTGACGGCTAGTGCTATGATGGCTATCATAAGGCGTCTCAGAAGGGGTACCTCCCCTGTAGGATGTAAGAGCTAGCTGACCATGATGCGACCTCTCGTCTCGCTCAGCATGACTCTCCCTATGCAATACACCTTCTCTCTCTGATGATCCTCCGCTGACCGATCGGTCGCGTATGTAACAGTCGCTCCTCTAATAGGAAGACGAAGTATACAGTACACATCCTCGAGTGTAACCGTCAGCTCCCCTACTAGAAGATGAAATGTGCATGTGTCAGGATCCCATCGCTCCATCAATGCCATCAGCATCGCAGGATGGAACTGAATGGCTAGCATGAGGATCACATACCATAATCCTACTATCGACAGTGTGTCTCTCTCTGACTGAGTAAGCCACAGAATCTAATCTCATAAACTGCGAAGAATATGTCCCGCTGTATGCTCTCTCATGTACGGAAGGCCCTGCAACACAAAAACATAACTGTAATCAGTACTCAATCATCAAAATCGCTAATGCAAACTGTCGAACATCGTGTGCTAGTCCTGAAACCCCTCACCAAGCCCTGATTGGGGACCATAGTGTCCTGTCAGGGACCATGGCGCCCTGTCAGGGACCATGGCGCCCTGAGGGGACCATGGCGCCCTGTTAGGGACCATGGCGCCCTGAAGGGACCATGGCGCCCTTGTCAGGGACCATGGCACCCTGGGGGGACCAGGGCACCCCACAGGGACCATGGCACCCTGGGTGGGCCCCAGGTCAGCCTTCAGGGCCCGCATACGATCACAGAAAAGTCAAAATGCAGAAAATCAAAAGTCAAAGTTCAGTCAACTCACCTCGTCCAGTGGCTCGTCGTCAATCACGGCCTGGCGCAGGATCTCAACCCTCGTGGGATGCTCTAGTCATCGTGAAGGCATGATGATAGCTATGTGGACTCCGCTGCAATGAACAGTACTCAGAATCAACAAAGTGACAAATGCAAGTGTCTCTTTCAAGGTATATATGTTCATTCCTGTACCTTTATTTTCAAAACCCTAATTTTCCTCTTTCACTCATTTCATCATAACTTGAGTTTCGAAGATGCGATTTTCGAACCGTTTATTGCGTAGGAATCATATTTTCATTCCCCTACTCTCGGGATGTTCCAAAAAGTGCTCTGATGAAGCCTTTTCAGTGAACATCCCTCATCAATACTCTCTTACACAATTTGTCGTAAGTAAACATGCTACCCTGTTTCACCTCCCTAATAAGCAAGTCGAAACAGGGGGGCATACAGCTACTCACAAATTTCATCACTTTCCTTAGTAAGCATTAGGTGATTTTTGTGATCTAATGTGTGTTTTGTAGGGTGCGGTTCCTAACTGTGTACTGCAGATGCCGCTGGGGGCTTCGTCCGACAACTTATGGATATATCCCTTTTAAAATAATGTTTACTTTCTATACTTTAGCTTGCATATGCACGTAGTACTCATATGACCACTAAAGTGGGGGCTAAATGTAACATCATAAATTGTACGCACTTGCTAAAGCAGTACAATTTAACACCTAGTTTAGCACCCGCCTTGGTGCAGTTGCACTTTGCATGGCATTTCCCCTTTAGCACTTAATTAATCAAATTAATTAGGTCTAAAGGTTTTATTTCACCATTTTCCACATCACAAAGTCGGGCCCTTTCATTAAAGTGTGCCCCTTTCATTTTATTTCTCCAATAAATCACTTAATCAAAAACCCTAATTAGGCCCTATTTTGAGCTTGGGGGCTTGATTTTGGGGGTCAAAACATCTCGAAATCACCTGTAACTTCGGGATTCTCTCTAAAATCATCATATCTGATGGCCCTGAAAATTTGGTGAAAAGTTGTCAGGACCGTGGCGCCCGAAGTGCACACGGTCCCGGACATTTTTCCCAAAATTTTAGGAGCGCGATCCAATCATAAAATAAAGCTTAACCCCAAGAAATTGGCGGGATATTCAATCTCTAGGTCAGCCAAAAGACGAAATTGCGACCTAGGGTTTCATACATAAGAGCTCTCTTTCTTCATTTGAAGGGATCGGATTTTTGTTTTCAGGACCTTATATGCAGCAAAAGAGCAGATCTTTGAAGACTTCAACATCTTACAACATCCCTCTATCAAGCATTTATTAATTCCATTCATCCATTTAGGGCTTGGAAGACATTGAAGAACAATAGGAGATTACCAACTGAAGATTGGCTTGTACTCCTCCCTTGAGGGTTGGGTATGATTTCATGTTGTTTTCATGTCTTTACATAAGCTTCAATACATCATTTATTCATGCTTTAGATCACTTTGCATCTTGATTTAGAGCATTTACATTATCATTTACAAGCAATTAGGGTTTACTTTCTAGGTTGCTCTAGTTTGCTTTCTTGCATTTTAGGACCTTGCACACACACTAGGTCTGCACACACAATACATTTTACAAAACAACTTGGCTATTCATGGAGGTGGAAATCACCGAAGCGGGGGTTTGACTAAGGCAAAACCCTATATAGCCGCCCATACACCCTTTTTCAGATATCATTGTAGGTTTCGGGATTCAGACGACACCGCGGGATACAGATTCGGAGAGAGAAGGTCGAGATAGTACTCTGTATCAAATTGCAAAGCAGAAGACTGGGACAGGGGCGCTGGGCGACCTGGTCCTACCAGGACAGGGGTGCTGGGTGCTCTGGTCCCTAGGACAGAGGCGCTGGGCACCCTGGTCCTCCGGACAGACAGCTTTCAGACAACTTTCCGACAGTGTTCCAGAGTGCAGAACAGCAGTTTCCGGTGCAGTTTTCAGGATAGTGGCGCTCGCGCCCCCATCCCGAACATTTTCAGTCCGATTTTGACTCCGGGTACACATCTGCATTCTTATTTCATCCTTGTATTTACAGCTGTTCATTGTTTAATCTCAATTCTGCAATCTTGTTATTAGTTCATACTTGCATTTTGGGATTAGGGTTTGAACTTGCATTACTTGATCTTACAATTTCAACAAGGGAATAGAAATCCTAATAGATATCCCGTGGCTATCTCTTTCACCAAAAGAAGTAGCCAATTGTGTGATATCTCTAGGCTCTTTCGTATTCCGTAATGTGTGTCAAAAGGTAGGATTAGGGCATGTTAACCTAGTCTCGCTTTTTCCCCCACACAAATGGTTATTGGAGACTTTGGGGATTAAGTGGTTGAAGGTTGAAAGCCTTCAATGGTTTTCAAAGACTTTGAGCCATTTAGTGGTTGAAGGTTGAAAGCCTTTAATGGTTATCAAAGACTTTGAGGTTTTGAGAAGTGACTTCCCTTTGCTTAGGGATGTGACAAAGTTTAGAAGAGGGGTTAGGTTAATTAGAAGTGATTAGAAGATTTATTTCAATTTAGGATAACTATTTAATTAAATTTGAATTTAATTAAAAGTGGATAGGGGAGATTTAATTGAATAAAATGATTTATTCATTAAATGGGTATAGTGAATTTAATTTAAATAAATTGAGTAATTTACTTAATTAAATAGAGGAATGTGGATAATTTAATTAAATTGGATTTAATCAAATAGAGAAATGAACATAAAATATTCATTTAGGAATATGGTCATTTTTATACGTCTTCAATTTTTAATTTGATTTTCAAGATTATCTCTAACTGATTTCTTTTCTCAATTTTTAATTCTTTTTTGTCAATTAATTCCTTTTTTTGATGATTTAATGGCAATTTGATTTATTTAATTAAATATGCTAGGATATTTAATAAAACAAATAGGATAATTATTTTAAAATGATTTACTTGGAATGATCAATTAATTAATTAAATATTTAATTAATATTGGTTGATTAATTTGCCATGTGGCATTTGATGATTTTAGAAATTAATTGTGTGCTCAAGATTAATTTAATTGCCTTTGGTTAGGACCTTGGTGACGTTATTGAGATTAGGGGCTCATGGTTTAGATGACCATTTTTATGGTATTACATTTTCCCCTCTTTGAATTAATGTGCGAGCAACACGTTGGTTCAAAGAATAGTTGATGTCTAGGAGATACCAGTTCTAAACTTGATTGATCACAAACTAGATGAAGAGCGAGGTGTTTAGCTTGTTTTGAAGCGATGAAACTAATCAAAGTTGATTAAAGTGAAATCAATCCCAAACTTGATTGAACTAGAACTGATGAAGAGCAAAGATATAGAACTTGAACTTGATTGATCAAGAAGTGGATCTTACTGATCTAAAACTTGATTGAACTAGACACAATGAACGAAGAGATAAACCAGTCTTGAACTTGATGGATCAAGACACGATGAGCGAAGATAAACTCTCCAGCTTGATAGGATGTGATGAAACTGAACACCAGCTTAGATTGAGCATGTGATCAAAGATACTCTTTAAACCCTTTATTGAGTTTAAACGAATAATTAGCTTGATGAAAAGCGATAAAACTAATTAATGTTAAGAGACTAATTCAGACAAAAACAATATTAGCTTGATTTGAAGCGATGAAACTAATATGCCCCTAGAGATTGATTTGATGAAGCTTACATGCTTAACTTGTAACTAATATTTTTGAAAGAAATTCTTGACTTTGAGGTCATGAGTATGCCCCCTCGGGAGTGAAATCGATAGATAGCAAGGGTTGCGTAGTGATTTCAAGAAAAACAAATTTGAGCGATGATAAGTTATTTGAGCACAAAGATTACTGTTGATAATTAAAATTAGAGTTGATTGGAGAATTAAATTGAGATTTAGTGTTGAGAGCAAAATGATTCAAAAAATTGACTTGAGGATGAAAGTGCTAAGTGGTCAACCTCATGAAATTTCGATGAGAGAATTGACGTAAGATTTTGATTTCGATCCCGAAAATGGACTCGGGATAGTCGATTTATGAGCTCTTGATTTGATTTCATCATACTTGTGTTGATTGATTATGAGATGTTGTTCTATATGCTTTATTCTATATGTATGCATATCTTTTCAGTATAAATGAATGAATGCCAATGGAATATGGATGTTTATTTTTGTTTCTTTTTTATGCAAATAAATGAGGAGAATGAGTAACTAGTAAATGCAAATGTTTATTTTTCTTCATGCAAAAAATATGAATGCAAATAAGTAATAATGAAATGTATGGATTTATATAAGATGCTCATGTATGCAGCTAACATCTCAATACACAAGTACTCGATCGGAGAAATGATGATGAAAAAGAGACCACTTAGCGGAGAAAATGATGATGCTTCATACTCTCATTCAAAAGATAAAGAGATCATTGTTATCATGCCGAAATTACTTGAAATGCATAAAATTTAGAATGAATGCCACCTAAACCTAGTCACTGGATTTGGAATGCTTAATTTTCATCACTAAGTGTTTTACAAACACAACAAGCAGAATAGAGTTCATTTCTTTGCATATGCAATATTAACTATCTTGTCCGCAAAGACCCTTTGTTCATTCATATCCTTGGATAGATTATGCATGCATCTAGATTGCACATTAAAGAAATTCCCTCAAACAGACAAAGAAATGTCTCCAACGTCCTTGTAGCATACAAATAAGCAGAGTCAAGTTATGTGTGGCGATTTCACCTTGATGTGAATGCACTTATCACAGACACCCAGCTAATTAGATGTTTCCAGATCATCGGATTCATTCCTACAAGTAGAAAACAAAGAAAACTATTATGCCCCCAATCCTTGCTCCTCTTAGTCAAGATAAACTTCCTCAAGTTACTCAGAGGGAATAATAATCGAAAACCAATATAAAAGATAGCATACAAAGAAAATTTCATGCATATCTCAAACAGTTTAGTGATTGTTTTCCATAGTCTTGTTTTGCTTGTTTACTCAGTGATTAAACTCTACAATAGTTAGGAGACAGGTGACTGACTCAGAGTGGATGAATAGGTACCACTGACTAAAAGATGACTTGGTTGATACTACTTAGGACATGTAAATTGCTTAGTTGATTACCCTAAGACTAGGACATTGATTGGTTTCAAGCCATGAGGGTCCCAAAAGAACTAGGATGCCATGAAAGTGACTAAAAGATATGTACAAGCTAAATAAAAGATGCAACATTTCAGTACAAGAGATAAGACCAACCTGGACAAAATCCAGTAGCCATACCGATCTATGTCATTGTTTTGATTTATGTGATCATTGATAAGAATGTTTGGTTTCAAAGAGTAAGTACCGTGTACAAGACTGATCTATCTGGTTTCGAGTGTACCCTTCCTTGTATAAGACATGTTGATGTTTGATAGAGTTTGATAGATTGATTAACAAGACATGTGATAAGTATGATTGTAGACTTTGAGAGTTTGTCTATGGCTGATTTGGTTTGAAGGATGGTCTATGCTTTCTTGCTTCGATTTTTCAGTTTTTTTTTTATTATTTTGAGTTTTTTTATTTTTAGTATTTTGTTCAGGACATTTTATGATTTTTAGGAGTTTGTTCAGAACATTTTATGATTTTTAGGAGTTTGTTCAGGATATTTTATGATTTTTTTTTTAGGATTTTCTCAGTTATGCCCCCAGTATGCAGACCTATATGACATGATGATATGCAAAATGCATATGGAGACAATGAATTTTTTATATGACCTATGTTAATGCAATATGCATGATGAAGATGAATTTCCTATTTGAACAAGGATGACCGTGTTTTTTTTGCACTTTGTAATACATCAATTGAATTGGATGTACAAAACATTTAATAGATAAGTGATCAATCGATCCTTAAGGTCCCTTGGAACATCCAAATTAACACACTTAGTGACTAGGATTTACAAATGGAGACGCAGAAAAATTTCCCATTGGTTCTTGAAACTTTGGTCTTTTTTTGCCCATGTGAGTGCAAATGAGTTAATTCCCTCTCTTGTGTTCACTAAATATCCTTAGAATCCTATATGACTAGCTACATGGATTATTCTAACTTCAAAAGCATCCTGAATAGAGCCTTGCTGCCAGCAAGCTTTTAGAGCTCTAACGAGGTTATAGACTCTAATTTCTCAAATATTGCTCCATTGCCAGCAGGCATCCATAGCCCTGATGGAGTTACTCACATGTTCCCATAGTCAAGCTTTTTGCACACTTGTATGCGTGATATTTCAATTATATATCATTTCTCTTTTGTCTTGTGATGGATATTTGGCATAACACTTTTTCTTTCATATTTTCTTGCCTTGACTTGTAAGTAATGAAACCTACTTGGGCATGACAATTACAGCGGTGTTGAAGTAGAATTTTAGAATTTTCACTAGTCATATGATCAACTAGGTGTCTCAAATGAATTAGAGATTTTATTAATGTGTTTGAGATATAGCAATTGATAGGTTTTGGGTTAACAAGTCTCAAATAGTGAAATCACTACCCAACCATAAGTAAAGGGTAGTCACAGGTTAATGTTAAAAATGAATGACCTTATGACCTCAAGGACTTCATGTATGAATATCTAAGAAAGGAGACAACCCTTGTTTGTCTTGAATGCAAACAAATGATAAACTTGGATAGTTGCCTTGTTTTATTGATGCTGCTATATGCAATCCAAAACCTTTATGAATGCGATGTATATGAAAAAGAAACTATATGCAATGCAGTGCTTTTAATAAAATGATATGTAGTGCATAAAGAAAATGCTAAACTAACCCAGCCCTTAGATATAGTATCGTTGAAGGTGCATGTTGTTCATAGGTTCAGGGGGTTTTGTGTGGGTAGTTCACTGGTCTAGCATAAAGATGTCTTTCCAAGAAGGACTCAGCTAAGTGTACATGTTCAACATCTCCAATGTTGATTTCCTTAGGTTTTGGATTTGGTGATGAAACTAGGGTAAAGTCTTATGCAAAGGATCGGATAGGGGGTATGGAAGGATGAAAAAGAGGTGTTGGATAATGGATCAGATATTGAAATTTTGGTACATGAATGAATGGAAAAGTTTGCGGGATCACCATTGGCACACATCTTGAGGGATGGTGGATTGATGGAGGAAAAGTGGATCTCAAATTTTGAGATTTGGATGGAGGAACAACCAGGGATTTTGGGACATAAGGATCCAAAATGGATGAAGGAAGTGATGGAGAAATAGATCTGGAAGGTTTGGATGGAGGAACAACAATCTTGGCTATTGATTTGGATTTTTCTTTAGACTATTGTGCTTCAAGGAGATGCTTAGGGATCCACATGGTTTTTTATTTTTCATGCTTTTGTAGTTTCTTGGAACACATTGCTTCTACAAGTGCCTTAGGAAACCATATAGCTTTTGATTTTTATTTCTTTTGCTCAATGATCCTTTGTATCCTTTTAGATGAATGGAAGGTATGTGAACATGTACGCCTTTGTTGATCTTGCACAAAGGATGGAGGAATATAGGGTCCTAAAATGGATGGAAGAGATGAAGGGGAAGGCATGCAATTGGATTTTGGTTTAGTAAGGGTCCCAACATTTTGAGGAATGTCACTGAGACCATGACTCTTAATAGTTTCTTTAACATGGAGGGATTCTTGCTTGTGAAGGTCTACCCCTTTGCATTTATAAATATTTTGACTTGTAGGATCATGAGAGGGTTTTGTAGGCATAGCGGATCCTTGAGGTGAATGTGGAGGATTATGACAAGGAGATGAAGGTATTCTTTGATCTTGACGTGAAAGAGGATCATTGGATAGAGTAGGAAGGGTGTCTGAATCTTGATTTTCAATAGGATCATTTGAAAAGGTGGAAGAGGCATCATGATCTTGTTTAGGAAGGATGATTTTCTCTTGACATGGAAGGGGATCATCTTCAAAGAAATGGAAAGGTATAATGGGATCATCATGGGATTCTAGGGACGTAAGATCATTTTCAACCATTGGATGGGATTGAAGAGTTTTGGTGTCTTGATCTTGATTTATGATAGGACTTGTTTCTTCATTCTTCAAATTATCCTCCTAGCACAGAACCACTTCTAAGGAAGGGATAGGATTTTGCATAGGCATAGGGGATTCTTGGAAGGTCTCCATATTTTGGCATGATGGGGAAGCATCTTGAGTGGAACTCTTTGGAGTGGGTACGTTTGGAATTGGAGTTCATGATGGCATGGGATCTGGGATTTTTAAATTTTTAGAGGAACTTGTAGCATTAACTTGGATTTTCATAGGAGATAGCCCTTGAAGTTTCATTGTTTGAAGGAGATGAAGGCATCATGGAAGAGATGGAGGCCACATATGGAACCTTGCTAGATATAGGTTCATGATTTTGATCATGCTTAGAAGTAGTTCTTTCTTCTTCTTTAGGTGAGTCATTAGGATCTTCAATTTCAATGACATCGTTATCAATGAGATCTTGAATCTTATGTTTTAATTCCATGCAATTCGAAGTCTTATATTCATTTTGTATATGTTATGCACAATACTTACTCAAAAATTCACATCCCCATGTGGTCTTTCTAGGCAATATGATAAGATTATGCTCAAGAAGCTCTTTCAAAGTCAACTCAATAGATTGCCCCAAAGGTGTAAATAGTCTATCTAGAGGATATTTGGAGGAAATGCCTTTATGTCTTGATGAAGGTGTCTTGTGAGCTTTTTTGAGATTTGGCTTTTGATTGTCAATTATTTCTTGGTTTTTGATTGTCAAATCATATAATCATTTTAGCATTCCTTGAAGTTTCTCACTCTTGATATCATGCATTTGTTTTTCAAATGGAGTCATTAATTTATTTTGTTGGATTTTCATGTCATATATTTCTTTCTTGAGATCTTGAATCATTTGAGCCAAGGTAGCCATGGGAATTGGGGCCAAGGTAGCCACTTATAGTTGAGAAGTGTTACAGATGTCATGGTTAGATCAAAGCTAGTTGTTTGTTGAGGCCGAAGGTTGATGTTCAAACTTATGCGGGTGGGATACACTAACTCCTATTTTGAGTCAAGGCTAAGTAGCTTAAGTGATACTCGAGAGTGAAGTTTGGACAATAGATTGGTTGATTGGATTAGGTTGATTCACATAGCTAAGTGGTAACTGACAAAATCGTGCAACACAACTGCAGAAGGTGCACTACCTAGGTTGTTTATGCTCAAGATTATGATAACCAATTTTATGCTTGTTGTAGACTGATTTGGGCAAATTTGTCTATTTTGACTGACAAGCTCAGGAATTTGTACGACAAATTTTTTAGACCCAGATGATAGTTTAGCTATTTTCAGATGATAAACATAATTTTTTGTACGAGTTGCTACTTGATTTCGTACGACAGTTGGGAAGACTCTAGGTGATAATCTACTGATTGTGATGTATATTCGTATGATAGATTGTAAAAGGCCAAACAACAGTTGTGCAGTTTCATACGACAAGTTTTACAGAGCTAGACGACAAACTATTAAGATCAATGAAGACTCTTATGACAATAGGTATGTAGAAGAATGACAATTCAGTAGAATTGTATGACAGAGGATTGGACAGAGATGAGATTCTGACAGACAGAGTTTCAGTGACTAACAAAGACCAGTTTTTGATAAGGACTAAGTTTTTGATGACTGACAAGGACCAATTTTGGACTAGAACAGAGTTTTGATCACTGAGTTGTTGATATTGCTGATTTGTTTTCTCTAGTTTTAGTATTTTAGTTTTACTTTCAAGGATTAAAAAAATAGAAAACACACAAGATGTATAATAATTCCAAGCACAACACGCTAACCCTACAAAAGTTGGCTTAGAGATGAAAACCTTTGCTTGCTGACTTAGGTACACACCCAATAGCTAATCAAAATATGATCATTGAGTCTCATGCATTGGATTCTCAATGCCGTATTAGCCGACTCCAAATGCTAATGGGGGCATGATATGACAAGTGTCTTGGGAGAGTTACTATCTCTCTTGCACAAAGATTATCCCCCATTCGGAGGTGAACTGGGTAGATTCTATCTTATAGTTCTTAGTCAAGAATTCCATTTTAAATTACCCCTTGAAGTTATGCAAGCATGATTGAGGCCTATAGCCTGACAAGGTACCAAAACAAGTTGTAGTCACGTAAACATGATTGAAACCGCGAGGACCTACAAAATGCTCGATATGAGAGATCTCAAAGAGAAAACTCAAATAATCCCATCCTCTGAGACTTTAATCATTAGAGGCCTATTTATTATAGTGAGTTGGAATGCTTAGGTCCAACTGTGCTCACTTGGGTCGTTCTCACAGGGTGATTACTTTTTCCCAGTATGACAGGCCCGCTAAAGGTATAAAAATCTCAAAACTTTAGAAAAATCTTCGAGGGTCTATATTTCTGATTGTCTGTAAAAGACAAGAGCATACTCTCCTACCTCTCTGACTTTTGTGAAAAAATGAAAGACAGATTTGTTATTTAACCAAATAGCAATTTAAATTCCTAAAAAATTGAACTTTAAAGAATACACGAAGTTTGGTCGATTTTCTTTAGGCAACCTACAAAACCAATGCATCACTAGTCATATTGCTTTTTATTATTTGACAAGCGTATGTTTGATTGATAAATTCTCTATCAAGCGTCTTGCAAGAAACTGGTTAGGCTGTAAAAATCTCAGGCAAACAAAAGACAGACTGGGGTTAGCGTCAGCATTAGCAAAATCTAAATTCAATTCACAAAAAACCCTAAAAAGTACATTGTTTTTGAAATGATAAAACAAAAATTTGTATGACAAAGTATACCTTCTCGCACGAGTATTCTCGTAGGCCCGAACGATAAAACACAAAGCCAAATTATCAGAGAAGAAACTCATACGAGTTCCTTCCTTGATCCACACGATAAAACACAAGTCCTGATAGAATGTCGTACGATGAAGTATGTATACTTGTACGATATTTAGCAAAGGTTGTACGAATGAGACCTATAAGATTAAAAAAAAAGGATTGATTTTGAGCCCGAAAGATTGAATTCCTTGCCCCACAGTAGGTGCCAAAAATGTGTGTGAAAAGTGGACCTGTATCTATATATGTATCTGAATAAACAACACTTCAATTAAGTCATTAGATGCATGGTTAGTAAATCAATAATAATGAACAATAAACCATTGCAAAGAGACCTATTGCCTTCTCGTAAATGCGAGTTTAGATTGATCTCAGATTGCTAAGCTATCCAGTGACTAGATGACATCTAAACAAAGGATTTAATCTATATGAGCATAAATTTGAGCTAAATGAATGTAAGATTTAAGCTAGATATGCAAGATTAATCTAACATGATTTGAGAAATATTAAGCTAGATGATTTAATAAGGATGCAATAACTAATATGTAATATATCTCAATGCAAAATCTTAATGAACCTAGAGCAAAAACAACATAATAACAATATGTTCTCTAAGATCCTTGAATGAGAGATGAAGGCCTAAATTTATAGAAAATTCAGAAAGAAACCAAAGGCTGAGATCAAATGATGATGAGCGATCAAGATTTTCTAAGAGGAAGCACAATCCAGGTGAATTGATGTGATTGGATGCTTTTCTCAATTTCAAAGGAAATTGAACTAAAGTTAAGATAAAATCAGAAAAAAATGATTTATTCTCTATTTCATTCAATTTTGAGTTTTAATTATTTTAATTGCTTTCTTTGAGATTATTCTTCAATTTTTAATTTGATTTTCAAGATTATCTCCAATTGGTTTCTTTTCTCAAATTTTAATTCTTTTTTGTCAATTAATTCCTTTTTTGATGATTTAATGGCAAATTGATTTATTTAATTAAATATGCTAGGATATTTAATAAAACAAATAGGATAATTGTTTAAAAATGATTTACTTCGAATGATCAATTAATTAAATAAATATTTAATTAATACTGGTTGATTAATTTGCCATGTGACATTTGATGATTTTAGAAATTAATTGTGTGCTCAAGATTAATTTAATTGCCTTTGGTTAGGACCTTGGTGACATTGTCGAGATTACGGGCTCATGGTTTAGATGACCATTTTTAAGGTATTACAAATCTAAGGTCTTGTCTCATCACTTTACACATTACAAAGTTGGGCCCTTTACCCTAAGTGTGCCCCTTTTCATATTATTCCTCCAATTAATCACTTAATCATAAACCCTAATTATGTCTTATTTCAACCATTTAGGCTCAATTTGGCATATCAAAACACCTCAAAATTGGTTGTAACTTTGGGATGCGCTCTAATATCATCCCTAAAAATTCGGTGAAAAGTTGGTCGAACCGTGGCACGAATGCACATGGTCCGTGGCTTTTTTCCCAAAATTTCGAGAGCACAATCCTATGATATGATAATGCTTAACCCCAAAATATCGACAGGAAATTCAAATCCTAGGTCGGCCTAAACATGGAATTAAAATCTAGGGTTTCATACTTAAGAGATCTCTTTCTTCATTTGAAGGGGTCTTCTACTAAGAATCTAAGAGCACGTTTTTGGAGTATTAGAGCCTTTTTGCAGCAAAATAGTAGATCTTTGAAGTCTTGAACAATATCCAACATTCATCCATCAAATATTCATCAAGCATCATTTTATCAATTGGGGGCTTTTGAAGATATGGAAGAACAATAGGAGATCATTGATTGATGATTGGCTTGTACCTCTCCCTTGGGGTTGGATTGCAGGTGCAGAAATAGGAATCTGGAAGTAGGTACAGATCTAGAACAGGCATCCACATCACTTAGAAACTTCAAAAGTGCAAAAAACTTATCAAGGATAGGGGCATGGTGCCCTAGTCCTACCTAGGATAGGGGCGTGGCACCCTGGTCCTACCCTCTGTTAGCAGGACTTGGTAGAATAACAATTCACAGAGTACAAAAATGCTCCTCTCAATTGCAGCTTCAGAATTGTAGAATCAAGACAGTGGCATGGTACCCTAGTCCTGAACATTTCTACTCAGATTTTAGACACAGGTGCACCTTTTATTTTTCCTTCTAATTCATGCATTTCAGCAGTGTATCAGTTTTTCTTTGATCTGCATTCTCAAATTAGGATTTGTTTGCTTACTTGCTTTCTAGGTTAGATTGCATTTTGCATCATTCCTCTCTCTCATTTACAACAAAGGAATATAAAACCTAAGAGGTAATCCATGACTCTCTCTTTCTCATAAGAAGTAGTCGATATGTGTTACCTCCCTAGGCTCTTTCATATTCCATGAGTGTGTATGAGAGTGGGATTAGGGTTTCCATACTTAGTCTCACTTTTTCCCCTACACACTTATTAGGGCAAGTGCCCATGCAATTGCTTAGCTTATTTTGGCTAGCAGCAATTTGTGGAGTTGGTGGCCCCATGAATGTGAAATTTTGTTGCTTGTAAAAATAAGTTGTTATCTTAAATTGTATTTTTAAAAGTAATATTTAATAATAATAATTTTTCACATAAATTTTAGAGAAAAAATTGGAGACATCAAAAGGGAAAAAAAATTGTGGAGCCACTTGTCATTCTTCTCAATAAGCAATTGCTACTTATTTTCAGTCCCCCCATTTTTTCAAATCTTATTTTCAAGTTTTAAGCAACTGCTACTCCACAAAATTAGGAAAAGATTCTAATTTATCCTTTCCCCTTAATTAAAAATTTTCATGGGAACACTCTTGCTGCTTAATTTTTAGCATATTTTGCACTTAAACAACAACATGGGGACATGGGGTTAATATAAAAAAACATTATTAAAATCAAGTTTATTTTGAAAACAAAAATAAAAAATCACTTTTTGATTAGTGTAAAACAATTAATAAATTGTGCTTGAGTGAATGCAATAGTATTGCCTATGACACACATAATAATGAGAAGAAATGTTTAATGAGTTAAGATTAAGGTTAGGATTAAGATTGACCTTACATATAGTTAGAGTTACAATGATTGTATACTTTTGGTTATGATATATGATAAATTTGGGTTAGAGTTATGATTGAAGTTTAAATAGGGTTATGATCAAGGTTTTCCCCTCCCATTTTAATTTTGGGACCGCCATCTAAATTATTTCCAAGTGTTTCCTCATCGCTTTATGTTTCAAGTTCCCTGTTCTGGGCTTTATGAGTTTTCAAATTCTTGTCGCGCGATGTGTCTATTTTCTAAGCTTGTCATGGGGTTAGGAATTTTTGAAAGTATTTGATCGCTTGACCTCCCATTGTCTTGTGCTTCAGTCACTGTAGCAGGAGTTGTGTAAAGTTTGTAAGTTCTGATCGTAGGTTCATAAGTTCATATTTACCTCAACTGAGCGACTTGTCAGTCTCACCTAGGTCTTGAGGCGCCACCTTTACGTCAAGTTGTTGTACGGACTAACATTTTTTGCCTTGTTAGCAAGAACAAGCTGAAATAAAGGATCATTTTAAAAGGAAAAGTAAATGAAGCATTTAAGGCATGCTACATCACTCGAGGACACAGACAGGGTGGTAGATAATTTTTGAACCAGCTCTCATTTTTGAGTTTTCACAAAGTGCATTATCTAGCTTCTATCCATGCAAAGTGTGATACAAAATCACTAGGCAGGTGTACAAGACACAGAGGTTGAATAATTGAACCTACAAACTTTCCTACAAGACCTTGAAGGAGATAGGAGAGCTTCGTTGCGGGAAAGAATTCTTCAATGTGGCTTGGATTTCACAGCTTGTTTTCCAACCATCGAACCTTGTGTAGATTTAATTATTGCATGCTCTAAAAGATACAACCCAAAGACACAAGAAATCCAAGCAAACGGGGGTAGAGTTGTAGCACAAATTATTGTTGAAAGCATCTCTCATGCTTTGTGCCTTCCTGAGAGAAAAGCCTCTAAAGACATTTTTGTTCTAGCTGGTGAAGAGTATTTCAGAATGCATGAAGACTGGTGTATGAACTACATTGCCAAAAATTGGTTGAAGTCTGAAAAAGGAGATAAGTCTCAATTTCCTGCCAAATTGAAAAGAATGCATTTTAAGGATGAAGTTGCAAAGGTTATAGTCCTTCTGCATCATGTTGTAGGGAGTTCTTGCACCGATTCTTTTGAATTCTAGATGTGTCATTTTACCCTGGTGATTTGTGCTCCCAGAAGTTTTATTGACTAGGCTTCTATCATTAGCTATCATTTGCATGAACAATTACAAAAAATTCATCAGTCCCTTGCCTTTCATATGCATTCATATCTAATTTTCATACTAGCTAGTCAAGTGTCTGTTTGGTTGGGGCTGGGATTGCATCATACTCTCCTTGCATTTGCACCTGTCTATTAGAAATTTCCTCATCTCACCATGCATAAGCATATGCAGGCTTTTCCTGTGTCAATGATATTTTCCTAATGGGTATGGTTAGAAAACTAGATTTCCCATGACTCTGCTAACTTTGTGATGAAGTTTGGAAGTTTCTTCACCCAATTCGATAGGCTCACATACCTTAGAATTGGGGGTTTTGAAAAGGCCCCATTGAAATTACCTCATTTCCCATCTGATTATATTATTTTCTTGGAAGTTTGCTGCTAGATGCTTGTGGTGAATGTTAAATATATGAACATGGAAAAGAAAGGATACTCCTTCCCATTGTCTACACCTCATTTCTCTTGCAAAACAAATGGTGCCGCTCAGGCCATGGAAACAATTCTAGAGAAGTTTCATTTTCAATCTCCATCATCTAGAAATAGTTTTGACAGCAAAGGATATGTGAAGCACAATTTGTATGGAGCCAAAGGTTATATGCATCAGCCTAAACTCGAGGATTTATGGGAATATTGTTTCAATGATGTTGAAGTGTTTGAAAGAAGTTTCATGAGACTTTCTTTGCAGTAAATTCACACTCTTGGTGTTTCTTTTAATGTTCCTGATTATGTTATTGAAGATGAGGTCATTTTGTTTTGAGAGTATCATACTCTTGTTAATGAGACCCCCACAAAAGTTGATTGGTCCAAAGAGGAGGTCTCGGACCTAATGGTTTGCACTACTCCAGTATTGAGAAGAGCATCTGACTGGTTAAATGGCAAGTGGAAACAACATGCTAGCTCCTCACAAAGCCAAAGGTCATCATCTCGTAGAGAGAATAGGTTGTTTCCTCTTCCCCTATTCCAACATCAGTAGCCAAATCTATAGATAAGTTACGAATCTGAGGTTCTTATCCAAGCGGCGATGGGGAGAAGCCTGAAGAAATTGTTGCTATGCTAAAATCAACTTATGAGAGGGATGACAGAGTTACGCCATCCAAAGGGAAATATCCTCTTGTTGATTTTGAAGGTATTTACCAATAGATAATTGATGATCATTATTTCTCCAATTTGCTTGAAATTCCCTCCTCTCCTATGCAAAATACCCCCAACACTGTTAATAAAGAGTCAAGACTTGAAACAACCTCTTCAGAATAGTTGAAGACAGAGGTAGAGAAGAAAATGAAATTGTCCACCCCCATTTCCAATGAGATAGATACAATTGCACTGCTACTACAAAGTTCTCGCAAGCCTAAAAAGGCTAAGCGAATGTCTCAGATCATTTCTAATCCTGTATCTAGTCACTAGCTCCTAGAGATCGTCGATCCTATTAAAGATGTGAGTGCAAGTGATATAATAGAGAAGGATTATAAGATCGGTCATGTGGATATGGGACCTTCTACTTTGGAAGGGGATGTCTACCATGTTGACTTTCTAGTCCATGCGTTAATTAAGAGGGCTCAAGAACAGAAGAAAAAGAATTTGGAGCTACAATGCCAAGTGCAGTTATTGAAGGATTTCATTTCATCTATTATAAATCCTACAACTGGGGAAGCTTCAAGTTCACATGTGCAGGGACTTGATCTAGATAATGTGAAAAAGGTCAAAGGTAATTTAGGATATACTAAAGTTGTCACTGATTGGATAGATGAAATGTATAGAATTGGTGTTAGCTATATTACCAAGTGTATATGGTGAAAATGGATAACAATAATAACAATATTGAAAGGCTAAATGAATTCAACCACAAAACCCTAGCCTAACAACAACAAAGATCCACCATAACATATGAAGATTACCTAAGACAATGCAAAATCAGATGAAATCACAAAGATTATACCATCACATGTCCAATAGGGTTTTGATCTCCATTCTTCCTATCTCCATTGATCTTGCTTGATATATTTGCTCTCAGATTTTATGTGCACAAGAGCTCAACAAAGAATGGAATGTGGTTGCAAGTAGGATCGTAGTGTAGTCAATTGCATAAATTGATTCATTAGCATGAATGATTAGGATGATTGATTAGGGTTTGATAATGAAGGAAGCATCTCCTTATATAGAAGACACTATATGAAATGGAGGGATAAGATTGAGAGGTGTAAAAGGAGGTCGGCTATGATTAGAGGGTAGGTAAAAGAAATAATAAAATAATAAAAGGGGTAGGTAGTGTATAAATTAAGAGATGAATGACATGTGTCATAGGTAGAAAAGGTTAATGAATTAATTAAATAAATAAATATTTAATTAATTAATAGAAGAAGTAGGATAATTAAATAAATAAAAATATTTATTTAATTTAGGAAAAGGATAATTTAAATAAATAAATATATTTATTTAAATGAGAAATAAGGCTAGAAGAGGATAAATGAATGAATTAAATAAATAAGGATTTATTTAATTAATAGAAGAATTAAGCTTAGATAATTAAATAAATAATATTTATTTAATTAGACTGGACAATTTTAGGTGTCTACATTTTGCCCTTCTTTGAGACAATGCGGCTTGTCGCGTTGTTTCAAAGAAGATAAGATGAACTGATACAGAGTTGCCCCAGAATGGGAATGATATGCCCCCTCGAGAGATTGGATGAAAATGTCTGAAAAGATTGCAGACAATCTCTCGATAAGAGAGAAAGGCTAGAATGGAATGGTCGGATAAAGTGACAAAGTCACGGGATAATGAAGACTGACTCAGAAAATGAAGGCGAGGGCTAGGGTAGGCTATAAGATAGACCACAGGGGAAAATACATCCTCATTGTCATCTACACATCCACAAGAGCATATTGCAGAGCGAAAATAGAGCAGGAGCAGTCAGCAGTGATGGCTTTCACTCACAGATTTGACCGTGTTCGCCGATTTCAGAGGCCATCAGAGGCAGGAGAGCCGGTAAGTACCATCAAACCTCCTCGTACTTTGACACATTAAATTTTGTCATTAATGCATGTCGAATAGGGTAATAAATGCGCTTAGACTAGGGTCCAAAAATTGTCAAAAAATGTTTAGGCGTGTCTGTGTTGGTGTCAGGCGCGTCTGTGCTCGATAGGCGCATCTATGTTTGTGCCAGGCGCGTCTATGTTTGGATCCGCATTTGCGTCAATTGCGGCTGTGTCTGTGATGGACAGGCGCGTTTGTGCCAAGAAGGCACGTCTGTGTTTCTCAGGCGTGTCTGTGCAGAGCATAGGCACGTCTGTGTCCGGCAGGTGCGTCTATGTCAGACAGGCGCGTCTGTGCAGTCTTTGAGTGCGTTTATGTCATGTAAGCGTATTTGCGTTTGAAAAATATGAATTTGCATCTTCTAGGTCAAATCGGCAGTTCTGTGATGAACATATGTTGTCGATTAGATAAGCTACTGAGGGGATACACTCAAGCAGGTCCTCTAGGAAGACTAGGATAGATCAAGGCACTTTGTGATGAATAGTGAGTACCAAGATAAAGTACTTTGTGATGAACAGGGAGTACTAAAATATGAGCAGCACTTTGTGATGAACAGGGAGTGCAAATGTGAGTAACACTTTGTGATGAACAGTGAGTGTCACACACGTAGTACTTTGTGATGAACAGTGAGTGTCACACACGTAGTACTTTGTGATGAACAGGGAGTACCAATAGGGTAAATAGCAACACTTTGTGATGAACAGTGAGTGTCACTAGGGTAGAAGCAACACTTTGTGATGAACAATGAGTGTCACTAGGATAGATAACCATATGCATTTAGATAGCAAGTAGCATTTTGTGATAAACAGTGAATGCCATGATGACTGACATGATTGAGTTGTTTGACTGCAGGAGTATTTGCCGATGCTAGAGTCACGGGAGAGATTTTCGTCGACACAGAGGTTGCGACCTGAGTTGTCGCTCGAGGACAGAGCTGCCATCAAGGAGATGGGTTTGAGACATGTACTGTATGTGCCTGAGTTTCAGGCAAACATGGGTTTGCTAACTGCACTGGCTGAGAGATGGCACTCTGAGACGTGCACGTTTCATTTGCCGATGGGTGAGATGACAGTCACCCTGGAGGATGTATACAGGATTCTGCGAGTGTCGATCGATGGGTAGCTGATCCCATACGATCGAGATGGTGACAGAGAGGCCCTGAGATGAGTATTCCAGGACCCTAGATTGGAGATGAGGGCTGGACACGTGGCATGGGACACCATGACAGCCACAGGGTTAGCATTGCTGGCAGTGATCGGAGGAGCTATCAGTGGGTTCCTGTGTCCGAACAGGGCGACATGGGGTTTGGCTGTGGGCTGGGGGGGAGCACTGGAGACGCTGATGACATAGCATACCAGATATGCCTGGGGACCGTGTGTGCTGGCACACTTGTATTACGAGCTGTATCAGTTTGTTTATCATGGGTCAGTGGGATTGGGCTGTGGAGTTACATTGCTACAGGTATGGGCTTACGAGCATCTGCCAGTTACCCGACCGATACACTTCAGGGGCAGAGGTCATGGGTGCAGCTTCGTGTATTTATATGATATGATCACCTCACAGCCACGGATTGGCAGGCTAGAGTACTGGTGGCGAGTGATTGATGACATTGATGAGGTCATATGGCGACCTTATCTGGGCTGTGAGCAGTGGGAGGATGATGCAGTTGAGCTACTGTACACCTTTTGGAGCAGGTACCTGATTGGGTGGACGCTCTATGTGCTAGAGAGGCAGCTGGTAGACAGGATTGGCTGACAGTTTGGCTGGATTCAGAGGATGCCCCGAGGATCAGGCATGTATGCCCACACCGTCAGGGATCAGGCACAGTTTGGGCTGCTACTGTCATATGATCAGGCAGTGACTCAACTGGTGGAGATGATACCTCTTCCTTGGGACATGTGGCCTGAGATCGAGGATGTCGGGATGGATGCGGAGTATACAGCATATTGGGCAGAGCATCCATTCCCCAGATTGACAGATCCAGGAGAGGCACTAGAGGGAGATGGTGGTGGTGACGAGGATGATGGTGGAGGCGATGGGGGCAGAGGCCGACGGAGGAGGAGAGGAGTAGTTGGAGAGAGGCGAGTTGCACCTCAAAGGGAGGGTGGAGAGGAGAGGTAGGCTCGGGTGGTGAGGGGTCGCGGTGGATTGCCTTTACAGGTGCCAGCAGCATAGGGTCCCAGGTAGGTGCAGATATAGGGATAGGGACAGAGACAGGTACCAGTACAGGTACAAGGATAGGTACAGGGGTAGGCACTCGCAGAGGAGGAGCCACAGGTAGGGGCAGAGGCAGAGGGGGTTGACCCAGTGGAGTTTGAGCTACTGGATCTGAGGGAGATCTGCCAGGGCCAGGCAGATGAGATTCAGGATCTGGAGAGGGAGAGGGATCGGCTCAGGACCAGGCTCAGGGATACTGAGCGAGAGCGGGATCAGGCTATCCAGCACTACACAGAGGCTGAGATAGCACTAAGGGCTGGGAGGCAGACAGCAGAGGACACAGGGGCCGGATATGCCTATGTCCTACAGGCAGGAGAGGAGATAGCCTACTGGAGGGACCTCTACTATGGTGCAGTGCCAACAGATCAGCGAGCGAGGAGCTTCCATAGACCGTCGCGTACAGCGACAGCTATGAGGGGGAGCCAGAGGAGACAGGCATCGAGTGGTGGGGTCATGGCTCCTCCACCACCACCAGATAGAGGGGATAGGCAGGATGATCCTGGGGTAGGTCCTTCAGGGGCTCAGATTCCACCGAGGCCAGGCGGCTCCAAGAGAGGGAGTTCATCATAGCCTTAGAGGGCTCCCTTTGTATCATTTTTGTACCATTTTTGTATTGTAGACACCTGCGGGTGATTGTAGCCATATGATTTTGACATCATTGTATCATGACACTTTATATATATATATGAGATGATGCATCTTTGCGGCAGCTATATGCATGCATACCTATGTGATGAGATGTTCTTATGTGATGCTTATGATATGGATGCAAATATGTATATGATGCAATGCAAGTAGGTTATCATCATTGGGATGGAAGACAGAAGATATGAAAGTGAAATAGCTTCTTGTGTGTTATCATCATTGAGCTTTATTATGGCAAGTAGGTTATGACAATCGAGGCATATGTTCGACCCAGAAAGTCATTGTACCTGTTTGCATGGAGATAAGACAGTCACAAACAAGGAATGCCCTAGTTCATACTAGACTCACAGTGTCCTCATATCCTTGGACAAGTCATAGCATTACTAAGAGACAATCCACAGACAGCAAATACAAATAGGTGATGATACCCTATCCTCGCCTTTCTAGTCAAAGACATCCTGGAGAGAAAATCTCTAGTCAAAGACATCCTGGAAAAGCTAAAAAACATGTCACCAGAAAGATAAAATCAAAAGAAAACCAAGACTCGACACCAACATCCACTGTAGTCCTCAAGTTTAGTGTCTTTTGTCACTTGTATAAGTCTTATTTGATTGTGGTCACAATGTTTACTTTCACAAAAAGGATAGATAGCACTGAACCATAATGTTGTCTGAGTCTATTGAAAGATTTGATTTATTGAAGCCCATTGTTGCTGCTATGTCTCATCTGAAACTGACTGAATCCCTGAAACTGATACTTTATTGTGGAGAAGATGAAACTTTATTGTGGATCTGCGATGCAAATGATGCTTTATTGCGGATTGTGCGCGGATAGATTGAAGAAACTGGAAGAAACTGTACTCCTCGAAACATGTGATGTTCTTAGTTCCACACCCATTACTAGACGTAGGATTTTGCCTTAGCCACAAATAGGATTTGATTTATTAAGGATGGAAAGGGATGAAAAGGAATGTTTATTATGAATGGCTAACCAATCTTGGGTAGATCAATAACAAGCCATGATGGGAATGGGTAAGTTTATTATGAACGAATAGGTTGTGAGTGTGTGCAAAGTGAAATGATGAAAGAGAATCCTGAAGGAGGGAGGAGCAATGTCTCTACACATGGCGCTGGTGACCCAGTTTTCACCATGGTACTTGCCCAGGGTGCCACCGAAGTGGTTTTCACCATTGGACGAAATTATTTCTCTTTACTTTTTTTATTTTTCAATGTTTTTGTGTCACAAGGCGCCTGTTTGCCAGGTTTTCACCAAGTAACGATTTTTTTGTTTTATAATTTTTTTTTGTATTTTGTATTTTTTTATTTTTTTGCATTTTTTGAATTAGGATATTCCGAAGAGCTATGTGTAGAACCTGTGAAGGTGCATGTTGTTGATAGGATCCTCCAAAGGTTCACCTTCTATAGTTGAAAGCTGATATGCACCAAATCCATATGCTGCTGTAATGATGTAAGGACCAAGCCAGTTTGGTTCGAACTTGCCCTTCTTCTCTCTGTCTTGTTGATTTTTAGGATTTTCTCTGAGCACCAAGTCACCTACCTCAAATGTGCGAGGCTTGACCTTGTGATTGTAGCCGCGACTCATTCGTTGTTGGTAAGCTTTGAGATGACTAAAAGCAATTTGTCTTCGTTCATCTAGTAGTTCCAGCTCTTGTAAGCGAGAGACCCTATAGTCTTCATCACTGATGATGTTTTGCAAAGAGACCCGTAAAGAGGGTAGCTCGACCTCAATAGGCAAGATGGCTTCAGAACCATAGACGAGTGAATAGGGTGTAGCTCCTGTGGGTGTACGGACACTTGTGCGGTAGGCCCAAAGTGCAGGATTAAGTTGAATATGCCAATTACGACCAGCATCATCGACTGTCTTCCTTAGGATTTTAAGGATTGTTTTGTTAGACGCCTCAGCTTGGCCATTACCTTGGGGCTAGTATGGTGTGGAGAAATGGTGGGTGATATGGAAGCGGTCACAAAGTTCACGAACATCCTGATTTTTGAAGGGACGTCCGTTATCAGTGATAATGGAAACAGGAATACCGTATCGGCAAATGATATAGTTGAGGATGAATGTAGCAATTTGTTTTCCAGTAACTTGTGTGAGAGGCACGACTTCAATCCATTTTGTAAAATATTATGTGGCAGTGATAATGAATTTATGACCATTGGAAGAAGGAGGGTGAATCTTGCCTATGAGATCGAGTCCCCATTGACAAAAGGGCCAAGGAGACGCAAGCGGTTGAAGTTCTTGTGCCGGCGCATGTATGAGATCTCCATGAATTTGACATTGCTTACATTTCTTGACAAACAGGTATGAGTCTTTTTCCATATTGGGCCAGTAATATCCAGTCCTGATGAGTTTCTTGGCCAAGGTAGGACCACTAGCATGTGGACCACATATCCCTTCATGCACTTCCCATAACGCAATCTAAGCTTCGTTGCTTTCTAGACATCTAAGAAGAGTGCCATCTAGACCTTGTCGGTATAGGATATCAGCTAAAATGACATATCGAGAGGATTGGTGAATGAAAGTGCGACGTTGGTTATTTGATAGATTAGGAGGGAAAGTATTGTCACGTAGGTATGTGAAAATGGAACCATATAATTGGGATTCGGGACCGACAACGCATAACGTCTCAGTAGGCATGATCTTATATGAAGGGACCAAAAGGTTATCCACCAAGAACTCATAGCGGGTCTCATTTGGAGGTAGATCGATTAGTGAAGCAATTGTAGCCATGGCATTTGCGACACGATTCTGCTCTCTTGGTATCTGCTCAAAGTCTATTTTTTATGAAATTTTGTTTCAGACCATCCACCATTTGTTTATAAGGCATTAGCTTCTCATCTTTTGTTTGGTAATCACTAGTTGCTTGACGGATAACAAGTTGGGAATCCCCAAAAACATGAAGTTCCTGGATCTTCCATTGAACTGCAATTCGTAATCTTGTTGTTAATGCCTCATATTCCGCTATATTGTTAGTGCAAGGAAATGATAAGCGGTATGATTTTGGTATAGAATCTCCCCGAGGAGTTATAAAGAGGATGCCAGCTCCTACCCCATGCTGCGTATATGAGCCGTCAAAGTATAGTTGCCATGGCTTTGCATGTGACATTGTCAAAATGGATTCATCTGGAAATTCTGAACTCAAAGGAACATCATCTATCATGGGAGCATCTGCTAATTGATCTATGATGGCTTGTCCTTTTATTGCTTTTCTGTCCACATACTCGATGTCGAATTCACTCAGTATCATTACCCATTTGGCCAGTCACTCAGTAAGTGTTGCCTTATTGAGAAGGTATTTCAATGGGTCTATCCTTACAACTAACTTTGTCTTATGAGTAAGCATGTAATGTCATAATTTCTGTGAAGCAAAGACCACAGTGAGGCATGCGCGCTCAATTGGTGTGTAGTTTAGCTCATATCCCACCAATGTGGGACTGATATAATATACTGCTTTTTCCTTGCCTTCAGCAATTTGTTGCGCTAAGAGTGCCCCCAATGCTGTTGGAGTAGCTGAAATGTATAATAACAGTGGTTGATTTGGAACTGGTGGCATCAGAATTGGTAGATTTAAAAGATAATCTTTGAGTGTCTGGAAAGCCTGTTGACAGTTGTCATCCCATTTGAATTTGATGTTTTTATGTAGCAGGTGCTGAAACGGATTACACTTATCTACCAGTTGTGCTATGAATCTTCGAATGGACTGGAGTCTGCCTTGTAAGGATCGAAGTTGACTGATATTTCTTGGTGGTTGCATTTCCAAAATAGCTTTGACTTTTGCTAGATCCGCTTCAATTCCTCTTTTGGATACAATGAATCCTAGGATCTTCCCAGAGGTTACTCCAAAGACACATTTCTTAGGGTTTAATCTTACTTTGTATTTTTCCAACCGATCAAAGGCAACTGAGAGTATGTCCAAATGGGTATTTCTGTCTATTGATTTGACCAAGAGGTCGTCAACATAATCTTCCACTGTTACATGCATGAGATCATGAAAGATAGTAGTCATGGCTCTTTGATATGTAGCACCTGCATTCTTTAGCCCGAAAGGCATGACATTCCAACAAAAAGTTCCCCATGGACAAGTAAATGATGTTTTGTGTTGATCCTCGGGTGCGATCCTTATCTGATTATAACTAGAGAATCCATCCATTAATGATAGCATTTCATGACCTGTTGTGAGATCAACAATCAAGTCAATATTTGGTAATGGGAAGTCATCCTTTGGACAAGCTTTGTTGATGTCTCTGAAATCTGTACATATTCTAATGCTGCGATCTGGTTTACTGACAGGTACCAAGTTGGAGATCCATTCAGGGTAATCAATTGGGCGTATGAATCCGACATCCAATAACTTCTCAAGTTTTGCTTTGACTAGTAATGCCACTTGTAGATGCATTTTTCTTAATTTCTGTTTCACTGGTTTTGCCCCTGGTTTGACTGTTAGATGATGCATTACCAAATCCGGATCCAATCCAGGCATATCAGCGTATGACCAGGCGAAGTTGATTTGTCGTTCTTTGAAGAAACTTATGAATTTTCACCTTTCGGACTCTGTCAGTGATTGAGCTAGGAATATGTTGTGTGGAACCTCTTATGTACTAATGTTTGTTTTGATAGTCTCCTCTACCAACATGGATGACTTTTTTTCATATGATGCTAGGAGAATGTCGAGCCTTCCATCTTCGGGCACCTCAGAGAGGTTTTCACCCTCAGATACGTCCTTTCTTTTTACTTTTTTGGAGTCAGATAGCGCCACAATGTGGTTTTCACCATAAGACCCTTGATTTGTTCTTATTTTCACATTTTTGCGACTGGAAGGTCCGACACCCTCGCCAAAATATGCCACGCTATTGAGTTCTATGGTGTATCCTGCTTTATGGTCTCCAGGGGGAAGATCATCTCGTATGCCTAGATAGTCAATGAAAGTTTCATCATTTTGGAATGTATCCAACTATGCGGGTCCTTCATGATCCCAGTCAATGAGTTGATGGTGAACAAGGGGAAGGCGGTTAATGCCCTCGAAGTTAGCAGGGCTAAGAGTGAAGATGTGGTTATATTCGGGTATGTCAAGGTAATTATTGAGGTCATCGATGGCACTCTCCTCATCAGTCTCGATCACGAGCGAATCCAAATTATCATTACCAGTAGCGCGTTCCAGAACAGGTGTTCTCATCCTATGTGATTTCAACCTAGAACCTTGAGACAAGGACTGTGTAGACTCTTCATAGGTTGTTTCTTGACCAACTTTGAATTTGTTATAAAACTCCTCCTCTTCTGTGGGTTCACCTGGTTCTCTGAATGTCTCAGTGAGCTCGTAGTCACTGGAAGACTTGTCGGAACCCCATTCCCATTCATTGGAATCTGTGGAATAGTGATTCTCTTGTTGAATTTTGGCAGCTTTGATTTGTAAGGCTTCTTCTGTCCTTTGGAAAATAAGAAACCAAGTCCTTTCGAGCGTTCCTTCTTGAAAGTCAATTCAGGTTGTAAAGGTTCAATGATGCCTTCCTTTCATAACCCCAGAGGGCTTTTTCCATCATACCCGAATTTTTGTAGAATTTTGAGGCCTTTGCCATATTTCTCACATGGAAGATTGATGTGGTCTTGTGTTTCCTCTTCATTGTCCCTGAAAAGCATTTGGTATAAATCTTCCTCTTCTAGCTCACCCCATTTTTGAAAGGTAGTGGGATCCCATTTGAGTTTCATGATGGAGATTTGCTTGTTAGGATGTGGTCTTCCATATTCTTTTGGGGAACTCATGACTTGTCTTAAGTACATGGTCTGATTGAAAGTATATTCTCCCATGCCTTTGTCCTGAAACTTACCTTTAAGCTCACCTTGTTTGGATGTCGAAGGTTTTAATGACTCAAGATCAATGTATGCCGACGAAGGAACAGCTTCCCGATTACTAGGAATGATGGTCTCAGTCTTTGATTTCAGGTTATTGCAATATATGAATGGATTAGGATCGCTGTTAACTGTTACTTCCACTCCATTATGAGGAAACTTAATGCATTGGTGATATGTGGATGGGACTGCCCTCATTTCATGGATCCAAGGACGTCCTAGTAATATGTTATAAGTGATATTTAAATCCAGGACTTGACAGACCACATCCTTTGTAACTGGCCCAACTCTGAGAGGTAAGATGACTGTACCCTTGGATGAACGCTCTTCATCATCATATGCCTTAATGGTGATCTTGTTTGTAGAATTTATAGCTTTATCAGAATATCCCAATTGTGTGATAGTGCTTAATGTGCAAATGTTTAGAACTGCTCCTCCATCTATCAGGACTCATTTTATTCGATGTTTGTGTATGAAGGCTTCAATGTGTAATGGTGCATTATGTGGTTGACTTACGGAGGCATCATTGGCTTCTGTGAAAGTAAGGGAGTGTGGAATGGAAAGGTATCCCACCATGGCTTGAAACTGGTCCACGTTTAGATCAGTAGGAACAACAGTATCTCTCAAGATTTTATCAAGAATGGCTTTATGTGCGGGAGATATGCGTCATAGTTCAAGGATTGAAATGAGCGCGGGTGTCTTCCCTAATTGTTCTACAAGGTCATACTCAGGTTTGGTTGATGAAGAAGTGGTGTTTTTAGTTGGAGCACCTTGCAAAGTTATTTTACCTCGGCAGGTTGTAACATGACATTCAGAGGTAGGTTCGGAAGAAGATCCAACACCTTTTAGGACAATCTTGGGTCTCTAAGTAGAATTCTCAGACGCTTTGTCCTTGATGATAATAGTAGAGACATAATTGTCCATCGAGATGTGATTGATAGTTGAATCATAGTTGTAGGATGCTCTGGTATAGTTGGTTTGATCATTTGTAGCTTTGGCTTTTCCCTTGTCATGTTTTGGGAATGGTTCCTTAAACATCTCATGTTCTTGATTGGAGGAATGTCCCTCAATCTCAATATCACCTCTATCAATGAGATCTTGTATGATGTTCTTTAGTCGATGACAATTTCCTGTCTTATGACCCTTTCTCTTGTGAAATTCACAATACTCATCATCATTCCACCAATTTGGTTTGACCTTTGGTTCATATGGTGGGAAATCTGGAATTGTGATCACCTTGTTTGCCACTAACTTCTTGAAAACTGACTCAAGTGGTTCTCCCAACGGGGTATACTTCCTTCGTGATTTGGAAGTTTTTTGAGTATTCACTTGATTGTTTGTAGAACTTGATCCCAAAAAGATGAATTTGGGTCGCACTGTGTTGGCATCAACAACACCATCATTGACTGTATTCTTGTTTTTATTCCAAAATCTTGGCTTGTCTTTTCCTTTAAAGTCATCTTTGTTTTCCTTGAATATTTTAATGACTCCTTGTTCAATTAGGACTTTTTCTATCGCTAAGCCTTTTTCAATGACGTCCTTGAAGGTGGACAAACAAGCTTTCCTTAGATCATAGCCAATGTCTTTGTTAACATTTTGTGTGAACATCTCTACCATTTGTTTTTGTGGAATTTCACAAGAGCATCTGCTGGCTAGATTTCTCCATCTTTGTAAGAATGAGGCAAAAGATTCTCCCTCTTTTTGCTTGGTGCTGCACAAAGTAGTGACTGATATGTCTGTCTCTATGTTGTAGGAGAAATGTTGGATAAATGCCTCTGCTAAGTCACCCCATGACTTAATTCTAGGTGGAAGTTGGGAGAACCATTCCATAGCTTGATCACCTAAGCTTTGTGGGAATAATCTCATCAAATATGTCTCTTCTACTGCTACCTCAATGCAAGCTGTGAAAAATTGTCTTATGTGTGCCTTAGGATCCCCTTTTCCTCTATACTTATCAAATTTAGGCGTCACAAAGTGTGTAGGAAAAGGAGGCATTGGAATGCTCTTGTCAAATGGATAAGGACATATGTCTCTCATTGTGTATGTTGGTTTTGGTGTATTTATGTCCTCCATTTTCTTTTGTAAGTCCCTGATTTGTTGCTCCAAATTGCTCTTAGGTGGAGATCGACTTCTTGGACCATACCCCATGCTTGAGGCACCAATTGGAGGAGGAGAATGTTGCATATATGGATGATATTGATCATACACATGTTCATATGGAGGAGGTCTGTAATGATGCTGTGTATATGGACCACTTGGTATAGATTCATGTTGAGGAACCCCATATCTATTTTGCGCATGTATACCATATTCTACAGGCATGTCATGTTCCATTGTGTTGCCCCCAAATTTGACATGAGGTTTCCTTGTGTCCAAATTTTGAGCATGCCTTTGAACATCCAATTGTTTTGGTGGTTGATCTTTAGCATTAGTATGTGATTGAGCATATTTGTCTGCATAAGACTTCCATAATGGTCTACGAAGGTAAGTATCATATGTTTGACCATGTGGATGTGGGACCTCTGGTTTTTGAAGCAAAGCTGATGGTGATTCAAGTACCATGTGTGGTCCTCTATTTCCTCCACTATTAGGTCTCCTTTGATCCATATTGGAGTGAGGTTGTTCCAAAGGTCTATGTTCCATTATTTGAGACATGTCAAAATCATGAGGTATCTTGGTTCCACTTTGTGCCATCATTTGTAAGAAGTATTGTCTATCCCTCCTCATTATTTCCTCAACCAATCGATTGAAATGGGGATTCATAATGGATTCTTCCACATCTACTGAATGTACTGAAAAGTTGTCCACATTGTCATTTTGTGTAGCATTGTTGTTTATAGTGTCCATGTTCTCAACATTTGGAATGTTTCTATAGACATCCATGTTAGGTAATGTAGTATGATCAGAATTGAAAAAGATATCATTGTCATACTCATAAGAACTCATGTTTGCGGACTCTTGAGCCTCTTTAGTTTCTCTCCTAGATTTTTGAAGATGGGTTTCAACCATGAACTAGGTATTGACCAAGATGTGTGAGACTAGATGAAAAATGGAAAGAGTATGGAAGACCAAGAGTTGGATGGAATGTAAATGAATCTGAGGTGTACTTGCAATGTCCAAAGTGTAAGACCAAGTATGTATGTAGTAGAGTAGATGTGACTTCCAAAGAGAGGATAGTTTCTCTTGATGAGGTAAGTTGACCTTGACTCTAAGTAAAACCAAATGAGACCCAAAGGTAAGAAACCTTGATGAGGGACCACTTAGCAAAGTGTTGTTGTATGTAGTGTGTTGACAAAGTATGATGAGGACATGCAAGTGACCTTTTGACTCAAGTTTAGACAATTGTGAATGTAGTGAGAGATGTAAAGAAATGATTGACTTTATGAGACCCAAGGACAGGTTGACTGCTAAATGAAACCCTGGAGAAATGACCTAGGAAGCTCAAGAATTCCGAAACTGATTGTGTTTGTTTGTTGAACTGTAACAGTTTTTTCAATTCTGGACACAGACGCGCCTGTATACTTCACAGACGCTGCTTCCCGACATAGACGCTACTATATTTAACACAGATGCATCTCTGCGATTTTCTGTCAAATGTAATGTTTGTTGTTGGATCACAAATGCGATTCTGCCCTGCACAGACGTGGCTAGACAACACAGACGCTATTATACCCGACATAGACGCGTTTCTGCAAATTTTGTGCAATTTTTCCAATCTGTGAAGTTGTTTTGTTGTGACCAAATCTAACTGTTTGACTATTTTTCATGACAAGAGGACAGAGTGTTGATGAGGACTCAATTTTTGCAAGTGTCTTAGACTCCAAAATGATTCCAAGAAAGTGTGTTGTTTGATGTAAAAAAATGTTTTGCATACACTTGAAGACACAAAAGACATAATGTTTTGCTGTTTGGTCTTGAATGTTTTGAATGTTTAAAATAAGTCAAGCACAATTCTTATGGCTGGCCAAGATAATAGTTGTTGATCCCACATGGGGTTTTACCCCCGAGGCTACGCTATTCAGAGCGGATACTTAGATGCTTGACCTCACTGGCTCCACCCTCAACACTCACTTCTCAAGTTGGCCAAGCATCAGTCCCCATGAAAACTCCCCATGGCGAACTTTGTATCTCTACTAAGAACCGTATGTGTGTGGGCCGCTACCAGAGGTTCAACCTCTTGCCCCAACAACTAGAAGGATTTGGGCCTCTAAAACAAAAAGGTGCTAGTAAGGGCATCCGCTTGTGTGGCCATACATGCGGCACTTTTAGCTCTGTAAATACAGAAGGCTCCCAGCCGGTAGGGGTTATGCCCTACAACTAATCAAATAAATTTGATCAAATGGGTTTATGGGGAGACATAGTGTCGGTATGAACTAATCAGCACACGTTATTCATAGTTTTCACCATGAATACATTTGATTATAGTGGTTTGGATGAGGTGGGTTTTCCTCGCTACCACTTGGGTCGTTCTCTTCTCACTAGTAGTCCTAATGACCACACGGGAAGACAGGCCCTCTAAAGATTAAACAAAAAGAGCCTATTGCTCAAGACACAAAAGACAATGATTCAATTTTAGTGCACCAATGGAAGTATTTGCTAGTCTATGAAAACAAGGCACACAATAAAAATCCAAAACCCTCGCCAAGGATCTGCAACAAAGAGTTGTTAGTAGTTTGGATTTATTTGAAATAATCACCCCTTCCTACATGCACACAAGTTAGGTAAATTTTAAAACCCAAAAGACTTTATGAAAATAGGGGCCTTCAACCAAACGATTTTGCTTCCAAGACAAGCTGCACCAGTTTTGTTAGTCTAGATCTAAAAATGTTAGTCCAAAAATAAACCAGATCTGAAACCCTAAATGCAAAATCTGAAAACTGGATCAATGAAAAATGCAAAATTTCAAAACTGGTGAACACAGATGCGGTTACCCTCTACACAGATGCGCCTCTGTGACACAGACGCGGTTCTGTGAATCACAGATGCGGATAAAAACCACAGACGTGCTTTCCCGACACAGACGCGGATAAAAATGACTCAGATGCGTTTCCGTAACACAGACACGCCTTTCGGAAACCTGCAAAATAAAATTTTGTCGAAAACACGGACGCGATTCAAGATGTCGCAGACGCGCCAAAAAATAAAAAATGCGATCCGAAAGTATGCAGACGCGAAAATGTCGAAAATGTTGTCGGAAATGCCAGATTTGCAACTTCAAACACAAAATCTACAACCAAAGGTTAAATGCAAAAGGGACAAGAGTCCCACCGGGCATGCCAAAATGTATATGGTGAAAATGGATAACAATAATAACAATATTGAAAGGCTAAATGAATTCAACCACAAAACCCTAGCCTAACAACAACAAAGATCCACCATAACATATGAAGATTACCTAAGACAATGCAAAATCACATGAAATCACAAAGATTATACCATCATATGTCCAATAGGGTTTTGATCTCCATTCTTCCTATCTCCATTGATCTTGCTTGATATATTTGCTCTCAGATTTTATGTGCACAAGAGCTCAACAAAGAACGGAATGTGGTTGCAAGTAGGATCGTAGTGTAGTCAATTGCATAAATTGATTCATTAGCATGAATGATTAGGATGATTGATTAGGGTTTGATAATGAAGGAAGCATCTCCTTATATAGAAGACACTATATGAAAAGGAGGGATAAGATTGAGAGGTGTAAAAGGAGGTCGGCTATGATTAGAGGGTAGGTAAAAGAAATAATAAAATAATAAAAGGGGTAGGTAGTGTATAAATTAAGAGATGAATGACACGTGTCATAGGTAGAAAAGGTTAATGAATTAATTAAATAAATAAATATTTATTTAATTAATAGAAGAAGTAGGATAATTAAATAAATAAAAATATTTATTTAATTTAGGAAAAGGATAATTTAAATAAATAAATGTATTTGTTTAAATGAGAAATAAGGCTAGAAGAGGATAAATGAATTAATTAAATAAATAAGGATTTATTTAATTAATAGAAGAATTAAGCTTAGATAATTAAATAAATAATATTTATTTAATTAGACTGGACAATTTTAGGTGTCTACACCAAGTTCAGAGTGTTGTATGTGAATATTTGAAATAAAAGAAAGGAATTGTTAGCTGAGCTACAACGGGTTAGAAAAGAGAATGGGAGCATATTTGTGCTTTCAAAAGAGGTTACCGAGCTCACCACATTGAACCCTGCCATTTCGATGACCAAAAAATTAGTAGCACATCCTAAAGAAATTGATCTTACCTGGCGAGAAGCCTTGGAGTGGAAAGAAAGGATCTACCATGATTATATCAGTGACATTGATGATGCTCTAAAACACTATTTGAATGATATGTTGAAAATAAAGAATAATCTTAGTGCTCTGGATGTTGATCTCATGGATAGCTTTAAGGAGAGTGTATGAGAACTTGGTAAAATGATGGGCCAGTTCAAAGAGAATTATCGTAAAAACATCAGGGACCCTCAGAATATTTCTTTGGAATCCTTCAAGGGATTGTCTCGCTTATAGATGCACACTACCACCTTTGAAAATGAGATGGATGAAATCAAAAATTTTCCCATTGCTGACGAGTTGACTTCAAAACGGATTAAAAGATTGTGCATCACAACAATATCAGAGGATCCGAACTTGGAGCTAATCATGAACAACTACCGTGAGTACAAACAAAGGCTCAGGAGGTGACACATGTTGACCAAGAGGTGGAGATCATTGGTGATAATGAACGGAAGATGAATAGGCGGGGGCAGTTTCATAGTTTTACTATTTTAATTGCTTTTCTTGAATATTGGCTTGGAAGCCAAAAAGACCTATTTTAAAATAATGGTTGTCTTCAAGAAATCGTTTCTCTGAATCTTCTAAATAGCCAGACTTATTTTCATTTTAGGATCTTTTGGGAAAACTTTGTTTTACTCTTAAGAACAAAAACTTCTTCAAGCATATTTCTATTTTTACTATTTTGAATATAAAAATTATCTGTATAATGCTTCTGGATTTGATTGCATCAAAAAAACTCACACAATCAATTCTAGAAGCATTATACAAATAGATTAATGGATTGTGGAAATCTAATGATATAGAAAATTTGTTGGTGGTTTCAAATATTCATAATCTTTGAATTATGGTGTGTGAATGCTTTCTGTTCTTTCAAATGGTTATCAGTGGATGCATCTATATTTGAGATGGTGAATGGTTTAAGTTTTCTATTGTTGCAAAAATATTGTCTTTGAATGGTATTTTGTAGCAACCTAGTTGTTTCAAAATCTTGGAAAATCTAAAAAAGTTTGTATTTATGCATGCCTTTTCAAAGCTTTCTAGTTTAAAGCTCTTTCCTTATTCGCTTTCCGGTTAAAATCATTTATGTCAATTTCTATCCATTGAATATTATTTGAAGGTAACTGCCACCTTGTAAAATAAGCAAAGAACCAGTCGATAATTAGTTTATTTAGTCTGGTTCAACTGTGGTTATATTTGTCACCTTTGTAGGCATCCAAATATAGAGTTAGGTGATAAATCTGTTAACCAACAAATTTTTGGCGACTCTACTGCGGAATATAAAAACCAATATTATGAAGCATCTATGGAGTAGTAGTCAATCATGGGTTTATCAAGTCAGGTTGCACCCATGTTACAACCTAATATAGATTGGTTGGTTTATAATCAGGAAGACTTTGTTGTAACTCTTCGACACCTTGTTTAAGAAAAGAGGAGGACTATCTGTCAATATCACAGAGTTAATGTTGTTTTGGAAAAAGAAGAGGAGTTTGGAGAAAATGTTGTGCATATGGATGTTGCTCAAGAAGGATTATTTATTCTAGTTGAAGAGGTTAACCCTTTACCAGTCCTTAGAAATAATTAAATCTTCCACCTAAGTAGAAATTGGCAACTCTGAGCCTTATTGTTTAGTAAAATTTTGGCTTCCAAAAGATACACTAGGGCTGATAAGAAAAAGGGGATTGTTGATAAAGATTTTGAATTCTTAGAATTTATCAACTTTTCGGCTTTCCCACCTAAATGGAGAACTAAGATTGTTAGTATACCTTCTTCTCCTCCTAAATCTAATAGACCTACACCTACCAACTCACATTTCCTTAGTCAAATCCTTGTATTGCAGGGTGCCACGTTACCCCTCCAAGTTTGTTTCCCAATCCCTACTATCCAAGTCATGGCTCAACTTGTCCCATGGGGCTTAGCAATAGGTCCCATCATATTTTCTGTTGGAGCCCAACCCCATGATTTGCCCAAAGGCATTAGGAAAATTATCCCCAAGTTCAATGAAGTGGGGAAAATTTCTCCCGAGGAACATTTAGAGGCTTTCTTTGTTGTGTCATCTATCTTGGCAGTGCAACACGGAGAAGTTGCAATGGGGTTGTTTGTAGAATCTTTGTCTGGTCTTGATGCCAAATGGTTTTATTCTCTTCTTGATGGTTGTATAAATGATTGGAATACATAGAGGACCGAGTTTGAAATTAGATTTAAAATAGCTAAAGATGATTCAGTTTTGCTTGGTCAGATAGGTTCTATGAAGAAAGAAGTACATGAAACCATAAGAGATTTTGTGGCAAAGTTCAACAAATTGTTTAATAGAATCACCACCAATATGAGGCCCGGTGAGCATTTAATCAAGTCCATGTTTATCAACACCTTTCCACCTGATATAAGTTTCACCATTAAAAGGGAGGGTGCTGCTAATATAAAGGATGAATTTAATTGATCTAGTGATTCAGAGATAGCCAATGATATTATTACCTTGAAAAGGAAAATTCCTAAAGGTCCATCGACCTCTTATCAAGATTCTCCAAGAAGGGATTATAATTATCAAGGTATTTAGAATAAAACGCTCTCTATAACTAGTCCAAGTCATAGACTGGCAATTGAAGGCCCCCCTTCTGCCTCCTTGTCTTCAAATGTGAGTAATCATTGTATTTTTCATTTGACATCTGATCATGATGGAAGTGCTTTCCCGAAAATGATAAGATATATGCAGTTGCTTTCTACAAGTGAGCATGCCACAGAGCCTTATGTAGAGAAGCCCAGTTCATCCAAGGATGCTGGTGTAAATTTATTTGAGTACCTGCTTGGTAATGTTAATGAGGAAGATGCATTGGTAAAGGTGAATGATCCTAATTGTGTTGTGTTCACTAGGTCGCAATGTGCAAAGGGAGAACAAATTGTTTCCTCCTCCACCCCAAAATTTCTCTTAACTAAACAAAAGAAACTAGACCAAGGAATTCCCAAAGAATCTCAAACCAAGGTAACTCCTACTTCTATCCCTTTTGTATTGAATTCTAGTCCCTTTGATATTATTGAGTCTTGTAATAATACAAAGATCCAAATCTCCCAAGCCAAATGTCTAAGGCTTAATCCCAAGGAATTGGACAAATTGGTTAAATGTGTCAAAGAGGGAACCCTATCACCTCAATGCAATGCCCAGTTACCCTATGATAATGAATTCAGTATGGAAGAAAAAGTGTGTTCCAATTCTAAGGATGGTCCTTCTTGTTTGCAAGACCCTTCTACTAAGCTAGAGCCTTTTTATGTCTCTTTGTTTATTGTTGGCTTTAGGTTAAGCAATTGTATTATTGATTCCGATGCTTCTGAAAATGTAATGCCTGCTCAGGTAGCCCAAGCTTTAGGTTTATCTATTAACTCTTCCCAAGGGAAATGATACTCTATGGATGGCTCTGTAGTCCCAATCATAGATCAAATTAAAGACGCTCAAGTAGCCCTTGCAACTTTTCCCAAAAGAAGACTAAAATTAATAATGAGTGGTTGATATACTTGCCAACTACGAGATGCTTCTAAGTAGGAGTTTTTGTAAAGATTTGGGAGGAGAAATTCAAATGGATTGGTCCCACACTTTGATTCCACTTGAAGGGAAGAAGATGTGTCTTAACCCTAATCCAAAGCCAAGTTTATTGTACTGAAATCTGGACACCCTAGAGCTGACATTTTATTTTTGGAAACCAGGCATGACACCTATATGTGCTCATCAAATACTCATGATAGTTCAGATCAGGTCACCCCTAACCTAAAGGATGAGTTATGGACACTTGATTTTGATGGAAGTTGTGTCAATTCTGGATCAAGAGTAGGAGTTGTCTTAGTCTCACCAAATTATTACAAGTTTCCTTACACCTTTAAACTAGAATTTTCTAATAACAATAATACTGCAAAATATGAATCTTTTCTGCTTGGTTTAGGATTAGCTAAAGAAAATGGAATCAAACAGTTGAAGATTGTTGGTGACGATGAGTTGGTTGTCAAGCAAGTCAAAAAGGTTTATATTGTGAAGAATAGTCATCTTAAGCATTATAGAAATAGGGTTTGGGATTGCATTGAATTCTTTGATGTCTTCTCAATTGAATCTGTTCCGAGAAGCCAGAACACAAGAGTTGATTCATTAGTTGTTTCGGCCTCTTTACTCTTGTTCCATCTTGATTTTGTAGATAAGACTTTCCAAGTGGAAGTAATATACAAACCAAGTGTGCCTAATAATGTTGATAATTGGCAGGTGTTTAATTATGATAGACAAATAATTGAATTCCTTGAGAATTTTAAGTCTTTTGCTCACTGTTATTTTGAAGGGGTTGCTAATGAGAGTAATGAAGTGTTGGAAGATGAGGTTATTGATTCTGAAGGGTAAGAGACAAAGGTAGTACAGTTGAAAGGAAATAAGATACCAAAAGGATTGTTCTCTCTTGAGGATCTTTTCAATAGGCAAGATCAATATCTAAAGAAGAAGAATAAGTTTTTCCCCACCTCTGTTGAATATGATCGGGTCAACATTAGGACCGAGGAGAATCCAAAGCTAGTCTGTATTGGTAAATGTTGCTCTCCTAAAGAAAGGGATAATGTTATTCCTTTCTTTCTTTGTTATCAAGATGTATTTTCTTGGAGTTACGTTGACCTAAAGAAATTCAGAAGTGGTAGTTTCTAGCATAAAAACTAGTGTCACACCTTTCAGATGGAAACAATCTACATACAATCCCAAAATTACTGACACAATCTTTACTAAAATTGAGAAGATGTGAAATGCGAATATCATCTATCCTATTCATCATTGCACATGGGTTGCCAATATTGTTCCTATAAAAAAAAGAATGGGGAAATAATAATATGTGTTGATTTCAGAAATTTGAATCAAGCTTCTTTAAAAGATAATTATCCCTTGCCTATCATGGACCATATTTTGCAAACAGTTGCAAGTTCAGAGATGATGTTTATGCTTGATGGCTTCTCAGGTTATAACCAGGTTGAAGTTGCTCTTGAAGATCAACATAAGACCACTTTCACTACTCCTATTAGAGTATTTGCTTATCATATAGTGTCATTTGGTCTTATCAATGTTGGTGCCACCTTCCAGAGGGCTATGGACTTGTATTTTGGAGATTTGAAAAATAAAATCATTGTAATCTATTTGGGTGACTTGATGGTCTTCTCTAAAAAGAGAGTTAATCATCTGCATGATTTGGAAGTAGTTTTGCAACAGTGTAGGGAGGAAGGTATTGTTGGTAGTGGGCCAACGTCCCTTGCGGGGATTCACGACATGGTTTAACAGCCTTATGTGGATTCTAAAAGTCTAGTGGTTGTATTGGGCATTGACAGGTTGATCTTTTGGTGCAACGACAACCCTAGCTTGTAACAAGTGATATTAGAGCTTGGTCACAGGTTCGAATCATGCAGGCCATGATGAGTGGCGCTGGGAGGGGGATTGTTGGTAGTGGGCCAACATCCCTCATGGGGATTTGTGACATTTTTTAACAACCTCCTGTGGATTCTATAAGTCTAGTGATTGTATCGGGCATTGACGGGTCAATCTTTTGGTGTAACGACAACCCTAGCTTGTAACAAGTATCTCTATGAATCCTAACAAATCTGTTTTTGTCATGATTGAAGGAAAAATCTTAGGTCAAATTGTCTCAAAAGAAGGAATTAAGATCGACCTTGAAAGAGTGAAGACAATTATGCAATTGAGCTTACCAGTGAACAAAGATGGTGTTAGGTCTTTCTTTGGTCAAGTGAATTTCTTGAGAAGGTTTATTTCTGGTTTTGTTTGAGTTGACTAAGCCTATTGCAGAGATGATGAAAAACCATCCTTCCTTTAAGTGGATTCCTAAGGGAAAATAGTCTTTTGAAGACATAAAAGTGGCGATTGTGAATGCACCCACCCTAGTATATATTGATTTCACTAGGTTTCATTATATACTCTTATGCCTCATAATACACCTTGTCGGCTATATTATTGCAAAAGAATGAACAAGGCATTGAAGCCCCAATATATTTTATGAGTATCCATCTGAAGAAGTATGAGCTGAATTATTCTCCTCTTGACAAACATGCTTATGCTATAGTCAAAGCTCTTAAGAGCTTTAAGTATTATATTTTACACTTCCATGTTGTTGTTTTTGTACTAGAAGTAGCTGTGAAAAGTATCCTTACTCAACAAGAAATTGGGTGTAATAAGAGGGTCTCTTGGATAGCCAAAGTGCAGGAATACGATGTGGATATTAAACCTACCAATTTGGTTAGGGGAAAGGGTGTGACTAAGTTAATTACAAAAAGTAAACCCTCTGAGGAAGAAATTCACCCATTGGTGTTGTTTACCAGCACAACAGATGAATGGTTCTCAGATATATCATACTTCTTGACGTATGGAGATTGTCCCCCTCACTTATCCTCAAAGGAGAAAAGGAATTTGAAACTCAAAGCTAGAAGGTACGTTCTTTGGGAAGGTAATCTATATAAAAGAGGAGTTGACAGTACTTTCTTGAGATGTGTAGACAAGGAACAACATAAGAAGTTGTTGGAATTCTTTCATAATGAGGCATGTGGCAGTCATTTTTTGTCTTTGTAACAACCTTCAAAATTCTTTGTCAAAATTTATATTGGCTAGGTATGTTCAAAAATACATATGAATGGGTAGCTAGGTGTGAAAAGTGTGCCATATTTACTGGTAGACCTCATTTATCTGTATTACCCTTGAGACCTATTGTGATTAATGAGCCATTCCAATAGTAGGGCATCGATTTTATAGGCCCAATCAATCCACATTCTTCTGCCAGACATACCCATATTTTAATAGCTACTGATTATTTTACCAAATGGGTAGAATCCATCCCTGTGAAGCATACCACTTCTGAAGTGGTGTGCATTTTTCTGAAAGAAAATATCTTGGTGAGATTTGGAATTCCCAAGAAACTAGTTGCAAACAATGCCAGTTATTTTTCATTAGCTGAAATTACCTTGTTTTTCTACGAGAATGGTATAAGCCCGACACACTTCTCAGATTATTACCCTCAAGGGATTGGATAGGTTGAGTCTACCAAAAAGAATATTGCTTCCATCATCAAGAAATTAGTGGATGAGAATCAAAGGGAATGGCATAAAAAGCTATATGGTTCTTTGTGGGCTAATAGAGTAACATATAAAAGGGCTATAGGCATGTCTCCTTTTCATCTTGTTTATGGAGGGGAGAGTGCTTTACCCTTGCCACTAGAACTCTTTGCACTTAATTTGCAAAAGGTTGTTGAAGATGAACAATTTCAATCTACAGTGGAGAAGAGGATCATGTACCTGAATAAGTTGGAAGAACAAAAGGATGTGGTGATAGAAAAAATTGCTCCCCGCCAACAAATGGTTAAGAAGATATTTGACAAGAGAGCTATGTAGAGGAATTTTACAGTCAGAGACATGGTACTTCTTTGGGACAAGAGGAGAGAACTAAAGGGTTCACATAAGAAGTTTGATTCATTATGGAAGGGACCTTTTCAGATCAGACAAATCCTTGGCAACAATGCTTTTCTGTTGGCCTATCCTGATGGTACTCCATTACCTCTAGCCTATAATGGGCAAGATTTGAAAATATTCAATTAAAGCAGTGTCGTCCCCTTTGTACATAGTTTTGTTTTCCTAGTTAGTTTGTTGTGCCTTGCTTTTTTTCATCTCTGTTGCCCATTGAATAAGGCTTATGCCAAGTTTTCTCTGGATCCTCTGCATCCTAAAAGTCCTTGTCCCCATTCAAAGCCAATATGTTGCCCCCCCTTTTTAATTTTGGGAACAACATCTAAATTTTTTCCAAGTGTTTCCTTATTGCTTTATGTTTCAAGCTCACTATCATGGGCTTTATGATTTTTCAAAGTCTTGTCGCGTGATGTGTCTATTTGCCAAGCTTGTCGCAGGGTTAGGAATTTCTGAAAGTATCCAATCGCCCGATCTCCCATTGTCTTATGCTTCGGTCGTTGTAGCAGGAGTTATGGAAAGTTTGTAAGTCCCAACCATAGGTTAATAAGTTCATATTTTCCCTGACTAAGCGACTTGTCAGTCTCACCTAGGTCTTGAGGCACCGCCTTTGTGTCAAGTTGTTGTACAGACTAACATTGTTTGCCTTGTCAGCGGGAACACGCCAAAATAAAAGGACTATTTTAAAAGGCAAAGTAAATGCACCATTTAAGGCATGTCACATCACTCGAGGACACAGACGGGTGGCGGATAATTTTTGAACCAACTCTCATTTTAGAGTTTTCACAAAATGCGTTATCTAGCTTGTGTCCATGTAGAGTGTGATACAAAATCACTGGGCATGTGTGCGAGACATAGAGGTTGAACAATTGAACCTATAAACTTTCCTACAAGAGCTTGAAGGAGATACGAGAGCTCAGTTGTGGGAAAGAATTCTTCAGTGTGGCTTGGCTTTCGCAACTCATTTTCTGACTATCATACCTTGTGTAGATTTAATTATTGCATGCTTTGAAAGATACAAACTAGAGATACAAGAAATCTGAGTAGATGGGGGTAGGGTTGTAGCATAGATTAATGCTAAAAGTGTCTCTCGCACTTTGTGCCTTCCTGAGAGAAAAGCCTCTGAAGACATGTTCATTCTAGCTAGTGAAGAGTATTTCAAAATGCATGGAGATTGGTGTATGAACTGCATTGCCAAAAATTGGTTGAAGTTTCAAAAAAGAGGTAAGTCTCAATTGCCTGCCAAATTGAAAAGAATGCATTTAAGGATGAATTTGCAAAGATTATAGTCCTTATGTACCGTTTTGTAGAGAGTGCTTGCACCAATTCTTTTGAATTCTAGATGTTCGATTTTATCCTAGCAATTTATGCTCCCAGGAGTTTTATTGGCTGAGCTTCTATCATTAGCTATCATTTGCATGAACAATAGTGGAATTTTTGTCAGTCCCTTGCCTTTCATATGTGTTCATATTTGATTTTCATACTAGCTAGTCAAGAGTCTATTTGGCAAGGTTGGAATTGCATCATACTCTCCCTGCATTTGCACTTGTCTACCAGAAATTTCCCCAGCTCACCGTGTGTAAAGGGTATGCAGGCTTTTTCCCATGTCAATGATGTTTTCTTGATGGGTATGATTAGAAAACTAGAAAGAAACCCTGCTTTACGGATTTCTCGTGACTCTGCTACCTTTGTGATGAATTTTGGAAGTTTCTTCACCCAATTCGATAGGTCCACATACCTTAGAATTGGGGGTTTTGAAAAGGCCCTGTTGAAATTGCCTCGATTCCCATCTGATTATATTGTTTGCTTGGAAGTTTATCACTAGATGGCTGTGGTGAATGTTAAATATCTAAACATCTGAAAGAAAGGATACTCCTTCCCATTGTCTACACCTCATTTCTCTTGCAAAACAAATGGCGCCACTAAGGTCGTGGAAACAATTCTAGAGAAGTTTCATTTTCAATCTCTGCCATCTAGAAATAGTTTTGATAGCAAGGGATATGTGAAGCACAGTTTGTATGGAGCCAAGGGTTATATGCATTGGCCTAAACTCAAGGATTTATGGGAATATTGTTTAGATGATGTTGAAGTGTTCAAAAGAAGTTCCATGAGACTTTCTTTGTAGAAAATCCAGATTCTTGGTGTTTCTTTTAATGTTCCTGATGATGTAACTAAAGATGAGGTCATTTTGGACCCAAAGTATCATACTCTTGTTAATGCGGCCCCCACAGAAATTGATTGGTCCAAAGAGGAGGTCTCAGACCTAATTGTTTGCACTGCTCCAGTATTGAGAAGAACATTCAACTAGTTAAATAGCAAGTGGAAACAACATGTCAGCTCCTCACAAATCCAAAGGTCATCATCCCATAGAGAGAAAGGGGTAGTTTCCTCTTTTGTTGTTCTAGCATAAGCAGCCAAATCTGCAGATAAGTTACCAACCCAAAATTCTCAGTCAAGCAACGATGGGGAGAAGCCTAAAGAAATTGTTGCTAGGCTAAAATCAACCTATGAGCAGGATGATAGAGTTACGCCATCCGGAAGGAAATCTATGTTGGCACTATGGATATGTGTGGCATTGATGTTTTGTTAGTGATGTCAACACTAGCTGTTACTGGCAGACAAATTTACATTTGCTAATATGGATGGTTACCAGCACACAGGTTACTGGTATAAGATCTAGTGTTACCGACAGAAGAGATTATCTAGTTGGCACTTCTGGCATGTTTGGATCAATAAAGCATATTGGATTTCATGTGTTATATGCTCCATAAGCATGTTGGTATTGGCTTGATAATTGGATGTTATCATAAACACTAGTAAACCCTTACCAACATTGGTTTAAGGCTTTACCGATAGAGCTTTCATTGAGGAATCGTGACAGGATGCACAATTGGTCTTGGTGCAACTTCTTCAAGGATTTCAAGATGCTGAAGATGTTCGTTGATTGTGCTTCAATTGTTTGAAGACATTGCTTTGGCATGGTGGACTCAGAATAGGTTTGGTACCTATCTAGGTTATGGATCGATATCATGTTAGCGTGTACTCTACACGTTACCTGGATGATTCGAGATGATTTATGGATTTATTATTATTGTTTTGATCTTAAGATGACATGGCATATCATTGTAATAAGGAATTATGTAATGATATTATTGTAATATCTTTAGGTGGTCAACCTAATTGGTTTAGGCCTTAGGGTTTGTATAAATAAGAGGTAGAAACTCTTTGTAAAGTATCGTGGTTATTGGAAAGGTCATGGTCAAGGAATGTAATGTGCGAATATTATAATATCATTCAGGCAGAGGAGTTGATCGAGCATTGATGATTGAATTAGTTTTAGAAGAGGATTTAGTCCTCCGACATTGAGCTTAACTGGGACTATAATCAGGCATTGTAAATGCTATTTCCAACAGTTCACTCTATTGGATTGTTGTCCATTTATCTTGAGAAAGTTTCATCCTCTCTGTAGTCAGTGAGACTCTTTTGTAATGAGAAGTACGCTCTAGGTAGTGTGCCTTCCTACAAGTGTAGACCCCTCATTGTAACACATACTTTCTACAGAAGTATCATCTGAACGTGGGTAGGCTTCCCACCGTGGTTTTTCCCTTTCTAGGTTTTCCATGTACAAATCATGGTGTTATGTGGTATGATTGATTTGCATTGATTATTCGGTTAATTGTTAAGTTGTATTGTTTACCGGAATCTGTTTCTATCGACATCTGTTTGTGCTTTACCGGTACTTGATCTGTTTAAGGTTATATTGTGGATTAAAAGTTCTAATTTGTTAACAACTGTTTCACCCTCCCCTCTCAGTTGTTCACCAATTATCCTAACAATTGGTATCAGAGCTTTGGTCCTCTTTTGCAGAAGCTTAACCACTTGAGGTAGATCCTATGATAGCTAACATTTCTAATCCAATGGCAACTATTTTTAGAAGAGAAATCCCTAAGCTTGATGGAACAAATTATGGGATATGGAAAATTTGAATGGAGATTCATCTTAGATGTATTGGCAAGGATATTTGGGAGATCACTGAGAAAGGATACACACATTATGATCAGACATCCGGCAATCCTGCTCCTGCAGACCTGGACAAGAATATTGAAAATGATTGCAGAGATAGAGAAGACCTCTTGTGTGCACTTACTAATCAACAAATCATGGGATTGACTAACAAATCATCGGCTAAGGTTATATGGGACAAATTGAAAACTTTGCATGAAGGTGACCCTACAGTCAAAATTGCTAAACTTGATGGTTACCGGGTAAGGTATGAAAACTTGAAAATGGAAGAAAATGAAAGAATTGCTATGTTTATGAAAAGAGTAAATGAGATTGTTATGGGAATTCAATGTTGTGGAGGATTTATAAGTGAAGATGAAATAGTTTCCAAAGTCTTGAGAGCCCTTCCACCGGCTTACAAGATGAAGGCAACTGTAATTAATGAGTTAAGAACAATGGAAAACACTTCAGTCAACATAGACATTCTGATTGGGAAATTTTCTTTTGAGCTTGAAGAATTTGGATCTTCTAGAGTTGTAAAGTCTGAACCTTCTTTTCATGCATCATTGTCAACATCTACCGACAAAAGTGATTGGAGAGCCCTATATGCAAAAGAATTGGAAGACATGAGGAAAGAAGATGAAGAGCATGAACAACTTGAAGCCTTATTTTCTAGAAGAGTACCTAAAGGTCCAACTAGAAGTAAGTATGAAGGAAAAGCACCTTTTAAATGTTTTGCATGCAATAAGATTGGTCATTTTGCATCTATATGTCCTGAAAGGAATGCAAGGTTTGAGGAAAGAGTTAAGAAACTTTTAAGCCTAACCCAAACAGATATAGATTCAAGAAAAACAAACATTGGGGTATGTGCACAAATATGGTGGCCAAAAAAGTGTACACCACCCAAAAAAAACATGGAAAAACAAGCAGCGTGTACGCGGTTATAAAATTTGAAATGATCGCGTACGCGCTCAGGTTTGTTGTTCTCAAACCTAGAGAAGGTAGCGCGTATGCGCTTCTTTTAGGAAAAGTAGTGCGTACATGCTACCTTTAGGAAAATGAGCATGTACATGCTACTTATAGGAAAATGAGTGTGTACGCACTACTCATCCCTAAAAGACCGCATACGCGATACCTGTCAAAAAATATTTTTTTTAAAAAACTGGGTCTTATTTTCCCATGACAGCCGCGTTTTTATTTCCTTTTTTCTTCATTTTCTTTGCTAAACTGTGAACAGGGTGCTATATTTCTCCTCCAAACTGCAAACGGGGTGCCACATTTCTCCTCCAAACACTATGGATCAAGGTTAGTTTTTGTTAATTTTTGTCTTTCTTTCCCATTTCTTCAATTTGTTTTACGTTTTGAATTGAATTTCATTAATTTTGATTAGGTTTTTTATTTTTGTTTCAAAAACCAGATTCTTCTAATCCACAACAAGAACAACAAAATGCACCTCCTAAAAACCCACAAGATACACCCTCAATTCCTCCTTTTGATCGCACACTTGAAACATAGGAGAAATTAATTAATCAATTAGGGCAAAATATGTCTAAAATCAATAGACTGATTGATAAATTGAAAACATCTAAACTTGAGCATCATAAATCCCTCACCACTAGCCTAGAAACATTAGCTAGTGGTGCCATAGTTGTTTCCACATAAATTACCAAATGGGGAAACTTTACGGATAGGTGTAGTCAATTCTATGTTGATGGGTTATCATACGAGGGAGTCAAAAACAAAAATATTAGTAAACAACAAATATGTGCCCTTTTTGTTTATCCTAAAACTGGTCAGTCGTTACCTCTTAATGCAAAGAGGTTTCCCATACATTGGTGTACCAATGTGCAGATGAATAATCTTTTTTGGCAAAGGTGGTGGACGGTCTTTGATGATCCACCTTGTAATAATTATGAGGTGCCATTGTATTTTTTGAGAAAATTATATTGTGAGTTTGTTCTCAATGTGTGGCCAAACTATTTTGACATGAGAGAGTTCCATGGTAGAGGTGGCGGCTCTACCCAAGATAGCCCTGGAGCCCGTAGGCGATTACCCACGGAGAGTTGCTACCCCCTAGCACCCAAACCCAAGGTGCGTCAGGCTGTCCCAGTAGAGCTGAAAGAGTTGATGGAGCTACAAACTCTTCAGGTGGCCATAGCGTTGATTGGTGCCATTATCTAGCATGGGACATCATTATCACAGCCTATTGTACTGGATGATGAGCCATTAGTTTCTCTAGGTGGCAACAAAGAGCCATCCAGCATATGTGTGTCAGTTGCTCGGGGATATGTTCAGGGATAGATGATGTGGCTGGTGTAGATGGATCCACACCTCATTTATGCATGATTTGTGGGAGTAGATGTGAGGCCCGCACGGCTGAGGATTTCATGATGACAGATGAGTTGATGGACATGGTGTTTGCCCATCAACGACAGACACAGGTGTGTTGATTTGAATTCATAGCATTTTATTTATCAGTCACTTTAAATTTGTAATTACATAAATGAATTTTTATTTATACATCGATTTAAATTAAGACAAATAATATGCATTTTAGGATGCAGCAGCGGTATCCCATACTCCTCCCCCAGTTACTACAGCTGCAACTTTGATGCCTGAGGTATAAATTTTGTAACATGTTAAAATAGAATAGTACACTTTGAATTAAAAAAAATACAACATATACTAACTATCTTTAATTTTTGGTTTGTAGGTGTTGATAGGGGATCAAATGTCCTAGATTGATGACATCATGCTCTCAACGATCGATTTTGGCCTACAAAGCTATACGGTATCATATTTTGTACAACTCTTTTTATGTATTGTTTTGATGGAATATGCAAGTCATTTCATTTTAGATTTTTTAAATTATATTTAATATATTATTTGTACTAATATCTCATGTTAATTTTGTTTTTTTAGGGTACCCCCTCCGCGTCTAGGGCTTGTCTTAAGAAAAAGAATTCCTTGAAGATGCCAAAACATGGGAAGAAGGTAATTGAACACATTTTTAGTTGTACAATTGTTTGAAAATGTTGAAATCAAGTATTAATTGGGATTTGTAGATTGATTAGTGTATTTTGTCTATTTTACATGAACAACAGCCATTGAGCTATGTGGATTTGTTGAATGCACCTGATTCGCCCATGGATCAAGTGAGGGCGGAGGTATGTATCTCTACTTTATTTTCTTGATTTCATGATTATATGCACGCGTACATGTGAACTTGTGATATATTATAATCTTATAATTTTTTCATACAGGAAATATCTATAGTTGTTTCGTCAATGGCGAACCCTCCTCTGTGCACTGGAAAAGCATCTCAAGATCCGGTACACTTTTGTTTGATATATTACATTAATTTTTTTTAACCTACAATACTTATCATTATATTAATTATATTTAATCTTTGATCATTTTTTGTATAGGTAATAGCGATAGTTTCTCCATCGATGGTCAGCCATCCTCAGTCTATTGAAGAAGCATCTCAAGCACGGGTACGTCATTGTTCTCTATATTATAGCTTGTAAGTGTTTTTGATATATTTATATTAGTACATTGTATTAATTGTACATTTAATCTACAATAGACCCCTTCGCGGTATGACCATAACATGGATGCTTTTAAGTATGTCTTCAAGAAAACTCCTAAGAGTGACAAGGAGAGGAGAGCGAAGACATTAGCTCCTAGATCAACCAATGAGGTAATCTACATTTCAACTGCAAAGCAATTATAGTTAAATGCATAGTTATGTTGTTAATTGTGAACTATTTTCTACAAAAGAATTCTAACTTGGCTTTTGAATAATGGTTTTGTATCCATCTACAAAGCTACGTACTGCATCGAAGAGGCTTGATTTTGATGATCCACCACAATTTTAGGATCATATAGTGTTAGTTTTGGTCATAGAATGACCAATACATGTAGATATATTCTACATTTTTATTGTCTATCGATTTGGACATGGCATATGCCACATTTTTGTAATACTTGTATTGACTTGGCAGACATGCCTTTTATATATATATATATAAATGTTGATATTTGATCCAATAAATGTGTACTGAGTTCATTATTTTTTATTCGTTGTATTTTGTGGTTGTCCTTTTATAAATTTAATTGATCATTTGCCTATGTAATCAACAATATGAATATAAACAACAAAAATATATGATATAAAACATTGCAATCATGGAATATGTTTTGATAAAATTTCTAAAATGTTGAGTTAACCCTACCAAACTCCTTGTATTCAGTTCATTATTGTGTATTCGTTGTATTTGGTGGCTTCCCTTTTATAAATTTAAATGAATATTTTCATATGTAATCAACAATATGAATATAAACAACAAAAATTGACAATATGAATATAAACAACAATATGTGTTTGGTGCGAGAGCACCCTCAAGCTCGCAATGGTCAAATTTTGGTTGTCGTGTGCACAAACCAAAATTACGAGCACATCTGGGTGGGTAGGTTTATGCTAGGCATGCCTCTGTCATGCATCCCAAAGCGTTGGAACGTCGAGAATCATACCTTGTCGACGCGATCTCTCAAGTGCCTTGAGTCCAAAAAATTGTCAAACTTTGACAGATTGTTTCTTCCAATCCAGGACACATATGATTGATCTATTTGAACCCATGGGGTTGTGTGAGGCTCATCTACAATGGCCTATCTTTATTTTTGACGACTCAAAGCCATTTTCAATTGGTAGCATTTTTTCGCTTGTTGCAAAAATCGTTAGTTGCATGCAATGCAAAGTTGCAGGATTGGCTAGAATTGATTTCGTTCATCGTGTGCACAAACCGATGTCACGAGAGTATCTAGGTGGGTAGGTTTATGCTAGGCATGCCCCTGTCATGCATCCCAAAGCGTTGGAATGTCGAGAGTCATACCCTACCGGTGCGATCTCTCAAGTGCCCTGAGTCCAAAAACCTGTCAAACTTTGACAAACTATTTCTTCTGATCCAGGACACATATGATCAATCTGTTTGAACTTTTGGGGTCACATGAGGGTCCTCTACAATGACCTGTCTCGGTTTTTTACGACTCGGATTCATTTTCAATTGGTAGCATTTTTCGCCTGCTACAAAAACCATCAGTTGCATGCAATGCAAAGTTGCAGGATTGGCTAGAATTGATTCGGTTCGTCATGTGCACAAAACGACATCACGAGTGCATCTAGGTGGGCAATTTTATGCTAAGCATGCCCCTTTCATGCATCCCAAAGGGTCGGAACATCGAGAGTCATATCCTACCGGTGCGATCTCTCAAGTGCCCTGAGTCCAAAAAATTGTCAAACTTTGACAGATTGTTTCTTCCAATCCAAGACACACATGATCAATTTTTTTGAACCTATAGGGTTGCATGAGGATCCTCTACAATGGGCTATCTTTTTTTTTTATGACTTGGAGCCATTTTCAATTGGTAGCATTTTTTTGCTTGCTGCAAAAACCGTCAGTTACATGCAATGCAAAGTTGCAGGATTGCCTAGAATTGATTCAGTTCATCGTGTGCATAAACCGATGTCACGAGCACGTCCAAGTGGGAATTTTTATGCTAGGCATACCCCTGTCTTGAATCCCAAAGCACCAAAACATCGAGAGTCGTACCCTACCGGTGCGATCTCTCAAGTGCCTTGAGTCCAAAAAATTGTCAAACTTTAACAGACTATTTCTTCCAATCCAAGACACATATGATCTATCTGTTTGAACCTGTGGGGTCACATGAGGCTCCTGTACAATAGCGTATCTCAGTTTTTTATGACTCAGAGCCATTTTTAATTGGTAGCATTTTTTCGCCTACTGCAAAAACTGTCAGTTGCATGCAATGCAAAGTTGCAGGATTGGCTAGAATTGATTCGGTTCATTGTGTGCACAAACCGACATCACGAGCGCATCTGTGTGGATAGGCTTACGCTAGGCTTGCCTCTGTCATGCATCCCAAAGTGTCAGAACGTCGAGAGTCATACCCTACCGGTGCTATGTACAAGTTGCTTGACAACTTTTTTGACAATTTTTTTGACAATAATGACAATTTTTGCTCAAATTGTATCTAGTCTCAATCTATGACCCCTATGACCTGATAATGACTCAAATAATTCTCCATGATTATACAAGAATCAAGAATGCTCATGATTGACCTTATCACATCACATCTAATCAAAACATAGTCACAAAACATTGACACAAAAAATAGTCACAAAACATTGTCACATATTATTCAAAATTTTGCCTCTAAATATGGTCAAATTAGCTCTTGGCTATTTGATTATACAAAAAACCGTCTTGCAAATCATCTCATGGGATTTTATACAAAATTTGGCATTACAATATGTGCGATTAAGCTCATTGCCATTTTAATATACAAAATTTGGCATGTACATATGTACAAATCAGCTCATTGCCATTTAAATATACAAAATTATGCCCCTCAACATGTAAAAATCAGCTCATGGGCATTTATATATACAAAAAATGAATATAGAAAAATTCATCAATGATTTATATAAAATTCTCAAAATCATTCTACTTTGAACCGTAGAATCAATCAAGTGAGCCTTCGGGATCGACTCTAACCTGTATTGTGTCAAGTATTGCCTCGTGGTCAAATTCATGAACTTTCCATAAAATCTTGTTATGAGGTCTACCACGATACTTCATCAAATGAATATTTCTTGCAACAACAAGGTTAGAGAAATGAAGAATATGTCTTTATGTTTCAAAGTCCTCGAACAACCAAAAATCAGAATTCTTGATAGGGTATCTCCTAAGCCATGTTCCTGTCACGACAATAGACCCTATTGGGTACTCAATACCCTCTTCGTTAATGATTGTGGTTGTCAATTTTCTTTTTGGCTCAACACAATAACACAAATAGTAATTCGTTCCTTCTTCATTGTTCTCTTCTACAACAACTGCATACACATGACCTGTATTTTATAAAGTGTTAATTAATACCAAAAATAAAGTGTGATGTACAACAAAATGAACCAAAAAGAATACTTGCAAAAAAATTAACTCAAAAAATCACCTGAATCCACTAGGTCAGATACATGGTCAAAATCCACTGATGTTTCCATCTAGCTCAGTTGTGGTGCTCTGGGAATTTGCTATGTATCAATGGGAACCAACAGTCTACAAGACCATTTGTGAACCCGCTCTTGTGATTCACATTCTTCCCACAAACAATACATGCATGAAGAGAAAAAACATACCATCTCTCTCGCATAAATTACCAGTGAACTTGAATTTGAACTCATAAATGAGTGCATGTCACTCGATCCTGCAACTGTACAACAATCTAGATAGTTTTCAATGTTAGATTCAGTGATCAACCAAAAATATCTATGAACCATTGATGTACCTGGATTACCTAGACCATAGACATACCATCGCACAATTGTTCTACATCTATCAACTCAACACCACCTTCGTACTTCAATTCTTCTCTAGCTAGTGCTCTTTTTACACTTGCTCATGCACCATCATGCTCTCCCTTACCATGTCCAGCCTCAGTGAAATTCCAAAAATGTTGTACATCACTTGTCATATGCATCCTTGTCAACCAATAAAACATCCTTGCATTCTTGAATTGTGCGGTGCAATTATTTGACCATATTAAGTGTCGGTTGTATCGTATGTTCCTTTCCCTTAAACTATCATAGAAAACTTTAAAGCATCCTTGTAAAAACTCTGATGAATGAGTATGATCATCACTTATGTATAAGTGATACTCTCTTACAACCTTTCTATCATCCTCTATGCTATCATTTGCATGCATGAATGCTATGTGTACAAAAATAAAAACTTGTGTAGAATGATAATACATAGATTGCACTTCATTTTGAGGTTGTAGTGTATAATTTTCAGCAAAATCAACAATAGAAACAATGGTGCCAAGAGGAAATGTGTCCTTAAATAACTTGAATTGCTCATCTAACCATTGAGCTCTATGTGTATGCATTATGTACTCATAAATTAGTTTCTCTTGAAACATTTTCATAAATTCAGCTACACATAAGTAGCGTGTACGCGCTCCTAAGCCTAAAAAATGTTATGGCAGGGTAGCAAACTAATAAATTCAGCTACACATAAGTACTGTGTACATGCTCTTATGCCTTAAAAAAGTTATGGCAAGGCCGTGAACTAATAGGTTCAATACCCCATAAACGCTATTTATAGTAGAAAAAATGTGAATGAAAAGGGAGGGAGGGAGACAGAGAGAGAGAGGGAGAGGGGGGAGAGTAGAGGGAGGGAGAGAGGAGGGGGTAGAAGGGAGGGAGGGGGAGAGGGAGAGAAGAAGGAGGGGAGGAGGGAGATGAAGGAGGGGAGGAGGGAGAGAGAGAGAGAGAGAGAGAGAGAGAGAGAGAGAGAGAAGGGGGAGGGAGAGGAGAGGGTTGAGGGAGGGAGAGAAGAAGGGGTATGGAGGAAGGGAGAGGGAGAGAGGGGGGGAGAGTAGGGGGAGGGAGAGAGAAGGAGGGGGAGGGAGAGAGGAGGGGGTGGAAGGGAGGGAGGGAGAGAGGGAGAGAAGAGGGAGGAGGGAGGGAGAGAAGAAGGGGTATGGAGGAAGGGAGGGGGAGAGTGGGGGGAGAGAGAGAGAAGGAGGGGGGAGGGAGAGAGGAGGGGGGTGGAAGGGAGGGAGAGAGAGAGGGAGAGAAGGAGGAAGGGGAGGGAGATGAAGAGAGAGAGAGAGAGAGAGGGAAGGAGGGAGAGAGAGAGGGAAGAAGGGAGAGAGAGAGGGATGGAGGAGAGAGAGGGGGAGGGAGGGATAGGTAGAGAGAGAGAGAGGGGGGGGAGGGAGGGAAGGTAGAGAGATTGAGAGAGGTAGAGGAAGGGGAGAGAGAGAGAGAGAGAGAGGAGAGGAAGAGAGAGAGAGAGACCATAACACAAAATGACTCCTAACAACATCTAAGGGGTCATAGGGTGTCCTAAGGGATCATATGACACTATATTATCCATTAGCACACCATAGGATGTATAACGACACCGAATAGTGTCCTAAGGGGTCATAGAACGCCATATGACCCTTTAAAACACCATATGGTGTTGTTATGGGTCATATGGTGTCTCGAGGGGTCATATGGCATCATATGACGCCTTAGGACACCATATGGTGTTGTTATGGGTCGTATGGTGTCTTAAGGGGTCATATGGTGTCCTAAGGGGTCATAGGACACCATATGATCTCTTAGGAAATAATATGACCTCTAATGACACCTAAGGGGTCATATGGTGGGCTAATAAAATGATATGTTATTTAAAGTTATGAATAGAATATCATACAATAGAACACCGGTAGTTTAGTTTTGATATAGCTAAGTTAGACCATTCTCAGCATAAGAGAGACTCCAAGCAAACAAAAAATGAGGCTTCGCTAAAAAGCAAGTGTGAGAGCTTGACCTAACCCTAAGAGTATTGCCTTTCTAAATCATATGATGCTATTAAATTTGCAAGGTTATAAGACTGATCTCGATTGTGACTATAGGAATTACACACTTGATTTCTTTCATGGGTATGTACCCTTCCAAGCCTTTTGACAAGTGATGATCATCATATACTACCACTTCCATGCTTACAACAAACTTTAATTTCTTTAGGTGACAGGAATTATGTAACAACATGGGAACTCTCACATACCCACCACTATCATTCTTTAGGACATCATCTATGTTACTCTCCCCCTTCTCTTCCTATTGGTTGTTTCCTTTTGAAAAACATATTGCAGGTACTCTGACTCATCATTTTTCTTTGTTGACACTATTTTCCACATTTGCTCTACTCATTAAAAACACATTCGAGAAGAATATTGTTGTAGGTTTCCTTGTTTGTCACGGTAATGCACCTGTGGTTCAATTTCAGACCCTATTCCTCTTATTCAATATACACACACAAATCCATCAGTCAATTTTCTTAGGAGAGCATACATGATAAAAATCAAAGAGGAAGTTGCAGACAAGAAATAAATTCACTTACTTCTATAGAAGTGTAGACACAGTTGCAGTGGGGTATGGAGGGAGGGTGGGAGAGAAGAAGAGAGAGAGGGATGGGGTATGGAGGAAGGGAGAAGGGGAGAGAGGGAGAGAGAGAGGGATGGGGTATGGAGGAAGGGAGAAGGGGAGAGAGAGAGAGAGAGAGAGAGAGAGACCATAACACAATATGATCCTTAGAACACAATATGACCCCTAACAACATCTAAGGGGTCATAGGGTGTTCTAAGGGGTCATATGACACTATATTATCTCTTAGCACACCATAGGACTTATAACAACACCAAATAGTGTCCTAAGGGGTCATAGAACACCGTATGACCCTTTAGAACACTATATGGTGTTGTTATGGGTTGTATGGTGTCTCGAGGGGTCATATGGCATACTATGACCCCTTAGGACATCATATGGTGTTGTTATGGGTTGTATAGTGTCTTAAGGGGTCATATGGTGTCCTAAGGGGTCACAAGACACCATATGACCTCTTAGGAAACAATATGACCTCTAATGACACCTAAGGGGTCATATGGTGGGCTAATAAAATGATATATTATTTAAAGTTATGAATAGAACATCATACAATAGAACATTAGCAGTTTAGTTTCGATATAGCTAAGTTAGACCATTGTTAGCATAAGAGAGACTCCAAGCGAATAAACAACGAGGCTTCACTAAAAAGCAAGTGTAAGAGCTTGACCTAACCCTAAGAGTACCACCTTTTTAAATCATATGATGCTATTAAATTTGCAAGGTTATAAGATTGATCTCGACTGTGACTATAGGAATTACACACTTGATTTATTTCATGGGTATGTACCCTTCCAAGCCTTTTGACAAGTGATGATCATCATATACTACCACTACCATGCTTACAACAAACTTTAATTTCTTTAGGTGATAGGTGTTGTGTAACAACATGGGAACTCTCGCATACCCACCACTATCATTCTCCAGGACATCATTTGTGCTACTCTCCCTCTTTCTCTTCCTACCAGTTGTTTCCTTATGAAAAACATATTGCAAGTACTCTGATTCATCATTTTTCTTTGTTGACACTATTTTCCACATCTGCTCTACTCATTAAAAACACATTCGAGAAGAATATTGTTGTGGGTTTCCTTGTTTGTCATGATAATGCACTGTGGTTCAATTTCAACCCTATTCCTCATATTCAATATACACACACAAATCCATCAGTCAATTTTCTTAGGAGAGCATACATGATAAAAATCAAAGAGGAAGTTGCAGACAAGAAATAAATTCACTTACTTCTATAGAAGTGCAGACACAGTTGCAATGGGGTATGGAGGGAGAGAGAGAGAGAGACAGACAGACAGACAGACAGACAGACCTTGTATGCGCTCGAAAGGGGGAGACAATACACTTATATGTGTATATATATACTTAATATATTATATATTATTATATACATATATATATATATTATATATTATATGTATATACACATATTATATATACAATATCATATTATACACACACCCAAAATTTAAACAAACTTAGCGCGTACGTGCTATTTATAGTAAACATAGCGCATACACGTTGTTTATAGTAAAAATAGTGTGTATGCGCTTCTTACACCATAATTACCCCATACGCGCTTTTTATACCATAAGTACCCCATACACACTTTTTATACCATAAGTACCCCGTACATGCTTTTGACTATTTAGGCTTGGATATAGGCCTGGATGACAAAGCTACGGTTTGGAAGTTTGATTTCCCTCCATTTCTCTCATTTTTGATGTGTTTTATTTTATCGACTTTGTCATCATCAGGTTTACACTTCATCAAGTGGGTATTTCTAAAATTGCCACCGTATTTTCACCCATCTTCTGAGATTTCTAACCATATAAGTTTTTTAAATTTGAACAACAATAACATATTATTATTGAATTTCTTTTACCAGTGTCTCCATAGTTCTCACAGACATAGGTGCACCATTTTTTTAATAACTTTTGATATAATTATCCAAATTTAAAAATATTTATATATTATTGTAGTGCACTTGATTATTTTTTAAAAAAATTAAAAAATGTATTTTCAATTTGTTTAGTGCAACTTATGCTTCGCGCACGAACAAGTACCTAATTTTCAGGATGTGCTCAATTGGAAAAATCATTAAAAAAAAATACTCAACAAAAAAATACACATCTTCTAGTGCTCACTCTTAACTATCTATCTGCTAAAGGATTTATCAAAATACTAAATCTAACTATGACTTTTTTGATTCGCACGTCAAACACTATGTTATGTTTTTCAAAAAAAATCAAGGTTTGTTTTTCGTGCACGAAGGATTTGACCCCCTTAATCTTATCCAATTTTGAAAAAGTTTAGTAGTTTGGAAACTAGATTCAGAGTAATATAATATTTGTTCTTTGATTATCTTCATATCTTGAGTGGATGACTTTCAAATTTTGCCTCCAAGTTCAGGTTCACCTGATTTCAGAAAAAAAAAAAAAAAAAAAAAAAAAAAAAAAGGTGTCCACTTATACCCCCCTTTTTGACCACCATCTTTGTGCACTTACCCATTGCTACATAGCAGACGAGGAAGGAGTAATTGATGACTCTAGAGATGAACCGATAGAAGACTCAGCTAGTGGATCTGGAAATGGAAAAGAATGGGTGTTCTATGCTTTGAAGGAAGATGAACCAGAACCGGCTATCAAAAATGAAGAGAAGGCCCTAACAACAAAAGTTGAAGATAAGGATGAATGGGTAATTGATAGTGGATGCTCACATGGTATGACTGGAGATAAAAGGAAATTTTTGTCCCTGCAAAAATATAATGGTGATCAAGTCATATTTGGAGATGACAAGGCATGTATGATCAAAGGTAGAGGTATTATTTATTTGGATGGCAAGCATAACACTGATAATGTCTATTATGTAGAAGGTTTAAGACATAATATTTTGAGTGTTGGTCAATTAGTTGATAAGGGTTTTCAACTTCAGTTTAAGGATAGAAAATGCAAAATTATTAACAAAATTGATTTGGAGATTGCAATTGGTATTCACACAGGAAGTAACATCTTTCACTACACTAGTAATAAGACATGTTTGACTGCTCATATTGATGAGAGTTGGCTATAGCATAAGAGGTTGTTTCATGTTAATTTTGATTGTATTGTAAAGATCAGTTCAACTAAGGTAGTTAGAGATATACCTAAGATTATGAAGCCTCATAATCTAGTATGTAAGGAATGTCAATTAGGTAAGCACGTCAGAAGTTCTTTTAGAAGCATACATGATAAATCTAATGATGTACTTGATTTGATTCACACTGACTTATGTGGTCCAACAAGGACTAGAATCTTTCAAGGTGATAGGTATTTCATGCTGATTATCGATGACTATTCTAGAATGATGTGGGCGACTTTTCTGAGGGAGAAGTCTAAAGCTTTTGAGAAATTCAAGACCTTTAAAGTGAAGGTTGAAACAAAAACTGGATTGAAAATCAAATGTCTAAGACCAAATCATGGTGGTGAGTTCACTTCTCATGAATTTAACAGTTATTGTGAGACAAATGGACTTAGGAGACAACTATCTTCACCTAGGACTCCTCAACAAAATGGAGTAGTTGAAAGAAAGAACAGAACCATTTTGGATGCAGCTAGATCTATGATGATGGAAGCCAAATTGCCTCATATCTACTAGAGAGAAGCAGTGAGTACAACAATCTACACATTCAACAAAGTTCACATGAAATGTGAAACCGGTAAGACCCTTTATGAACTATGGTTTGGACATACACCTATTGTTAAGTATTTCAGAATTTTTGGAAGTAAATGCTATATCAAAAGAGATGATTCAATTGGAAAGTTTTCTCCTAGATGTGATGAAGGGATATTTCTTGGTTATTCAATTCAGAGAAAAGCATATAGATGTTATAACAAAAGATTACAGAAAATTGTGGAAAGTGCTAATGTGAAAGTGGATGAACAGTACAAAAATCATTCTATATCATATGACAGGGAACCGACAGTGGAAATGATCATAACTGAACTAGCAATGCCTCAACCGGTATAGGAAGCTGAAATAGTTACATCGGCACAACCAGAAAATTCAACTATGACTGATGATCAAAGTGGTGAACCTGAAGTTCAAAAGACTCCAAGGTATGTAAGATTAAATCATTCTGAAGATCAAATTATTGGAGATAGGAACAAGGGAGTAATGACAAGAAGAAAATTGAAAAATGAAGAGGTATGCCTTATTTCTCAAGTTGAACCAACAACTGTTATTGAAGCTTGTAAGGATAAACATTGGTTAAAGGATATGGAAGATGAATTAGATCAAATAGAGAAGAATGAAACTTGGTCTTTAGTCTCTCGGCCTAAAAATAAGAATGTTATTGGAACGAAATGGGTTTTTAGAAATAAACTGAATGAGGATGGTCAAGTTATAAGGAACAAGGCTAGATTGGTTTGTAAAGGATATTCTCAAATGAAAGGAATTGACTATGGTGAGACATTTGCACTTGTAGCTAGAATTGAAGCTGTTAAACTATTTCTTGCCTATGCAGCTTATAAGAACTATAAGGTTTGTCAAATGGATGTCAAATGTGCATTTTTGAATAGTGAGCTTGAGGAAGAATTTTACATTGAGCAACCTGGTGGATTTACACTGACAGATGACAAAGACATGGTTTGCAGATTGAAGAAAGCTTTATATGGTTTGAAACAGGCTCCTAGAGCTTGGTATGCAAGGTTGGATAAATATCTTTTGAAGCTTGGTTTTACTAAAGGCAATGCTGATAGTAATCTATATTATAAGATCACTGATAATGATATTCTAATTATTGAAGTCTTTGTTAAAGATATCATTTTTGGAGGAGAAGATAAACTATGCATGAAATTTGCTAACAACATGAAAAATGAATTTGAAATGTCTATGATTGGTGAGATGAAATTTTTCTTAGGTTTGTAGATTACTCAAACTGACAAAGGCATTTTTATCTGTCAAACTAAGTATCTAAGGAAATTGTTGAAAAATTTTGGTATGGAGAATTCCAAATCAGAAAGTACTCTTATGGCTACAAGTGAGAAATTATCTATTAAGGACACTTCTTCACCGGTAAATCCGACAAGGTATAAATCTATGATTGGTGGTCTATTGTATCTAACTTAGGGTAGACCTAATACTATGAATGCAGTATGTATTGCTTCAAGATATCAAAGTAATCCTGAAGAAAATCATGAATGTGCAGTAAAGAGGATATTCTGGTATTTGCAAGGAACAACAGAATATGGCTTATGGTATTCCAGAAATGATGATTTCATTTTATGTGCATATACTGACTCAGATTGGGCATGTGATACTGATGACAGGAAAAACACTTCTGGTGGAGCTTTCTTTCTTGGAAAGAAACTGGTTTCATGGATAAGCAACAACTAGTCATGCATTTCTTTATCTACTGCAAAAGCTGAGTATGTTGCAGCAGCAACTAATTGCACTCAAGTTTTGTGGATTAAGCAAATGTTGAAGGATATCAAGGTAAATTCTAGTGAACAGTAGTTATCTACTGCGATAACTCTGCAGCTATTGACATGTCCAAGAATCCGGTATTTCACTCTAAGACTAAGCATATTTCAATAAAGTATAACTTTCTGAAGGACAAGGTAGAAGCAAAGGAAGTCAATTTGGTTTATGTGAACACTAAAGAATAGATTGCAGACATATTCACTAAACTGCTGTCTAAGGATTCATTTGAATACTTGAGAGACAGGTTAGGGGTTTCTGCCCCTCTGGCAGAGACTTGATTGATGAAATTTGTCATCAGCCTGGTACGCATTATCAGGAACACTATCCATTCCAACACTGATGAATGGTGCTACTACTCAGGGGGAGTAGTCAGCTTTGAGATTCAGAGGTTTATATCATTGCTTTGATATTTTTGTCAGGTTTCTGGCATTGATGTCAAAGAGGGGGATATATTGATGTGAAAATAAAAGAAAAGTTGTATACATTGGGGAGAGAGATTTTTTCAAAGCCTTACAAAGATATCATTCACTGGGGGAGAGCTATTGATTGTTGGTTGTCTTCCACAGGGGGAGACTTGTTGGCACTAAGGATATGTGTGGCATTGATGTTTTGTCATTGATGTCAACACTAGCTGTTACTGACAGACAAATTTACATTGGCTGATATGGATGATTACCGACATATAGGTTATCGGTATAAGATCTAGTGTTACCGATAGAAGAGATTATTTGGTTGGCACTTCTGGCATGTTTGGATTAGTAAAGAATATTGGATTTCATGTGTTATATGCTCCATAAGCATGTTGTATTGGCTTGATAATTGGATGTTATCATACACACTAGTAAACCCTTATCATCACTGGTTTAAGGCTTTACCGGTAGAGCTTTAATTGAGGAATCATGACAGGATGCACAATTGGTGTTGGTGCAACTTCTTCGAGGATTTCAGGATGTTGAAGATGTTCGTTGATCATGCTTCAATTACTTGAAGACATTGATTTGGCGTGGTGGACCCAGAATAGGTCTGGTACCTATCTAGGTTATGGACCGATATCATGTTAGCGTGTACTCTACACGTTACCTGGATGATTTGAGATGTTTTATGGATTTGTTATTATTGTTTTGATCCTAAGCTGACATGACATATCATTGTAATAAGGAATTATGTAATGATATTATTGTAATATCTTTAGGTGGCCGACCTAATTGGTTTAGGCCTTAGGGTTTGTATAAATAAGAGGTAGAAACTCTTTACAAAGTATCATGGTTATTAGAAAGGTCATGGTCAAGGAATGTAATGTGTGAATATTGTAATATCATTTAGGCAGAGGAGTTGATCGATCATTGGCGATCGGATTGGTTTCAGAAGAGGATTTAGTCCTCTAACATTGAGCTTAACCGAGACTGTAATCAAGCATTGTAGATGTTATTTCCAGCAGTTCATTCTATTAGATAGTTGTTCATTAATCTTGAGAAGGTTGTGGCCTCTCTGTAGTCAGTGAGACTCTTTTGTAATGAGCAGTACGCTCTAGGCAGTGTGCCTTCCTGCAAGTGCAAGCCCCTCATTGTAACACATATTTTCTGCAGAAGTATCATCTAACTGTGGGTAGGCTTCCCACCGTGGTTTTTCCCTTTCCGAGTTTTCCACGTACAAATCATGGTGTTATGTGGTATGATTGCTTTTCATTGATTATCTGGTTAATTGTTAAGTTGTATTGTTTACTGGTATCTATTTCTACTAGCATCTATTTGTGCTTTACCGGTACTTGATTTGTTTAAGGTTATATTGTGGATTAAAAGTTATAATCTGTTAACAACTGATTCACCCCCCCCCCTCTCAGTTGTTCACCGGTTATCCTAACAATCTCCTCTTGTTATTTTGAAGGTATTTACCAACAGATAATTGATGATCATTCTTTCTCTGATTTTCTTGAAATTCCCTCCTCTCCTATGCAAAATACCCCCAACACTATTAATAAAGAGTCAAGACTTGAAACAACCTCTCCAACATGGGTGAAGATAGAGGTAGAGAAGAAAAGGAAAGTGTCCACCCCCATTTCCAGTGAGATAGATACAGTTGCATTGCTTCTACAGAGTTCTTGCAAGCCTAAAAAGGCTAAGCAAATGTCTCAGATCATTTCTGATCTTGTATCTGGTCACCATCTCGTAGATATCGTTGATCCTATTAAAGATGTGAGTACAAGTGATATAACAGAGAATGATTATAAGATCAGTCATGTGGATATGGGACCTTCTACTTTGGAAGGGGACGTCTACCATGTTGACATTTCAATCCATGCGTTGATTAAGAGGGATCAAGAACATAAGAAAAAGAATTTGGAGCTACAATCCCAAGTGCATTCATTGAAGGATTTCATTTTTTTTATTATAGATCTTGCAGTTGGGGAGGCTTCAAGTTCACATGTGCAAGAACTTGATTCAGATATTGTGAAAAAGGTCAAAGGTAATTTAGGATATGCTAAAGTTGTCACTGAATGGATAGATGAACTGCATAGAATTGGTGTTAGCTATATTACCAAGTCCAGAGTGTTGTATGTGAATATTTGGAATAAAAGAAAGGAATTGTTAGCTAAGCTATAACAGGTTAGAAAAGAACATGGGAGCATGTTTGTGCTTTTGAAGGAGGTTATTGAGCTCACCACATTGAACCTTGCCATTTTGATGACCGAAAAATTAGTAACACATCCTAAAGAAATTGATCTTACCTGGTGAGAAGCCTTGGAGTGGAAAGAAAGGATCTCCCATGATTATATTAGTGACATTGATGATGCCCTAAAACACTATTTAAATGATATGTTGAAAATAAAGAATAATATTTGTGCTCTGGGTGTTAATCTTATGGATAGCTTTGAGGAGAATGTATGAGAACTTGGTGAAATGATGAGCTAGTTCAAAGAGAATTATCAGAAAAACATCATGGACCCTCAAAATATTTCTTTGGAATCCTTCAAGGGTTTGTGTCACTTACAGATGCACACTACCACCTTTGAAACTGAGATGGATGAAATGCATAAAAACATTGCCACTACTGACGGGTTGACTTCAGAATGGAGAACAAGATTGCACATCACAACAGTACTAGAGGATCTGAACTTGTAGCCAATCATGAACAAGTACCGTGAGTACAAACAGAGGCTCAGGAGGTGGCACATGTTGACCAAGAGGTGGAGATCATTGGTGATAATGAACCAGAAGTTGAATAGGCGCGGGTAGTTTCATAGTTTTACTGTTATAATTGCTTTTGTTGAATATTGGGTTGGAAGCCAAAAAGACTTATTTTAAAATAACAGTTGTCTTCAAGAAATCATTTCTCTGAATGTTTTAAATAGATGTACTTATTTTCATTTTAGGTTCTTTTGGGAAAACTTTGTTTTACTCTTAAGAATAAAAACTTCTTTAAGCACATTTCTGTTTTTACTGTTTTGAATATAGAAAATTTGTTGGTGGCTTCAGATATTCGTAATCTTTGAATCATGGTGTGTGAATGCTTTATGTTCTTTTGATTGGTTATCAGTGGATGCATCTATATTTGAGATGGTGAATGGTTTCAGTTTTCTATTGCTGCAAAAATATTGTCTTTGAATGGTTTTTTGTAGCGACCTAGTTGTTTCAAAATCTTGGAAAATCTAAAAAAGTATTTGTATTTTATGCATGCATTTTCAAAGCTTTTTGGTTAAAAACTCTTTCCTTATTTGCTTTCCGGTTAAAAACATTTCAATCAATTTCTATTCATTGAATATCATTTGAAGGTAGCTGCCACCTTGTAAAATAAGCAAATAATCAGTCAGTAATTAGTTTATCTAGACTAGTTCAACTGTGGTTACATTTGTCACCTTCGTGGGCGTGAGAATACAGAGTTAGGTGATAAATCCGTTAACCAACACAAGGCAAGGGTTAGGGTTGAATTAGCGTTAAGAGGACTAATCAAGGTCAAGAATTAATTGAGATTCAATTATAATTATGGTTACAGTTGGTGCTCAATTACTTTAAGGTTTAGTGTAAGGGTTTGGATTCAATTATAGTTAAGATTTAATTAGGGTTTAAATTAGGTTAAGAGTTCAATTAAGGTTAAGGTTAAATCAAGATTTAGTTAGAATTAGTCTTAGGGATAAATAATTCAATCAAAGATATCCCTCGACACACTTTACATATATTTCTCTAAAAATAGGTATGTTGGTTTTAGATTGCAAAGCGTCAAGTACATAAGAATATTAATGATGAACTCTTTTAGGTATGCTAGTTTTAGATTGCAAAGGGTCAACTACATAAGAAAATTAATAATGACTTCTTTTAAAATTTATTTAAGAAAGATTGGATGGAGAAAATGAGAGAGCTCTTTATCAAACTAAATTGTAAAGGATCAATGCTTGATAATACAAAAAATACAAGATTTGTTGTCACTTGGCAATGCAAGGAGGTGGAAAAGACCAAAAGAAATTTGAGAAGTGAGGGTTTGTATCTTGTGCATAGCTAAAGAATGTAGAAACTTAAAAGCAATTTATTTTAGATTTCAAAGCATACAATGACATCAAAGTCAACTACGTCAAAAATTAATAATGACTTCTATTTATATTTATTCAACCAAATTTGAATTAAAAAAATGAGAAAACTAAACTAAATTGTAAAAAATAAAAGCTTACAAAAAGATGGATAATAAAGTCTGCTATCCCATATACTAATTTGACTTCCTAATGTTGAAGTCTTCTATTCTATTCTAGCCCCTCTAGATAAAAGAATGTTCCACTAAAAGGTTGCCTTAGCCCATAAGGAGAGACGCGGCAATAGCGTGTCAAAGCTTAGTTTTATAATCCACGCTTTAACTTCACATAACTTCCTAATACATTCGTACCCAACACCCAAAACAGAAAAAATCCTCTTCGAGTTCTCTGCGACCTAAAGAGAAAGAAATTGGCACCTTGAGGATCGCGAGTCAAAGGTGAAAAAAATTCAAAATCGTTTAGTTGCTCTTCAATTTGGAGGTTTCTTTTGCTGTTAAGCGTTTGATCCAGACCTCGATTCAAAATGAGTTTCTTATTCGGGAAAAAGAAATCTCCTGCAGGTAATCCTGTGATTTTAATGCAGAATTCGAATTAAATGTTTGGTTTTTTGGAGTTTTTCTTGATTTGATCGTCTTCGTAATGAACAATTCTTTCAGAATTTTAGAAAATTTATAATGATCCGTGGCTTTTTTGGGTATTTGGAAAGATTTTGTTTTTGTTTTTGTTTTTTGGTTGGGTTGGAAGACGAGAATTTTTGGTTGAAATTGTTTGGATTTGTATGTTTAATTCATGTGGATTTTCCGGTTTGAATTCATGACAGAGAAAACAAGATTAAATTTCATAATAAATGATTTAACTCATTGCATTTGGAAACTTGGTATTATATAGTTTTTTTTGTTGGTTTCACTTGACGTTCCAAATAATTGTTTTCTTTATCGCCTATTTAAATTTTGTTTGGTTTTGGAGTTCAGATCCGACATTTCATGCCGGACAATTTTTAATTTCGGAAATTCTTGCTTGAATGACATAGAAAGAGCTATTGCAAGGAGCTGCCAGGTTGTTAGGGCTTGTTTTCATTGTCATGTAGATTGACCTTGTAAATGGGCTTAAGTCCCCTATATGGTTATTTGTAGAAGGAATTTGGTTTTATGGAAATGGCCTTATGAATTACTAGTAAATTCTGCCATTCATAATTGTATGGATTTTTTTGTGAATTTGAATAATTAATTAATTGCAAAATAGTATTTTGAAGCTCTCTCACCAACCAATCCCTCCAATTCCGGGCTTATCTTAGTTTGACCCTACTCACCCCGTACTTGCTGTATCTACTTGGTTTATGATGACAATTACTCTCTGCTGGTGATCAATTTTCTTTTTTCTTTATATAGATAAATGTGCCTGTTGACTATTGGGGAGTGGGCCTCTCTCTTGCTAGCCAATAATCTTTGGCTGGGATTGATGAATCGATGGAAGTTACCTTCTTTGCCATTTTACACAAGTTGCATTAGCATGGAGGGGTATGCATGCCATGTTTTGGTGCATCAAGCTATATTGAATCCTAATGCTTAGCCTATCAAACCCACTTGTTCTACTCACCTTCAGCAAACATGCCAAAAGGAAAATAATTAAATACCAAGAAAGTACTTTCATTTTCAATGGAAAATCAAATTGAAATTTTTACCATGGGAAATTCCAAATTTATATTGAAACTTTTATTCAAGTTTTCAACTAATCAAGAATCTTGCATAAAAGCACTCATTTTTTGGAGTTGATTGGAGTCCCACAAACATCACACTAAACTGCTAGAACTTAGATGCATTATGTAGTTGTAAGGAAATAATTACAACAACTGGAGCATAAAAATACTTTTACAGATGTAGGTAAATGAACCATGAAGGTCTAAGGAAATAATTACAACAATTGAAGCATAAAAAATTTAAAATATTTCTGTAGTTGTAGGTAAATGAACCATGAAGGAGTGGAGGGAAAAGAGACCAATTTGAGTTAATATGTCAAGAAAAGAGGCTTATAAGAGATATAAAATTTTTATTAGATATGATAAAGCAGGTTTTAAAGGGACCCTGAAACACTTTACACAGAAAAGAAACAGCATAACCTCTGCAAAACAACAGCAAAGCAGTAGTCATCGAACAAGGTAATCCATACAGCAAACAAGAAGCAAACACCACCAGATCCTACAGTTTTTTCAAGATCTTTGCAGCTTCCAGCTCTTGTTGATAAAAAATTTCATGCAGCTGCACGAAGTCCTGAAATTCTTTCCTTTCCTCGTGGCTTTTCTTCCTGTTGCTTCTAGTACTGGCACAGGGTAGAGAAGGAATTTAAGTTACTTGTCACATTTATAAGAATAGAATGTGGCATTTTCTGAGAAGAGGTGCTAAGTTATCACTCCTTCCTCTCTGCTATGCTATGTGTATTACGAAACGGCAGCAATCTCTAAAATAGTCCCAAGTTTTTCATCAAGATAATAATTCACCTTGAATACCTTTCTATGGGTCATCAGCATGAACTGCTCCCCGAGGGTTACTTTGATGGCATGTGTCATTATGAGTGTATTCACCTTGAATACCTTTCTCAGCCTTAGGTCAGTGATTTCTGCTAGAAAGGTGATCTGCTTTTTTTTGCTACCAACCTAACCATTGTATGCATGTTGTTATTCCTTGGAAACTGCTTGTAATTAAAACAACGATGAAGGATTTATGGACCATCAGTGGGAGCTGGTTGCATATCTTTTCATGATGTTTCTCATGCTTGGAAGTTTGTAGAGGGGAGGATGCCTTCTACACCTTCACATTTGCCAACAATAGTCATCGTCATCTTCTTATGATTAAAACTCACAACATGTAGAGAGTGTGGTGATTAATATGGAAGGATCAAGATCTTGCCCTGTTCTCTCTGAGTTGTCCATGAGACATTCTCCCTTCACATCAGTAGCAAAATTAGCAAGGGAGGCTGCTTGGCAGTTTATTTCTCTATAAACTTTCTTTATTCTAAAGGTAGAGAGAGATTCAAGGAGGGGCCAGCATTGCCTTAGAATATTATTTATCTTCCAATTCAGGGATACATTCTTTCTAATAGAATTTACAATGACCATTGAATCTCCTTCTATTTGCACTTGTTTGACTCCGAGTTGATCACAAATCTGCAGATTGAGGAGAAGTGGTTGATCTTCTGATTTGTTGTTAGTTCCTAACTTCCTGGCGCTAATCTCTTTGAAGCTGCTCCAATTAGCTTTTTGCCACGACCCTGATTATGTAACTAGCTCTCGAGTTTCTAGGTTTTCCCCTCAAAGCTCCATCAAAATGAGTTTGAACCATCCCTTGGGAGGAGTAGACCAACTTATTCCCTTCGCTGGGTTTGTATTTTAGAAAAGGACTTTATAACTTCTAAAATATTTTCCAAATGCCCAATGAACTAAAGATTAGCCATTCATTTATTTGAAGGGCTGCAATGTAATTTAAAAAAAAAAAAAACCTTTGCCATTTACACACAACAGGTACATGGAATTTAATGGATACTTTGTGCCCTCGTCAATGAAGAATAAGAACTTTTTCAAAACTGTGTATCTATCTTGTTCCTCATGGCTTCTGTATTATTCTTAAGTCTGATACAAAATCTTTTCTTTACATAATTCTTTGTGCTTTTGTCTAAGTACATAATAGTAAATCATTGTTCACATTTTAATGTCGTATGCATGAATCCAACTTTGTTTCTCTAATTGGTTTTGCATACCCTTTTCCCCTTGTTTTTCCTGTTTGCACCAAAGGAATACCATATGGTTTCCTATGTTTGTCCCACCTAGGGTTTTCTCTGTGTTATTTTATTTTTTGTGCCCTTTTCTACTATTGGGTAAACAGTACCTCACCATCTTGGGGAGGAGTTTTTAGTTTTACCCCAATAATTGTTGAGAATTGGCAAATACCAATTCATTTATCAACATGCAGCAAACGCAACTTTCAAAAATCACAAGTCAAGCAATTCACCCCTGAATCTAGAAAGCCATGTTGATGTGACGAGAGTTTTGGTTCCCCCATGAAGTTGAGGGGACCTTATGCAACAAGGGACTTTTCAAAACATAAGGTTTAGTTTTTCAAAAATGAAAAATCTGATGTACCAGAGTGAGGGGGACTGACTGAGAGAAGATCTCAAGCTTTGTGATACATCTTACAGTATTGGATTCCATGTACAGGCAAATAAACTATGATCCTGGGAAAGTAACCATCTGAAGGGGAGAATCAGAGGTGCCTGACTTATGGGGAGTTGACCATCTTAAGAGAAGGTGTCCCCAAACTGTCCGCCAGATCTAGTAAATCTTTTCCGAGCCTTGACATTTTCTTCTCTACCTTCACCTAGACTCTTAGTCTTCTCTTGGCCATCCTCACTGTCAAGGGAAAATAAAAAATGCAAATAGCAAAACTCTGACATTTTCAGAAAGATATCTGTTTGTATTTGGTGTTAAACTTTAATACCATATACCCATTTCATGCATTCTTTCTTTTTTTGGATCAGATAATTCCGAGCACTATGGCTCTGCTATTTATGACTTCTCTGGTTTAGCTTGGATTTAGTAGGATACTCACATACAGACGGAAAAATTTCACCATAAAAAATGTCAATCTATACAGCTCTTACGATTCTATCCATATCCTATAAACTTTAACTCCTTTTTATTTGATCTTTTCCAAGAAAGCTGAGTTGGAGATCAATTGGTATGTTCTGGTAATTTCTGTTTGTATGCAGGTTCCTCAGATAAGGGGGAACAACCTGCTTTTCAGCATGTCATAATTTATTTCTGAAAGTAACTCTTAACCTGAAATATCGCAAGAATATTAAACCCTCATGGATGCTCATTATGAATGGAAAATCTACTAATTCTAATTTATGAAGTACATAGAATGAAGATGTACCATGATTACATATTGTTTGGATGATGCCACTGCATCGTGTTTTAACCTGGGTCATTGTGATGTTAAGTGTCTTGCTTTACTGCTAAAGGACAACTTGACAGACTATTATTTATAGCTTGTTATGATCTAAAGTTTTAGTTTTTTTTTCGACATTGACTAAATTTAATAAAAGAGTTTTGCCATTCGGGACTGGAAGTTCATCCGTATTGTCAATGAACTGTTATGATAACAAAATCAAGAGGCAAATACGAATGCCCCTTAAGCCAAATTGGTCTGGAGCATCTATCGAAGTGTATCTCCTTGTCTATCCAATGTACCTATATGTATCTAGTTTTAAAACTAGCATAGATCCATCTTATCATGAAACTGATATGCTCTGAGGGGTATCTAACAAACTTGAAGCACTAATACCTATGTTCACACTTATACTGTGGCAGGATTCTTCTGGATACGTCTCAGCTTGTAACAAATCTATGTTAAGATGGATTTTTGCTATCCATAGAATTTTCCAGGCTCTTTCATTGCTGCAGTTGGTAGAGAAAATTGATATGCGGTTAGCTTATTTTTTGAGTCTTCAATGTGTTTCTTTATAACACATGGTGCATGTATTAATGTATAGCTTTTTTATTATTATCAGGATTTACATAAATATAAAAATGCCACATGTCAATATTCCCCATGCATCCATCCTTCTAGGCTTCTAGCTACCCTCCACACACAATAAAAAATCAAGTTGACACAGGGTGTACCATACTCTTGATGCAAATAGGTTCCTCCAAGATATGTTTAATTTTCATGATTTAATTCTCCTGTACAATGTTGTGACTGCAAATATTTTCATAATGTTGTTTTACTAGTAATATCACTCTATGGTGGGCATGCTAGGCATCCTAATAGAAAATATCTTTCATCCTCTATATTTAGGTTACCCTCCAAGGTGCGTTTGAACTGTGGATAGATTTATCAGTTTCACCGTATAATTTGTGCTACTACAATGACTTTCTTCTTGAGGCTTTTTACCTTATTCAATTACGTTGGATGATCTAGTTTAGGGTTGATGTTGGTTTTATAGTACAAGAGTTATCTTTTAAATTTTTTTCACAGTTTCAAAGTTAACGATTTCATTTTGTGCAAGTCTTTCAATGTGATTTTTTCAGAGATGTCCCCATATTTTAAACATTTGCTTGTCTCATTTTCCAAAGTTCAAGTCATTTGGATAAATTAAAGTTAGGTATTATCAAAAAATACTTCAACTTTTGAAATTAAGTCAACTCGATAAATAAATAATATTTGTTGACTTGGGAGTTCTTTTTATCTTTAGAGCTTCTACGAGAGAACAAGCGTATGTTAGACAAATCTATACGTGAAATAGAAAGAGAAAGGCAAGGGTTACAAACACAGGAGAAGAAACTCATCACAGAGATTAAGAAGACAGCAAAGCAAGGGCAAATGGTATTTTTCCTCCAAACTCCAGCAAATTGTTTGTCTTATTGGTACTGGAAAAAAATCTGACTAATCCTCCCTTACATTACACCTGCATTGTATTACTGGAGATGTTTATTTGACTGGTTTTGTTCAATAATATATTCTAGAGGAGTTAGCTTAACTTATTTTGAACATTACTTGCCATTGTTAGCTGGAAGTTATCAATTGTTTAGACCCAGATTTACCTCCTTTTATTTATTAGTGTTGTCTAATATGGTTGGAACTTGGATCACAATTGATAAGTGTAGCTAAAATGTGGCACGCTTTGCCAATGATCAATCCTGGTTTAGTTTGTCTTTGTAAGAATAACTAAACAATTAGATGTTTGTATTTTGTTCTGTATATAATGATGAAGGCCGTACAACTTATTTGATGAATTATTTGAATTCATAATGTTGTATGACTATATTATCTGAAGCTCATTTTGAGATCAGCTCAAAGTTCAAGTCAATTTGTTTTTAGCCACTGATGTCGCTAATCTTGCATGAAAATAATTCTTAGTTTCTTAATGAAAATTTGCCAGATTTCTTTCTAAACATTTTTTTTTTCAGGCTGCTGTAAAGGTGATGGCAAAGGATCTCATTCGAACAAGGCATCAAATAACAAAATTCTATGCACTGAAGTCACAGCTTCAAGGTGTTTCTCTCCGCATCCAGGTGGGGTTATACATATTATTTAATCTCTTTATTTTCTGTGCAAATAATCTGGTTTATAATGTAGTTCCATATGTCCATGTTGACAACTTTCCATATTGAGAGTTGCACTATATTTTCAAATTTGAATGTGTTTTTTTGGCAATTGGCTGAAACTGTTTATGCTGTGAATGGACTTTAAATTATGAGTATTACTAAATATGTATCTGAATTCTGGGCTTCCAACTATTACAATTCAAGCATCGATGAAGTTCCTTCTTTTCCTGGTTAGATTTTTTCTTTCTTTCTGAAGGGTTTACAAACTTTTGGCAATGCTACTATAGATATGTTAAATTGACATTTAAAAAATAATCATCAGGTTTATATGCTCAAAAAGGTACACTGGGAAATGAAAGGATAGACAGGTCAAGCTTAAGTGATTCTAAAGTTTAAAATTAAATGCTTCATCTAGAATACAAACTCTCTCATTCAATATATGTTCTCATGTACATTAAGAGTTTGAACTTTCAGGTCTTAGAATTGAGTCAAGCCATTTACTTGTGGGACAGTTAGGTTTATCTTTTCCCTTGATAATGCATTCTGGTAAAACTATGGGATTTATCATCAAGCCGTATAAAAATTCATAGAGAAGGTTGATAACATTCATATCGATGGAAGCCTTCTTGAGTTAGAGACAACCAAAATTCAAACATTCTATGAGCAAGAAAAGTTGGACAGCCAAGATGTAGACAGATTAACAGGAGATGATTTTATTGATTTGGTAAAGCGGAAAAACTACACACCATGACCAGAGGAGCTGTAACACACTTGTTGAACTTGGGCAACCTTTTTTGTATAAGAAGCTACCACGTAGCTGCATACCAAAGAGTTCCCATTCTATCAAAATCACCCGGGCCTTGCACTTGTCCTTGTCCCAGTGAGGCCTACTGAATCACCCATCTTCATAATCTGCATGGCTGCAAGTCCTGTGAGGTTTGAACCCAAATCATCATCATCATGAAAATCATTCTCATTTTTACCACTAGACTAAAGGACAAGAGAAAGTAGAAATAATTTACTGACACTAATGTAAAACATATCCAACAGAATCACCATAGAGGAGGAAATGAGAAATAGCAATGAAAAGCAGGCTGTATTTATGAGAATGCAAAACAAACAGAAAAGCAAGGACAAAGAATATCAAAATAGAGGATGGAGAAATGAGATTTGTGGTGAAAGTAGAGAACAGCAACTAAAACGATAAAAATTATGACAGTATTGAATCTATGTAACTGTTTCCACTGGTTTAAATTGACACTTGTTGCATTTGCAACTCTTGAGGGTCAGTATAAGCTAATCTTTTACTTTGTCAATTTAATAATCACAGTACTATCAATCACACAACATCAACAATTAAGAACATAAGATTTACATGAAAACTCTTTCGGAAGAAAACTGCAGCAAAAGGTTGCTTATATAAAACTTCTTTTACAAACTTTGTAGGCACCAACCTACTGGAGACACCAATCCCTGCTTATCTTTGTAGGCACCAACCCATTGGAGACACCAATCCCCACCACTGAGCATCAACCTAACAAGAGACACCAATCTCTTTTATTGAGAGGCACCAACACAACAAAGTCTTGGTCTTCTTGAGATTGCTTCTTCAAAGCATGAGAGTCTACTTCATAGAATCTGGTATGAATCTAGTTCAAATCTGCTCTGAGGTCTGCTGTAAATCTACTCTAAAGTCTGCTACAAATCTGTCATAAATCATCTCCTAAAGTCTACTATAAATCCGCTCTTAAGTTTGCTACAAATCTGCTGATGGAGAATATACTTCTGCTCCAAATCTGAAAGATATTTCGTTAATTGCTCACATCTTACACCACAAACTTAGCTTTTTTATTGCCCCATCAAATATCTCTTCACCCAAGAGAGGACTCTTCCAAAGAGGTCGGCCAAACTTGAAATATAAATATTTTATTTCAATTCCCATAACTGAGTGACTGCCATGAGGGGGTTGGCTCCCCTTATGATAATATATTACTTTCTGGGGCACTAGACACGGGTTAAATATTAGTTTAATGGTATCTTGCAAATTTCAAGGAGAGACTTCATGGAGATAAGTGCCAAAATAGAGGGGGGTCAGCCAGCATTCAATGAGCATAAGCTTGTCTTTAATGCCTAGCATTCCCCAATGAACATAAGCTTGTCTTTAATGCCTTGGAATCGTGCGTTCTGCCCTTAAATAATGGAGATTTGAAACTGATTTTGTTTGGTCATTGAACACCGATTAGTGGCCTTTGGCCTTTCAATCCTCATTAGCGATCTCCTTCTTGGACCAGCATTTTCCATCTTGACATTAATAATAATTAATCAAACAATCTCCTTTGACATCAATGACAATAATCCAACAAAAGGAATGAATGTAGCATTAGGCTAGATTAGTGTCTAGAATAGTTTTTGAAACCTTAATTAATGATAACCCATAGTTGATAAAAGGCTCTGTTTCTTCAACCTTAATAATGGATATCTAATTAGTAATTATTAATCTGATGATTTCTGTTGGCTTTCGTGATTGTGCTCTGCTTCTGAATGCTTAGTCTACAATAGGTCATGCAATAAAGGTAAGTCATGCAATAAAGGTAAAAGGGTATAAATGTCCGGAAGCTTCCATTCTTCACTTTAATTTGTAGAAGTACAACAGTGAAAATAAGATGAAGATCATATACATTGCTATGCTCCTTGTATGCTTTTTTGGTCATTTCTGATGTTAGATGAAAAATACTAAATATAAAGATCTAACCCCTCATGATCCAAGAAAATCATTTTTGCCCTGATCTAAATGGGAATATCCGTGGCAGACATTGAAATCAACACATACTATGGGAGAGGCGATGAAAGGTGTTACAAAGGCAATGAGGCAAATGAACAGACAGATGAATTTACCAGCATTACAGAAAATAATGCAAGAGTTTGAAAGACAAAATGAACGGATGGAAATGACAATGGAAGTTATGGGGGATGCTATTGATGATGCCATGGAAGGAGATGAAGAAGAGGAGGAAACCGAAGAACTAGTCAATCAAGTTCTTGATGAGATTGGAATTGATATTGATTCTCAGGTATGGTTTCTTTCCCTTATATAAATGTGATTGAAATCATCTGGACACCTGGACACCAGGAGTAGAGTCAGTTTATCTTACAAGATATATTTCTTTTGTTAAATGAACTACTATATATTTAATCTGTCAATTACTTACAGTAATTTTTGTTGTCAATGCCACTTGTTATAATACAGCTGGTAAACGCTCCAGCAACTTCTGTGGCAACACCGGCAGCACCCACAAAAGTTGCCCAAGCTACCGCAGCTAATACTGAGGATGCAGGGATTGATGATGACCTACAGGCAAGACTTGATAATCTGAGAAAGATGTAGATGAGTATTGACAGCAGAGTTCCTTACTGAACCTCTAATATCTGGTCATTTAATTGTTTATGAACACACAAGTTTTCTGGTGGTAACTGTTTGTTATACTTACCAGGAACACTGAAAACAATTATCAGGTGCCCTTGTTTGTATTGGCTCTCATCTGATTATTGTATCTCTAGAATTCATATGGATGTGTATATACTATATATAGAAGATTTGCTTGTCATGGTTGTTTGTTATTATAAGTTGTCAACTTCCATGAAATCTGTCATACCCACTCAAAGATCATTTGTTGTGTTTATTCCAACTTAGAGTTGTATTATCTTTCTTGATTAATTTAAGTTGTCTTACATGGCATATGCTCTGAGAATGAGAAACACATCTATTTTTTTCTGTGAGGAATACAAGAGCAGATTGGACTCCCTGAGGTGTCCTTGAAACGTCCATCTTTATGGGTCAATATTGTATGGCTGGGGAAGTACTGGAGAAATCTCCCATGTATAGCTTAATTGTTAATTATCATTGGATGACAGGATCAAGCACTTTTGATAATGCCAGTTTGGTATCATATGCAATAATTTGTGGTGTAATTTAGATTTTTGTAATCAGTTAAGAGTCCATAGAAGACTAATCTTTTAGCTATAATAGAGAACTTGAATAAACTTTATGGGAAAAAGGTTATATAAATGATCTTACGGTGTTATGTGCGTAACTGCTTGTTGTGACATGCATTCGGAAGAAATGGCACCAGCTCATTGATGGTAATATATTTTGATTTACTTTAAGCTATATTTTTCTGAATGATAAAATACAAGTTTTATATGCACTTAAAAATTAGTCACAATATAAACTTTAAAGAATGGCAAATAGTTTGGTTGAAAGATTATACTGAGAAACAAGTGTGCCATAAATAGAAATATGCCCGACATATTTCGGGCAAAATTCAAAAATTGTACTGGATCTATTTACAATTGAGTTAGCAAGAGAAAAGGTTTATAATGAGGTTGATAAATGCTGATGGATTTTTTACCAAAGGGTTCAGGGCTTTATCCAGAACATGGTCTTAAGAAGTACCACACAAAATATCAGTAAATAAGAGCACATGAAGTTATCTTAAGAATTTCTGCAAAAAATTATGCAAAAAATAATGTTGAGTCTAATAAGGTCCTTTGAGGCCATTTGGGATCATATTGATCCATTTTGGAAAGTTTATGCAAAGTTGTCAAAAAATTGTCAAAATTGTCATTGTAAAGTTGTCAATTTGCAACATATTTTGTGAAAAAGTGTCATTAGTCTTAACAAAGGGAGTTATGATTGGTTGGGCAGTTAAATTGTGATTTTAATGCATAAATGTGGACTCCTAACTCGAATTGAGGGGTTGGAGGAAGAAGAAAAAACAAGGAATTTTTGTTTTGCCATCTTTTTCTCCATGTTTCCACACGTTGCAGCCTGTTCTCTTGTATTTGTACGGACTATATGTCCATGAAATGATGAACAAATGATTGGAGATGTTAGAAAAATGAATTAACTTTATTTTGAAAGTGGGTTTCATATGATTTAATTGAGTATTGTGTAAGATATAGCAATTTTGGTATTGTTAGGACTGGTTTTTCTTTCATTTTCCTGCATTACAGTCTGAAAATGTGATTTGTACAGCCTGTAAGTGAATAATACGAACCTGCACACATGAGAGAAAGTTAGAAAACTGATCTGTCTTTCAAATGCAAGTTGTTTGATCAATTTTCATGAAGAATTGAAGAAGTCATGGCATTTTCAGTGAAAATTGTTCCAACAACACTAAAAAATTCATTTCTCTTGATTGGTATAGTGGAAAATTCTAAAAATTGATGGATAGGTCTGTGTTGACATGTTATTCAATATTCCCAAGTTTCAGGGTCTGGAGTTAAGGTTTGCACGTGTTAAAATTGATTGTTCCATTTGAAACAGTGTTTGACAATTTGTAGATCAAGAAAAGTCATTACATTGTTTTGGTCAATAAAAGGGAGTTGCATCTAATTTTTTAGGCCACATAACAAGTTTGTCCATGTAATTTTGAAGAGTCAAAGGCATGCATGTTCAAAGAGCCCTAAGTAGGCCAATAGTAGTGGTCTAAGAAAGAGTACATAGGCTACACCTTTGTTGGGGTTAGTGAGAACCTTTGTAAGTTTTGCGTATTTGTCATGTTAAAGGTCCTTCATCTGCATCAAAAACACATCTTCCAAATGAATCCTTTCAATGCAAATCTTGACAAGGCATAGTAAGACCCAAACACCACCCAACACACTCTCCAATGTAGGTGTGAACCCCTAGGAGCAAAGTGAAAGCAAGAGAACAAGCCCTATTAGCCAAATAATTGCAAATTAACTTGAAAACTAACTCCAGAGACAACACGACACCAAAAAGATCAACCAACATCATCCAGACCACATGGAGACAACCCTTATCCTTCCAACAACATTTCTTCTATTCTGACATACCAAAATAAGACGACAACCAAAACAGATTCGAAACTTTTCATACCTTGATGCCTAGACAACACACTCATGAAACATAACATCACAAACAAACTTGTGGTGCACTTAATCACCAAACAATTAAACTAAGAAATTGCACAATAATTTTGAAAATGTCCTCCAAAATACAACAATAGAAACATAAATGCGGAGCAGTCTCCAAACCTTACCTAACTAGACATAAAATTGCCAAAATATTGCCTTAACTAGAAACATCAGTTGTGACACCAAGGACCTAAGAAAGATAGTAGTGAAACATCCACTGAGAATACACATTAAATCTAAAACCGCAAGACCATATATTCAAATGTGGAGGAATGTAGAGCATTCTTCTAGACTATCTTCAACATATTTTTGGGGATTCATACATTCATCAATTTTTAGCTCAACTAGGATATCTTGAAACACCATTTGCTCACTTAGGAGCAACAAAAGAGATACTACAACAACTTGTAGTATGCACAAGATCATCCAAAAAACATCTCTTCAACATCATGCTTCTAATCCTCATCTCAATGCTTCTAATCCTCATCTTAATATGATGTCATCACGATACCATCTCTTGTATTCAATCATGAACATCAACACCATCATTGCCATAAGTATCTGCATACAAGGTAGGGCATTAACACCAATAAGGTGGACATCTACAACATAGAATATTTTCACCCATGAGTCAACTACACCATATTGGTAACAAATTGCAACAATCTACACCATAATATTGGTAACATATACCTATATCATCAAAGAGAACACGCAAATTGAGGGTTGACACAAATAGACAACACCATTACTGCACTAACAACAATCTCTAATTTTATTCTCAACACTAAGGGTTGATATCAATGACAACACTTAGTCACCAATGACAACAATTGCCAAACTGCCAAAAATCTCCCCCTTTGTCATTGATGGCAACACTCACTCAACATTGATCATATGTACTTCCTACACTTGCTCTCTCCCTTTCACCATTATCTCTTCTCTATGGTTTTCTCTCCCCCTTTGACATCAAGGACAAAGGGAAAAAAGGTCTTCACTTGATTCTACATTCTCTTCTCATCAACAATCTCTCCCACGCACACATATTCTCACTATTAGCAATGTCCAACAACTACATGCTCCCCTCTCGATAGCAACAACCAAACCACAACCTACTCTCCCTAAGGAGTAGATCACACCAATCTAGGAGCAAAGAATATACCTTTAGTTTCTCCCCCTAGGTAGATGCATTATCTTATGCACCTAGTTAGGAGGGGCAATGACCCCTAGCTTTTGCCTAAGATACCCAAATGTATCCTTTATGTGAATATGTCTATAGTCTGATCCTTTGTAGGAACATACTTCAATCTAAATTCTTGCTCTTCAACCTTCTCTCTTATGAAATTATATCAAATAGACATATGTTTAGTCCTTGAGTGCATCACCAGATTCTTTGAAATGTTTATATCACTTGTATTATTGCCCATAATAGGAATAATCTCATCATACATCAACTTGATATCGTTCAATGTTTGTTTCATGTACAATACCTAAGTACAACAAGATGCTGCAACAATATACCCAACTTTTGCTATTGACAAAGATACCAACTCTTGCTTCTTACTGAACCAAGAGACCAATCTATCTCCTAAGAAAAATGCACTTCCACTTGTACTTCTTCTATCATCCACACATCTAGCCCAATCAACATCAGTATAGACCTTGAAAGAGAATAATTATCCTTTTATAGAACAAACCATAATCCAAAGTTCCCTTCAAATATATGTATATCCTTTTAACAACCTTGTCATGAAACTGCTTAGGATTAGCTTGATATCTTGCAATTAGACATACCACATGCATAATATCAGGTTTAAAAGCAACCATATACAATAAATCTCCAATCATAGATCTATAAAGAGTTTGATCAACTCCTGGAGACTCATCACCCTTACTCAAATGACAACTAGTAGCCATGGGGGTACTTACTGGTCTAACATTCTCCATACCAAACTTCTTCAACATCTCCTTAACATACTTATCTTGAGAAATAAAGATATCATTATTTAGTTGAGAAACTTGAAGTCCAAGAAAGAAAGACAACTCTCTAATCATATAAATATCACTCTTTCTGCATCTCTTTAGCAAATTTTTTACACACATCATCATCTCCACCAAAGATAATGTCATCAACATATACAACAACTATCAAAAGCTTGTCTTCTTCAATCTTAATGTAGAGTTTATTATCTGTGGTACCTTTCTTGAAGCCTTGCTACATAGTAATTACTTGTCCAACCTTTCATACCAATCCCTAGGGGCTTGCTTGAGACCATACAAGGTCTTTTTGAGCCTGCACACCATGTTCGGATCTTCTGACAACTGAAAAATATTAGCTTGCTCTATGTAGACTTATTCCTCTAGATCGCCATTCAATAAAGTTAACTTGCCATCCATCTGATGCACCTTAAACTATTTGTTAACTAGAAAGGTAAGAAATATATGGATAGGCTTCGACCTTGCCACCGAAGCAAATGTCTCCTCAAAATCTATACCTTCCACTTGTGAATATCCTTTGCAAACTAGCCTTGCCTTATTTCTCATTACTTCTCCTTCCTCATCCAAATTGTTCTAGAACTCACACTTTGTTCCTATGACACCATTATCTGTAGGTCTAGCGAATAATTCCCATGATTGGTTCTTCTCAATTTGATTAAACTCTTCTTCCATTGCTTTCATCCATCCTTCATCCTTGCTAGCATCAACAAAGTTTTTGGGCTCTACCTTTGAAAGGAGACAAAGGCTCACTTTCTCACTTGCTTTTGCGAGTCTTCTCCTGGTCTACACTCCTTCATTCTTATCACCAATTATCTGATCTTCTAAATGATTCTTTTAAACATACTTTGCTAGAGTGTTAAGGGCCTCTTCTGATTGATTTTCTCCTATTTCCAAGGCAGGCAACTCCTTCATCTTCATATTTATATTCATCTTCATCTCAATATCAATCTTCATCTTCATCTTCATCTTCATCATCATCTTCTTCAAGGCAGCTCCTTCTGATCCACAATCCTCAGGTTCTTGTGTAGTCTGATCCCAATATTCATCTACTCTGACATTTATGCTTTCAACCATTTTCTTGAGTCTCTTGTTGTAACATATGTAGGCTTTGCTTCTTGTTGAGTAGCCAAGGGAGATTAATTCATCACTTTTTGAGTCAAGATTTCCAAGGTCTTCTTCATCTCTTCTGATATAACATTTGCTTCCAAAAACTCTAAAATACTTGATTGTTGTAGGTCTTCCATGCCATAATTCATAATGGGTCTTAGAGTTATGAACCTCACCTGCACCCTGTTAAGAATATAGATAGAAGTATGTACTTCCTCTTTCCAATATACATTAGACAAATTAGTGTATCTTAAGATCATTGTTCTAGCCATCTCTTGAACTGTCCTATTTTTCCTTTCAACTACCACATTTTGCTGATGTGTCCTAGGAGTAGACTATCTCCTAATGCCATGATCTTCACAAAATGTTTCAAACTCATTTGAAGTAAACTCACCTCCTCTATCAAATCTTATATATTTGATCTTTGCATCTATCTCATTCTCAACCATAGATTAAAAGCTTTAAACTTATCTAGAACTTTTGATTTTTCTCTCAAAAATGTCATGTTATTCTAGAATAATCATCAATATAAAACATAAAGTACCTTTCACCATTAAGTCCTCTTGTCCTAGTTGGTTTGCATAGGTCCATATGTATCAACTCCAAAGTTTTTGTGGTAATATTCCTTGTTTTTGAACCTTTTCTTTGTTTGATTTTCCATTTGACATTCCAATAAAATATTTGTCGATGTGATGATCTTTGGTCTATTTCTCACTACATGTGTAGATTTGATCCTCGCCATATTGTCAAAGTTGATGTGACCCATCCTTTTGTGCCATGACCAACATTCACTAGATTGTGCCATCAAATAACCGCTTCCTTTAGCCTCATTTTAGATGATAAAAAATTCCATTAGTCCTTGTTTCTTCTGCAATTAATCTTTCTGAATTACCTTTTTTGGTTTCACAATCTCTCTCATGAAATGTGAGTTTATATCCTTTATAGAATATCTAACTAACACTGAGAATATTATGTTTCAATCCTTTAACATAGAGAACATTCTTTGTCTTGTTCTTTCCATCAATTGTTATTGTTCCTCTTCCAAAAATTTGAGCGAACACTTCACCATTAAACTTAACTAATCCACTATTCCACTTTTTAAGATTAACGAACTTACCTTTCTCACTGGTCATGTGATTGGAACACCCACTATCAATCACCCAAGCATGGTTCCTCTTTAGAATTGAAGGCAATCCATACAATCATTGACCTTTCATCAATTTGTAGGGTATCAAACTCCTTACATTCTTCAATATTATCAACTTTCATGTAGCCATAAACAATGGCTCATCATTTCAATCATTACAATCCTCATCCTCAGATGAACAACTGTTCTCTTTGGAGTAGAGACTTCTTTTGTTTTTCTCACTTTTATATCTATCTTCTTCTCTCTTATTGTTATCTTCTCTGAAAGGACATATAGAAGAAAAGTGACAAATTCTTCCACAATTAAAAAATTTGAAAGGTAACTTACCTTTGTATTTTTTGGTGCCTTTCTTCAGCCTTCTTACAAAGTTTTCTTCCACTTTATCAAAGTCATTATCCTAATTAGCATGTTCAACCTCTACTTTCTTGTCGGCTTTGAATGTAGCTTCCTTCTTAGGGGCATCTAATTCAAACTCTCTCATTTCAAAAGCAATGAGAGAACTATATAGTTGTTTCATTGTATATTTATTCAAGTCCTTACTTTCCTCAATAGTAGAAACTTTAGAGCTATAATATTTAGGAAGAGATCTGAGTACCTTTTTCACAACATCATCTTCATTCAATTTTCCACCAATACGTCTAGTTCCATTTATTACTCTAGTTACCAGAAGAGTATAAATATCAATGTTTCCATCTTCTAACATTCTTAAGTTCTCAAATTTTCATTTGAGGTTTTGCATCTTGATCTAGCTTACTTTGTCATCTCCTTCATAGATTTTGCTAAGCTTCTCCCAAACATCTTTAGTAGAACTACAATGCATTACCTTCACAAGTTCAAAATTTGCTACTCCACTTATGATTGTAGTCCTTTCTTTGTCATTGTTCTCATACAATCTGATCTCATCTAAAATAGTTGGAGGAGTAGAAGGAAAAGTATAACCATCTTTGACCGAGTTCCAAATTTCGAACCCTAAGAAGTTCAAATATGCTGCCATCCTTAGCTTCCAAAAAGTCTAGTTTGTACCATCAAATTTAGTTATCTTGTAGGATCCATATTGTTCCATCTTGGACCTTCCTAAAGTGATTAGGCATCTTCAAAGAACTTGGCTCTGATACAAATTTTTAAACACACCACAAGACTGAGAGAGGGGGGGGGGGAATCAACCTTGATCAAATGTTTAAACTTTATAACAAAGTTTTAATTCCAAAACACCTTAAATTGATCATCAACAATGAAAGATAATACATCGAACACACATGCACAAGATAATACCAAATTTACATAGAAAACCCAAGGGAAAAACCATGGTGAGAGTTAACTCACACTAAATGAAATAGATGTTACAATTTTCACTTTAGGCACACTGCCAAGGAAGCTCACTACTCCCAGAAGGACTTGCAGGATGAGGTTCACTACCTTTAGGAAATATACAAAGGACTTGCAAGCTAGGACACACTACCTTAGGGCAATATACAAATGAATTGCAAGCTAAGACTCACTACCTTAGGACAAGATGCAAAGATGATTTGAATTACAAAGTATATGTAGTTAGCGTCACAAATCCATAAGTCTCCCTTGAATGTACCTACTCTTGACTCACTATCTAAACCAAACTTTTGAAAATTTAGCTCCAATACTTTCACCATTTACATTTTCTACCTCAATTTCACATCTTTCACAATCCACACTAATTTTCTCTTCTATATATACTATCTGCATCATCACAAAACATGAATTAGGTTGTTCAAAATAGGGGACAAGGAGTGATCCCCAAAAGTCATCCACCAAAACATAATTATGGTGAAATTATTCCATTCTAGGAGATAGAGAGGACCTAAAACATCATAACACATCATTTAATGCAATCCCAAACATCACACACACTGATGCACATCCTCCAAAGTAAGCAATAGGATAACATATAGGTAAAATATGTAGCACAGAACTAGTTGGCCTACAACACATCTTCAAAATTAATTCTTCCAATGCAAATCCCTACAAGGAATAGTAGGACCCAAATACAACACATCACACTCTCCAATGCATACACATACCCATGGGAGCAAATCACAAGCAATAGAACAAGCGTTGTTAGCCAAACAAGTTGTCCTAAAAACCAATTCCAAACATAATGTAGCTCCAAAGAGATTAACCAACATCATGCACACCAAATGGAGACAACCCTTATTCTTCCAAAAATACTTCTAAATACTTCTTCTATTCTGGAAGAACCAAAACAAGCTAGTGCAACCAAAACATATATAGAATTCTTCATATACCTGAATGCCCAAAGAACACAACCATGAAGTAGAACATCATAAACAAAATTACAGTTAACTTCATCACCTGAAAAAGTGAATTGAGACACTACACAAACATTTTGAACATGCCCTCCAAATTGCAACAAAAGAAACATAAAAGCAAAGCATTCTCTGGACTAGACCTAACTAGTCACCAAACTGCCTTAGCTAGAAACATTGATTGTGACAATAGGGACCTGAAAATATAGTAGTGCAACATCCACATAGCATAAACATTAAATCCAAAATTACAAGACCATATCTTCAAAGGCAGATGAAAGTGGACCATTCTTCTAGAATATCTTCAACATACTTTTCTACATTCACACACTTCATCAATTTTCAGAGACTATGATACCTTTAAACACCATTTTCTCACTTTGGATTGACAAAAAAGATACTACAACAACTTGTAGTATGCACAAGATCATCCTAAAAATATATCTTCAACATCATGCTTCTAATCCTTATCTCAATACTTCTAATCCTCTTCTCAATGCTTCTAATCCTCATCTTAATATGATAACATCATAATACCATCTCTGGTATCCAATCATGAACATCAACACCATCATTTTCACAAGTATCTATATACAAATTAGGAGATCAACACCAAGAAGGTGGACATCCACAACACAGAACATCTTCACCCATCAACCAACTACACTAATACATTCAATGACCACAAACAACAACAATCTCACCATATCAGTAACATATACCCTAAAAATGGTCATCTAAACCATGAGCCCCTAATCTCGACAATGTCACCAAGGTCCTAACCAAAGGCAATTAAATAAATCTTGAGCACACAATTAATTTTGTTAATCATCAAATCTCACATGACAAATTAATCAACCAATATTAATTAAATATTTATTTAATTAATTAAATCATTCCAAGTAAATCATTTTAAATAATTATCTTATTTATTTTAATTAAATATCTTTTGCATATTTAATTAAATAAATCAATTTGCCATTAAATAAATCAAAAAAGGAATTAATTTACAAAAAAGAGATTTATCACAAAAAGAGGAATTAATTTGAAAAATAAATAAAAAATTGTCATAAATCTTCAAAAAAGGAAACAAATCAAGAAAGAGGAATTGGAAATTATGAGCACAAATATTCAAAAATGGAAATAAATCAAAAAAGGAATTAATTGACCAAAAAAGAATTAAAAATTTGAGAAAAGAAATCAATTGGAGATAATCTTCAAAAGCAAATTAAAATTTGATGACTAATCTCAAAGAAAGCAATTAAAACAATTAAATATTAAAAATGAATGAAATAGACAATAAATCAGTTTTTTCTTGATTTAATCTAAATTTTAGTTCAATTTCCTTTAAAACTGAGAAAAGAATCCAATCACATCAATTCACCTGGATTGTGCTTCCTCTTGGAAAATCTTGACCGCTCATCATCATTTGATCTCAGCCTTTGGTTTCTTTCTGAATTTTCTATAAATTAAGGCTCTCATCTCTCATTCAAAAAATCCTGGAGAATATATTGTTATTATGTTGATTTTGCTCTAGGTTCATTGAGAATATTGCATACATATTTATATCATTTATCTCATTTATTGCTTAAATCTTGTTAGATTAATCTTGCATCCATCTAGCATTAATATCATGCTCATATAGATTAAAATCCTTCATCTTGGTGTTGTCTAGTCACTGGATTGCTTATACAAATCTGAGAGCAATCTTATACTCGCATCTTTTAAAAGGCAATGGGTCGATTTGTTATGGTTTTCATATTCATGTTTATATCTGTTTAACCATGCATGTAATGACTTGATTGAAGTGTTGTGTATTGCAGATATAGATACAGGTCCACTTTTCACACACACATCTTTGGCGCCCACCATGGGGCTCGAACCCACAACTAAAAGATTTCTAATGTTTCTTGAACAAATTTAATGTTTGGTTTTTATAACTAATAAACATGTGTTAAATTTGCAAATAAAAATCTTTCTTTTTGTTTGTTCTTCTATGATAGTAAAAAATGGTCTCGTTTTGGAGATCATAACTTTTTATTGAACCGTTGGATCTAAACCAATTTTTGATATTTTGTTGAAAACCAAATTTTGTACAGTTTCACCAAAGTGATTGTCTTAAATTTTTTTGGTTTGATAGGTATGAATGACAAAGTGAAGTACTATCATTTTACTTATTCTTCTATGACAGTCACAAATGGTCTTTGTTAGGAGGAAATAACATTTTATTGAACCGTTGGATCTAACCCAAATTTTAATATGTTTTGTAAAACCAAGTTTTCCACATTTCCACCAAAGAGATTTTCCAAATTATATCTAGTTCAAAAGTTATAGATGACAGAGTGCAGTACTATCAAAACTATCATAACTAGGATAGTCATAAAAAATGGAAATTCTTGTTAGATTAGTTTAATTTACAGTTTTCATGATAGAATTTTCTTATGATGATTTTTTTTAATATAATTTTGGAAAATAATTTTATTCTTTTAATGTTTGTGGGATGCTTGTCAAAGAATCTATCAATCAAACATACGTCTGCCAAAGAATCAAGAAGAAAATGACTACTGACATATTGGTTTTGTAGGTTGCCTAAGGAGAATCGACTAAACATTGTGTAATCATTTAGTATTTTCTTAGGCACTTAAATTGTTATCTAGTTAAAGAAAAAATCTGTCTTTCGTGTTTTCAGAAAAATCTAAGAGGTAGGAGAGTATGCTCTTGTCTTTTATAGACAATCAGAAATCTAGACCCTCGAAGCTTTTTTCTAAGTTTTAAGATTTGTGTACCTTTAGTGGGCCTGTCACGGTGGGAAAAAGTAATCACCCTGTGAGAACGACCTAAGTGAGTACAGATGGACCTGAGCATTCCAACTCACTATAATAAATAGGCCTCTGGTGATTAAATTCTCAGAGGATGGGATTATTTGAGTTTTCTCTTTGAGATCTCTCATATCGAGCATTTTGTAGGGCCTCACAGTCTCAATCACGTTTACATGACTACAACTTGTTTTGGTACCTTGTCAGGCTATAGGCCTCAATCATGCTTGCGTGACTTCAAGGGGTAATTTCAAATGAAATTCCTGACTAAGAACTATAAGATTAGAAGCTACCCGATTCACCTTCGAAAGGTTGATAATCTTTGTGCAAGAGAGATAGTAACTCTCCCAAGACACTTGCCATATCCTGCCCCCATTAGTGTTTGGAGTCGGCTAATATGGCATTGAGAATCCATTACGTGAGACTCAACGGTCATATTTTGATTAGCTATTGGGTGCGTACCTAAGTCAGCAAGTAAAGGTTTTCTTCTCTAAGCCAACTTCCGTAAGGTTAGCGTGCTGTGATTGAATTATTATATGTCTTGCGTGTTTTCTATCTTTTCATCCCTAGAATTAAAACTGGAATACCAAAATTGGAGAAAACAACAAACAAAATCAGTGATAAACTCTATCTATGTCCAAACTGGTCTCTGTCAGTCATTGAAACATCAGTCCTTATCAAAAACTAGTAGTCGTCAATCATTGAAACTCTATCTGTCAGAATCTCGTCTCTGTCCAATCCTCTATCGTATGAATTCATGATCTTGTCAGTCAAAATAGTCAAAATTGCCCAAATCAATCTACAACAAGCCTAAAACTGGTTATCATCCTCCAAAGCATAAACAACCTTGATAGTGTACCTCTGTCGTTGTGTTGCACGATTTTGTCAATCATCTTTAAGCTAGTTCAAACAAATATCTTATCAAACCTAAGTTAACTTAGATAATGTCTTACACAGGATAGATCATTCCTGAAACCAGACCAGATCTTAGTTACTTCTCTCAATCACTATGTTAAATGAACTACTAGCTACAATTTGATCTTGACTTCTGCAAAACATTTGGCTCTCGGTCTTGTCGGTTACAAAATGCATGTTCAAACCAGAAATTCTCGCAGCAAAAGAGACAAAGAAAAAGAAATGCCCTTTTTGTCAAAAGACAATCCATTCTTTGTGGAAAACCCTTTTTACAATAAACCGTCCTCGTCACAAATACCAGTTTATGACATACCAATCTTTGGTCGGCCCTTATCTCCCACCATGTCTAGGGAAAGACAAGAAAGAGAAGCTAATAAACGAGACACTCACGACGACTTTAGCAATCATGCCACTGATAGTGATTCCTCATCGACTGAATCTGAGCTTCCTGAACCTCTTGAAGCCAAAGTACATAGATGTCAGAATGATAAAGAGTTCCAGAAAATGATGAAGGTCATCATGGCTAGGGAAAAAGAAGACTATTTCCTAGAATTAGCAAAGCAAGGCACTAAACTCCCTACTGGTTATAATGTGGAAGCCCTCATCGCTAAAGAAGAAGAAACACCATGGGGACAGATAAGCAAACAAATGCAAACATTACAAACTACAGTCACAAAACTACAAAACAAAGATAAAATGCCAAAACAATATTCTCTGGACACAATATGCCCATTCCCATTTGACAAGAACCTTTACATGTCTCCATTTCCTTCAAGAGTTGAGATCCCAAAATTTGACAAATACGATGGTACCTCAGATCCTCAAGATCATGTCAGAGAGTTTTGTGCCACTTGTATGGAGTTCATGCACGATCAAATGTACCTCATGCGCCTTTTCCCAAGGAGTTTAGGGGGTCAATCAATGGAATGGTTCATAAGCCTGCCCAAAGGGATAAAAACATTTGAAGAACTAATCCAACTATTTTTACAACAATATTCATACAACATTCGTTACCCAGTCACTATGATAGAGCTTTGCAATACCAGACAAAAGATAGGAGAACCCTTTCTCACTTTCCTCCAACGATGGAGAAAGATGTTCTCTAGATATTCACAAACTATCCCAGATTTTGAGAAAATGGATATCTTTGTCAACAACTTAGTCCTTGAATTGAAGTACAGTGTCCAGATGCAAGTACACCCTTCATTCAACAAAATGGTAGATAACGCCCTCAGAATGGAAGACGTACTTATCAAAAAGGGAGATATATCACTTTGGAAAGAAACATCGCAAGGTTCTAGCTCTAAAGAAAAGAGTAAATACTGAAAATATGGCAAAGATAGCAACAAGAACGTCATTAATGATGGAGTGGTAGATATTGTCCAAGAAAAAACAAAATCCACAATATTTAACTTGGCCAGTGGCACGCAAGCACTCAAGGTAGCTGAAACTACAACAGAGAATCCCCCAAAGAAAACAAGAGAATGGTTTAAAGAAAAACCTTGGCTTTCAAAACCTAAATGTGATTTTACTCCTCTAGATGAATCATATGAATCGGCTTTTAAAACCTTATTGGCAAATAATCTGATAACATTGCTAGACAATTCTAGACCATATGACCTAGAAATTAGACCCAAACGGTGGAGAGAAAACGAATATTGTGACTACCATCGGAACAAGGGACATAACATAAACAACTACATGAAACTCCGACATGAAATCCACGATCTCATTGACGTAGGCAAGATCGTTGTTGGAAATCATGCGACAAATGTTGATCATAAGGCCTTTAAAGATCCCTTATCGACTTATGAACAAGGAGATTCCTCAAAATCCAAGGGAGGAGCTAGAGTCAATTATACCTACACTAACAACGATAATGTGATCAACATGATTGAATCTGCTCAAACTGAATATTGCAATGTGATCATAGTCCAGGATTACCAAAGTCAAGCACAAACTGCTAATGTCGTGACTCATGCTCAAAGGAAGATTACTCTCGTAGGAGCTAGTTCCTCAACTTTTGATCAAACAACATCAAATCTACCAAATAGACAAATAGACACAATCATGGCCAAATCAAAACAACTGGCTTCATTGTCTTCTCCTGGTTATAGTATTGTTGAACAATTGAAGAGAACTAATGCTCAAATCTCCATTTTGGAACTGCTTAAGATCTCTTCTACTCATAGAGAGGTCCTAGACAAGGCTCTACTTACCACCAGTGTCCCTAAATATTTAGATGTAGATCGGTTTCAATCTATGGTGGGTCACCTGACCTCAACTCATTACCTCACTTTCTCTGAAGAAGATGATAACTCACTGAGTCACCCACATAACCAACCATTTCACATTGAAGCCATGATCCATAAGCACCGCGTTAAACGTGTTTTGATAGATGGAGGCGCTAGGTTGAATATTTGTACCTACAATCTATTAACACAGCTAGGATTCTCTGAAAACGTTATTGGTCCAACAAAGAAAATAACAATCAAGGCTTATGATGAAGAAGAAAGAACTTCTAAGGGTCTGGTACTATTACCAATTAGGGTAGGACCTATAGAAAGAGATGTCATTTTTTAGGTCATTGATCTTCATCTTTCATACAACATCTTACTGAGCAGGCCATGGATTCATGAAATGAAAGTAGTACCATCTACGTATCATCAATGCCTGAAATTTCCTTATAACGGAGTTGAAGTCAGTATTCCCGTTGATATAAGTTATACCTACAATGCATTAACGCAAAGTGTTGATGCTCTTGTTCCTCATAATAGAGCAGCTTCTACAACTGAAAGTTTGGAATCTTTGCTGAAAGATTTACAAAAGAAATTGAAAATCACAAACAATGGCATGGATGGATACACGATAGAGCCTATACTTTGACTAATGTCTCTTCCTCCATCACCAAGATAGTCGGGAAAACCATCAAAGGTTATGAAGCCACACATTTCAACTCCAAAGGTCATTTATGATGGTGTCTTTATACAGTCCTCTACTTCTCTTGCAGATAAAATAGAAGAAGATGATGTCCTCAAATCACTTTTCAAAGAAGACGTGCAAATAAAGAAATATGAAATTGTGAGATTTCTCCAACACAATATGGTCCAGGCTATAAGATGCTTCAATGCATGGGATATTTAGGTACTAATCCTCTTGGCAAACGTCAAAAAGGTATTGTTGAACCTATTCAGTTACAAACTAAGTCTACCAATGATAAAGTTGGACTGGGATATGATCCAAGAAAGTCATCAGATCAGAAGCACACACCCCACCATCAACGTAAGTGGAAGAAAAAGGTACTACCTTTAACAACACAAGAAATTAATACTCAACAAACTCAGGAAGAGTGTGAGGGTGAACAAAAAGAATTGCCCACCCAAAGAGAGGAAACAGATGGTAATCAAGTTCTAGTTATATCAGCTATAATACCACAAGAAGTAGAAGTCCCAGAGGATATGAGAGACGAAGTATACAGAATCAGAGAATTGTTTGCACTGTTGAACATTCTGGTCACATATACTAGCAGACAACAAGTAGATGATTCAGAAACTGATTCAAATGAGTATGAATGGGGTCCTGACCATCTCTCAGATACATCTACTACAAAAACCCTTGAAGAATCTAGTGATATCACAGATGATGCACAAGAGTTGATACGCCTAAAAATGCAAAAAGAAATGGAAGAAATCGGACTAAAAAGACAAGAAGACTATGAATGACAGATGGAGGAAGAAAGGACATAAGCAATTTCTTCACCTACTAACTCTACCTCTAATGAGATGGGACAAATCAGGTACGAAACTACAAAAGAAGAACTAGATGCTACAGAAATAGAACCAGTCATCAGCCCAGAGGAAGCTGAATGGAACAGGCAATAGGGATTAACAGAACCATCAAGGTTATGTCCGCAAGTGTGTCAAATACGAGCAATCAATGAACCAAATCACGAAGGAACTTGCAGCATCAAAGATGTGGGTGTTGATACTATATATACTTTTACTAAGCCACCTGAAGATGAGTCAGAAACTTCATCTTATGACTCTGATAACTCAGACATGAGCTCTATTTATAACAATGATTATTCAGCAACGCATTATGATTACTCTGTCATGATTGTTGAGATGTTGTCCATTGACCCTGTTACTGTCACACCACAGTATGTAGTCCAGTTTGAAGTAGGTGACGATGCTAGAAGTAGGTCAATTGGGTTAGGTCCAATAAATACTAACATGAATTTCGATAATCGTGTCATAACTCTTTCTGGTCTCGAGACACATACGCAAGGTAGTCTTCTGGAACTTGACTGGTTGGTTCGAAGCCATGATGATAGTACCGTGAACTCCCTTGAGCTTGTTCCAACCTTATCCTTAATGCATCCAGAACTGATTGATTGTACTCTTTATAACCAACCCTTGAATGTACCTACTTTTGCCAATGACTATACATTAGCCTATTATCTCAATGCAGTTGAACCCATGTACTCTTCCACCAGCGAACATAATGAAAACATGACTGAAGCGGATATCAAATATCTTAGTCGCAAAAACAAGAAAAATAAAAATAAAAGATCTGATGGCGAAAACCATATTGTGGCGGTGTCAGAATCTAAAAAAGAGAAAATAAAGGACGTACCTAAAGGTGAAAACCTCTCTAAGGTGCCTGAAGGTGAGATACTTGATATACTACCAAGTCACTTCCAGGAGAGATCTTCCATATTGATCGAGCCAACTCAGCCAGTGAACATTGGGAGTCAAGAGACACCACACATCATTCATTTAGCTCAATCACTATCAACAGAAGAGTTAAAAGATTTCAGCAACCTTTTTTAGAAAAGAAGATCAACTTTGCATGGACATACTCAGATATGCCAGGACTAGATCCTGATCTCATCATGCATTATCTCTCTATTATACCAGGAGCTAAACCAATCAAACAAAAACTCCATAAGATGCATCCTCATGTGGCACTGCTAGTCAAGGCTGAACTAGAGAAATTGCTAAAAGCTGGATTTATCAGAGCTATAGACTACGCGGAATGGATATCAAACATAGTACCTGTATCAAAGGCAGACAAATCCATTAGAGTTTGCACAAACTTCAGGGATCTCAACAAAACATGTTCGAAAGATGATTTTCCATTGCCCAACATTGACATGATAGTAGATATGATTGTTGGATATGAGATGTATTCATTAATGGATGGATTCTTTGGTTACAACCAAATCAAGATAGCACCTGAAGATCAAGAAAAGACAACTTTGACATATGCATGGGGAACCTTCTGCTGGAATGTTATGTCGTTTGGTCTAAAGAATGCAGGAGCAACTTACCAAAGAGCAGTAACCACTATCTTCCACGATATGATGCATAAAAACATGGAAGATTATGTTGATGACACCCTGGTAAAGACTATGAAGAGATCTATGCATATTCAAGAGCTAGGCCTCATACTAGATAGAACGGAAAGATTCAAGCTCCGGTTAAATCCTAAAAAGTGTGCATTTGGGGTAACATCAGGAAAATTGCTTGGTTACATAATTTCAAAAAAAGGAATTGAGGTTGACCTTGAAAAGGTCCAAGCTATAATGGAAATGTCTCCACCCAAGAATATCAGTCAAATGAGAACTTTACAGGGCCTTCTTCAATCAATAAGGGGTTTTATATCTCAGCTAGTCGACAAAGCTCAACCCTTTACGAAGGTATTAAGGAAAGGAATTCAATACAACTAGGATAAAGATTGTGAACAACATTTACAACAAATCAAAGAATATATTTCTAATCCACCCATATTAATGCCACCGATTCAAGGTAAGCCACTGATCCTGTACATATCAACTACATATACTTCACTAGGGGCACTTCTGGCACAACATGATGACAATAAAAAGGAACGAGCTATTTATTACATCAACAGAACATTGGTGTCATATGAAATGAAATATACTATAATAAAGAAAGCATTCTTAGCATTGGTCTTTGCATCACAAAAATTAAGGCACTATATGTTGGCACACTCTATTAAGCTGGTAGCTAAGATTGATCCACTCAAATATCTTCTCAATAAAGCAACGCTTATAGGAAGACTGGCTAAATGGGTCATGGTTCTTACAGAATTTGATATCAAATATGTGGAATGTAAAACCATCAAAGGATAGGTTATTGCAGACCAACTTGTTGATGCTCCACTTGAAGACAGTCAATCTCTGCATATAGAATTCCTAGATGAATCAATCATGCACCTTACTGAACAATCATGGAAGATGTTCTTTGATGGGTCTTTCACTCAACATGGTTCTAGTGCTGGAATACTTTTTATTACTCCTAAAAAATATTCAATTACAAGATTTTGTTCCCTTGCACAAACAACATTGCAGAGTATGAAGCTTTGGTAAACTGGGTCAAGCTGGCCATCGAGTGGAAGATAGTTGAATTACACATCTATGGAGATTCTCAACTCATTATCCACCAAATCAATTATCTATATCAGACAAGAGATGAAAAAATGATGCCTTATAAGAGAATGGTGGACGATCTCAAGAAATACTTTGCCTTCATATCATTTCAGCAGAACCCCAGAACAACAAATAGAGCAGCAGATGCAATGACCACTTTGGCATCTATACCACAGCTACAGGAATCTAATTTTCGCTTTGAATTCCTGGTGGAAGAGTTACATTATCTCGCCTATGATTCCCTAGAGTCCCAGATGGTTTGTTCTATTAGTGGACATGACTCATCTCGTTATAGCCACATTTATTCTTACCTGCGTGACCAAGTTGTCCCTGCCAATCTTTCCCGAAATAAAAAAAGGAACCCAATGCGAAATGCGTCACAGTATGTCATCATTGCTAACGACCTATTCATATGAGGTTTAGATAATACTTTGCTTAGATGTCTAGAAATTGAGGAGTCCCAACGCGCATTATCTGAGGTTCATGAAGGTGTTTGTGGATCCCATTTGAACGATCTAACTTTAGCACAAAAACTACTAAGGGCTAGCTACTACTGGCCAAACATGGAGAAAGAAGCTATAAAATTTGCTAAAACCTGTGAAAAGTGTCAGTTGCATGGGCACCTTATACATGCTCCAACAAGGGATCTCATACCCTTTGTGACACACTGACCCTTTCAATAGTGGGCGTTTGATCTAATTGGCCAAATATATCCTGCATCATCTAATGGACACAAATTTATTATCACTGCCACTGAGTACTTCACTAAGTGGGTAGAAGTGGTTCCGGTCATCAAGGCAACCAACAAACAAGTAGCTCTCTTTATTCTTAATTATATCATCTGTAGGTATGGTATACCTTCATCCATTATAACTGACAATGGAGGACAGTTCAAGAACAAAGATCTAGATGAACTCTATGAGAAATTTAAAATCAAACAACAATGGTCCTCAGTTTATTACCCTCAAGGTAATGGACAAGCAGAGGCATCTAACAAAAACCTACTAACTATCTTACACAAAATAGTGAACAAATCTGGGAAGGATTGACAGCTGCAACTCAATCCTGCATTATGGGCTTATAGAACAAGTATCGAAACACCTACTAGGGCTACACCTTTCTCTTTGGTGTATGGGTCTGAAGCAGTATTACCTATTGAAGTAGAAATACCATCTCTAAGAGTTTCCTTGCAAGGCCTTGTTACTGATGAAGACTATAGAATATCTAGATTGCAAGAGCTCGAATTGCTGGATGAGCGTCGGCAAATGGCGTTTGATCATCTCAGAGTATATCAAAAGAGAATGTCCAAAGGATATAACAAAAAGGTTCGACACCGAGAATTTCAGGTTGGTGACTTAGTTCTAAGAGAAAATCCTAAAAATCAATAGTTTCGAGACAACAAAGGGGAGTTTGAACCCAACTGGTTGGGTCCCTATATCGTTACTCCAGCTTTTGGCTCTGGTGCCTATCAACTCTCAACATCGGAAGGAGAATAGCTCCGCGAATCGATCAACACTATCCATTTGAAGAAATTCTTCACGTGAATATTCTCTGCTCTAGCAACTTATGTAGTGAAAAAGTCCTGAAAAAATCCTAAAAATCAGAAAAAGTCCTGAAAAAATCCTAAATATCAGAAAAAGTCCTGAAAAAAATCCTAAAAATCAGAAAAAGTCCTGAAGAAATCCTAAAAATCAGAAAAAGTTCTAAAAAAATCCTAAAAATCAGAAAAAGTCTTGAAGAAATTCCCCCCCCACCCCCCCCAAAAAAAAAAAGAAAAAAGAGAGAAAATGCCTTGGTGAAAACCTGGTAAACAAGCACCTTGGTAAAAAAATATATGAATCTCTGCCAAGCAGGTGAAAACCTGGCAAACAGGTGCCTCTTGTACTCAAGCGCTCCATCTATCAACACAACGTTGGCATTCCCACTTTCATGCATCTTTGCTTTCGCTTGTACACATTTCAGTCACTTTCGTAACATCCTGGTTCGTTGGAACCCTCGTGGCTTAAAACCAATCAATGTCCTAGTCTTAGGGTAATCAACCGAGCACATTACATGTCCTAAGAAGTATCAACCAAGTCAACCTTACGTTAGTGAAACTTGGTCATCCACTCTGAGTCAGTTATCTGTCTTCTGACTACTGAAGAGTTTTATCACTGAGTTAACAAGCAAAACAACATAACGGAAAACAATCACTAAACAATTTGAGCTATGAATGAAAATTTTCTTTGTGTGTTGTCTTTTATATTGGTTTTCGATTATTATCCCTCTGAGTAACTCGAGGAAGTCTATCTTGACTAAGAGGAGCAAGGATTGGGGGCATAATATCTTCTTTGTTTTCTGCTTGAAGGAATGATCCCAATGATCTGGAAACATCTAAATTAGCTAGGTGTCTATGATAAGAGCCTTCACATCAAGGTGAAATTGCCTCACATACCTCAACTCCACTTATTTGAATGCTACAGGGAGGTTCCCATCATTTCTTTGTCTATTTTAAGGGAATTTCTTTATTGTGCAATCTAAGTCCCTGCGAAATCTATCCAAGGATATGAATGAAAAAAGGGTCATTGCGGACAAGATAATTAATATTGCACATGAAAAGCAAGGAACTCTAATCTACCTGCTATAATTGTAAAACGCTCAATGACGAAAATTAAGCTTTTCACAATCCAGTGACTAGGTTTAGGTTGCATTTTGCATCTCATCTTGCATTTCATTCTGCATCTTGTGAATTTAGAGTGATTTCGGTATGGTAACAATGATCTCCTTATTTTTTGAATGAGCGTTGGAAGCTTCATCATTTTTTTAGCTAAGTGGTCTCTTTTCATCATTTCTTCGATCGAGTACTTGTGTTCTTGAGATGTTTAGCTGCATATATAAACATTTAATATAGATCCATACACTTCATTATTACTCATCTGCATTCATCTTATTGCATAGAAAAATGAAAAATTTGCATTACTCATTACTCATTCACATTCATTTATTTGCATAAAAAGAAACAAAAATAAACATCCATATTCCATTTGCATTCATTCATCTATATTGAAAAGATATGCATGCATATAGAATAAAGCATATAGTACAACATCTCATAATCAATCAACACAAGTATGATGAAATCAAATCAAGAGCTCGTAAATCGGCTGTCTTGAGTCCATTTTCGGGATCGAAATCAAAATTCGAGATCATTTTGCTAGTCAATTTCATCAAAATTTGGACCACTTAGTGCCTTTTTTATCAACTACTCATTCTCTTCTTCAATTTGCACTCAATTTCTCATGAATCAACGCTGAATCTCAATTTAATTCTACAAATCTTGCGCTCAATTTCTCGCTAAATTTTCAAAAATTTCTCTGAATCAATTTGTGCTCAAAACAACTTATCATCGCTAAAAAATCGCCTATCATCATGTACCCTCGCTATATTTCGATTTCCCTCCCGAGGGGGCATACTTGTGACCTTATGACCTCAAATGTCGAGAAAAAGTTTCAAATCTTCATCAAAAGTCGAGCAAAAAATAAAATAAAAATCTTTTCAACTAAAGAAAATCAAATAAGACCTCATCGCTAGGGGCATCTCAACTTCATCGCTTTATATCAAGTTGAGATCTCTCGATCATCTGAATCAAATCAATCTCTAGGGGCATATCAGTTTCATCGCTTCATATCAAGTTGATATTGTCTTTATCTGAATCAATATCTTAACGTTAATCAATTTCATCACTTTTCATCAAGTTGATTATTCGTTTAAACTCAATCAAGGGTTTAAAGAGTATCTTTGATCACACTCAATCTAAGCAGGTGTTCAGTATTTGTCACTTTGGATCAAGCTGGACAATTTATCTTCGCTCATTGTATCTTAATCAATCAAGTTCAAGATTGATTTTTATCATCACTCGCTGTGTCTAGATCAATCAAGTTCTAGATCAGTAAGATCCGCTTCTTGATCAATCAAGTTCAAGTTTGGTATCTTTTTTTTTCTATTATTCCTAAGTTCAATCAAGTTTGGGAACGGTATCGCTTTAATCAGACTCCATTCAGCTTCGTCGCTTTGAATCAAGCTAAACACCTCGCTTTTCATCTAGTTCGTGACCAATCAAGTTCAGAACTGGTATCTCCTAGACATCAAATTTTCTTTGAACCAATGCACTACTCGCACATTAATTCAAAGAGGGGCAAATGTAATACCCTAAAAATGGTCATCTAAACCATGAGCCCCTAATCTCGACAACATCACCAAGGTCCTAACCAAAGGCAATTAAATAAATCTTGAGCACACAATTAATTTCGTTAATCATCAAATCTCACATGGCAAATTAATCAACCAATATTAATTAAATATTTATTTAATTAATTAAATCATTCCAAGTAAATCATTTTAAACAATTATCTTATTTATTTTAATTAAATATCTTTTTCATATTTAATTAAATAAATCAATTTGCCATTAAACAAATCAAAAAAGGAATTAATTTACAAAAAAGAGATTTATCACAAAAAGAGGAATTAATTTGAAAAATAAATAAAAAATTGTCATAAATCTTCAAAAAAGGAAACAAATCAAGAAAGAGGAATTGGAAATTATGAGCACAAATATTCAAAAATGGAAATAAATCAAAAAAGGAATTAATTGACCAAAAAAGATTTAAAAAATTAAGAAAAGAAATCAATTGGAGATAATCTTCAAAAACAAATTAAAAATTGATGAATAATCTCAAAGAAAGCAATTAAAACAATTAAATATTAAAATTGAATGAAATAGACAATAAATTAGTTTTTTCTTGATTCAATCTTAATTTTAGTTCAATTTCCTTTAAAACTGAGAAAAGCATCCAATCACATCAATTCACCTGGATTGTGCTTCCTCTTGGAAAATCTTGACCGCTCATCATCATTTGATCGCAGCCTTTGGTTTCTTTCTGAATTTTCTATAAATTCAGGCTCTCATCTCTCATTCAAAAAATCCTGGAGAATATATTGTTATTATGCTGATTTTGCTCTAGGTTCATTGAGAATATTGCATACATATTTATATCATTTATCTCATTTATTGCTTAAATCTTGTTAGATTAATCTTGCATCCATCTAGCATTAATATCATGCTCATATAGATTAAAATCCTTCGTCTTGGTGTTGTCTAGTCACTGGATTGCTTATACAAATCTGAGAGCAATCTTATACTCGCATCTTTTAGAAGGCAATGGGTCGATTTGTTATGATTTTCATATTCATCTTTATATCTGTCTAACCATGCATGTAATGACTTGATTGAAGTGTTGTGTATTGCAGATACAAATACAGGTCCACTTTTCACACACACACATACAAATTAAGTGTTGAAACAAATGAACAACACCATTACTGCACTAACAACAATCTATAATGTCCTCAACATTGAGGGTTGACATGACAACAACTAGCAAACTGGCAACAAAAAAATCATTTTACCTTGTTGTAGTTTTCTAATTCCTTCTTGTTAACATTTATTTTGTCTATTACATAATTGTTGTTTATTAGGTAAGCAAATTTTTTGAAAGGGCCTAAACCCTTGTACAGAGAGAAAGATAAAGAAAACAACCCAACAAAACATTAACCAACAACCAAAGATCAACTCTGAAACTATAAGAGACAAGAGATTAAAAAAACCTAACAAGATTCAAGCCAAAGTCGGGATGATTGACTTCAAAAAGTTCTGACTAGTATGTTGATTTTGGTGCATCCAAACATATGACATGTGAACAAGTGTGGTTTGTAATCTCACTCCATCCACATATTATGAAAAAGTATCCCTTGATGATATTACATCTTATGAATCCTAGTGAATTAGAGATACTTTTTTGTGCCTCAAAACTCACAAATGCAAAACTACTAAGTTTCTCTATGTTTCAACACTCATAAATAACCTTCTCTTAATAAACCAATTACTTGAGAACAACTTTTTTGATTGTCATAATGGAAAAAAACTTTTTTGTCAGTTTAGATCTATAATTCTAGAAATAATGAAGGTTTTTTTTGTGCTCCAAGGTCCAAAAAATGTTTCAACTTGTTGATTTCACATGAAGACAAGGCCCTTTTAGTGATAACTAATTCATCCACATCAGTGTGGTATTACTGATTTGACCATATCACTTCTGGTTATCTTCTTGTATTGAGCAAGAGAGATATGGTGCAAGGACTTCCCCTCATGCAGAAAATAAAAGTTCTTTGTTCACATTATCTTGCTAGAAAGTAGCATTACTATTAGGGTCCTTTTATTGCTACAAAATATAGAGCCCCTAGTTCCTTAGGATTGGTACATACTGATCTATTCAAAGATGCCATTATGTCACAATAATGCTATGTATTTTCTACTCTTTGTATATGACTATTCAAAGAAAATATGGGTCTATTGTTTGGTTCACAAAAATTAAGCACTTGAAAAATCCAAAGAATTTTGAGCCCATTCAAAAAGGTCATTGAGTCATTCTCTCAAAGCTCTTCACTTATATCGATGAGGAAATTCATGAATAAGGAGTTTTCAAACTACCTTTAAGAACATGGGATCCAAAAATAGTTGACCATTGCTTACACACCTCAACAAAATGATGTTTTAGAGAGGCATAATCATACAATTGTGGAAATGATGCAATGTATGTTGAAGGATTCAAATATTATTATTTCATTCTAGGATAAAGCAATTCACACAATAGTCTTTTTGTTGAATCAAGTACTCACCAAAGTGCTTGAGAATATTATCACACTTGAAGAAGCATGGATTGTAAGAAGCCCTGCATATCTTATTTTAGAGTGTTTGAATGTTTAATTCACATGATTGTTCCCAAGGGGAGATATCTAATTATCTCCCCATGTTTAATTTGTCGCCACACTTTAGAATCCAATTAAAAATAGAACCATATAAAACTATAATATTATTTAATGATAGTATATCTTTAGCTCCACTTTCCACTAACAACTTTTAATGCCAAATCAAAACTTTCACCTTTAAAACTACCAAGAGTTTTCCATTTGCATGTTCACCATTACGCACATTTGAATTAATAAGCCTAGTCCAATTGTGTATATTGCATTGCCTTGACCTTGCTCATGATTACTATCAAAGTAGAAAAATTACTTAGCCAGATGACATGACATGTGATCAAAAGAAAAAACCTAGAAACCTTGATGTCCTAAAGACAAAGAATGCCAATAATGGTAAATCGCTATAAAAAATATTGCACCATGAATTTGCATTTTGGTCCATTAGACTTGTCACATTCCACAAGATGTGATTCATGAAGAAACGTGGTCTAAGGACATTTCCTTAAAATCTAACCCTTATAAAGAGAGAATACTCCAAACTAATGTATTTGTCATTTTTTAGTAATATATTCCCCTTTCTCTACCTTCAAGGAGGGATTTGTAAATATTTGCCTCCTAGTCGAGGAGTAGTTTAAACTATCAACCCTATTAAGAGTAAAACACTTGCAAGGAATGTAGTTCTCGAGTATTGACATTTACTAATCTCTTTGAACGGTTCATTAGAGGGATGGATGGACTCTAGTTGAGCTATAACTATTTTCTTGACTTTTTGGTTGCAAATGTGTTGTTGATGTCATGGCTTTGTCATTAGCTTATTGTAAAAATAAACTTAAATACCATTGAAAAAAGTAAATGTCATAAGAACAACTAATTTTTTTTAATAATATCACATGGTTTTCCTTTTAACAAAGTTAAATTTTCTACATTACATAGACAAAGAAAATAAATAATAAATCCAACATTATTGTCCCATTTAGAGCATTTTTTTGAAGTAGTTTATTCATTTCTTTATAGCCTTTCTTGGATGGCATCCAACAAGATGAGTAGTACACATGGGAGGTAATGAAAATTCTATTAGCCACTTGTATCTTACTTGTCAAAGAAAAAAAATTATAACTCCAATTAAACAACTTATTTATAAGTCTATTTAAGAATAATCCCACAAATTAGAAAGAAAGATCTCCACACCAAAACTTGATGAAATAGATCTAATTAACTCTCGTTGTTTAATTTGTCTCCATATTTTATAATCTAATTAAAAATAGAACCACATAAAACTACAATATTATTTATTATATCAAAAACACAAAATAAAAGACAAACATATAGACCAAACTATCATCCCTCACTTGCTTAAGCTCCACTTTCCACCTAACTACTTTTAAATCCAAACCAAAACTTTCACCTTTCGTACTACCAATAGTTTTCCCTATCCAATTTTTACCATTAATTGAGCTATGACTATTTGCTTGGTTGTTTGACTACAAAGGTGTTGTTGATGTCATGGGTTTGTCATTAGCCTAGAGTAAAAAAAGACTTATTGAAAAATGTAAATGTCATAAGCACAAAAAATACCCAATTTTTTTTTATAATATCACATAGTCTCCCTGTATGAAAAGTTAAATTTTCTACTTTAGAGAAACAAAGAAAGGAAACAATAAATCTAAAATTACCAAACAATAAATCCAATATTACCGTCTCATTTAGAACAATTTTATTTCGAATTAATTTATTCAATTGTTTGTAGGCTTTCTTGGATGGCATCCAACAAGAGAAATAGTACATATGTGAGGTAATGAAAATTCCATTAGCCACTTGAATCTGACTTGTAAAAGATAAGAATTTATTACTCCAAATAAACAATTTACTTTTAAGTCTATTTAAGAATTAATCCCACACATGAGAAAAAAAGACCACAAAAAAAAATGCTAAAACATCTAATTATCTCTTCTTGTTTTTTGTCCCCACACTTTATAATATACTTAAAATAGAACCCTATAAAACTATAATATTATTTATTATATCAAAAAATAAAATAAGAAACACAAACATACAAGCCAAACTATCATGCCTCACTCACTTTAGCTCCACTTTCTACCAATTACTTAAAAAATATAAATAAAAAATTAGAACTACCAACAACAGTACTAATTTTCACCATTGCATACATTTAAATTAATAAGTCTAATCCAATCATGTATACCAATTTTGTAGGATGAAATCCTCCTAAATTGTCATTTCTTCTTGGCCAAAGATTCAATATTTCAATGACAAATTAGAATTTTTCACGGTTCATCCCCTCTAACAACTCTAGTAATCCACTTTCTGCCAAGACATGTGTTTTTGTGTCTATGATTCACATACCATCTCTATATCTTGGTTGGATGCAATGAGCCAAAGAAAAGAAACATTGAATGCAACGTTATCATCTTATTTAGAACAATTAGTTTTGTATCAGTTTATTCAACTCTTTATAGCCTTTCTTGGATGACATCCAACAAGACGAGTAGTACACATGGGAGGGAAAATTCTTTCAATCATTTGAATCTTACCTCTCAAAGATAAGAATTTATTACCCCATTTAAACAACTTATTTTCAAGTCTATTTAAAAACCGATCCCACATATGAGAAAAAAGGACGGCCACACCAAAAAAAATTGAGATAACTAATTACCTCCCCTTATTTAATTTATCTCCACACAACCAAACAAAACTATAATATTATTTAATGATATAGGGGAAGCATACTAATAGTTGTTATAGCTAACTTTGAACATTCATTTTGATGATTTTTTTTTTAAGTCTCTGCATTCGACTTAATTGTTTATAGCTGGGATCCGTTATGCATGTAAGGGTAAAAAAGTACACATTTCAAAGTGTTGCTCACTTGAAGATCCCCCCATAACCGTGCACTTAAATCGCCAATACTTATGCACAAATGCCCTGTAGTTGTGCGTTATGGGTGCCAATAATGGTGCACAAATGGGCTAATTATGATCCAAAAATGCTAAAAAATTGGCGGCTATTGGTACATGTGAAATTTATTAATGGGCTTTTAGTTGTTTTTTTGGGTTTCTTTAAAGTTAGTAATTGGGGGGTTGGGTGTGCATTGAGTGAATGGTTATTGAAACATGGGTGGAGGACAGGGGTGACCTAAGTGCCCTGATCCAAACAGGAGTGCCTTGACTGAGACGTTCCCGAGAAACTGGTGCTCTTCCCCTAACACAATGAAATACACAAAAACACAAATTAAACTATCATCCCTCACTGGCTTAAGCTCTACTTTCCTTTAGCTCCACTCAACTAGATAAAACTATTAAATTATTTAATGACATAACATAATAAAAGACACAAACATACAAATCAAAATATCATCCTCACTCGCTTAAGCTCCACTTTCCTTTATCTCCACTCAACCATAGAAAAGTATAATATTATTTAATGATATAACACAATAAAAGACAAACATACAAATCAAACTATCATCCCTGCTTAAGCTCCACTTTTCTTTATCTCCACACAACCAAATAAAACTATTAATATTATTTAATGATATAAAACAATAAAAGACACAAACTTACAAATCGAACTATCATCCCTGGCTTAAGCTCCTGTTTCCTTGTTTCCTTTATCCCCACGCAACCAAATAAAACTACAATGTTATTATTTTTGATGAATATATGTGTCAGTATCTATTGATTAACAATTATAATACATATATCCACAAAAATGGGATAGAGGGACACAAGGTCACCCCTACAGTTCAAACGGACTGTACCCTGAAAGCTAAATCAGAAGTCTAAGAACATAGCTCAGTAATCAGATAAATAGATAACAACAGAACATATAAAAACAGCTGACTTAAGCGGCGAGAGCAATCCCAGATGATGACAGAGGAGGGGTAACGGTCATCTGACTTGAAGTGACCACCCCTTGTCAACAGCAGCTTCTCTTTTACCCTTATTTTCCAAGCAAATAAATCAAAATATCCCCATATCAATGTTTACTGGCAGGAGGAGCAAAAGTCCGTAATTTCTCCAACATTCATACAACAGTTCACATCCATTGTATTCACAGAAGGAACACACAAATATCATATCAGTTGTATCTCAGATTACAGAAGGAACACAGAAACATCATGTCATCTCTATTCAGAAATTACAGCAGTAAAAGAATCTGTCAAATTCAAGACAAAATCTAACACTAAAAAAAGATTACTAGTGACTGAAAGTTACCATTAAAGATAAGAAAATGGGTCTCAATCATGGCGATAATGAATGGGTAACCTGCATCCTGAGGCTTAGTAGCATTGTAAACCTCAGGATGCAGATTATCTCTTCATTTTCCCAATTTTAACTCCTCCTTTAGCTTGTATCTCTGTCATACAATGGCCTGTATTTATAGGGAAAAAATACAAGGATGGTTAGGTAAATCTGAATAATAAGTCAAGAGTAAGGAATAATAATTTAGGGTTAAGTATATGACAAGACAAATTTAAGTTAAGAGTTGTCCTCCATAATACTACTTTTTAAAATCAAAATCCATATTTGGAATTTGTAGGTTCATAATGCTAAGGGAACTTTCTCAATTAGATTTGGAATAATGAATTTTGTACTAAAAGGGAAAAGATTTGGAATAATAATCTTTGTATCAAAATAGAAATTTCGGGCCCGCTATCTAGTTTTGATGGTAGATCTTATTTGTCAAGTTAATATTTCTAATGAGAAAAAAATATGTCATAATTTTTTTTATGATAGATCATTGTCTATTAAGTCTATATTTTTAATCAAATTATCTCTTAAAAATAAATTATAGATTTTTTTTTTGGGTGAACCTTACTTGTCAAAATAATATTTTTAAATGAATCGCCTTTCAAATGTAAAAACAATTTTGATTTAGAAATATAATATCATAACTTAAATATATAATAGGGGAAGAGCACCAATATATAACATAGTTCCAATAACCGTCACCTTATTGTCATGTTGACCCCCCAATAGTCGTTATATTGAAAACACCATTAATAAATTTGTTTTGTACCAATAGCCGATGATTTTTTGTAATTAATTGGCCCATTTGTGCACAACTATTGGAACATTTATCCCATTTGTGTACCATTATTGGAACATTTGTGCACCACTATTGGGACATTTGTCAACAAGTACTAGCGATTTTGAGTGGACGGTTACTGGAACATCTTTAGTTAGTTATCAGGCGACACTTTGAAATGTGTACTTTTTGACCTTTGTGCGCATAAATGATTCCATAATGTGCATCGTTACTACCCAGAAGCCAGATCAATAGCTATAAGTAGTTAAGTCACATACGAAGACAACTAAAAATAAATTATCTTTTAAAAATAAATTATAGATTTTTTTTTGGGTGAACCTTACTCGTCAAAATAATATTTTAAATGAATCACCTTTTAAATGTAAAAACAATTTTGATTTAGAAAAATAATATCATAACCTAAATATATAATAGGAGAAGAGCACCAGTTACAAAGTGTTCACACCTTACACATCCAACCTCCCAATACTAACTTTAAAGAAACCAAAAAAATAATTACTATAAGCTCATTAATAAATTTCACATGTATTAATAGATGCCCATTTTTTAGTAGTTTTGGATCATAATTGGCCCATTTGTGCACCATTGTTGGTACCCATAGTATCGGATTGAGCAACACTTTGAAATGTGTACTTTTTGACCCTTGTGTACATAACGGATCCCACAACATGTATCATTACTATCCTAGAACAATAGCTGTAAGCAATTGAGTCACATATAGAGACCAAAAAAAATCATGTGAAATAAGTAATTTTTGACCCTTGCGTACATAACGGATCCCACAACATGTATCATTACTATCCTAGAAGAATAGATGGAGACAAAAATATAAATAGTGAAAATCCAATGTACCATTTGAAATCTCTGAATATGTGAAATTAACTATAACGACTACAAATTAATTATATTATATTTTATGACAAAATTCACTAAATATGGCCCCCATCCCACCCTTCATTTCCTTTAATCCAGATCACATCTCACGTCAAGGAAAGCCCATGGTCGTATGATAGGACAGATTATGCGCTGGCCCACCATGCTGTCGTCAGCATTATGTCATGATGAAGCTTATGTCTAATTAGTGTGATTATGCACGACATAGATAATATTTTTATGGATTATGGTAATCATTAGGCAAACAAGGGCTAGTTATGTTTAAAACTCTTATATAATTACTTATTTATTATTTTAACTACATTGCTTTTGTTGATTACTGTTACATGTGATTGAGGATAATCTAGTTGTTTCTAGATCTTTCTTTTTTATTATTTTAATGCATTTTCATGTATATTAGTAATTTTGAAATTTTTAACATAAGAGGAAGGATGCAGTCTTTTTGTATTTTATTTCTTATTTATTTATTTTTAATATAATAAGTAGTTTATTTATATTTAGAAAAATTTATGCAAAGAGTATTTATAGGTATCATTATCAAACTAATTAAAAACAAATCACATATAATTTGTTCTTTATAGGTGGTAATCTTTTTTTGAAACAAATCAAATCTAATTTTGCTTTTTTAAAACAAATCAAATCCCTTTTTTGTTTTATATGGTAGGTTTATTTTAGTTTTTTCTTACGTGAGTTGTGTTGACCTTCTATAGATCGTATCGCCTTCTATAGACCCTATTGCCATTGTAGAACACCTATCGAATACGTGTTGTATTAATAATTTTTGTGTCAAAGATGGTATATAATTTAATTTTAGATTTTGTTTTCATGTACTCTCACTTTCAAGGTGTAAATCTTATCTTTTGTTTTTTCATTTTCATTTTTTTGTCTTAGATTAGATCTACAAATGTAAAAGTGATCTGGATCATTTTTGCACTCCTAAAAATGATCCTTTTTTGTTTCAAAACTAATATTAAAAAAATTGTTCTAGTTGTTGTCCCATCAATTGATTGTTATGAACCGACTTGAAGCATAAAATAGTTGAAATGTATGCTAAGGTGTTGTATTCAAGGACAAAAGGAGAGTACATGAAAACACAATATAAAATTAAATTATATACCAACTTTCACACAAAAATTATTGCGTCGAGAGGCGTAACACTATAATGGCACCCACCCAGCTATTTTTTCTTGTGTAATTTTAATGATTAGATAATGAATATTTAAAAATAAGTTAAAGACTAAAATCTAAATTAAAAAGCAACTTTCTATTATTATTCTTATTATTTATTATAACTAGATAACGAATAATTTAAAAATAAGTTAAAAGACTAAAATCCAAATTAAAAAATAAACCTTCTATTATTATTATTATTATTTATTAAATACAAAAAATATATATTTAAATCTAGATTTAAAGAAACTAATCTAAATTAAAAAGCAACTTCCTATTATTATTATTTATTAAATGTAAAAAATAATAATATTTTTAAATCTAGATTTAAAAAAACTTTTAATTTAAAGAATTATGTTTTTAAATCTATATTTAAAAGAAACTTATATTTTTATTTTTTTTCATGCAAATCATTTCATATTCTAAGACAAGACTCCAAAAATTATATTTTTAAATCTAGATTTAAAAGAAACTTCTAATTTTAATAATTATGTTATTTAAAAGAAATTTTTTATTTTTTTCATCCAAATCATTTCATATTCTAAAATAAGACTAAATTCCAATAAATATTAACTATATGAAATTAATTAATCTATGCTAAAGGTAAATATTTTTTAAATTTGATATCTCTCGGCGTCATCTACATAAATTTTATTTATAAAATATAGATATGCTAGTTTAGGATATGTAGTGAACGTATGAACATCTTTAAATAAACATTAAGGGCCTATACAAAGTTATCTAGTGATATCAACACTATATTAGCATTATAAGGTGCACACAACTTATTTATTCTAGGGTCTTGATCTTTTTCCTTTTCTTGTTTAAAATTTGATGTTCCTAAATGGTAATATCCATTTAATATTTGATTAAGGTTTGGATCTACCTTCCCTCATGTATCATTGATATATTAGGGTTTGGACTTTTTTGATATTAGATATAGAGAGTAAACTCACAAAAAGTATAGCTTCAGCAGTAACGTGAGGTCATGCCTCAAAACCAACAATCTTGACCTACATAGATCCGATCAATGACTACTAATAGTTATGCATGCACATTATAAACAACATAATCCTATGCATAGCCTATTCTATGATGTGTCCAAGCAGAAAGAGTATACATAGATAATGTTCATGTTCGAACAAAAAGAACCAAACAACATCCAAACACTCATGAAGATGATCCTGACAGGGCTCCATCCAAGTTGTCCACCCCAAAGGGCCTTCCATCTAGACTGTCTTCCTTCCCTCATGCAATTGAGTCAACATCTAGATCTATTCCATTGTTGGGTTTTTGGCTTTCCGAATCTCAACACCAATATTCTCCATTGCAGTGGCAAAGGAGGTGTGGTCTCTTGCAATCTGCCTCCATTCAAATCCATTCTCCAACTCATACATGAACATAGTAGCATGACCATCTTTGAGAAACCGCATAAGTTTTTTCTTCTCTATCCTCATAGTTATAGAGACCTGCAAAATAATGTAATGAAGAGTGAGTCCACGAAATGACTCAGTAAGGGCCCTAGTTCTACCTTGGAATTTATCTTCATTTCTAATTTTCCAAATGTACCATAAGATATCAGTAGAAAGAATATGCCAAAATAGATTAGTATCTTTTTTCAAACCATGGATGCAACTAGTAAGAAATTCCATAATATTAACCTGGTTAGGAATAGAAATACCAAACATCAACCATATTTCTTTAGCAATAATGCACTCAAAGAAGATGTGTCTAACAAATTCAGGCACTCTACATGTATTGCACAAATCAATATTGGATTTATCTTACCTGAAAGGAAGCCTATTAATTACCATCAACCAATTAAAACATTTTTTCTTAAGAACAATAGGGTTGTTCCATAATCTTGTGAATACTTTATGCCACTGCTTTAAAGATAAATCAACATACCACAAAGTATTAGCATGATTGATAATAGAATCATCATAAGAGAGCGTATTATAAACAATGATAGACTTAACATTAGAAATAAGGATATCATTATTCCATTTATAAGCAGTAAATTTGTTATTATCCACATAACAATTTTTAGGCAACTGAAGAACAACACAAGCATTTTTAACCATATTGTAAGTTCTTTTTTGAGAAGCCGAAAGATCATACTTAGTACTAAGTTCTTCCCAACTCATAAGCATATCACTATCAATAATGTCTTTAAAGCAACAAATACCTTTGTTAGCCCATGCTCTGGCATAACAGCCTTGTGTAAGCACAAGAGGTTTGGAGGAGTGGAAAAGATTCCACCAGATAGATCTATCTCCATGAATGTGATCATTGTTGATGGCCCTACTATTGGTGATGAATGGTTTAACTATTTCCCAAGCCCTCCAGATATATTTAAAGACACACGAACCCTGTACTGAGATTGGGAAACCTCCAGCCACCAGGTCACAAAAGGGTAAAGACTTCCAAGATTTATCCCCCTTAGGTACAACCCTCATAATGTTGCTTCTGACCAAGACTTTCCATAGTTCACTGCCTTCAAACGCCTGAAAGATCAATTTTGAAACAAGTGCAATCCCTTGGAGTCTCAAATCCTTTAGTCCGAGCCCTTCCAATCTCTTCTCAATATGACACCAACGCCATTTAACTGAATGTATCTTATTGTTTCCTTTCCCATCAGACCATAAGAACTTCCTTATAACTTTCTGGATTTCAATGATTTGATAGTTACAAAACATCCAGACATATGAATAGTAAATGTTGTATGAAGATAGAATCTTTTGACAAACTTTCACTCTGCCAACAAGTGACAGATATCTATTGTTCCACTTATTCAATTTTTTTTTCTATTTTACCTCTAACCCATATCCACATTTCCTTTAGAGAAGGGTATCCCCAGGTATCTGACAATCTTGTTAGGACCCCCCCCACTGGAACCCAAATTGTTGTAACCAATCCAGAGGGTCCTCTCTCCACCCAAACAAGATGGATTTAGTTTGAGATATTTTGGCCCCTGACATCTCACCGAGGAACTTGATTTTTCTTTCAAGGGATTCCATGTTTTGCTTGGTGAGTTCTACAAATAATGCAGTATCATCTGTAAACTGGTTATTAACCAAATCTGACACATCAGGAAGCACAACACCTCCAATTTTAGGAAAAATGGTGCAGTCTCTCAATATGTAGTATAATGCATCAAAGGCAATGACAAACATGATCGGGGCAAGGGGGCATCCCTTCCTGATGGACCTTCCAAGTTTAATGACCTGAGTGAGTGAGCCATTAACCTCAACCTGTGTGGAAGCATCTTTGAGAAGTACCTTCACAAATTTACAGAATTTTGTAGGTAATCCGAAAGCTTCTAACATCATCAATATAAAATCCCATTCAACCCTATCATAAGAGTTCTCGAAATCTACTAGGAACATGGCAACATTCTGCTTGGAAGCATTAGCCTAGTCCATTACTTCCCAACTGGTTATTAGGTTTTCTAAAATGAATCTTCCCTTAATGAAACCTTTTTGAGTAGGGCAGATAAACTTGGGCAACACATTTTCTAGTCTAAGAGAAAGAACTTTGGCCGAGATCTTATATGACACATTGAGAAACGTAATATGTCTCCAGTTTTTTATAAGTGTCTTATACCCCTCTTTGGGTAACAACTTGATAATCCCTTTATTGATGATGTCTCATAGGGTTCCTTTCTCAAGAGCCTCAACATACAACTCATGGAGATCTTGGCTAATCTATTCCTCATTAGCTTTATAAAACTCAACAGACAATCCATTTGGGCCTGGTGCTTTGTCATTATTAAGGGCTCTAATGGCATTTTTCACTTCCTCCACAAATATAGCTTGTTTCAAGGAATGGGAGTCTTCATCAGTTATTTTGCTAGGAATAAGTGCTCAACATCTTTCTCTAGCTCTTTGTGAATTGGGAGAATCTTCAGAGGAGAAGAGCTCCTTGTAGAATAGGTCAAAGGCCTCTTTAATATCTTCTACCTCCACTACCTCCTTGTTATCAACCCATAGTCTATCATTTTTTTCTCTGTTCTTCTTTTGTCTAAGAAAATTGAAAAAGAACTTAGAGCCTTTGTCACCAAATTGCATCCATTGACTTCGGGCCCTAATCATTGCACTTCTAATCTTAACCCATTGGTGCCTCCTCAAAGCATCCCTAGCAAGTGCAACTCTGCTAGATAACTCAAGGTTACTAGGGTTGCTCTGAATATCCTCTTGAATCCGGTGCAACTCATAAGCAATTGCTCTTTCTTGAAATCTACTATCCTTAGCTCTTTTTTTGCCCAATAGTCTGAAGCAAGTTTTGCCAACTCTTAACATTTTGATTCCATCTACTGATATGAGATTGCACGTTCTTATTTCTTTTATTGAGCAACCTAATAATGTTAATGACAGCTAGCACATCCTGATCCTTAAGGAGATGGGTGTTGAGGATGAAATTATCTCCACCTTTCCCCTACTTGGCTGGTGTGTCTCCAAGCCTAATAAGAGAAACAATAGGGTGATGATCAAAGAGGGAAATCGGCCAGACTGTTACTGCATTGCCCTGATCATCCGGTGTAAAGGAGAAATGATTTTTGTCTGCATAAAATCTATCCAACCTACAACATATTTTGTGTTATCCATTCTGTTAATTGCACCAAGTGTACCTATCCCTCTCGCAGATTTCTTATTACCAAGTAAGGGGTCAAAGAGCTTCTTACAATTATTCATCCTTTCCCAATGTTGTTTCTCAGGCCCTTTCCACTCCATAGAAACACATCCAAACTTATCCTCATTGTTTTCAATCATGTTGAAGTCTCCCCCAATAATCCAAGGAATGTTAGGAAGAGAGGCAATCCAGTCCCATAGTTCAATCCTCTCCCTATAATCATTGGTTGCATAAATTGAGCAAACACCTATGACATAATTATTCAACTTGAATGAAGCCCAAACTGCTCTATTACATGGAGAGTGTCCCTGACTAATAATGTGATCTTGCCACTTAGGGTTGATAAGTAGCCCAACTCCCCCTCTCCCTTTATCATGATTTGAGCAGATCTTAATAGAGTCTCTCCAAATGAAATCAATATTGACCTCCAGAGTAAATTTAGTTGCCTTCAATTCTTGTAGCATCACAAAATCTGAATCTCTATGTTGGTTAAGAAACCTCCTAACAATATGCTTCCTGTCTAGCAACTCTAGATCTCTAATGTTCCATGAAATGCATTGCATCATATCTAGGATATTTGTTGTAACTCTTTGGTTGTCTTAAAATTGCTAAAGCATTTGGGGAGATCTTTTTTCTCTTTTGCTTTCCTTCTATTGGCAGATCCTTTATTTTTGGACCCTAATGGTCTACCTCTCCTTCTTCTAGGTTTATGATCAATGTTCTCACTATCAACCATCTCATCACCTTCTTCGACAAAGTCTTCATCATATTGGGAGTCATCTTCATAGTCTGAATCCTTGTTGGGATCAGGTTGATTGGGGGCCACCTCATCCCCAATACAAGGTATGTATGTGTTTAAACTATCACTATTGCCTAATATGACATGAAAACCATTTGTTGATGGCTCACTAGGGTTGGGGTCACCTCTATTAGGGTCAGCAACAATGACCTTTATATCGCAGTTATCTGCAATCTCAACAAACTTCTTAGGAGGAAGGGCTATAGACAACTCAGTAGTGAATTTTGTAAGAGGAGGGGCTCCCTCAGCCAATCCAGGGTCACTAGATGGAAAGATCTGATAAGATACATCCATATCTTTAGAGTCCCTAAGAGTAGCAGGCTTGATGAATGCCCCACTAGAGCTCCCTCCCTTACCAGATTCACTATTGTTTCTGTCTCTCCCTTCAAAATTCTTAAGCAAAGATTTGACAAGGGAAGAATTTGCATTCTTACCTAAGAATCTCCTCTCGGGGGACATCTCCTGTGCATCATCTTCCATAGGAGAAGCATGTTGGCATTATGTGAACCAGTATAAGGACATAATGATATTGTATGTTGTCATTGATGTCAATATGTGATATGAAGTGAATCGGCATATGTGATATGTGAGAAGAGAGAACCGACACATGTGTGAACCGGTATATATGCAAAAGTGAACCAGCATGATGAAAAGTAAACCGGCATGATGATATGAGAATTGGTTACGTGAAATTGAAGTGGTATGTTTGTAGAAGATGAACCAGCATATAGGAACCGGTTCATGGAACCCTTGTGTGACTACTGGTTGGTAATGTCAGGGTTTCCGGTTGGAGTACCTCAAGCCTGTGTGACTTAATCGGTGCTCTTCGTGTGATGAGTTAGCAGTATAATGAAGAACAGGTCGTGTTGCCACGTAAGCTTTGTGCGCGTGAAGGATCTTGCATGAAGAAGACTATTCCTATCTACCTCGAGAATGTGCAAAGTTTGTCAAACGGTGATAACGTGTGATGGGTTATCAGCCGCCATGAAATCGGTGGATAATGGATGATGGAGAATGTCTTGAGATCGATTCAAGACTGTTGCATTTAATGTAGTATGATTCAATGGTCAAGATTGAACCGCTTGAATTGCTTAACCTAACAGGTTTAGGGTTTAGGGTTTTTGCTGCCGACCTGTCTGTTTCCTATAAGGTTGATGTTGTGTTTCATTCTAAGGTTATTGGAAAAAGTTGTGAGTGTGTATCCAAGGGAAGTGATACGTGATTCTTGCTAGACCAAAGGAGAGAAGAGATACCTGCAAAGTGAATGTGCAGAAGGTGAAGAGGAGCCAAAATGGATCTGCATTAGCATTGAGTGTTGTTACCAGATCATTGTAATTCCTGTTGATCTCTAACCACTTCAACAGTTGTGAAATCCCTTAACAGGGTAGCCTTAACTAGTTTGATACAAATCCCTTAACAGGGTAGCTTTAACCGGCTTGATTCAAATCCCTTAATCGGGTAACTCGAAGTTAATGAGTTCTGGGTAGCTATAGGGCTCTGGAGATCCTTTAGCTATTGAGTTCTTGAAATCCTCTAACAAGGTAACCCCAACTGGGTTTAACCCTTAACTGGGTATTGTAGCCATCCCTTAACTGGGTGATCCCTAACAAGATCGGTTCCTAGTAGAACCTATTGTAATGTCTTTAACCGGACAAGGCTCCTAACAGAGCGGACTTCTAAAGAGTTCAAAAGCAGATTGTGGGTATTCATCCCCACCATGGTTTTCCTAGTTGGGTTTCCATGTGAAAAATATGTGTGTCATGTGTGATGCTTTTGGGTTGTGATGCTTTGTATTTACCTATTGAGCATATGATGGTTCAGTGTTTTATGCCTGTCTATTAAACATACCGAACTAACTGTTATGAAGATCAGATGATAGTTTACCTATTCATGCATGATGGTGTAATGGTACTATAGTATTGAGCTAAGAGGAAAGCTTAGTGAGTGACTAGTTTATGATTGTTTTAGTTGTTCTGGGTCTTACCGGTTGCACTCTGTTTCAGCTAGTATCACTACTTGCTAGTCATTTGGAGTATTTGCTGTCAAATTGGTTTTGGACTGTATTTTTGTTTGTACTGATTCAAACCCCCCCCTCTCAGTACCGGTTTGGTACTATTGGTTCATCATTGAGTTATCAATGCAAAATTGTTCGCCCCAACATTTTTATCTTTACTATGCTCACTGCTATTGGGGTTAGCCGCTCTAATCTTTTCGAGCGCCAACTGTTGGGCATTTTCCCTCCTCCTCTTTCTAGGGTTTTTGCCAACCATTTGAAAACCCTCTTGTTGATCTTTATCCATCCATTCTAGGGCTTCTGCAATTGCAGAGTGGGGAGGGGGAGCTCCATTGAATTTCCCAAAGTTCGCATTTTTATCAAACTTGAGAAGCATTTTATTAGCTTCACTCGTATCATTTTTAACATTTTTACTTAAGGAGTCAAGTTTATCCATGAGAGGCATAGAGTCCGATAAGGGCAAATGATTCTTGGAGGCAGATGAGGAGTCGTGAGCACCCTTTTGGGGTTTCTCCACACCTTTTTTCTGATTGATAATGGGACAATTCTTCTGAATATGCCCCCCTTTTTTGCAGCGGAAGAAAGCATTGACTCCTAGAATTTTGATAGGGAAAGAGACAATGTCATTCTCTAATTTAACATTGAGAAATTTAGGAACATCTAAACCAGGGTTAATCAAAACAAGAACCTTAGCATCCAAATGCGGTATAAGGGAGGCCAAATTATTGATACAAATAGTTTTGCCAATTGGCTCAATCATATGGGGTATGCATCTCCATAACAACGGAGGGACATTTTTAACCATAAGTCGCCTAGGGAATGACAGTGCCAAGATTTCTTCATTAATGGCTTCAGGAGACCATCCTAGGGCACAAAATGTGCATCTACCAACAGTCCAATATTTCTTATTAATAACTTCAGATTGGGCCTTATGATCTTTGAAAAAGAACAAATAATCCTTTTTGAATTAATCTATAAAAAGAAACATGAAACCATAGTTTAATATTCCACACATTTCTAAACCAATCATCAAGGAATTTTTGGGCCGAACATTTATCAACATCAACAATAGCAAAAAAAATAGCAACATATTTTCATCTACTCTTTTCAAGAGCAATCTCATTACACATTGAATCATTAGGAGTGGCAGAAAGGGAGTCCAAGGAAAGGAAAAACTAGGGTCCTTACCTTTCCCTCTGGAGTCGCCATTATCACCTACTGCCAAGGGTTCAACAGCTAGACAAACCTAGCACCTTCTGCGATAGTGGGAAGCAGTTGAGCAACGGCCTCCTTGAAGGATTTCTTCATGCCTTTGGTTTTCACATTATCCATCGCCTTCGTTTTGTCAAGAATTGATGGTTCTCCTCTGGAATTGTTCTCCATGAAGTCGCATTAATCTTCGCACACGCCTCTTAGGGTTTGGACTTCCATTATTTCACATCTTTTTAATCCCTCCCCTCTCAACCTTTGAATGAAAGATTGGCTTTTGATTTTTTGATCTAATATTTTAATTAAAAAGACATAACTAAAATATTTCTTTGGGGTCTAGTCTTCACATCACCTTTATATAGAGAAATCATGCAATAAGATTTACAGAAGATACAATTCCAAATTCATACCTCTCCACAAAATTTAACTTTGTTGTTTACTGTCATCAAGTGCCTATCCAACCATGATATTTTAGTTGATAATGTGAGTAAGTGCAAGGAAATGAAGGCTAGGGGAAGGAAGCAACTAAGGTGTCTTAAGTGGCCACATTTTTCTTGAAATTACCAAAAATTAAACTTCATTGAGTAATTTGAGATACCTATGCTCAAAATTTGAAGATGCAATAAGAACAAGAATTGTAGTATTCAAAATCTAGTTAAATAGCTATTAAGTTTTTGTAAATGGTGAAGAATAAGAGGGTTACACTTAGCACACACAAAGGTGATCCCATTTTTATCATTGAAATATAACATAGCATTAGGTATGCACTACCCTCGTCTTTTTAATTTTTTTTTTTAAGACTGAGCTATGCACCTCATTGTTGGGATTCCCAATAGCCTTGTCATGGACTTTGATTTGACTGTAATTGAATTTATTCCCTACTATCATATACTTCTAATTTCTAATGTGCATTTTTATTATTTATTAGGTGTATCTTTGTGTATGTTTTTATCAAGTTTACACTGTGTATTTTGGCTTCTTGATTCTGTTGGAATCCAGTTTTTAGTATTCTTTTTGATAGGTTTCCATATATACATTTTCTCAAGAGCCAATTCCTAAGCATCTATTAAAAAAAAATAGAACAAGTTTTGATATATAGGTGTAAAAGGTAAAATTCAATGTTCAATAAAAATATGAATTTACTAAAATATTAAGTCCATAATTAACAAACTAAGTTTAAAAACATAAATAACAAAAAAATGAAGAATTTCGCACTAAACATTGAAGATTATTGTGTGGAATGCTAACACTGTGTGTGGAATTCTAACATAATGTAGTCCATACAACTAAAATGTCATTCATGTGACGTTCTTGTGTTGTTGATTTGTATAATTGTTGCTACTATCTTATGGAGAAACAATCTTTATTTCTTTGATGTTTTATGTTCATATAAGATAGGTTTATTAAGCATGTTAAAGTGGCAAAATTTGGTATAACAAAGAAGATGAATATCTCTATGGTTTTATGTATTAAGACCACTTAATTTTCATATTGTAATGTTCTAAGCTTTGAATCTCATCAATATTATCATTGAATTAGAGACTGAATAATTCCAACAATTTCGCATTGATTTTCCAACACTTTGGAGTCTAAAGTTAATTCTCATTCACGACTTATTGCATGGAAATTACTACACTTTGGACTTCATCCATGCAAGAAAAGTTAATTCCTCACTATTAATCATATCTTATATCCGAATTGAATCAAAAGAAAATTCATATAACTTAGATATATAGGGAAAAAAGACCTCCCTATTATGTTTTTACTAACAATCTTATATATTTGTCTTTCTCGATCTCAATATTTCCAACAACCTTATTTCTTAATCATTTAGACAAATAAGGTTTTATTGAAAGCCAATAAAGGACCTAGAAAGCAAATTAAAAACACCTAGACTCATATTGCCAACATGATATAAAAGTAGAAGAATCTTACAAAGAAACTATAATCCATCATCCGAAGATGAACAACTCTCATCCAAATATGTGACAAAGAAGACGCTAAATAGAATCATACAAATTTTCAACATGTTAAGAATATGAACAATATTATTCAATCTTGTTTCTCGATTCGATTGTATTGAAGTTTATTCATCAACGATTCAAATCCCACTCCATAATCCATCATCGAGATAAAACTTTTAGCACCGTCGAAATTAAAAACAAAATTGAACACCATTAATGGAATGTGAAAACTTGATATTATTAACTAACAATATTAATATACAAAATAAAATTCAAACTATCTTCAATTCCAACATATCTACACAATTGTCTACATGTCCACATACAAGGAGTGATGTAATCCACGTGGACCAATTATTCACCACTATGCCACTGGGATAGTCGTCCTTATTTGATTTTATGTGACGCTTGAAAGTTGACAAAACAGGTGGATAAGATATACATTGGACTGACTTTAGCATAATTATCACGGCTTGTTTGAAAACAAAATAGGTGGAGTCCGTGTGTTTCGTCTGTTTCACATTATTATATTGTTTTTTCAAATCCACGGCCTGTCAGTGTTGACCGAGTCCAACATCCATTGCGTGTACTGACGTAAGCATATCGCAACTACTTTGAAAGTTCAAATTAATCATCTTTCTTTAAACAAAATTTATTAATATATTAGATTTTCACAATCTATAATGTTGATTGATACTATTTCTAGATTACATTGTGTACAAGTTTTTAGATTGATTGTGTGAATTCACCGAGAGTAGAATCTAGAAATAATAATAATCAACAAAAAATATTATCCGTCCTATTTTTTTTAAGTTTACTTCCTATCATATATACTACTTCAGATATCTTCATCTCTTTTGAATGTTACTAGGATTTGATTTTTGATGGAGATTTTTGTGTTTGATTTAATTTTACGAAAAGATTGCTCAATAATGATAGGTTTGATAATTTTTCTAATGAAATTATTTTGATTTGATAGAGAGGAACGTATAAGCTTCTAGTTATAGATAGATGACTTGTTCATAAAAGGGATAGACATGATTGAAATGTGACATTTCACTACCTTTTGGTTTGATAGAAAGGAGAGTTTAAGTTTGATGACCAAATATATTTTAACCAATTTTTCTAGATAATAATTCTTTGGATATATATATATATATATATGACCGACGACGCTGGCATGACACACCCTCCGGCTCCACGTGAAACACTTTTTGACTCGGAGCTATGAACCGGTGAGGCCACAATCGGGGGACCTCATTCCCGCACTTCATTGTTCAAACCCGCGAGCACAATGACCCAGTGAAGACACAAGGCTTGCGAGCACAATGGCCCAACAGGGGTTTGAACCTTGGTGGCCGCTTCACCAACAAAGTGTTTTAATCGCGACACTACATGTCCGAAGACAATTATTCTTTATAGATAATAAATAATTTTATAAGAATTGTAATGAATTAACATGAAGTTTCTATAGTCCATAATAATAATTAACATCATATTTCTATATTTAATTGTGTATAAATTTGTGACACCAACATTCTAGAGCAAACTTTTTGATGATGGATCATAGAGTATGATCTGAAACGTTGATGCAAACAAACACACATAATCAAATCTAAAGACGACATACAAAAAAACATGATGGATTGTGGTAAACTGGTATCACTATTCATGATCTATCATTAGGATGAGATAACTAGAAAGAAATAGAGAGAGTAGTAGACCAAGTCCTCTACATAGGAGAGGGTGGAGGATGCCAACTCTAAAGGGCTAGAGAGAGGATAAGGATTAAGGGAAGACTTCAACATAAATAAGCAACAAAAAACCTACAAATGGGGTGAGAGAAGATAAAGGTAGCCCCATAATTTAAAAGAAACTATCTAAGAAAAAAAAAATTCCAACTAAGAAATAAATCAAATATACAAAACCTTATATGAATTAAAATATTAAATATAATACAAATACAAACACAAAATAAACATATGTAAGAAAACTATTAAATATAGTTTTATTATAGGTAACTCAAAACTAAACTATAAATATATGAACCAATAGAAAATTAAACAAGTGTCACAGAGTGGCGAGTACTTGTTGTCATAGTATTGTAATAAAAAGATTTGTTCTAATTTTAAATTATTATAATTTTGAATCATTGTTATTTTAAAATTATATTAGTATAATTATATTTATGTACTATTAACTATAACTCTTACTTTCATTAAATAATATAAATAATTATAATATTGAAAATATATATTTTTCTTAAAAGTATAATCTTAATTTAATTTTAAAAAATTATATAATTATAATTATAATAATACAACTAATCTCAAATTTAATTATTAAGTTGTAGTGTAATATTATATTATTTTAATTATATTTATGTAATATTAATTATAATTGGTCTTAATAAAATAACTATTAATAATTATAAATGTGAAAATAGCCATTTTTAAAATAAATTAATGAAAAATATTTAATTTTATGATTACAAGTTATTAGATTATTTTGTATATATTAAAATGATTAAAAAAATTATGATTTTCAAAAAGTATTAAAAAATGGAATGATTTCTAAAAAATATATATAATACAATCATAAAGAATACATATAATAATTAGGTTTATTTTTTAATAGAAATATTTGTATTTAATTTAATTTAACTTAAGTCAAATCCCTATAATTGATTTTATTATCTATATTTTGAGATAAAAAAAAAATTATTAAAATTTATATATAATATTTTATTTACAATATTATAAATAATAAAAAAATGAAAAAATATTTAAAATAGGCATTTATTTTTTTTAAATGCAAAGAAATCAAAAAAAAAACCTAAAAATTTAAACCAATCATAGTGAAGATAGATAATTTTTACAATATATCTTAAATTTAAAAATATAAATGTCAACTTTACACCAACCAAGTTTATTTTAAAAGAAAAAATAATAATCATTTTTAATTGGTGCAAACTAATTGATTAGTTGGGTCAGTGAATGCAATAGTAATATCATATTAAAAAAATATTTATAAAAATAATAAAACAAGAAATGAACCTACTTCTTATCCTCTCTGTAGTCCCTTAGAATTGACATCTTCTCTCATCTCCTATTTAGAAGCCTTGGTTTGATGCTATCTCTATATTTTTGTGTTCTTTAGCTATCTTATTCTAACGATGGATCATGACATTTGATCCAAAACATTGATGTTACAAAAGCATACATAGTTAAATCTAGGAATTTGATGTTAACTATTAAGAATTTAAATAGTTTGTCCAAAATTTCCTCTTTTATGAGATACAAGTTTACTAAAATCTTGATCACATTTTGCAACAAAAATGTCTAAATACATTCATATGACACACTAAATTTGAAAAACAAAAGTAATATTCAAAAAATTGCTTAAGAAAAGTCAAATTTTGTATTAAAAATCTAGCACCTTTCATTGAACAAATTACTTAAGAAAAGTCAAATTTTGTATTAAGAATCTAACACCTTGCATGGGGTCATGGCTATTCTGGCTCCAAAACGGACCTTTCGTACAACGTGATAGTGACATGTTAGTCAATCACAGTCGTTTATGGCAAAATCGACGGTGTAAAACGTGCGATTAACACGCGTGTTAGTCAATTCGTTTTGGAGCCATAATAGACGTGTCCCTTGCATGGTTGATAATTTGAACTACTTTAATCAATGTTATATTAAAATTCTTGAAACAAAAAATATATTCTTAAAAAAAAAAAACAATTGATGGATTGTTAGAAATAATATACAATGGGAAGAAAAAACAAAGATTAAACAAACTCTATTATATGTTAATCAAAATATTAAATTGAAACTTTATAAAATAACCTATGTTTCCCTCATCATTGCGAAGACGAGAGGCCACCTACCAAAATGTCGGCAAAAACGTTGCAAGTTGGACTGTCGTTGTCAAATGGAGTATTTCACAAGACAAGTCATTTATTATTTATTTATTAATTATTTATTTATATTTATATGATTCGTCGCTCACTTACAAGGAAAGCGCCCGTTATGTTTGACTGGATTTGCTGTCATTGTGGGCGCCCGCACAATTTCTACCCCCCAAAACTGTAGAAAATAGAAAATTTGCCAAGTGGAAGACTTTTCAAAAGGTATGGAAATTGGATTGCTCTAAAGTCCATCAAGTGGCGTGCAATTCTCATTCACTTAAAATGGTGGGCTTGACCAACGGTGCTTGAGAAAGCTAGTCAATTTGAGAGAAGGGGAGAGGGATTAGTAGGTGATAGGGTACCGACATGTTATAGTATATGAATACTTTTAGATCAATAGTGGTGCTCTAAAAATGTCATGTCAATGTTTATCCCCAAAAGAATATTTCTAAAATAAAATAAAATAAAAAAACTAATGATGTGATGCTACATCAGCACACAAGTAAACATGACTTAGTGCACACCTATGGGTCTTATGACAATTTGGGACCATTTTGAACACCTTCACAAAAATGCATGATGATGTGGCATCATATTTGACCATGTGGACTTGAAATTTTGCTTTTAGGTAGGGGACTTGACAAATAAGCTGATGTGTAAAATTGATTTTTTTTTGAAATGTTCACATATGATTTTGAGAAGCGTGAAGTTAGGGTGAGCATGTTTTGGCTCCTCTCCCCTAACCTGGACTTTTAAGAATGGAAATGAAATAAAGAATTTTAAATGAAGTCTACTACGAGATTAAAAGAAAGAAAGAAAGATTTTTTTATAGTGTACGATGTCAGGTAGTCTATATATGGGTCTACAAATGGCTTATAGCAATATGCGACTACCACATACTCCTTGCAAGAGACATCTAACTGTGCTACAAACGAGGCACATATACCTTATGTCTTGTTGGATTTGAACTCATAACTACATAGTTTATGGGATTAACCATCAAAAGAACCAACCATTGAATCTTAAACCCTACTTTTAGTTGTCCTCTATTTTCTTTTTTGATCACAATTCTTTTTTTGTTGATTTTGATCAAGTAATTCAACATGTTTGCAATTCATTCCTTTTCGAACAAAGATGTTAGAGTTTCAACTTTTAGAGTATTACCATAATTTAATTGAATAGCTTCATTTGTTCAACACTCCATGATGCAATGCCATTATGTTTCCAAATGAAATGCATTAGTCTTTGTAATGTATTCATTAGAGTGGCGTATTTTAAGAATAATTCTAATGAAAAGTGTTTTTTTTAATGAGTTATCAAGGGTAGTATACATTAACTGATGTTGATATAGTGCGATAGTTAAATTGTGGTGTTGTGGTACTTGTCACCATGTCCAAATATGCCAGGGTGTTATTGATAAGTGTTATGTTGGGGATGAGGTCCCACATTTGTAACCTCACTAATTCATAACTTTGTTCAAAAGCATTTATTCCCTTTTTTAAAGGATAGTATGTGTTAGTAAATAGATGGATTGCTATAATATTATGCTATAATCAACGCTTTTTTTAGTGGATAATGTTAAATTTTCATAGTAGATGGAGATATCTACATTTTAGAGGGTGGCTCTCTTGTGTGATGGGCGATTTTAGGGTTTTTTATGTGCTTTAACTAAGAAGCACAAAAGGACATGAAAACCATACACAAAAAATCCCTAGATGAGAAACATAAGAAAATTGCTTATAGATTTTGCAAGAGGAACCAAAATACAAAAGGAAGATGGAAGACCAACCATTTTCATTTTCCACAAATGACAAAAAGTGAGGAAATATTACACATTAAACATGCAAAGAACATGTAAGCAATGAAGAATACAATGACACAAAGCAAGGATATATTCCTCTAATTCCAACAACTTAGAGTACAATGTTTCCATCCAATTCAAGCACAAACAAACATATAAAAAAGGATCAAAGTGTAGGAGTCAACAATGGGCTCAAGTTCTTAGCATCACCCACAAACCCAAAGATTAACCTTTCACAAGAGAGAGACAAGAGGATGAATTACTTGATAATGGATGTACAATGATATTAAAGATCAAATGAATCAACAATACATAAAGGACATGAGGGGCCTTTCTTGTATAGGAAAGGTGAGATGATAAGAAAACACATGATTATGATGAGTGTCTTAATCATGTGACATGAGACATAAAAAGTAAATAACCCTAAAGGAGCCTTTTGTGTCTCACTGTAATGTCCCTCAACATTAAAATATCAGATCTAATTTTTTTTATTAATCAATTACAAATTTCATCAAAACATTAGATGCAGAACAATGAAATTTGAAATCAAATTGCTCCAAGGTATCACAAACTAAAAAGTTATTATATATTTCAAAATTTGATAAATTTTTTTTTTCTATGTGCAACAAATTCTTCAAAAATTCCTAAGCTCCTACTATAAATCCACACCAAACAAGACAATCCCATTGAGTGTAGGGCATCCAAAAATCCAAAAAATGCATTGTAAACATCCAAACTTGCATAGTATGATTGTGACGCCTAGAGAAAAGTATACACATCCAAATTATAGTAAACTACAACTACTCATCTAGAAAACTAAATAGTTGTAATGGTGGTAAAATTAGGGTTTCACCAAATAAGATAACAAAACCACTAATCTTAACTAAGGGACCAATATATTAAAAAGGGTGAATCCAATAGATCTAGCTACAATTTAATTAGGAAAATGGTTGAAATATTGATTAGATTCATTTGTATATTTGTCTGCCCTTTTTGAGTGGAAAGTTGGATGTAGATTGTGAAGTTAGGGTAAGACAATAGACAATTGAAGTGCAACAATAATAACAAATTGCTACATATATTAGATAGAACCATAGACAAGGATTTGAGCAGAGGAATAAGATCAAAACCGATTCTTGAAAGTTCAGACAAAATTGTGAAGACCAAGATGCTAGGTTGCCTTGGTCTTGCAACTCGAAGATAGGAAAGTGGGATTTTTTTTGGATCAGGGAGATGCACAAGATTCACTGTCAGAAGCTCGGGGGGGAATTTACAATATCAAGATGCTAGGTTGCCCTGGTCCCCCACTTTTCGCTCCATGAAATATGAACCTGTTTGTCATTGTCAAATTTGTCAGAATCTTCAATCACAACTCCTAAGTCAACTGCCTATAAATAGAAAGAGAAGAAAATAGGTTGTGGATAGGGGTTTACCTTGGGTCAAACCCCAATTTAGGAATTAACCTTGAAATTGAAATGATAATTATAAAGGAAATAGAATTGAATTGCAATAAGATGCTTTCCTTTTGAGAGAAATGCTAGATTTGAAATTGAATGCTTGTAATTGAAATGCATACCTTGATGAAGCTTGCTTGAATCATCAAACAAGGGTTTTAGGATGTCATGTAGAAATCTTCATAGAAGGTTGATCATGGATGCCATCTTGAATGCTTGAACTTGAATTCACTTCTTCTCCAATTCTTAATGAATGTTTGATTGCTTGCTCACTTGAATTGGAAGAGAGATCATAGATCACCTAGACGATTTAGACTTAGACTTCAAATGAGAGGGGTTGGCCTCCTTTTATACCTAATTGTTTGAAAATTATTTGATTTTTGGAGTAAGCTGACACAAGATCTAAATTCCCACTCACTTGATGTGACTATTATGAGGACCAAAGTTGGGTCCTGATTGAGAGGATTAGGGTGACCTAGCGCCATGGTCTTGAGAATCAGGACTCAACGTTGGGGAAAAGACAAGAGAGAAGGTGGAAATGCAGGTTTGTGAAGGGTGTGAGCAGAATCAAAGTAGTCACCAAGCATCACAAGACAAAATTCCAAGGTGAGGTCTAGGTGAGGATGAAATTGCAGGGGATACAATTTACAATGCTATATTTAGCCCCCACTTTAGCTGGAGTATGAGACTAAACCCATACTCCCGATAAAAGTACAAAGTCACATTGAAAAACTTTAACTAAGATACCAAAGAGACAAGACACACCAAGCTCCCAAGGACTTTAGGATCTTATTACTCTAATATTGAGACAAAAGGGACAACACATGAAAGAAAAAAAGAGAGAGAATCACTACACTGACCTAGCAAAATTTGCTTACAATGAGTCATAAAAAAAAATCCAAATTACAAAGAAAAAGGCTTACTTTGCAAAGTAACTTGAATATTGAAAACATGTCGCGGTGTGTGCATAAAGTGTAAAATTGATCAGAGTGTATGCCCCAAGTTAAAGTGATTTTGTACGTCTTATCAAGAGTAATATCTTTAAGGTAGCATGCATCCAAAAGACAAGCACGCTACCACAATGAGTTGTCCCTAGGAAAGGAAAAATCAAAGGATAATGGTCACAAAACATGTAAGAAAAAGCACATAAGGGATCCACTAACTCTGGGGCAAGTATGCATTTTTGATAAATAATGTATATCAAGAATAATTGTATTGAATTGACGTCATCCCCAAAAGGTAGTAGAACTATGAACACAATGGAAGAAGATCACAAGAGATAATAAACAAATGTCTTTTTGAGTCAACATGGAAGAGACCAAAAAGAGATCTCAATGCTTTGCATTGTCCCCAAGTAGACAACACCATAACACATTTACAGGCAAATAGCAGATGCACGACATAACATAGAGATGGCATATAGAAAAATTGAGATACAAATAGAGGAATATCATAATGGATTTATCCTCTTTATTACCTTGCACTAACAGAGTAACAAGGTGTTGATGGGCCTTTTGACACACCTAACATGCAAGCTTTGTGGAATGAAGCTTCTCTTGAAAAAGAGAGAGGAATTTAGAAATACCTTACCTTCCAAGGTCTCTTTAGTTGGGTCACAATGGTGCAAGTTAACTCAGTGTTCACGTAGTCTGTTGCAATCAAGGGGTTTGTTGGTTCTACGAGCGAAGCACTCAAATTTTGGTTCTCACTAAGAAATAAAGATCAAAAGATAGGATAGGGTAGCAAGCAATAAGTAAACTTAACATAAGCAACCAAGTAACCTACAAAATAGATACATCACATAACACAATATTATCAATAAAATTTAAAGCAACAATTGAACATCATTTCTAGTAAACATGCAAAGTCATCAACCTACATATAAATGGAACAAGATATAAAAGATCATACTATTGCACTACCACTTAATCCTCATACACCATTCACATGCACAATACGATTCATAAGATGATAAAGCTTAAAATATTTAACTATTGATCAAATGAAATAAGATACCAAATTATGAGAGATACCCATTACGAAGACACATTATGCAGATCATGCAATCCACAAGTTGCTTGTATTAATTTGGGAAAATAAACGCCAACAATGACTGGTATTGAAAATGTTTCAACTGTAACAAAATAGATTTCAAAGTAAAATTGCATAAAAAGGTAAATTTCCTAGTTATTGGCCTTGAATTGTTGATTCTCCAACCCCCTAAATGACTTGATTCGTTATATTTATAGGTACTAGGCCCCTACATCATGGAATGATTTATGCCCATGACCTAGTTACAAGATAGATGAAGTTTCATTTTGACTTGCAAGTCACTTTGTTTGAACCTTAGTTAACTTATACATAACACAAGAGAACAACAAGCCTTCTTCAAGTGTGATGGTGATAAAGAGGTAAGGGAAAATAGGACTTTTGGATAAAGAAAAACTTGTTTAGTCACACTTCACAATGAGGGAATAGGGTGAGGACAAAACATCAATCTATTCTTCTTGGGATGTGACTGTTCCAAAAAAACAGTGACTGTGAACACTCTTAGGACAGTCAACATTTTTTCTCAACTAAGCTCAATTAAGACACAAAATCACCGTGTTGTGAAATATGGTGAATCTATGCACCTAGTACACTCTCCCATAGACTCATGCAAACAAAGGCAATAACACTTTTTGATAGTTCTTCATTGGTTAAGGAATAAGTAATTAAGACTATGGCAACAACTTCCTTAGGACAATCTTAAAGATTGAGCCAAATCCAATGCTTAAAGGGGTATGAAACTGTTGTAGCTTGATACTTAGGTACCCCAACCATCCAAACACCCTTTACCAAGTACATGCAAGTGTTGATCCTTGACAAAAATGAAAGTTTTGCCAAGTTTATCAGACTGTTGCTATGACTGTCACAATCATCTTCTCTGGGACAATCATAAAAGGAGACTCATCCTTTGCATACAAAGGCTTCATATAAGGTAAGATCATGAGGTTAGGGTCCCCACTCAACCTCCTTGATGTTCACAAGCTTATACCAATCAAATCTATTCCTCCATTCACACATGCAACAAAATGCTTTCACTGTTCAGTTTGATACATAGGGAATATCAGACTTCTCTCAATCCAAATCCATTGAAGATCTTCTCCTCTCGCCCTGCACTATTGGGACAATGAAAAACAAAAAAAAACTAGTATACAAGGTTTGGGCATTTTACACCGTTCCAAATGTAAGAACTACATTTTTTAAGCTCACGGGTTGCCCTAGGTAGGGTTTTATGTTCGCAGTGGGCCAGCGTCCCTCGTGAGGATTCACGACATGGTTTAACAACCTCCTGTGGATTCTATAAGTCTAGTGGTTGTATCGGGCATTGACAGGTCAATCTTTTGGTGCAACGACAACCCTAGCTTGTAACAAGTAGTATTAGAGCTTGGTCACAGGTTCGAATCACGCAGGCCGCGACAAGTGACGCTAGGAGGGGGATTGTTGGCAGTGGGCCAACGTCCCTCGCAGGGATTTGTGACATGGTTTAACAACCTCCTATGGATTCTATAAGTCTAGTGGTTGTATCGGGCATTGACAGGTCGATCTTTTGGTGCAACGACAACCCTAGCTTGTAACATTTTAACCCTTTTTCACCAAAAAAATGAACATCTCAGCGAAAACTTGATGAAATTAAACAAAATTAGTGTAGATTGAAAGTATATTTGAATATTCTTCAACCCCAATCACTATGGAATCATGAGGATGAAGAAAAATGAGTCAAATCGAGCCAAGAACGAACTAGTTTTTCTAGAAAAGCATGAAAAACAATAATGTTTATTGCAACTTAACCAAATCTTCATTCCAATCCGTACAATGGAGCTCAAGAGGCTTATTTAAGTTAAAAATGATAAAAACTAACTAATCCATGCCCACTCATGGTTTTTCATCTTCCTTTCTTGATTTATCCCCCTTTTTGCAATTTTGACAAAAAATGCATGACAACTTTTACAATTTTTGAGCAACTTTTGCATCTTTTTGCCGATAGGCATACAACTTGACATATTAATAAAAAATGGTCTAAAATTACCTAAGAAGACCTTATTAGGACAATTTAAGAAAAATTATTAAAAATTCCAATTTGCCTATATGAGGCCTAATAGGACCTAGAGGTGCCCTTGTACCATACTCCCCTGGGAAAAGAACTCAAGTTCCCACTGACTTAAGACCTGCAATAGTATATCCATGCTTGATGATGTCCTCTTCAGTCATCCAAGTGGTATCCTCCATTGGTAGCCCTTTCCATTTGATCAGGTACTAATAATAGACTTTCCTCCACTAATGCATTTGAGCTCAAAATTCGACGAAAGTGAATGAATTTGTTGTTTTGTTGAATTCCTTTTATTTTTAAAAAAATTTATGTACAACGTTCGTCTGAATTTCGATGAAAGTTTCCGACGAACATTTCCGACTAAATTTCGTCAAACTTTCGTCGGAAAAGTTTTTGATAAATTTTTTAATTTTTTTGTACAAACCTCACCCCCCTTTTGGGATTTTAACTTGTGACCTCTCTTTGAAGAGCACAAGTTCTCTACCACTAGGCTAACTCAGGCTGTACACATTTTTTAAAATTTTATTTATTTTTATTATTTTATAAAAGCATTGAGAGTTTTTTTATTCGATGGCATATATATATATATATATATATATATATATATATATATTAAGTAAATATATATGTATATTTAATTAATATACATATATTAGTTATATATGTATATATTAATTAAGTATATATATATTCAACTAATATGTGTATATTTATACATATTAGTTAAATAAACATATATATATATATATACATATATATTTAATTTATATATATAATTGTTATTTGTTTCAAATACATTATGCTTTTAACAATTTTCCCACTAATGGGATGTGCATTGAATCTCATCCATAGGATGAATTCAATCTCCACCGTTGGATTATAGGTCTACAAAGAAACTTAAAATCAAACAAAAAAAAGGGAAAGGAGTTCAAACCCTAACTTTATTTTTGCAGGTTGTAGCAACATTCCTCTTCTTGGAGGCATGATTGGGGTTTTGAAGAGGGATTGATCTAAGAGAGTCATGGTAAGTTTTTTCTCATGCAAAGTCCGTTGGAGATTGTTTTTTCATAATTTATTTTCAAATGCATATGCTAATAATTTTTTTTGGGATTTTGTTTGCAGGTTGCTTGCCCTCTTTGTAGGGTTTTGTTTGCAGTTTGAATATTCTTGTTTTCCTCTTATTAGCTATAGTTTTCTTTTTATTTTGTATGAAGCATATGGTTTTCCTCTTATTTCCTTTTCTCAAAGAAAACCCTAGATCTAATGTGTCTCTTCTTTTTGTTTTATTTTGTTTTTATAGGCATCTAGGTATAGATCCAAAAGAAATGAGATTTGCAGAAAAAATGGCGGAAGAAATGAGATATGCAGAAAAGTGGCGGCTATTTACTAATTTTTCATTTTTTTCTTCTATTTTGAAAGGGTTGTGACATCCCCATGGGGGTGGCACAGTCCCTCGTTTGCAAGTTTTTCAAAATATTTTTAATTTTTTTTATATAATATTATATAATATTATATACAATATATATAATATTATATAATATTATATACAATATATATAATATTATATGATATTATAAATATTATATAAATATATATTATATATATTATACACATATATACATATACATATACATATACATATACATATACATATACATATATACGTATATAAATATATACATTTATACACACATATATATGCATATACACAATAACTCGATCAAAATGATTTTTTTTAATTTGCATATATACATGTGTGTGTGTGTGTGTGTGTGTGTGTGTTTTAAATTTATCTATGAGTTTGATGTTATAAGCATTCATATTCACATGTTGATGGTCAGAATTTCTCTAGATGAACATGTGCTTTCTTTATTACAACAAGCATATTTTATTCAAATTCAAATTCAAATTTAAAATTTGAAGTCTAATTTTTTATATTAAATTTCAATAATTTAAGTTGAAACTTATTTAAACTTTAATTTTTTTAAAACATATATATATGTACACAGTCCAAAGCTTAGCTTCTATCCATCTAAAAAAGAAAGAAGATATTAATCAACAAATATATAACACAAACCCACAAACCCAAAACTTAGTCAATGGCTAAATAAATGACCAGTTAACAACAATTAATGATTAAATAAATGACAATATTATGTAATTATTTTGGACGAACCGACGAAAACATAGTGCCACTATTTGACGAAAGTTCATCAAAATTTTGACGAAACAAATTTCCTGGAAAGAAGCGATGATTGTTTTTGGGTGTTTCGTTGAAATTTAGATGAACTTTCATCAGAATTCGGAGTCAAATGCATTAGTGCTCCTTGACTTGTTGAGCTCTTTCTTGTCCAAAATGCACTCTAACTCCACTGGTTGACTTGGGGGTAGATCTCTAATCCAATCTTCATCTGATATCACTGATAAACCTGCATCTTCACCTGCAACCATAAACCCTTTGTAAGGGTAAAGGTTAGAAACATTTAAAATAGGTGAGATAGAAAACCCAGGAGGGAGTTCTATCTCATAGGCATTATTCCCAAATTTGTGGACCACTCTACATGGCCCTATCTTCTTCATTTGTAGTTTAGTATATTGTCCTTGGGGAAGTCTTTCTTTCCTCAAGTGAGCCAAAACTAAATCCCCAACTTTAAAATGAACTTCTCTCCTTTTCAAATCAACATGTTTCTTATACTTCTCAATGGTCTTTTGGAGATTTTGTTTAACTTGTTGATGGATTTTTTGCATAGACATAACAAATTTCTCTCCTTCAAAACTTCTCCTTTCCATACTAGTGATATCTCTCAACTCAAACACTCCTGTAGGCTGAAATCCATAGACTACTTCAAATGGAATCTTACCAATGCTTTTGTTGATGAAATCATTGTATACAAACTCAGCTTGGGGTAAGATCAGATCCTACAATGTTGAATGCTCCTTTGTCAATAATCTTAGGAGATTACCAAGGCTCCTATTTACCACTTCTATTTGCCCATCTGTTTGTGGTTGATAGGCTAAACCGAAACTCAAGTTAGTACCAAGTTTATTCCACAAAGTTCTCCAAAAATGGCCAACAAATTTACTATCTCTATTTGAAATAATATTCAAAGGCAACCCATATATTCTTACCACCTCCTTAAAGAAAAAACTAGCAATATATGATGCATCATTAGTGCTCTTACATGGTATGAAGTGTGCCATTTTGGAAAACCTGTCTACAACAACATAAATAGAATCAAATCCTCTAGGTGTTCCGGGTAAGCCAAATATAAAATCCATACTAATAGACTCCCATGGCCTACTTGGAATTGGTAAAGGCTAATAAAGACCTACATTTGTGTTAGTTCCTTTGGACCTTTGACAAATAGAACACATTTCAACAAATTTCCTTACATCACTTTGCATTCTAGGATAATAATAGTGCCTTCTCAACTGCTCTAAGGTCTTATCTAGACCAAAATGTCCTTCACGACTACCATTGTTCTTATCCTTGATTAAATTATCTCTCATAGAACATTTGGGCACACACATTTGAGACCCTTTGAACAATAGACCTTCTTGAATAAAAAAATCAGAATTATCATCATGATAAACACCATTAGATTGTTTACAAGAAGCATAAATATCCTTGAAATCAACATCATCATCATAAATTACCCTTGAAGGATTCTATACCAACACTCTCCAACTTGATCTCTTGAATCATCACTGCCCTTCTATTCAATGCATCTGCCACCTTGTTGAACTGCCCCTTCTTGTGCTTGATAGTAAATGTGAAGCTTTGTAGATACTCTGTTAGGATTCCCAAGGATACTGAGAGAGGGGGGGGCCGTGGTGAATCAGTATCCAACCGGTTAGTGAATTTACCTGATTTAAAACATGTAAAGCATATCAATACTGTATACCGATAAATAAAAAATAATGCAGTAAACAAAGATAACAACAACCACATGAAAAACACACTATAACACAGTAGTTTAACGAGGAAACCCGGTGTGGGAAAAACCTCGGTGGGATTTGTGACCCACAATATTCGCTTACTAGCCAATAAGTGAATATTACTCTTACAATAGGGGCCTGCACATGCAGGAAGGCCAAGTGCCTAGAGCTCATTGCTCAAATACAAAATAAGAAGTCACATTGACTTACAAAATGGATTATACAAATCCAATGTTTTGTACTGCTTCACATTAGCATCTGCTATGCCAGATCTAGTACCGGTTTTAGCTTTGCTTCATATATAAACCCTTAACCTATAATTCGCATATTAGGTCTGCCTTATTTCGCCTATCACATTCTTCTACTTCTTCTTACAAAATGTTCTACAATGATCTCATACATATATGAGTCATATTACAACTCGCCATGTCGGCTTACAATGATTTTACAATTAATTATAAAACACATTATAAACAAAATTCTTGTCGGCCAGGGTGCCTGTATCCTTCCTTTGTTTGTCGGTGTTCTGTGTGCCGGTGTAGAGTCTGTCGTTGCCGGTGCCGGTATATTGTCTTGCCGGTATCATATGATTTCAAGGTTGCCATCAATGACAAAACCTTCAATCACCTACAATTTCTCATTGGAGTGTGCATTTGCCAACAATCTCCCCCTTTGACATTGATGGCAACACTCATGAGAAAAATCCAAAAAGTGTCATCAAAAAATGAGTCTGCCAAAATTGTCTTACCAAAAAAAGTATGAGCTCCCCCTGAGCTGATGAGCCATTTGCTGATCATTTTTCTCATAGCCTCTACTCCCCCTTTGACATCAATGACAAAGGTTGTCATTCGCTGTCAGTGGAGTCCTGTTTGGTTTCTTGTAACTGGTGGGTTACACTCTGAAAGATATCTGTCAAAATTGAATTTATGTCATTGCTGGATGTTTTACTGTCTTTTATAGCCTCATGGGTTCTCTGCACTATACCGGTGAGTATGTGCATTTTCTCTTCCGATGTCTTTAGTCTGGGAACTAGAGCCTCAAATATTTCTTTTCTCAAAGAAATTAGATACTCTAGTCTTGGACCAAGTCTACATTTTAAGTCCTTTACTTTGTCCTTTATTCTTTGTTTTTCATTTTCCAGTTTCCTGATTTTCTCTTCCTGCTCTGCAATTTTCTTTTTTAATTTCAAAAATGAATCTGATGTTCCAATTAGATTGTCAACAATATTGTTAATCTTATCCTATGTCTTTCTGATTTCTTTGTCCAGATCTTCTATTAATACATCCATTTTGCATGCATCCCTGTACAATTTCTTGAAGTAAAAAATGATTTCATTGAGTTCCGGTAAAAGAGTATCCATATCCTCTTTGTTCTTATTCACAATTTCCATAAAGAATTTCTCTTTTTCTTTTATCATCCTTTCCTTAAAAATATCCTCATTTATTTGATCAACAGAGATTAAGTTACGGGTGATGAATTTAGACAATGTGTCTAATTGTTCTAAAGAATCTTTATTCTCTATTTTACACTTGAGTGCAATCATCTTCAAAATTGGTATGGTATCATCAATAGCCTTATATGCTAGTGTATTACAATTTGTTATTTTCTTAATTGAATCTAGCAATACCTCTGTCACATTTGTTGGTCTGAATTCAGACATGGAGGTTCTGGATGTCTGTCCAACTAACTTCACAATTTGTAATCTTCTGGTGGTGTTAATAGCATTGTTTTCCTCTTTCACTAGAGGATCAGTTTGTGTCTCCATTTCAGCTACCAAAGGTTTAGGTCTTTCAGTTGTAGCTGGTGGCACTGTCTCTGAATGTACTTGCGAATGAACCTGTTGTTCTTCCTATTTCTTTGTACTCTCTACTGATGGTTTCTCTGATGGTGCCTCTGATGATTTTTTAGTGGTATCCACTGTCGGTTTTTCTGTTTGTGACTGCATTTTCTACTGGTTTCTCTGTGCTTGCCCCTGAAATGTTTTCAGTCGGTATCTCAACAAATTTTTCATTGTTATCAAAGCATTTGCCAACATACTGCACCTATTTCATGTGCATGTGGCTGAGCTTATCCTAGCTATTCAAAAACTAAAGTGCATGATTGTCATTATAAACAATATGTTGGCCATTTGGAGGAATTGATTATGTGTTGCATTGATGTTTTGTCATTGATGTCAACACTAGCTATTTTGGTTGTTTACCGGTATCCTTCTAGTCCTGGTAGGTTGTGTGTTTTTCTAGTTGGTTTGGATCCGGCATGATCCGGTATGGTCTGGTATGTTTGGGTTATGGAATTGGCTTATTCATGCTACTCAGGTTCATGTTCAGTCAGTTGGTTTTGATCTGGTGATCAGATGCTATCTTGTTTGCTAGAAAGATTGGTTTATGGTTCCGGTGAGGGTTTCACTGGTAGAGCTTTGATGATATGCATAAGTGGTGTTGGTGCAGCTTATAGTGGAGATTCAGGATGCTGATTGTGATCATGTTCGAGACTTGGTTGATTGGGATCATTGCTTTAGCATGTGTGGACCTAGATTAGGTCCCGGTTTATCTAGGTTATGGACCGGCTTAATATAATGTGTGGATTGGACCTCTTGATGTATTTTCAAGATGTATTATGGGTTGGATATTATTTGTTTGGTCTTAGGCTGACATGTTTTGTAATCATGTAATTGTTTTATTGTTTGGTGGCCGACCTGATTGTTTATGGTTGAGGGTTTGTATATATATGATGTAAGATCTCATTGTAGATCATCATGGAATAGGAAAGGGATATGTGAGGATGTAATGAGTGAATAATGTAATAATCATTCAGGAAGAGGATTTTGTCGATCATTGGAGATTGATTTGGGTTTATGTAAGAGGATTTAGTCTTCCAGTATTGAGCTTAACCGGAACTGTACTCAGGAATATGAGATGCTATCTTTGCAGTTCATTCATTTCTTTGGATTGTAGTATGGATTTCTATATAGTCAGTGAGACTCCTTTTGTGATGAGTAGTGCACTCTAGTATGTTGTCCTTCTTGCAAGTGCAGGCCCCTCAATTGAAATTCACATACTTACTGCAGATGTATTATCTGACTTGGGTAGGCTTCCCACCGTGGTTTTTCTCTTTACCGGGTTTTCCACATATAAATCTTGGTGTCATGTGGATGGTATTTATTCTCTGATTATTGTTTATGCTTAATTGGTTTATCTGCTATTTTGGTAATTGGTTTGAACATTCTAGTATTAATGTTTTGGGTTCCGGTATTAAGGTTTTAATTGCTTAAGGTTCCGGTAATCTGAGACAACTGATTCACCCCCACCCCCCTCCCTCTCAGTTGTCTTCCGGTTATTTGAACTATCTAACAATTGGTATCAGATCTTTGGTCCTCTCTACAGAAGCTTGACCGATTGAGGAAGATTTTATGGTGACTAACAGTTCAAGTTCATCCAGTTCATCTGGAGCTATCTTTCGAAGAGATATTCCTAGGCTTGATGGAACAAATTACAGAGTATGGAAGATTTAGATGAAGACTCATTTGAGATGTCTTGGCAAGGAGATTTGGGAAATCATAGAGAATAGTGTAACTCCTCATAATCTGGCATCTGGAAACCCTCTTCCTGAAAACTTGGATAAGGAGCTTGAGAATGATTGTAGAGAAAGAGAAGCCCTCTTGTGTGCATTTTCTGATTAGCAAATAATGAGATTAATTGAAAAATCATCTGCAAAGGCTATATGGGATAAGTTGGAGATTCTTAATGAAGGTGACTCTACTATGAAGATTGCTAAACTCGATGGTTACCAAGTGAGATATGAAAACTTGAAGATGAAAGAAGATAAAAGGATTACTACATTCATGGAAAGGGTAAATGAGATTGTTATGGGAATTCAATGTTGTGGTGGAACTCTGAGTGAAGATGAAATAGTTTCTAAAGTTCTGAGAGCTTTTCCATTGGCTTACAAGATGAAGGCTACTACAATTAATGAATTGAGAACAATGGCTAATACTTCTGTCAATAGAGATACCTTGGTTGGTAAATTATCTGCTTTTTGAGCTCAAAGAATTTGGACCTTCTAGAGCTATGAAGTCTGAACTTGCTTTTCATGCATCTGCATCATCAACCGGTAAGAAAGATTGGAAATCTTTATATGCAAAGGAATTGGATGATATGAAGAGAGAAGATGAAGAATTTGAGCAACTTGAAGCCCTATTTGCTAGAAGAGTACTTAAAGGACTGGTAGGAAGTAAGTATGAAGGAAAAACACCTTTTAAATGTTTTGCATGTAATAAGATAGGTCATTTTGCATCTAGATGTCCTAAAAGGAATTCAAAATTTGAAGAGAGAGCTAGAAGATCTTTTAAGCCTAACCCTGGATATCAGAACAAGTATAAGTACAGGAAAATAGAGATAATCATGCTACATAGTGGATGAGGAAGGTGTGACCTGATGATGAACCTTCAAAAGACTCTGCTAGTGGTTTTGGAAATGGGAAGGAATGAGTGTTCCTAGCTATCAAGGAAGATGTTCTGGCACTGAAAGAGAATGTACCTGAAGAGAAGGTACTTGCTGCTAAAATTGAAGACAAGGATGAATGGGTAATTGTGTTGGCAAATGCACACTCCAATGAGACATTGTAGGTGATTGAAGGTAGAAGCACAATCAAATCCAAGAAGAGTGAAGAAAGTAGAAGCAACAGTGAGGAGAAGGTCAAGGGAGGCTAAGGCTATCAAAGAAGATGTAGTCAAACAAACCAGTATCACTGAAGATGAGTTAGAAGCACTACAGCCTGGAACTCACCTTTCACCGGTAGCAACTTCTTCAGAGAGTGATATGCCAGCAACATTTAAAAGAGTTGTAAGGAAAAGAGAACCTTCACCGGTAACTACACCTTCGCCTAGAAGAATCGGGCAAAAACAACAGGCAGTAAGGCCCCTGACCAAGAAGACAACTCCAAAGAAGAAAAAGTTAACACCAAAGAAAAGGACTCAACAAAATATTGCTCCAATTGACAAACTGTTGGATGAAATAATAGAAGAAGGAAAGCTTAAAAACATCAACAAATTATATGATTCATTATCAGTTGATGATAAAGAAAAGGTTGAAAACAGTGTAATTCTACACTTGGATATCTACAAGAAATTATTGATGCAAGTTGTGGATGAATTACCAGATGAACTATTTAAAAGACTTGAAGCAAGAAGGCAAGACGTTGTAGAGCTTGACAAGAAAATAAAAGTGGAAAAATTACTTGTTGTTTACCTAGTAAACTCACCGAAGGAAATAGATGATCTGATTGCAGAGGCTAACCGATCAGTATTCTCTATTGCACACCGACATATTGCACTGATGGTTGGTAGAGTAAATGAGGTTGCAGAGGAAACTATAAATGGATGGGATATATTCCTTGTTGAGAAGGAAAAACAGGAAGAGTATAGAAACCCCAAACCAATCAAAGTATATCAGAAAGACAAGGATAAAGGAAAATGCAAGGTTGGTGGACCTCCGAGCTTAAAGATAATAGATAATCTACCCCCACCGCCTCAAGATACTCCACCGGTAGCAACTACTGAAGGTCAAACGGCTGATGAAAGTATGGATATATCACAAGAGGATACAAATCCTAATTTTGAGGTATTATACACAGTTGATAATTATACTCATAAATTTAAAATTGTGGTAGATAAGGACACAACTGATAAGACAGATATGGATAGCAAGCCACTAGTAACTGATAACACAGATAACACAGAAGGTAAACCGGCAGATGGTAACACAGGATAATAGGCAAAGCAACAGGCTGATCAACAAACAGAGCAACAGGCTCCAACACAAAAATAGGTTAATACAGAGTCAGTGCCACCGGCAGCAGCTGAGCATGACAAACCATTGCTTAAGGAAATGGAAACATAGACTGACCTACCAGAGGTCACTGCAAGCAAGGATATTTCTCCCACTGACAGAATTCAGAGTGTTGGCTCTTCAACTGCAGGATTCAAATCAACAAGTGTAACTGAAGTTCTTTTGGACTCTATAAAGAAAATAATAGATTGTAGTTCATAGGCATATAAGGCTATAGATGATACAATTCCAATTTTGAAGATGATAGCTCCAAAATGCAATGTAGATAATAAGGATTCTTTGAGTCAACTTGACACTTTGTCTAAGTATATTACTGACAACACTGTGACAGTTGAACAAATAAAGGAGGAAGCATTCAAAGAGAGGTTAGAAAAGGAAAAATAAAAATTCTTTGAGGAACAAATAAAGAAGTGTACAAGGCAGTTTGACACACTTCTACCAGAACTGTGTAGCACATTAAAGGAATTCAAAACTTTGTATAGAGACACTTGTAAGACTAACTTTTTGACAGTTGACATTGACAGGAAAATGAGCAAGATACAGGAAGAAATTAATAAACTAGCTGACAATTTCATTAATTCATCTGATTCATTATCGGTTTTTGAGCAAAAGATAACAGGTTTTGAGGAAGAACTATTAAAACTGGAAAGAGAAAAGGAGAAAATAAAAAGTAAGGCTAAGGATCTGAAATGGAGATTAAGTCCAAAGTTGGACTACCTCGCATCTTTAAGGAAATCAATATTAGATTCATTGGTACAAGGACAAAAAATATCGGTAGAGAAAATGCAACACCTCACCGGTACAATTCAAAGAGCAGAGGCAGCAATAAAAGATAGCAAAAAGTTTCTTGAAAGCCTGAATTTGGTTTTGGCGGATCTTTTTCAAATTGTAACCAACTGGTTACAAGGTTGAGATAGGAAACCACACTCTAATGACACTTTGACAACCTTTGTCATTGATGCCAAAGGGGGAGTAGTGGTATGAGAAAAATCCAATAACTTAGGGATCATCTGCTCAGGGGGAGCACACATTTTTGGTAACATTTTTTCGGACTTTAATTTTTGGATACACTTTTGAATTTTCTCATGAGTGTTGCCATCAATGCCAAAGGGGGAGATTGTTGGCAAATGCACACTCCAATGAGACATTGCAGGTGATTGAAGGTTTTGTCATTGATGGCAACCTTACAATCCTATGACACTGGCAAGGCAATTCACCGGTACTAGCAAGATCAGACTCTACACTGGCACACAAACCACCGACACCGGCAGTGAAAGGAAGCATACCGGCACAGAAGCCGACAAGAATTTTGTTGATAATATATTTTATTTATTATTGTAAAATCATTGTAAGCCAACTTGACAAGTTGTAAAATGACTCTTATATAAGAGAGTTCATTGTAGAACATTATAGGAATACTTATGTAAGCATGGAAGAATGTAATCAGGCGAAATAAGGCATACCTATTATGCGAATTATAGGTTAAGGGTTTATGTAAGAAGCAGAGCTATAAACCAGTACTGGATCTGGCATAGTAGATGCTATTTTGAAGTAGTACAAGACATTGGATTTATATAATCCATTTTGTAAGTTAGTGAGACTTCCATTTTGTAATTGAGTAGTGAGCTCTAGGCACTTGGCCTTCCTGCATGTGCAGGCCCCTCTTGTAGCAGTAATATTATCTTATTGACCAGTAAGTGAATATTGTGGGTCACAAATCCCACCAAGGTTTTTCCCACACCGGGTTTCCTCGTTAAATGGTGTGTTTTTCATGTGGTTGTTTCTATCTCTGTTTATTGCATTACTTTCTATTTACCGGTATACTATATTGATATGTTCTACATGTTTTAAGTTAAGAAAATCATTTCACCAGTTAGATACTGATTCACCCCCCCCTCTCAGTATCTGTGGGAATCCTAACAAATTGATAGTGGATGTTCACATCATATGACTGGAGATAAAAGGAAGTTTCTATCTTTGGAAGAATTTGATGGCGGTCTGGTTAGATTTGGAGATGACAAAGTATGTATGATCGAGAGAAAATGAACTATATGATTGGATGGTAAGAACAATACTGATAATGTTTATTTTGTTGAAGGTTTGAGGCATAATCTTTTGAGTGTAGGACAATTGGTGGATAAGGGATTTCAATTACAGTTCAAGGATGGAAAATGCAAAATCATTAATAGATTTGGTTTGGAGATTGCAACTGGTACAAAGACAAAAGGTAATACATTTCATTTGAATTCCGGTGAGAAGATATGTTTGATTACATATAGATGTTATAGCAAGAGATTGCAGAGAATTATGGAGAGTGTTAATCTTAAGGTGGATGAGCTGAATAGAGGTCAAATCAGAGTTTATGAGCAAGAACCGGTAGTGGAAATAATCATAATTGAACCAGTAATACCTGTGCTATGCTCAAATTCATCATTGCTAAATAGGAAATAAGGAAAATCATGAATTCCTTAACTATCTAAGCAATTCAAACATAAAACCAATGAGATAGATGCAAAATGGAATTAAATTAAACAATATGAAACTCCCTATAGTGCATCTTGGCTTCCATTGTTCTTCTCTTCTCTATGGTATGATGGCTCTTAGATATTGCGCTGGCAACTTTCAATTGACACAAAGATTCAAAGTTCGTGATTGTTGAAAATAGAGATTGAATGCTCAATTTATAGATTTTTGGAGAAGATTGATTGAAAGGTGGAACAGATTGATCAAGAGGTGGAACTCAGGTGAGCTCAAATGAAAATTGATAGTTGAACTACTGATTTAGAGGTGAAATAGAATATATTGAATAGATTAATTGAGTTAACTGATTGAGAAAGCTAACCGAGGGAAGAAAAAGGGTGATTGGAGGAAAATTGAGAGGATGACAAAGAAAGCTTTATTTAGAAAAAGCTAACTAAAAGATGAAAATAGAGATTGGAGAGATAAACGATTTAATTAATTAATTGATTAAATTAATTAATTTAGCATGTGCTTGCACTTTAACTTAAATTTTCAATTTAATCTTTGCATGAGATTTAATTCAAATATTGAATTTATTTTATTTAGTATTTAAATATATTTAAAGCTTCACTTTGGTTTTCAATTTGATTTTTGAAATCATGCACATGTATTTGAATTTGATGAAAATAAATGAAAGTAAATTTGAAGAAATACGAAATTAGAAGAATTTGAAGAATTAAATGAAATTAGAATTTGGGGATTTGGAAGAATTAATTAATTAATTAAATAATTTAAAGAAACTATTTAACTATTTAGAAATGGATTTTAATTAAATAATAAAGATTATTTGAATTAAAGGATTAAATCAAAATAATTAAATAATTAATAATTAGAAAAGGGTTAATGACTAAATGATGATAGAATAGGAAATTGAGAATTAATTTATTTAAATAATAAATATTATTTAAATTGGGGAATTAATCAGAATAATTAATTAAATATTAATATTTAATTAACATTGAAAAATGGTTAAAATGATTAAATGATGAAAGAATTGAGATTGGAATAATTAGTAAGATGATGAGGAAATATAAAATTAGAAGAATAAGATTAATTAACTTAATTCAATAATTAAAGAATTATTTAATCAATTAGAGGAATAATTAGTACATGATTAATGAGACATTTTTAGGTGTCTACATTTGCCCCTCTTTGATACAAAGTCGAAATGACATTGTTTCAAAGAAAATAAAAAAATTTATGCCCTAGTATGCCCCAGCGATGCTTAGGGTGTAATGCCCCCTCGAGAGATTGTTTGTGCATTAAAGACATGAATGATCTCTCGAAAAAAGAAGAAAGTTAGATGAAAGAATAGTTAGTTGATTAGAGATAAGGATAAGTGATGTAAAGACTATATTGAGATAGAATATGAGAGAATAAACCTTAGAATGAAATAGAACAATGCTAGATGATAGAAAATGATTTAGAAAAAGATGATGAGAAAAGAATCAACAAACTAGCAATAAGAAAATGAGATGAAGTGGGAATGATTGATTCACGAACCTATGTCATTATTTATTGCGCAATATATATTCATGACTGAGCCTTATTATGTAACAATGAAGCTTAGCACATCAGGGTATAAGGAACCAAGATGTAAAGATATCTCATTGTAGAAACAAACACGTAGCAGACAAGGAGTGAACCCCTCCATTCTGAGAAATACACTAGGGGTCGAGGTGTGTGTGACATTTAATAGCTGAATGCTCCTATCACAGACACCCACTAGAGAAATTTGCAATTTACCTAGAACTTCATCAGTTCACACCACAAACAACAAACAAAGAAAAAGATAATGCCCATCATTGCTCCTCTAGTCACTTGTGGACATCCCTGAGTAGCATAGGAACATAATCTATCACCAAATGATAAAAGATAAAGACTGACCCAGACAAAATTCAGCAGCTATACTGACCTTGTGCCTTCGTTCTTAGTTGCTTGATGTGATGGTTGATAATGTCTGATCTTAGAAAGTTGCGGACCCCATTTAAGACTGACCTGTCTGATTTCGAGTGTATCCTCTTTTGTTTAAGACAAGATAATGATCACTTGATATGGATATGATACGATTGATAAGACAATTTGATCAGTTGATTGTAGATGCTTGACTGGATAGTCATATCCTTTGTTAACTTCGTGTGAAGTGTTTGTTGGATATCTACTAGGGTATTTGTTTCTCACAAGACATTTTATTGCAAGTTTTTTGATTAATTTTCAAATTTTTAGTTCTTTTCCAAGAGCTTTTTTGATGTTTTTGGATTACGTGGATTGATATTTGAATGTTTTTGGATTTTGAGTTTTTCAACTATTTTTGATATTTTGAGTTTTTCATTGTTTTTGGATTTTGAATGACTTTTTTACGATTTTTAGGATTTTTTTAGGACTTTATATGATTTTTGGGATTTTTTCATGACTTTATATGATTTTTAGGATTTTTTTAGGACTTTATTTGATTTTTAGGATTTTTTCAGGTCTTCATATGATTTTTAGGATATTTTCAAGACTTTATATGATTTTTTAGGATTTTTTCAGTTATGCCCCCAGTGTGCAAACCTATATGACATGATGATCTGCAGAATACATGTGGAGATAATGAATTTTTGATATGACCTATGTTAATGCAATATGCATGATGAAGATGCATTTCCTATTCGAACAAGGTTGACTGTGTTTGTTTAGGCTTTTGTAATACACCAATTGAAATGGAGGTGCAAAACATTTCATAGATAAGCAGTCAATCGATCCCTAAGGTCCTTTGGAACATTCAAATCAACACACTTAGTGACTAGGATTTACAAATGGAGACGCAGAAAACTTCCCCATTGATTCTTGAAACTTTGATCTTCTTTTGCCCATGTGTGTGTAGATGAGTTAATTCCTTCTCTTGTGTTCACTAAAGATCCTTAGCATCTTATATGACTAGTTACATCGATTATCCTAACTTCAAAAGCATCCCGAATAGAGGCTCGCTGCCTGCAAGCTTTTAGAGCTCCGACGAGGTTATAGACTATAATTTATTAAATATTGCTCCATTACCAGTAGGCGTTCATAACCTTGATGGAGTTACTTGCATGTTCTCCTAGTCAAGATTTCTATCGCACTTTGTATGCGTGATATTTCAGTTATATATCATTTTTCTTTTGCCTTTAGATGAATATTTGGCATAACACTTTTTCTTTTATTTTCTTGCCTTGAATTTGTAAGTAATGAAACCTACTTGGGTGTGATAATTATAGCAGTACTGAAGTAGAATTTTAGATTTTTCACTAGTCATATGATCAACTAGGTGTCTAGAATGAATTATAGATTTTCTTGATGTGTTTTGAGATATAGCAATTGATAGATTTTGGGTTAACAAGTCTCAAATAGTGAAATCACTACCCAACCATAAGTAAAGCATCATCATAGGGTAATGTTGAAAATGAATGACCTTAGGACCTTAAAGACTTCATGTCTAAATATCTAAGAAAGGAGATGACCCTTGTTTCTCTTGGATGAAAACAAATGATAAACTTGGACAATTGCCTTGTTTTATTGGTGCTACTATATGAAAATGCAAAAAATTTACGAACACGACTTCTGAATATGTTGTGTCTAGAAAGAAACTATATGCAATGCAGTGCTTTGAATAATATGATATGCAATGCGGAAAGTAAAACCTAAACTAACCCAACCCTTAGGTATAATATTGTTTAAGGTGCATGCTATTCATAGGGTGAGAGAGTGGATCTCCCTCCATGGTAGCCAAATTATATGCTCCATTGCCTATAACCCTTGTTACGATAAAAGGACCTAGCCAGTTAGGTTCAAACTTCCCTGGCTTTTCTCGTTCCGCTATGTTCCTTTGGTTTTCTTTAAGAACTAGATCTCCCACTTTAAAAGTTCATGGGAAAACTCATTTATTATAACTCCATCTCAGTCTATTTTGATAACCTTGCATATGATTGAAAGCATTTTGTCTCTTTTCATCAAGCGTTTCTAGCTCTTGTAATCTTGCTACCCGATAGTCTTCCTCTGATATGATGTTCTGTAAGGAGACTCTTAGAGATGGTAGTTCTATTTCAATAGGGAGTATTGCTTCTGTACCATAGACCAAGGAATATGGTGTTGCTCCTATAGGGGTGCGTACTCCTATTCTGTAAGCCCAAAGAGCAGGATTTAACTGGAGATGCTAGTCCCATCCTGTGTCAGTGACAACTTTCTTAAGGATTTTCAATATTGTCTTATTTTTTGCCTCTTCTTGTCTATTGCTTTGCAGATAATATGATGTGGCAAATATCTATTGTATTTGAAATTTATCACACAATTATTTCACTTGCTGATTTTTAAATGGACACCCATTATCTGTTACAAAGCACATTGGAATCTCGTATCTATAGATAATATAATTGAGCATGAACTTTGCTATTTGCTTTCCAGTGGTGTATGTAAGAGGAATTGCCTCAACCCATTTGGTAAAGTATCAGTGGCTGTTAAGATAAACTTGTGCCCATTGGAAGAAGTAGGATTGATTTTACCCACTAGATCTAATCCCCATTGTGAAAAAGGCCATGGTGATGTAATGGGTTGAAGATCCTGTGCTGGTGCATGAATGAGATCTCCATGCATTTGACATTGCTTACATTTTTGCACATATTTATAAGCGTCCTTTTCCATAGTTGGCCAGTAATAACCTGTTCTTAACAATTTCTTTGACAATGGTGGACCACTTTGGTGCACCCCACAAATTCCATCATGGACTTCCTTTAGAGAAAGTTGCGCTTCATTTTTATCAAGACATCAAAGAAGAATTCCATCGAAGCCCTTTCTATACAATGTATCAGCTATAATAGTTTGTCTAGATGCCTGACGAATAAGAGTCTTCTTTTGATTTCTGGATAGATCTGGTGACATGTACCGAGTGTATAAATATGCATAAATTTCATTGTACCACGAGGATTTTGGACCCACAATTTCACATACATATTCTGTTGAGGGAGTCTCATATGCCGATATCATCAACTGTTCTATAATAAACTGAAACTGAGTTTCATTAGCAGACATATTTAGAAGAGATCCTATGGTAGCCATGGCATCTGCTGCCTTGTTTTGTATCCTTGGAATCTGTTCGAAAGTAATTTTTATGAAGTTCTCCTTGTAATCTTCTACCATTTTCTTATAAGGCACGAGTTTGTCATCTTTCATGTTGTAGTCATCATTGACCTGGTTTACAATCAATTGTGAATCACCATAGACCTGTAATTCTTTTATTCTCCACTGTACAGCTGTATGAAGCCCTATGACGAGAGATTCATATTCAACTATATTGTTTGTGCATGGAAAATTTATCCTAAATGACTTAGGTATAGAATCCCCGCTCCAGATCCATGACTTGTATATGACCCATCAAAATATAATTTCCACATTATAGATGCAATCAATGTAAACACTCATTCGTCTGGAGAGTCTATCAACAACAGGTGACTATCTTGTAAAGGAGCCTCTGCTAACTGATCTTCTATAATTTGTCCTTTGATGGCCTTTTTGTCTATGTACTCTATATCAAACTCACTCAGGATCATGACCCACTAAGCCAATCTCCTGGTCAATGTTGTTCTGCTCAATAGGTACTTGAGTGGATCAAAGCGTGCAATGAGTTGCACTTTATGACTCAGCATGTAATGTCTAAGCTTTTGAGATGCGAAGATTACTACTAAGCATGCTCTCTCTATAGGAGTATAATTAATCTCATAACCAATCAAAGTTCTACTTATATAATAAATGGCTCTTTCTTTTCATTGTTCATCATATTGTGCCAACAAAGCTCCTAGAGTTGAGTTTGTTGCTGATATATATAGCAACAGATGTTTTCTTGGAGTAGGTGATACTAACACTGGTGTGTTTAGAAGATAATCTTTCAGAGCTTGGAAAGCTTCTTGGCATTGTTGTGTCTATTTAAAAGTAACTCCTTTCTTGAGTAAATGTTGGAACGAGTGACACTTATCTACCAACTGTGCTATTAATCTCCTTATGGATTGCAGTCTTCCTTGTAACCCTCTTAGTTTTTTAAGTGTTGATGGAGGTTGCATATATATGATTGCCTTGACCTTGGTAGGGTCTACTTCAATTCCTCTGTTGGACATAATAAACCCTAACAGTTTACCTACTGTTACGCCAAACACACACTTCTTTGGGTTTAGTCTGACATTATACTGCTCCAACTGATCAAATATCTATGCAAAGACCGTAAGGTGACCTTCTCTTGTCTATGATTTAGCCAATAAGTCATCCACATAATCTTCCATTATGTTGTGGATCATGTCATGAAATAGCGTTGTCATGGCTCTTTGGTATGTTACTCCAATGTTTTTGAGACCAAATGGCATCACATTCCTGCAGTATGTTCCCCATGGGCAGGTAAAGGCCATTTTATGTTGATCTTCTGGTGAAATTTTAATCTGGTTGTATCCTGAAAAGCCATCCATTAATTATAGCATTTCATTTCCAGCTGTTAGATGAACTATCATATCGATGTTGGGTAGCAGGAAGTCATCCTTAGGACAAGCTTTATTTAGATCCTGATAATTAGTATAGATTCTTATGCCTCATGTGGGCTTAGTCATAGGTATCAGGTTGGATATCCATTCTACATAGTCAATAGGTTGAATGAAACCTACACCCAACAACTTTTGTAGTTCTATTTTAACCAGTAATGCAATACTTGGATGCATTTTCCTTAATTTTTGTTTGTAAGGTTTAACTCCTGGTATCAAAGGTAAATGATGCAACACTAATCCAGGGTCTAAGCCTGACATATCTACATAGGACCAAGAAAATTTGATAGGTCATTTCTTGAAAAAATGAATGAATCTATCTTTTTCTTCTTTGTTTAGTGATTTTGCCAGATGGATGTTAAGTACAACCTCTCCTTCTACTATGTTTACCTCTTCAGTTTCTTCTATAAGCAATGCTGAAATTTCTCTTTCGATAGGAAGGTTACCCAACTCGCTCTTGCCATTATGGGTGGTTTGATTTGTATCTTTTTTTGTAGAGGTACTTGTTACTACTTACTAAGATTTTCGTTAGTTTTATGTTCAAAGTTATTCTATATACTCTAGTCGGTTAACTCTACCGAAATATTCAGTCGGTATGTACAGCGCAGTCGGTTATACAAGAAACTAGTCACAAAGCCTAGTGTGCACCAAGCTGTCTACAAAGTATCTTTTCATGCTTATCGAGCAGCAAAGATAACACACCGAGTTGATATACACCGAGTGAAACGTGTTACCAGATTCATTGAACTTGGACATACATATGGAAACATTTTACAAGATCGAGATACATAGAACCGTTGTCACATTGGAAATTGCACTTAAAGATTGTGTATGATTTCGAGGTCATTTAACCAATGAAATATTTTGCATGGTTATTCATTCAATAAAACATGCTTGTAAGATCAAAGCAATGAATGGATGACCGTCATAAGAGATCTATTTATACAACATAGATTGAGATCAGATATATACATGCAGAAAGGAAAATATAGTAATGCATGAGTGTATGAAGACTGTTACAGAGACACAGAGGTCACTGAGAAGGTTTACAGAGAACAGTCAAAGAACAGAGTAAACAGAAGGGTTTACTGAGTTACTATATGGGTTACCAGGGTATGCTGTAAGCAAGGTAATCTTATTTGAGCACATAGAATCTGCTATAACATTCCAGATGTAAAGTTGCAGATATTTGTAATAATTTCATTGTAATATTTTGAGTGATAGAGAAACCTTTAACAGGGTAAAAGATTCTAATCAAGTCTATAAATTGTAAAGCCTCTAACCAGGTGCAGCATTTAGATTAAGTGTTGTAAAAATCCTTTATCAAGGTAGATCTAACAGATCTTGATACTCCTAATAGGGTAAGCTATCAGAAATGGCTAAACATGTAGCTCTAACTGAGCACTCTTTATTATTGCAGTAGTGAAGTTGTGGGTGCCATCCCCACCGTATTTTTTCTCTCTAACCAAGAGTTTTTGCGTAACCAAAATATAAGTGTTATGGAGTGAATCATGTATGATTGTTATTCATTTGTTTTAGCTTTATGTTATGTTACTGCACTATTCAGTTTATGCTTAATAGCGAAGTTAATGTTGAAGAAAAGTTTTGAAGTACTGATTCACCCCTCCCCTCTCAGTACATTAGCTTTCCATATTGGGCCTAACAATTGGTATCAGAGTTTGAATCTTGGAAAAGGGTTTAACTGGCTAAAGAGAAAGATCTTATCAATGGAAGGCTATAAACAATCTCGGAGGATTGTGTATCTGCAAGAAGAGTTGGATCATGCTAATCAAGTGATTGCAAACATGCAAAGGCAAATGCAAAAATCTCTGAAAGAACAAAGAAGATTATCTGATGATTTGCAGGACTCTCAAGAGTTAGTGGAACAAATTGAGACATCATCTGAGAACAGTATATCTGAAGAAACTGAAGAAATGATTGGAGTATTGAAAGAAAAGAACAAAGAACTGGCTGATCAACTAAAAGCAATGAAAAGAGAACATGAACATTTCAGCACACAGATGACTGAAAATCTTGATGCATTGAGGACAGTTGAGAATAAAGTAAGAGATCTAGAAAGAGAGAAACAACAGCTTGAAGCATTAGTATCTGAAAAGAATGATGAAATCACAAGGTTGACTGGGATTCAACAAAATCTGTCAGATCAACTAGGTTATGCACATCATGAAGCAAATCTGAAAGATCATGAGAATCAAGCATTGAAAATTGAAGTATCAAGGTTGATTGATGAACTTGAAACAGAGAAGAAATCCAAAGAATCACTAAAGAAGAGTTATGAAGCATCGAAGATGTTGGATGAGCAATTGAATACAAGATGACCCAACAAAGATCCAGGACTCGGTTACAAAGGAAAACACTCTATCGAGAAAGGAATTCATACTACCGAGAGAGGACAATCATCAAAGCAAGCTGGAATCAAGAATAATATCAAAAGAAAGAAGCCTATTTGCAACTACTGTGGAAATCAAGGTCACACTCCCAACATGTGCCAAATCAGAAAAGGTAAGCAACCGAATATTACTAAGTCTAATGGTTATTGTTATAATTGCAATAAATATGGTCACACATTTAACCAATGTAGGACAAAGTTTGTTAACAATTATCAGAAGGAAAAATTCAAAGGGTTTTGTAAAAACTGCAATAGATATGGACATAGTACCGAGAAGTGTTGGTATAAGCAAATGAACTATATGTGGTCTGCACACCGAGAAAATACTAGAGGTTACCAAACTCACACAGATCCTTACCGACAATATTCTGCAGTACCATAGGATTACAATACAAGAATATGGTGTGAATGTTGTGGAAGATATGGACATATAAGTGCCAATTGCTTTATAAGGTTTGGGATGAACAACCAAAGATCATGGAGAAATCCTGGTATGGCATGTTTTCATTGTCACAAAGTTGGACACTTGGCTGGAGATTGCAGAGATCAACCTAGAAGAGATACTGAAGAAATAAAAGAAAAAATAAAGATGATTTGGAAAAAGAAGGAAATTGTGTCAAATGAAGAAAGAACCTTACCTACCGAGTTAGGTGCACCTATTCCAAATTAATCGGTAAAGGTATGAAGGGACTGCATTCTCTCAAAGGTTAAATCTTAAACAGTTCCTACTTTAGTATGTACTTAATTCAAAATCTGCATAGTTAAGATGTATTAGTAAGTTTGAAATTCTATCAAAGTCTTTTGGAGCACTATTCAAGAAACCTGTCAAGTCGGTGAATACAGGAAGCTTGTCAAGTCGGTAAATGAAGGAAGTTTGGTTACTCAGTTAAAGGACAAAACATAGGAAAGAAAGTTAAGTGGAACCTAGTGCATTTAGTGCTTTTGACCTAACCTGCACGGAGCCCGATAAGGTATATTGAGTACTTAAAGCATTTACGAGGTCTTTTTTCACTCACCAAGTTTTCAAGAGAGTAGAGCAAAGTGAATTCAAAGGTGATCAAACCTTCTACAAAGTAAAATTCAAGGTATTTACATCAATCTCAACATATTGTTAAGCTGGTTTACCGATCTTATCAAGTTGTCATTATCTACTAAGTGTGAAGCATCTGCCGTTTGAAAATATTCAAACCCTAAGGATTGTTTGTTAGTTTTTATCTAAAATCTTCAAATGGCACCAAAGATCCAAGATCTCGTTGTTGTCAAGAATGTCGAAAAGCTCTCACTAAAATACTCTTTGACTCCCAAAATTGCATCTGAACCGGATGACAAAACCGCCTTTTCACTCATGCTGGATCAAGTTTTGTTAATCGAAGATGTAAGATTCTTCACCAAATGTCATGTTGAAGAACTCGGTCACGTAGAAATCAAAGACACATATGATGAATTGTGCACCGATGGTAAGTTGGATTGCAAGCATGAGCACATTAAGATCAACGGATTAATTGAAGTCCTAACCTATCCCCGTGTGTTCAAACCTGAGTGGGCCAAGTTTGTTCTAAGCAGAGTTCACGATGATTTCATGTGGTTAGAAGAGCAACTATTTAAAATCACCAAGGAAATCATTCATGTGATCACAGGTTACCCTATCTATGATCATGCCCGAGCACAGAAGATGATATCACAAAAGGAATTGATTAGTTTAGCCAGAGTAGAATCTGATTACAGAGGACTAAAATTGAACAATGTCACTGATGCAGAACTAAAGTTTTCCATTAGAGTAATTGGTTACTGTTTCTTCCAATCGGCAAGGGAAAATAGTGTACCCTGTGCAATAGTAGACTTGGCATACAAATTTGTGAAGAAGGGAATGAAAATCGATTTATGTGAGGTGTTGCTGAAAAACCTGTTTGAGAATCTGAACACCATCAAGAAGCCGAAGAAGAACAACTCGGCTAATACATTAAAGTTTGGTTCATTGTTAGTATGCATGTTTTTCTATTTTGAAAAATTCTTTCCAACAGTCGGTAAAGTTGTTTGGGAGCTACACCGACCAATCACCCATCAGATCAATGACTTCATCAAGAAGTTAGGTGATAATTTTAATGATATTATGGATGATTACTTCAGTAAGTTTCAGGAGAAAATGCATAACAGGTATCGAATTCCACTCAAGCTAGTGGAGAAATACAAAGATGACATTTGTTTTGAAGTAGATACTAATTACTGTTATGTGAATGCTGTGGAACCAAGGATTCAATCTTTGCCACCTATGGGTTACGAGATTGACTTTGACATCACACAACAACAAATTGATGCATTTCTTGCATTACCAAGGCATGCTACCAAGCTGAGGTATGGAACTTATGAAGAAGTGAAGGAAAAAGTTAAAATGAGCATTGTAGTACCCAAAGCTACAAGGAAGGCAACAAAGATGATAAAGGCATTAACAGAGAAATTCAGAGAAGATTCTTCCTCCACACCTGACAAAGGCACTCTAGTAGTTACCAAAGATGAATCTGAAGCCCAAGAGGTAGCTATAACACTGAGCACCGAATTGCCTAAGGGAAAAGTGTTGAAAAGAAAGAAGAAGGATACATCAGAAGCCTCATCGACCCCTCCTGCTAAGCAACCGAACACAAGAGCATCAGCAGCTCCACCGAGTAAGAAAACAAAGAATGTTGCTGCACCTAAGGTAACAAAGACTTACAAGAAATCTACTCGGAGACTCATTTTGCCAAAAGAGTCTAGTGACACCGAATCTGAGGATGCAAGCAAATTTCAGATTGTGAAGAGCAAGAAGGAAAATGTACATAGTGTTGAAATTTTTTGTGCTAATCTAAAGGAATATGGTGGATTTGGCTCCTTTAGATTTGTTAAATATGAAACCGGAAATAATGATGAAAAGAGACAAATTGAAGAAGCTGTCATCTGCACACTTCTAAAATTCCGACTAGTCCCATTAGAAGTCTCTAATTCTTTACCAAAAGAATTGTATGAGCATATTGACAATAGGTGGAAATATGCAATGGACACGGAGATGCAAATGAGAGAAAGAAGTCTGGTGCATCTCTTTCCAGACATGTCGGTAGATGAAATCAAAGAACATCTGACAAACTACCACAAACACTTCCAGATCAAGCAAAGAGCTTTAAAATTGATGAATGGACTCTACTTAGATGTAGAGAATGCAACAAAAGAAAAATGGCAGAAAATATTTAGAATGAGGGATGCCGGTGAGCAAGCGGAAATTGAAATAGTAGATGTCACCGAGCAAGATCCTGATGTTACCGAGCAAGACCCTGCAGACACCATTCAAATAGATGAAGATATCATGGATACAGAGGCACTAGAACAGGAAATGATTGAAGGAAATGCATATGCAAAACTTGTATCTAGTGAATCAGTTTTGGAACAAGTTCAGCCTTATCCACCGGTCAATCAACCTGTCTCAACCAAAGCCCCGCAAGATACTGAACAAGGTGTAGAGGTTCACAAGTCTATCACTAGGAATGCCTTGTTTTGTGAATGCAATACGAGTGCCTTGTGTCAAATTTTCTACCATGGACTAGAAGGCATTTTCATTTATATCTATGTCCACTACCGAATCTTGAAGCGCTTTGTCTAGAATGTCTTTATGAGTGGGTGAAATATGTAAGAGTTCAAAAAGGGATATCTATGCTGGGGTTTTCTTGAGTTGCTCCACAACATTATAGGTCCCTACTGCTGGTGGTAGGTTTGGTGGTATTCCTTGTAAAGTTACCTTTGATCTGCAAGTAACTACTGGACAATCTCTGTCTCTAGGAGTTATGGTGATCGTAGCCACTGTATCATATGAATTACAGGTATTGTTGGTATCATATGCTGTGTTATCAAGGTTTATGTTAAATCCCTCTTCATAGTCTTCATGTGTATGTTTGACATCCATGATTTGTTTTATGAGTTCATCTTCAAACCATCCTGAATGAGATGGTTCTTCATGCCCCCAGTCTTTGAGACAAATATTTCTATCATCATCATATTTTGGTGCCTCTGACAGCATGCAAATTTTGTTATCATCGGTGTGAGTATCTAGATATTGCTCATCTTGATCAAGTGTTTCTTGTGAATCATTTTTTACTACATCTCCTAGGCTAATGGCATGAATAGTGTAGCCGTATGAGACCTTTGTGTAGTTAGTTGTATTATCTTGAGTTCCTAATGTAGTAGCCTTCCCTTTGTCATGCTTAACAAATGGATCCTTAAATATTGTGTGATTTGTGTTTACTGAGGTTTTATCAGTATCGATTGTGATGTCGCCTTGGTCTATCATATCTTGGACCAAGTTTTTCAATTTATAGCAACTCGCCCTTTTATGATCTTTAGTCTGATTATAATCACAGTTGTCATTATCATTCCACCATGTGGGTTTGAAAAGACTTGGTTCATATACTTTTATTTCCGGTAAAGTGATCATGTTTGTCTATATTAACTTTTTGAGCGCTGACTCAATAGGTTCTCCTAAAGGTGTGTAATTCCTTCTTGGAGCATTTACCCTGGGGTACCTTGTGTTCATGTTTTGTGTAGCATTTAAATTTGTTGAAGTGGAGTTATTCTCTGTACGTGGATTTGATGATTGACTCGTTCCTAAAGATAAAACCGGTTGAGTTCTATTTACTATTCTGGCATCTACAACACCATCATTGGTCACATTTTTTTTTTTTCGACCAAAACTTGGATTTGTCATTGTTGTTGGTGTTGCCATACTTAATAAGACCTTGTTCCAGTAGTCCCTTCTCACATTTTAGAGAATTTTTTGTGATTTTTTTGAACATGGTTAAACATTGCATTTGTATCGAATATTTAATCTTAGGGATCAAGTTTTCTGTGAACACTTGCTCTATTTCTGGAATAATTATTTTACACCTCCTATAGAGAGCCCTCCATCATTGTATGAAGGATGCAAATGTTTCATTCTCATATTGTTTCGCGGCACGCAAGTCCATTAAAGTGACCGGGGTTTCAATGTTATGTGAAAATTTTACAATAAAATGTTCAACTAATTCTCCCTATGATGTGATGGTTGGTGGTAAATGTGAAAACCACTCTAAGGTTGAGCCTCCCAGACTTTTAGGGAGCAACCTCATTAGGTAAGTGTCTTCTGTTGCAACCTCTATACATGTTGTAAAAAACTCTCTGATGTGGTCTCTAGGATCACCTTTCCATCGATATCTGTCAAATTTCGGTGTTTCAAAATGTGGTGGGAAAGGCGACATGTATAATGTGTGATCAAAAGGATAAGGACATAAGTCTTGCATTGTGTAGCTCTTTTTATCATTACTGGTCTTCATGGTCGTCACTTGTTGTTGCAAATTCTGTAATTGTTGTGTCAGAATATATGTTTGGGTCAAAGGTACACTTTGTGTTTGTGTATGTCCCACAAAAGGACTCATGGTTGCATAACTAGGGGGTTGTTGGAAGGTACCATGATTATAATTTTGTGTGTTGTACGTTCCACTAGGTACCGTAAAATAAGTGATATGTGAACCCATATTTGGCTGAGTTGTACTTGTTGTATTGGTAGGACCTAGATTTGCATTTTGAGGATTATATGTTGATCCTATAGAATAGGAAACCGGAGGTTGGGTTGCACTTGTTGTGTGGGGAATCTATGTTTGAATAGGTGCTGAGACACTTGATATTATCGGTATGGTCTGTGTAGGTACGCTAACATTTATTATTGAAGATGATGCACTTGACTGAGAGTTCGCATTTGAATTGGCATTTGTTTGTATAGGTGGATTCTGAGGAAAACTAGAGGTCATTGTTTGCATTTGTGTTATATGCGGTATTTGACTGCTATATTGACCTAGAGTATTTCCTAGTGGTAAGATTTTTGTGACATCAAAATCTTCAGGTAGTTTCGCCCATTTTATAATAACAACGAGAGATATTTGTTCCTATCACTATATATAAGTGCATCTAAGATCATAAGGACATGTGGGTCTAGTTGAGCTTATTCAATCTCTTCACGTGTTAAATGTTGTTGTAGTTCATGTATTGTGGGCATTACTTGAGAATTTGACTATTGACTAGTTGATATGTCCATATTCCAAGTTGGGTTTACAGACTGGTCGTTGTTTGGGTCCATTATACCTTTTTCCTTTTGTGACCTTGTGATGGGCATTTAAGACTACTATATGAGGGTGGTTCTATGCAAGACGATGACTAATGCTAGACTCTAGACGCAAGTATGAGTGGTGCAGGAGCACCTAGCTTCATTCTCAGCTAAATTTTCATCACAGGTTTGATTTTTGTTGGTTTTAAGTTGGAAAGTTGTCTAGGATGTTTTTGAGGTTATTCTAGGTTGTTTGGATGAGTTTTGAACTCATTGTGTGGTTTTGGTTTCTTGTTTTCATCTTTTTGCTCAAAGTTGCCAGTTTGGTGTTGCCTAGCAAAATGATGGAAAAATGAGTTTTTAATGTGGTTTTTGTTTTAAAAGGTTTTAGACATGTTTTATGCTTGGGTTTTAGGTGTGAGAAGTTTTTTTAGGTGATGGTTAGTCTTGGAGGTCAATCTTGCATTTTCTAGGCACCAAAAGTTGTCATTTAGGCATCAAAATATCAATTTTAGGTGCTCTTGGACATGTACCTATTCATACAGGAGGCTAACCAACTGGGAAAGTTATTTAATCTCCTTCTTGAACCATTGTAAGGGTTGATTTCATGGATTTATGAAGCATTTCCCAAGTTTGCACTAGTTTTAGTTAGTTTTTCTCTAGTTTTTAACTCCATGTGAACAATAGTCCGTACACCTACTGTACTAGGCCATACTATTCTTGCATTTTTGGATTCTATTATGTTTTCTTAAGCTTTTCCCTTTGGTGGCATCTAATTTTATCAAGTTTTGAGTTTGTAGCAAAATTAGTTTGATTTGACAGTTTCACTACCTTGTCTAGGAAATTGGCAAGGATGCTTGACCAACTTGGCTTCTTGAAGTCCTAAAATGTTCATGGTTTCCCAAGAACCAGTTGGTCAACTTTTAAATTATGTAAATACAAGTTTTGTCTTCAAGAATGCAGGTGCAAGGAGTTATGTGGCCATGGAGCCCTAGGCAAGTGTGCCATTTGGCTAGGGTCTTGTAAAGGTTTGATGCTTTGCTCTTCCATAGCAAATGCATTCTTCAGGTGGACAGACTTGTCTTGTTGTCCAAGATTGTAATTGAAATCTAAGAGGCTTCTAAGCCAAGAGAAGGAAGGTTACACTTTCAGTTTGTGCTAAATGTAAACAGAAACAGTGAGTCACTGTTTTGGTATTAGTTTTCTCTTCACTTGTTTGCTTTCCACCATTTATTGGTGTGTGTAAAACCTTGCATCTTCTTTGTTTGTTTGAAAACAAGAGAAAGGAAAGGTATTTGGCCCTGCCAATGGGTTTGTGTTGCCAAGATCAAACAATGATCTCTTTAGGCAAAGTGAAACACCCAGCAGGCTGCCATAGTCATTTATGACTGATTTTAGCATTTTAAATGATGATTAGTGCATTTTTCCTCTTCCACTTAACAGGTATGAAGGAAAAAAAACTCTAAAGATAGAGAAGGGATAGAAAAGCACCAAACAGTCCTTTGAAAAGGTGTTTGACAGTGGTAAAGTGCAGGTCACAGTGAAAAAAAAATAGTGAAAGGCAAAAGTGCAGTGACAGTTAGCTTTGACAGTGAAAGATCCATTTTTTTGTAATTGCCTAATGCTTGTGTGCAGGGCTAACATGACTCTCCTTTGTCTCTAAATGGTAGACATGTTTACATTTTTGAATGTAATTGGTTTTTTGCAAATGATGTGTTTGAAAGAGGCAATAATGGAAAAGTTGTAAATTGTTGCATTCTCCTCATAAGCAACTTTTTGTAAAATCTTGTTCTCCAAACTTTGAAGTGTAAATATTCTTTATTGTGGCCTAAATTAGTCAGTAGCATGATGGAACTAAGGTTTCTTGTTCCATATTGGAGGTCTCTAGTTTGAATCTTGGTTTTCACCATCAAAACCCTACCAAACCCTCCCTTTTCACCCATTTTTGGGACAGTCATGGAGAAGGCCTGAGAGACCCTAAGACTTTGAAAATCTTCAAGTATTCCCAAAAGGGTATCCATATATGTGAATCTTTTAGTCTGGAAGTCCATTGCTTGAGCAGGGTGAGCACAAAACCCCAAATGGAGGGCTAATGCCTAGTAGCCCGTTTTAGGCCTAAAACCAAGTTTTTGTCAAATCGGGTATGCCAGTGAAGGTTGCAAAGCATGAAATCCAACAAATCAAGTTGAAACAAGTTAACCTAACATGAATTCAACCTATTTGGTGAGTTTTTCTTCATAAGTTTGTTTTGGAGCACTTGAAAGGATGACAACAACTAGGGAGTTGGAGCCTTTGAGTAGCCAAGGAGAGTTTGACATAGGGAGGTGGAACAAGGTGAGTTGTTAGATTGCCTTTGATCTATTTGCACTATGTCCTTGGGGACTACACCTTGAAAACAGTAAGGATCTATCACTTAGCAAACATACTAGCCACTTAATGACCACCTAGCACTATCTCCCTATTATAGTGGTATTAGAGCACAGTTACACTTGGGAAGAAGTAGCAATTTGGCAACCATGGTGACAAATGCAGAGCTAGCAAAGAAAGTGGAAGACTAGGAAGAAGAAAATAGGTTACTCAGAGTGAAACTAGACCTCTTAGAACAGAAGTTGGGTGAAGTAGAAGTGAAGGCAGATGAAGTCAACAATAAGATAGAAGGAATAGAAGGCGGGGGTAAGCTATTAGATATAGAAGATGAAACCCCTATACCAGACCCTGTGATAGAGAATGAACCCTTTTTGAAAGCCTTGAAGGCTATGAGTGGGAGAACACTAGAAGGAGTCCCACTATTCAGTGGTAAAATGGACCCAGAAGTGGTCATGGAGTGGATTGAGGGGCTTGAGAACCATTTTGAATGTGATGGTGTGATAGAGGCCTAGAAAGTGAAGGTGGCTAAATCCAGGTTAAGAGGAGCTGCCTTAACATGGTGGAAGTTCATTCAGGATGAACGTGAGAAAGAGGGCAAAAAGCCCATAGCAATTTGGAAGGGAATGTTGTCCAAGATTAGAGAGGCTTACATTCTAGAGGACTATGAAATATAGCACCATAGGAAAAGGCAAAACCTTAGGCAAAAAGAGTTAGATGTCAGCACCTGCATCGAGGAGTTTCAGAAGCTATGCCTTAGGTCAAAGATCCAAGAGGATGAAAATGTCAAGGTTGCTAGGTATCTCAATGGCTTGAGATGGAACATACAGGAAGAGTTAAGTTTGTTGTGCCCTACAACAATCCAAAAGTGCTATCAACTTGCACTCAAGGTAGAGGAAAGGAGTAGGAAGAAGCAAGAGCAACAGAACATAGGTAGAGGAAGAGGCAGAGATGGTCAAGGCCATCAAGGCAGTTTTGGGGGAAGACACATAGATCAAAGGTCCCAGGGGGAATCTAAGCTTATAGAGCAAAGCGAGGATTCTCAGAGCAAACCTAATTATAGGGGAAGGGAATCAAGCAACCCAGGAAGGGGTAGGTCTAATGGCCTAGGTAAAGGGTCTTACTTCTCCATAATGAAATGCTACTGTAAAGAGAAAAATCACGATCGAACCCTAGTTGTTCTCCCCTCTTCCAACTCCGAGGAGAGAGAAGGGAGGTTCGCTAGGATTCGATGGTTTTCACTTAGGGGAGAGACTTTACATTCAAAAGAGGGGTTGAAACCCACAAGATCCAATCCCACGCAATGCAAGATTGGATGCTAAATGTGTTTCAAGGGTTAAGACAGCAAGGCTACCCTCTTTTGTAAAGAATGTTGATAGGAGAATTAAGCTAAGCATGCATAGAAAGTGATAAAGATTCGCTTATAAACTGAGATAGGAATACAGTATGAAGCTGCGGACCTGGAATTAGTAGTAAAATGTCGATACGGCGCTGTCCTGCAAATTTGAGCAAAATTTGTCGGGACGATGGCGCCCGGCGCCACGGTCCTCCGAAAAATCCGCGAAACGAAGGGGGATCTGTTCGTCTCTGCACAAGGATTCCAGATCTTCAATTTCAGCCGCGTACCTGCAACCTACACACAGAAAAGCGAGGATGATTGGGGGGTTAGGGATTAGGGGTTTGCCTTTAGGTCAAACCCCGGTTTTGGAATTAACCAAGAAATGAGCAAGAGCTGTAAATGTAAATGTATGTAAAACAAGTACTAATACCTTGTTCTAAGGATGTTTGTATCCTTATGTGTGAAGGTTTAGATGTTGTATGTTGTATGTTGTATGTAGCATGTAGTATGTGATCTCCTCTTCAATGGTTGAATCCTTGACTTGAATGCAACACTTAGCCTTGAATGGAGACTTGAAATGATCAATTGCTTGAAGGAATGCTTGAATGCTTGAATGCTTGACTATAGTTTCCACGCCTTTTCCATCATCATCTCGAATGAAAGAGGAAAATGTAGTTTATATACTTGTCATTTAGGGCTGATAGACTGATTTTCCCGACCTTAGGCCGACCAGGAAAGTTAATTTCCAAATTGCAAACAAAAAGACCCGAGACCCCTTAGGAGACCGGGCCCAAAATAGGACCCAGGGACCAGGGCGCTGGGCGCTCTGGTCCCACCTCCGGGGACAGCAGGGTGCAAGGAGGTTCAGGCCATGGTGCTTGAAAAATGCAGTTTTCAGTGTCGTGAGCAAGTTTCAGGGTCTCCATTCAGGTTGCGTGTTGCGTCGCCATCGTGAAGACCGAAATGCAGTCGAAATTGCAAGTGTCGCAATTTTAGGACGCTACATTTAGCCCCCACTTTAGCGGGAGTATGTATGCTCATACTTCCGGTAAAGTACAAGGAAACAATATTGAAAGACTTTCACCACGTCAAGGAGGCAAGATACACCAAGCCCCCAGTGGACTAAGGATCTTACGACTTCGATTAACAAAGTAAGAGGGAAGATCACGAGGAAGAACCATGACTGTCAGTAGTAAGGTTCCCTCACTATGAGTCATGCAAGAAAGATATCAAAAATTTTCAAGGCAAGGTTAAATTTACCAAGAAATTTTCAAGTATCTTGAAAAGATATGAACGGGATGTATGCCCCCCTATGTTAAAGCGATCGCACACGCCTCACCGGGGGTGATTTTTTTAACGTAGTGATACACATAAGAAATGAGAAAGGAAAGGAGCACGTTATCGCAAGGATTTAGCCCCCAAGTGTGAGATAAACCCAAGGATAATAGACACAAAACATAAAGCACGAGGTGACTTCGCTTTCCTCGGGGTTAGTATGCTATATGATAATTCATGTATATATATCATATGTATCTATGCATAATTGTTCTTCATTCCCCAATCAAGGAAGGTCACCTAGAAGAAGGGAACACATGTGTCTTTTGAGTCAACATGAGAGAGATCGAGAGATCTCAATGCTTTGCATCGTCCTCAAGTAGACAACACTAAGGACAACAAATAGAAGAATGAGAATAACATATAGAAGAAGTAACGAAAGAGAGGAGGAAAGAATCTGCTATGCTAATGTAACTAGTCTAGCACGTCATCTACCCCCCGATCTTGCTGATCAATGTTTTGGGAAGGCAGGGAACACGCTAGAGGAGGAACATCCAACACAGCAGATGGAGCTATCACAAGATCCAAACATGAGCTATGTTCATGTTCCGAGCCACGTTGTTCTTGTCTAGGAGCTAGGATAAGTGCTTTAGAAAATTCATTAGATAAATGGTTATCAACATCAACAAGTTCATATTCACTATCAGAAGCAAGAGGAGTAACATTTTCATCATGAATAACATTTTCATCCATATCATCATCAAGATTTATAAAAATAGGATCTTTAACTCGCACATGATCAAGATCATCATGCATCTTATGTTTAGGAGATTTAGGCTCAATGTCCGGCTGAGGAGAAAATGGAATAATGCTTGTTGAAGGTGTTTTTGGAGATTGCAAAGTTTGAGCTCTAAGACGACGCTTTCGCCGGCGTTCACGTGCAGAACGATTTCGTCTAGTCTTAGTAGGAAGTGGAGAAGATTGAGGAGGAGGAATGTTCCCGTCCTTAGCACTTGGGTGTTTAGGTTGTGGTCTCTTAGGCTGGATAATAGGAGAAGGAGAAGGTCTCTTCTCTCTATAAAAAGAAGGAGGAGGAACTGCTCCATATAAGGGAAGAATATTTGGTTTAGGGAGAAGACCAAGTCCATCATGACGAGGAGGTATAGGTCTACTCTTAGGAAGTTTATTAGGCATAGACATAGTCACATCCATAGGGATGGGTTGGGAATCTTCTTGAGGAAAGACATTAGTTTTATCTTTCAAAGGAAGAACTTCCTTCTCAAGAATGATAGGAATGTCAAGTTTAGGTGTTCTAGGTTCACTTAGAGATAGGATCATATCTGTTTTCCACTTTTGATAAGATTTGAAAAGATGATCACTTCGCGGAGGAAGAGATTGGAATTGTTTAGGCCAAAAGTAATCAATAGGAACGCTAGAAGTTCTTTCAGCTGGTTTAAAGAGACTATGATTGATAGTAACAACTTCACCATTATGGGGAAATTTCAAGCACTTATGAATAGGAGAAGCAATAGCTTTCATGGAAGATAGCCAAGGATAGCCAAGGATAGCCAAGCTTCACACGAAATTGTTCGGAAGATGGAATAATAGCAAAGTTCACATCAAGAGATTTGTTATAGACCTCAATAGGCAATGTAATAGAACCAATTGCAGGAGAAGAAAATGCATCAAATAGTTTCACAATCACATCTGTTTTGTCATAGATCACTTGATTCAATTGCAAAGTAAAAAGAAATTCTTCAGTAATAACATTAATCATGCACGAAGGATCAATAAGCACTCCATGGCAAGGTGTATTCTTGACTTTTGCAACTATGTATAAAGGACCATCAGGTGCCTTAATGGTTTCACTAGAATCAAACGTGATGGAAGGTTCTTTAGGGATTTCTTGCTGCTCTACAAAGTTAATCACATTCGGGGTCATAGACACAAGACCATCAGATGAAAGAGAGGAATCATTAGCCTCAATTGTATTAGAGGTATGAGAAGGTAATGGATCAGTGAAAATCTGAAGATTTTGGTTAGGAGGAGCTACAGATGTGTTGCCTTTATCATTCACTCCAGAAACAGAGATAGTATTGTTATCAATCAAATCTTGAATTTTACCCTTTAAAGAAAAACATTTTTCAGTATCATGCCCAGGTTGACGGTGAAATTGACAAAAAGATTTGTTATCAAAATAAGGTGAAGTAATCTTTGCAGGATCAATTTGTCTTATAGGAGGAAGAGTAAGCACATTTTGTTCCAATAACTTATTCATAATACTATGCAATGATTCATTCAAAGGAGTATACTTTCTTTCTTTCTTGAAAAATTTAGAAATAGGAGGCACACCTGATGCTGCATTCACATTGTTGTTGATGATGTTTTCATTGAATTTGATGGAATCTCTGTTCGGTTTAAACTTCCCAAATGGTTGTTGACTGCTATCACCCTTATCACTCGGAGCCATAGGATGTGATTGTTCCATTTGACTCACAGTCAGTTGATAATTGTGAAGAGTTGCACACAACTGTTGGAAAGAAGTAAACTCAGAAAACAGAAGTTTGTCTCGAATATCTTTTTGTAAATTAGAAATAAAGATTCTTTGAATATCATTGTCAGGCACTGGAAAAGAAATTTGAGCATACAAATGCTTATATCTACCAATGAAATCAGTCACTTTTTCTTTAACACCTTGTTTACAATGCATTAAATCAATCAAAGTAACCTTAGGACTTATATTGTTTTGAAATTGTTGAATGAAAGCATTTGCAAGTTGTTCGAAAGAAGTAATAGAATAGGAAGGCAATGAGCAATACCATTGTAGGGCTTTGTCTCTTAATGTTCTAGTGAACAGTTTTGCAAGCAACCTTTGGTCATAAGCAAAATCAGTACAAATTGTTTGAAAAGTCTTAACATGTGTTAGAGGATCTCCTTTACCATTATAAAGTTCCAAATGCGGGATTTCAACATGTTTAGGAGGGATAGCTCGAACAATGTCAAGAGAAAGTGGGCTCGCAACGTCAAATGTGGGCACACTAAACTTAGATTGATTCATAGAGGCAATTTGTTGCTGTAAAGAAGAGACAGTTTGTGCTAGATTGTTAATGGTCGCTTCAGTCGAAGAATTCATATTGGATGTGTTAGATTGAGATGGAGGTGTTATGTTATTGAAAGAAGGTAAAGTGTAAGGTGGTGGGACTCTATGATAATTAGTCATAGGAGATGATTGGACAGGAGGAACACTACAAGGAGGGATGGAATGGTTAAACAAATTGCCCCCTTGCGTCATGTTCATTTGTGAAGATGTAATAGGAACACTCATTGGAGGAATGAATGAAGAAGTCGGATTAAATGAAGGAAGAGGGTTAATTGAAGAAGAAGGGTTGCCCCCATGACTGGTGATCATAGGAGGAATGTCTTGTGTTGAAGTAGTCATTATGTTTGATGTAAAAGTAGGTATACTAGCAATAGGAGTCGTCAAAGGAATAGAATGATTGTCTTGAGTAGGAGGTTGTGTATAACCTAAGGTTTCGGCACAACTCTTCATAGGCATCACATTTGAATCCACAATGTGTGCAATACCACGCAAAATATCAATTCCATTCTTATCACTTTGAAGCATACGTTTTAGACCCTCAATTAAAGGAAGAGCTTGACTATCAGGGTATTCTTGAGACATCCATTGTCAAAAATCGTCAAATTGGTTATCCAATTTCGAAAGTTGTTCTTCAGAAACCTCATGGAGAGCTTCTTCATCATTAAGAGGATTAGAGGAATTACCCATGTCCTCGTTAAAAAGGCTATTCAAATTAGGTTCCATCTCCTCAGTAGTTAAACCTTGGAAAGACTTAATTCTACGGCTTCGTCTAACGGGAATAGTGTAAGTAGGGCTTATTGTTGTAAAACTCATGCACTAGAAAGAGAGAGAAGATTTTGAATTTAGAGGTAGCAATTTTCAGTAAAATCAGCTAATCTTCTAGATTTAAGCTGTTAAATGCAATCACAACAGTCTCCCGAAATTTTGGAAAAAATGTCCAGGACCGTGGCGCTCGGAGTGCAACACGGTCCTTGCAACTTTTTTTGAAATTTGCAGGGATGAAAGGTATGATGATTTTAGAGCTAATCTGAAAAAATTGAGTGATTTTACGATCTGTAGATAGGCCAAATTAAAGTTGCGATCTCGAAATTGAACCCTACCAAGATTGTCGAAAAATGCAAAATTTGAATTTTGAAAAAGAGGGGGAAACTGAAATTTTGAATTTTATGATTTTAGAGGGAATGTCAAGAGCAATGCAAATTTTGAAATTTGAAAATTGACTCAATTTCACGCAAAATTCAATTTTGAAAGCGGAAATCGAAGTTGTTGTAATTAAGCACTTAATTTCAAAAGTCACAAATTGCAAGAATTTGAATAAAGCACTGGAATTTTTAATGAATGATAACACACTTTTCAGATTTAGGACAGTAAGAACACAATTTTGACACAAAATTTCAATTTCAATGATTTTAAATGTTTAGAAGCCTTAATCCATGCAATCACAAGACCAATTTTGACTGTAATTTTGAAGGTGTTATAATTGATAAAATCAGCCAAAATTCTGAATTTTAGCAGAAAAACACAGTAAGATCTCGTTCCCGAAATTTCGGAAAAAATGTCGGGGATGATGGCGCTCGGCGCCACGGTCCTCGCAACTTTTTTCCAAATTTTCAGGGATGAAAGATATTGTGATTTTATTGCGGAATCCAAAGTTACAGCTGATTTGGAGATGTTTTGATCAGTGAAATTGTCGGACAAAGGTTGAATCAAGAGGGTTCCAAAAATTAGGGTTTTGACACTTAACCACTTAATTTTCAAAATTAAAGCATAGATATGAATTGACAATTTGTAATAGAAGGGCAGATCTGAAACAAGCATTAACATTTAGACATTTCACAAGTTCAATTACTAAAAAGAAAATTTAGGGTTTTTATGCAATCACCTCTAAAATTTTGCAAAAGATCAAACATGGAAATGTAATCAATTTTTTCAGATCTAAGCATGAAAAATCAGAAAGGATGTTCACGTCGGGTTCACCAAAATGTAAAGCGGAAAATCACGATCGAACCCTAGTTGTTCTCCCCTCTTCCAACTCTGAGGAGAGAGAAGGGAGGTTCGCTAGGATTCGATGGTTTTCACTTAGGGGAGAGACTTTACATTCAAAAGAGGGGTTGAAACCCACAAGATCCAATCCCACGCAATGCAAGATTGGATGCTAAATGTGTTTCAAGGGTTAAGACAGCAAGGCTACCCTCTTTTGTAAAGAATGTTGATAGGAGAATTAAGCTAAGCATGCATAGAAAGTGATAAAGATTCGCTTATAAACTGAGATAGGAATACAGTATGAAGCTGCGGACCTAGAATTAGCAGTAAAATGTCGATACGGCGCTGTCCTGCAAATTTGAGCAAAAGTTGTCAGGACGATGGCGCTCGGCGCCACGGTCCTCCGAAAAATCCGCGAAACGAAGGGGGATCTGTTCATCTCTGCACAAGGATTCCAGATCTTCAATTTCAGCCGCGTACCTGCAACCTACACACAGAAAAGCGAGGACGATTGGGGGGTTAGGGATTAGGGGTTTGCCTTTAGGTCAAACCCCGGTTTTGGAATTAACCAAGAAATGAGCAAGAGCTGTAAATGTAAATGTATGTAAAACAAGTACTAATACCTTGTTCTAAGGATGTTTGTATCCTTATGTGCGAAGGTTTAGATGTTGTATTTTGTATGTTGTATGTAGCATGTAGTATGTGATCTCCTCTTCAATGGTTGAATCCTTGACTTGAATGCAACACTTAGCCTTGAATGGAGACTTGAAATGATCAATTGCTTGAAGGAATGCTTGAATGCTTGAATGCTTGAGTATAGTTTCCACGCCTTTTCCATCATCATCTCGAATGAAAGAGGAAAATGTAGTTTATATACTTGTCATTTAGGGCTGATAGACTGATTTTCCCGACTTTAGGCCGACCAGGAAAGTTAATTTCCAAATTGCAAACAAAAAGACCCGAGACCCCTTAGGAGACCGGGCCCAAAATAGGACCCAGGGACCAGGGCGCTGGGCGCCCTGGTCCTGAAGGACCAGGGCGCTGGGCGCTCTGGTCCCACCTCCCGGGACAGCAGGGTGCAAGGAGGTTCAGGCCAGGGTGCTTGAAAAATGCAGTTTTCAGTGTCGTGAGCAAGTTTCAGGGTCTCCATTCAGGTTGCATGTTGCGTCGCCATCATGAAGACCGAAATGCAGTCGAAATTGCAAGTGTCGCAATTTTAGGACGCTACAGCTACAACTGTCAGAAATTGGGTCATCCTAAATATAGGTGTCCAGAAAAGCCTAGTTTTTCCCATGGAGGTGAAAAGAGAGTGAATTATGTTCAGGAGGAAGGAAGTAGTACAAGAACTCGAGCAATGCACCTAGCACCTGAAGATGGTGAGAGTCTAATGATAAGGAGAGTATTGATGGAAGAACCTCATAAGTGTGAAGTGTCTCAGAGAAGAGCATTGTTCAGGATAAAGTGAAAAATCTTGGGCAAGGTATGTAAGGTGATTATAGATTCAGGTTCCATAGATAACATTATCTCAGAGGAGGCAGTTAGCAAGTTGAGCCTACCTAGAATGAAGCACAGTGAACCCTACAGGGTAACCTAGTTAAACAAGGGGCAACATGTCCTAGTGAATGAACAAGCATGGGTAGACTTCAACATAGGTGAATACAAGGATAGGATACTACGTGACATCCTTCCCATGGATGCTTGCCATCTACTATTGGGTAGACCTTGACAATTTGACAGAAGGGCACACCATGATGGTGAAAAAAACACATATTCCTTTCAAAAGAATGGCATTGTCTACAAAATTTAGTCCCTTAGTGAAGAGACAAAGAACAACAAACCACAGGCACCTAAAGTGCTATTAGTCAATGAAAAAGAGTTCATCCAAACCATGAAAAAGGGAGATGGGATTGGTTATGCACTTGTAGTGAAACCTAAGGAGGATAAGAAAGAAAAACAAGTTGAGATCCCACAAGAAGTGCAGCAAATTCTTGATAACTTTAAGGGCATCATCAGTGATGGACAACTAACAACATTACCTCCTCCTAGAGCCATTAGTCATCAAATTGACTTTATACCAGAAGCTTCTTTGCCAAACAAAGCAACATACAAGATGACTCCTGGACAAAACAAAGAGGTAGCTAGACAAATTCAAGAGTTATTGGATCAAGGATTAATAAGAAAGAGTATAAGTCCTTGTGTCGTACCCACTGTGTTAGCACCTAAGAAAGGGGGCACATGGAGACTATGCACAAACTCCAGAGCTATCAACAAAATCACAACAAGATACAGATTCCCTATTCCCAGGATAGAAGATTTGATGGATTGTTTAGGGGGTTCGAGGTATTTCTCCAAAATAGACTTAAAAAGTGGTTACCATCAGATAAGAATAAAAGAGGGTGATGAGTGGAAAACTGCTTTCAAAACAAATGAGGGTCTTTATGAATGGTTGGTTATGCCTTTTGGACTCTCTAATGCTCCCAGTACCTTTATGAGGTTAATGAATGAAGTATTGTAGGGTTTTCTCAGTAAGTTTGTGGTAGTCTACTTAGATGATGTTCTCATTTTTAGTAAGACTAAAGAGGAGCATTTGAAATACTTAGCTATTGTTTTGCAAAGATTATCTAATGAGCAGTTAACCATAAATCTTGAAAAATGTGATTTTATGCAGTAAGAGCTAGTCTATCTTGGTTTTGTTGTGTCCAGTGGAGATCTTAAGATGGATCAATCTAAAGTTGCAACCATAACAAGTTGGCCAACCCCACAATCAGCCAGTGAAGTTAGGATTTTGTCATGGTCTAGCCCAGTTTTATAGAAAGTTTATCAGAGGTTTCAGTGAGATTTGTGCACCCATGTTAGATACAATAAAAGGTGGTCATAAAGTCAAGTTCAATGGACAAAAGTAGCAAATAAGGGGTTTGAGTTACTCAAAACTAGAATTGCTACATAGCCAGTGTTAATCCTTCCTAGTTTTGATAAACTCTTTACTATAGAATGTGATGCCAGTCATCTTGCAGTAGGTGTAGTCTTGAGTCAGGATAATAGACCAGTTGCTTTCTTTAGTGAAAAACTGAATGATGCAAAGAAAAAGTATTCATCTTATGATTTAGAGTTATATGCATTGGTGTAGGCACTCAGGAAGTGGAGGCATTACTTTCTTCCTAAAGAATTTGTTGTGTATACAGACAACCAAGCAGTCAGTTTCTTGAATTCTCAGGATAAACTCAATCATAGGCATGTGAAATGGGTAGAGTACCTATAAGCATATACCTTTACTCTTAAGCACAAGAAAGGCCAATGTAACAAAGTAGCTGATGCTTTAAGTAGGAGATTGTTGACTATTCAAGAGATCCAAGTTAAGAGTATTGGGATTGATTGCTTTCAAGATTTATATCCTAATGATGATGATTTTGCTGCTGCTTATAAAGTTTGTCTTGCTTTTGAGAATCATTTCCATAGTAAGTATGCTGACTATACATTGCATAATGGTTTGTTATTCAGGGGAGGACAACTATGTGTTCCTAAAGGTTCCATGAGAGAAAATATAATCCAAGAGAAACACAATGGGTGTTTGAGTGGCCATTTTGGTCTCAATAAGACCTTAGAGTTGGTTCAACGCTTTTATTACTAGCCTAAGATGCAAAGAGATGTCCGGAAGTATGTGGAACAGTGCATGATATGTCAGAAGGCCAAAGGTAATAGCACTAATGCTGGTTTATATCAGCCACTTCCCATTCCTTCTAGGCCATGGGAGTGCATCAGTATGGATTTTGTTGTAGGTTTACTAAAGACAAAAATACGGCATGACAATATCTTTGTGGTTGTTGATAGATTTAGTAAAATGGCTCACTTTATACTTTGCAAAACTACTAATGATGCTAGTCATATTGCTTTCCTTTTCTTTAAAGAAGTTGTCAAAATACATGGTTTGCCATCTAGTATTGTATCAGATAGAGATGTTAAGTTTTTGGGTCATTTATGGAAGACTTTGTGGAAGAAATTGGGTACTAACTTGTCTTTTGGCTCAGCTTACCATCCATAGACAGATGGCCAAACAGAAGTGGTGAATAGAACATTGGGTAATCTACTTAGATGTCTCACCAAGGAGTATGGACAAAGCTGGGATCAGCTCATCCCACAGGCAGAGTTTGCCTACAATGACAGTGTAAATAGATCCACTGGTAAGAGTCCATTTCAGGTTGTTTATGGTATGCATCCAAGAGGTGGTTTTGAGTTACATGATGTGACTAACTTGCAACATGTTAGTGGGACAACAAAAGATATGGCACAATCTCTAAAAGAGATACATGAACAGGTCAAGCAGTCTTTACAGGACACCAAAACAAAAGTCAAGGCAAGGGTGGATGCTTTTAAGAGGGATGTCCAATTCTCAGTTGGAGATTTTGTGATGGTACATCTCAATAAGTCTAGATTGCATAAGGGAGTTCCTACCAAGTTACAGATGAGAAGAATTGGACCTTGCAGGATTTTGGCTAAGTATGGTCCAAATGCTTATAAAATTGATTTACCTGCTGATGTTTCCTTGTCTCCTATCTTTAATGTTGCAGATTCGGTACCTTTCAAGGGGTAACCTCCAAAAGAGACTCAGAGAGCTTCAGACATTTCAAATTCCCTTTTTGATCTATTTATCCCCTCTTCTTCTTCTCCCATTCCTGAATAGGTACTTGATTCCAAAATCATCAAAAAGACTAGAAAGCATGACTACCTTGAGCATTTGATCAAGTGGAAAGATCAACCAGCTTCTGAAGCCACTTGGATACCTAAAAGTGACTTCAATAAGGCTGGTATTCCTCTCTCTTTACTGCCCAAAGGAGTCACATGACTTCTTTGTCACCGGGGGAGTATGGTGCAGGAGCACCTAGCTTCATTCTCAGCTTCATTTTCATCACAGGTTTGATTTTTGTTAGTTTTAAGTTGGAAAGTTGTCTAGGATGTTTTTGAGGTTGTTCTAGGTTGTTTGGATGAGTTTTGAACTCATTGTGTGGTTTTGGTTTCTTGTTTTCATCTTTTTGCTCAAAGTTACCAGTTTGGTGTTGCCTGACAAAATGATGGAAAAATGAGATTTTAATGTGGTTTTTGTTGTAAAAGGTTTTAGACATGTTTTATGCTTGGGTTTTAGGTGTGAGAAGTGTTTTTAGGTGATTGTTAGTCTTGGAGGTCAATCTTGCATTTTCTAGGCACCAAAAGTTGTCATTTAGGCATCAAAATGTCAATTTTAGGTGCTCTTGGACATGTACCTATCCATACAAGAGGCTAACCAACTGGGAAAGGTATTTAATCTCCTACTTGAACCATTGTAAGGGTTGATTTTGTGGATTTATGAAGCATTTTCCAAGTTTGCACTAGTTTTACTTGGTTTTTCTCTAGTTTTTAACTCCATGTGAACAACAGTCCATACACCTGCTATACTTGGCCATACTATTCTTGCATTTTTGGATTCTATTATGTTTTATTAAGCTTTTCCCTTTGGTGGCATCTAATTTTATCAAGTTTTGAGTTTGTAGCAAAATTAGTTTGATTTGACAGTTTCACTGCCTTGTCTAGGAAATTGGCAAGGATGCTTGACCAACTTGGCTTCTTGAAGTCCTAAAATGTTCATGGCTTCCCAAGAACCAATTGGTCAACTTTTAAATTATGTAAATACATGTTTTTTCTTCAAGAATGTAGGTGCAAGGAGTTATGTGGCCATGGAGCCCTAGGCAAGTGTGCCATTTGGCTAGGGTCTTGTAAAGGTTTGATGCTTTGCTCTTCCATAGCAAATGCATTCTTTAGGTGGACAGACTTGTCTTGTTGTCCAAGATTGTAATTGAAAGATAAGAGGCTTTATAAGCCAAGAGAAGGAAGGTTACACTTTCAGTTTATGCTAAATGTAAACAAAAACAGTGAGTCACTGTTTTGGTATTAGTTTTCTCTTCACTTGTTTGCTTTCCACCATTTATTGGTGTGTGTAAAACCTTGAATCTTCTTTGTTTGTTTGCAAACAAGAGAAAGGAAAGGTGTTTGGCCCTACCCATGGGTTTGTGTTGCCAAGATCAAGCAATGATCCCTTTAGGCAAAGTGAAACGCTCAGCAGGCTGCCACAGTCATTTATGACTGATTTTAGCATTTTAAATGATGATTAGTGCATTTTTCCTCTTCCACTTAACAGGTATGAAGGACAACAAACTCTAAAGACAGAGCAATGATAGAAAAGCACCAAACAGTCCTTTGCAAAGGTGTTTGACAGTGGTAAAGTGCAGGTCACAGTGAAAGGCAAAAGTGCAGTGATAGTTAGCTTTGACAGTGAATGATCCATTTTTTTGTAATTGCCTAATGCTTGTGTGTAGGGCTAACATGACTCTCCTTTGTCTCTAAATGGTAGACATGTTTACATGTTTGAATGTAATTGGTTTTTTGCAAATGATGTGTTTGAAAGAGGCAATAATGGAAAAGTTGTAAATTGTTGCATTCTCCTCATAAGCAACTTTTTGTAAAATCTTGTTCTCCAAACTTTGAAGTGTAAATCTTCTTTATTGTGGCCTAAATTAGTCAGTAGCATGATGGAACTAGGGTTTCTTGTTCCATATTGTAGGTCTCTAGTTTGAATCTTGGTTTTCACCATCAAAACCCTACTAAACCCTCCTTTTTCACCCATTTTTGGGACAGTCATGGAGAAGGCCTGAGAGACCTTGAGACTTTGAAAATCTTCAAGTATTCCCAAAAGGGTATCCATATATGTGAAGCTTTTAGTTTGGTAGTCCATCTCTTGAGCAGGGTGAGCACAAAACCCCAAATGGAGGGCTAATGCCTAGTAGCCCGTTTTAGGCCTAAAACCAAGTTTTTGTCAAATCGGGTATGCCAGTGAAGATTGCAAAGCATGAAATCCAACAAATCAAGTTGAAACAAGTTAACCTAACATGAATTCAACCTATTTGGTGAGTTTTGCTTCATAAGTCAGTTTTGGAGCACTTGAAAGGATGACAACAACTAGGGAGTTGGAGCCTTTGAGTAGCCAAGGAGAGTTTGACATAGGGAGGTGGAACAAGGTGAGTTGTTAGACTGCCTTTGTGCTATTTGCACTCTGTCCTTGGGGACTACACCTTGAAAACAGTAAGGATCTGTCACTTAGCAAACATACTAGCCACTTAACAAGCACCTAGCACTATCTCCCTATCAATGAGGTATGCAAAACTAGACTAGACTCTCTATTGGGGAGTTTGACGTGAGACTTGTTGAGTATTTCGGGATTTTTGTAATGCAAATTTTTCCATGTCTTCTCTTAGATGTTCTGCAAGAATTTCTCTATCAATCCTATGGTAAATTTTATACTAGATATTTACCTCGTACTTGACTCCTATATACTGGGGTGCGTTTCTCCTTGAGTCCCAGGCTAGGTTAGCTAGACCTTCAATGGTTTCTCACTGACCACCGCTTGGGACTAGATTAGGTTGCTCAAAGGGGAGAAAACCATCACCTGGTAGAACCATTAAGATGCATGCTATGACTTTGTAGGATGATTATGAAAATGACGACAGACTAAGATAGACGTATATGAGGTCTAGATGAAGACGTATATGAGGATGATAATGAGGATGTAAAATAGTGATTATGCGAGGACTAAGGACAATAATAAGGATGTAAATAAGGACTATGCAAGGACTAAGGATAATAAGGACACAAATGAGGACTATACAAGGACTAAGGACGATAATAGGGACGTAAATGAGGACTATGAAAGGACTAAGGATGATAATAAGGACTTAAATGAGTACTATACAAGGACTACCTATGGTCACAAGTGTATAAACCTTTGAGTTTTGATGTTTCAAAAATGGACTTTATTTTTAGTAGTTCCATGTGCAGGACAAGTTTTGTGTTTTTCCAAGTCTGAGAATAATTGTTTGGAGGTAGACATAGCTGACTGAACTGGTTTTCAAACAATCTCAGAGAATCTAGAGATATGCAGGATAGGGCCTGAAATAGCCCAAATAATTGACTCAATACTGGTCTGATACAACGATACATAAAAAAGCATAGAATACAATCTTAGGTTGGAAAGTGGACACCATTCAATGAGGCCCCCATAGCAAAATGCCAAAACAAGATAGATAGATAGAGAGTCTGGCAGCACTGGCTCCACTCCACGACAAACACTTCTCGGGCATGCCAGTCTCTCTTACCTTGAAGATCCAAAGATCTTATCACCGAGGGATTTCTGTCTCATAATGCAAGGTATATGAGGGGTATCTATGGGGTACAATCCACACTCCCAGAATCATTGAATGTAGGGTTTTGGGTTACTAAATTGTTCTTATTGTAAAATTTTGAGGGGTCCTGATCCAATGATGGATTCTCAAAGCAAGCCACTTAAGACTTTAGTTGAGCTTATCAGTGCAGGGAAGCTCCCCACATACATCGAATTCACTCAACACTCTAGCCGCCTGACCAATATATTTATATAGCGGCTCGGAAAACCCGCTTGAGAGCACACTGGGAGAGATGATATCTCCAACACATCCCAATTTAAAGTACCTCTGTGGGGTGATGAAATCCCCAGTTAAAGATACCCTTCACTATGTGGAATAAAATAAACTTGGGTGTCGTTATCACCTCCTTCCTTTCTCCCAAGACCTCGAAGGCAGGTGGAAAGTTAGTTAATGAGATAATAGGTCCACCCCAAACACGACAAAAGTTCTTTCCCTTAAGAAAATCAAATGTGATTTAATCTATATGCAACCTAATTCATGTTCATTTTAAAGCCCAAATTGAGGTGTTGAATACGCATGTACATGTCCATTTTAAACACCAAATTGAAATGTGAAGGCATGCATGTCAATTTTAACTATTGTTGATTTTAAGCCCAAACCGAAGTGTTATACATGCATGTCAATTTTAACCAATGTTAATTTTAAGCACCGAAAGATGAAGTGTGAGATTATGCATGCATGTCCATTTTAACCATTGTTGATTTTAAGCACTAAAAGATGAAGTGTGAGATTATGAGTGCAATCGATCTAATACTAATCTGACCCTTTCTATAAATTCACCATAGGTTACAAACATATGATTAGCAGTAAAATCAAATCAACAAAAAATAGAGAATAAAAATTTGATAGAAGCGAATGCGCGATTATACCTGCTCGATTGAGTGACTCTGGATAAGCAATTGCGTAATTTTGTCAGGTCGAATACGTGATTCTAATAGGGTGATTGTGTGACCTTAACAGATCGATTGCGTAATGATAACAAAATGATTGTGTGACACACAGGCAGATAACATAAAAAGTAAAAATTGAAACTAAACTTGATCAGAAACCTGCAAAAAAGATTGTGAGGCCCTAGCTAGATCTCTCATCATCCATTCAATGTTAATTAAATCATATTTAACCCGATATGAGAGAACCAAGTTGTTGTATCTGTCAATCACTAGTTGGTCTTCCCAATCTTGTATTTTCTTTTCTTCTTTGAGAACCCTTTGATAGCATTTGGTCTGTCTTCTTTGTTCCTTTGTCCTTTTGGAACCTGAAATCCAGAATTGTACCTTACATGCCATAAACTGTTATAATAAAAATATGTAATACAAATAATCGGTTTCCAGATTTACTCAATTTCATGCAGAACTAAATAGATCAGAGAACATAATAGGTATGAGAAAAAACAACAGAACAGGTCGATTGTGTGATACTTTAAGGGCGATTACGTGATGGGTTTTGCACGAAAGTGTAACTTTGTTTGGTCAATTATGTAGCCCTATCTATGCAATTGCATGATGGAAAGATCTGTTCTCGAAATCTGTGCAACCTAAAAAAGAAGAAGAATAAATCCGTACGATCTACGAAAATCACACAAAAAAATAGAGAGGTTAATTAGCTGTTGTTCACGTTGGGTTCACCAAAATGTGCTATGCTCAAATTCATCATTGCTAAATAGGAAATAAGGAAAATCATGAATCCCTTAACTATCTAAACAATTCAAACATAAAACCAATGAAATAGATGCAAAATGGAATTAAATTAAACAATATGAAACTCCCTATTGTGCATCTTGGCTTCCATTGTTCTTCTCTTCTCTGTGGTATGATGACTCTCAGAAATTGCACTGGCAACCTACAATTGACACAGATTCAAAGTTCTTGATTGTTGAAAATGGATATTGAATGCTCAATTTATAGATTTTTGGAGAAGATTAATTGAAAGGTGGAACAGATTGATCAAGAGGTGGAACTCAGGTGAGCTCAAATGAAAATTGATAGTTGAACTGCTGATTTAGAGGTGAAATAGAATAGATTGAATAGATTAATTGAGTTAACTGATTGAGAAAAAGCTAACTGAGGGAAGAAAAAGGGTGATTGGAGGAAAATTGAGAGGATAACAAAGAAAGCTTTATTTAGAAAAAGCTAACTAAAAGATGAAAATAGAGATTGGAGAGATAAACGATTTAATTAATTAATTGATTAAATTAATTAGTTTAGCAAGTGCTTGCACTTTAACTTAGATTTTCAATTTAATTTTTGCATGAGATTTAATTCAAATATTGAATTTATTTTATTTAGTATTTAAATATATTTAGAACTTGACTTTGATTTTCAATTTGATTTTTGAAATCATGCACATGTATTTGAAATTGATGAAATTAAATTTGAAGAAATATGAAATTAGATTTTGAATTAGAAGAATTTGAAGAATTAAATGAAATTAGAATTTGAGGATTTGGAAGAATTTGAAAAATTAATTAGTTAATTAAACAATTTAAAGAAACTATTTAACTATTTAGAAATGGATTTTAATTAAATAATAAAGATTATTTGAATTAAAGGATTAAATCATAATTAATTAAATAATAAATATTTAATTAATATTTAGAAAAGGGTTAATGATTAAATGATGATAGAATAGGAAATTGAGAATTAATTTCTTTAAATAATAAATATTATTTAAATTGGGGAATTGATCAGAATAATTAATTAAATATTAATATTTAATTAACATTGAAAAATAGTTAAAATGATTAAATGATGAAAGAATTGAGATTGGAATAATTAGTAAGATGATGTGGAAATATGAAATTAGAAGAATAAAATTAATTAACTTAATTAAATAATTAAATAATTATTTAATCAATTAGAGGAATTATTAGTACATGATCAATGAGACATTTTTTAGGTGTCTACAATACCTTTACCAAAACAAAATATTGAACCAATTACTCTGACAGTATCAAAAAATTCAACAGTAATTGAAGAACCGAGAAGAGGAATAGAGAGTCAGAAGACTCCTAGGTATGTGAGATTGAATCATTCAGAAGATTAGATCATTGTGGATAAGAACAATGGAGTGATGACAAGAAGAAGTCTGGCAACTAATGAGTTATGTTTAGTTTCTCAAGTTGAACCAGTATTAGTAATTGAAGCATGTAAATATGAATGTTAGTTGAAAGCTATGGAAGAAGAATTAGATCAGATTGAGAAGAATAACATATAGACTTTAGTTCCTCAGCCTAAAAATAAGAATGTTATTGAAACTAAATCAGTTTTTAGGAATAAATTGAATGGAGTGTTGGCATTTGCATGAACATTGCATTGATGAACTTTTATGTTGTTATTGATGTCAATTATGACAGGTAATGATGTTATAATAATGTTATTTTGTAACCGCTAGGAAGAGCTAGTGAAGGGAATTGTAATCGATAGGTGAGCTTGTGAAGGAAACCGGTATTACTAGAGAAGAAGTGAGATCAACCGGTAAACCCTACCCGTTGATATGCTAAACCCTAACTGATGAAGTTTGGTGAATTGGTTGTATTGGTTTATGATCAAATGATGAGCGGTAATGATTATGACATGTATGCATGTTGTATGAGAAGAGTTTCAAATGGTTTTTGGCATGTAGAGATAACAGTTTTTGTCTTGGGAATGAGCAAGTTCATTGTATGTAATGGAAACCACATGATGAGTTACAATGTTAAATGAAGTGATGATCAAGGAGCGGTCGAGGTTGTCTTGAATGATGTGCAACGATTGCTATGTAATCCAACGGTCATACTTGAACTGATTTGTTTGTAATCTCTATGAGATCTTAGGTTTGTGATGTGTTATCTACCTATTGTTTTGTTTATAAGGTCGATGAGTTGTTTTGTTGTAGTGTTGGTAATTTTGGTTGAATGTAAGAGTGATTGGTTACCGAACCAGATGATGTATCTGCATTATGTGTAAAGGTAGATAGGAGCCTGAAAAGGATCTGAACAAGAAAGTGTAGTGCTATTCAAACATATAAACAAACCCCTATTGTTCTCTAACAATTACAACAGTCAAATCCCCTAACCAGGTAAGCTCTAAAAAGATTAGTGTCATCTAAATCCTCTAACTAGGTGATCCATTAGCTTGGATTTCAAATCCTCTACCGAGGTTACTCCTAATAGGGTATTGCTTCTAATAGGGCATTTTAGTCAATCCCTTAACCGGGTGGTCCCTAACAGGATTTGTTCTTAACACAACTTATTGTAAAGCTTTAACAAGCTTGGCTCCTAACATGGAAAACTTTAGAAGAGTTCAGAATACTTGTGGGTATTCATCCCCACCATGGTTTTTCCCATTTGGGTTTCCATGTCAAAATCATTTTGTGAAGTGGTGTATGTTTTTATGGTGATGTCTGATATGGTTAATTTACTTAACTGCTAAATCCACTTAGTTATGATATGATGACCAACAACAATATGAAATGAGCTTTTACTTTTGTTAGTAAAGTATTTGGATGTTTTGGTTAAAAGGTTTTGTGAGTTTCAGAGTTATTTTACTGTTATTCTGTTATGACAGTCAATTGATTTACTTGACATTGATATTGCAATTTGTTAGCTCTGAGTTTGTCTTGAGTGGTTGTTTTTGTTTGGTGAGAAGATTATATCAGTTTTCTATCTACTAATTCATCCCCCCTCTCAGTAGTTTACCAAATCCTTATTGATTCATCATACCATCAATTGGTATTAGAGTGTTTCAGGTCCTCTAAGGTCGAAGCCTAACAACTTGAGATAAATATCTTCAAGAACATGATGAAGAAAGAAGGTCCAAAGTTTAATAGGGAAAACTACATAATATGGAGTAATAGAATGGAAATTTATATCAAGAGTCTAGGAAGTCAATACTGGGAACATGTTGGTACTCAATATGTTGCACCTAGTGGGACTATGACTGATGATCAAAAGAAAGAGCAAAAAGAAAACAATCCATCATTGGAGGCCATTATCAATTCTTTGTCTGATTCAGAGTATGTTGATGTCCATGGTATGGAGACTGCTTATGAGGTGTGGAAGAAACTTGAAGAAATCTATAGTGGTGATGAGCATGTGAAGATTACCAAAGAAGAGGGTCTAAGAGGAAAATTTGATGACATGCAGATGGTTGAAGGTGAGAATATACAACAATATTGTCAGAGGACCAAAGAGATAGTTGGTGAGATCAAGAGTGTTGGTGGTAAAGTGGAAGATGCCACAGTGGTTAGTAAGGTGTTGAGAACCCTTCTATCGGTCTACATTATCCAAGTTGTAGCCATTGAGGAGCTAAAGTCTATTGATAAAACTAAGGTTACCCTTAACTCGATCATTGGTAAGCTTACTACATTTGAATTAAATGGTTATGATGGTAGTGTTCAAAAATCCAAATCTACATTTAGAGCTTTAGTTTCTAACCCTTCTATGAGGAAAAGTAGAGATGTCAGTCACAACTATGAATCTAGACCCAGTAGAAAAGTTGATGATGAAGACAGTTTGATTGAACTTGAAGCATTGTTGGCCAAGCAGTTGCCTAGAGGTACCCGTAAGTACAGAGGTAAATTACCTTTGAAATGTTTTCCATGCAACAAGATTGGACACATTGCAACTAACTGTCCTAATGGTGACAATGAGCATAAGCGTGAGAAGTAAAAGAAGTACAAAGGAAAATCACAGGGTTCACCCATAGTAATCACAGGGATTCAAAGACTCGTGTCTCTTCGTATGATTTCCGTAATGCAGCTTAAGTGGAGCATGCGAAAGGGATGTCAGCTATTTGCCATCACTATCAGTGATAGAGAGGAAGAGGATGAAAAGGAAACATCGATTGATGACCATCCTATCCTTAAGGGGTATTCAGACATGTTTCCTTCATAGCTACCTGGAATGCCGCCTCGTAGAGAGATTGACTTTCATATAGACCTTGTACCAGGAGTTGAGCCAGTTTAAAGAGCACCTTATATGATGACCACAAATGAGCTTAATGAGCTCAAGATGCAGCTTGAGGAACTCCTAGAGAAGGGTCACATTCATCCTAGCGTATCCCCTTGGGGTGCACTAGTCATCTTTGTGAAGAAGAAGGACAGATCTCTTCGATTATGCATGGATTATCGTTAGTTGAACAAAGTAACCATCAAGAACCGATATCCCTTGCCTAGAATCGATGATTTATTCGACCAACTTCGAGGTGCCAAAGTATTTTCCAAAATTGATCTGAAGTCAGGATACCATCAGTTGAGGATAGTGGAAAGCGATATCCACAAGACCACATTTCGCACTAGATATGGCCACTATGAGTTCACCGTGGTTCCATTCGGTCTTACAAATGCTCCAGCTATTTTCATGAGCCTCATGAATGGGGTATTCCACACATTTATTGACCATTTCGTGATTGTGTTCCTTGATGACATATTGATATATTCTTGGAATGAGAAGGAGCATGAGGAGCACCTGAGGTAGGTTTTGCAGTGTTTGAGGGACAATCAGTTGTTTGGCAATTTGTCAAAGTGTTCTTTCTTTCGATCAAAGGTCAAGTACCTTGGGCATGTTATTTCCGGCGATGGGATCTCAGTAGACCCATCAAAGATCAGAGCGATTATGGATTGGGCAGCACCAACTAGTGTGACAGAGGTCAGGAGCTTCATGGGCTTAGCAGGTTATTACTGACGCTTTGTTGAGGGATTCTCTAAAGTCGCACATCCTATTACTTCTCTTCAGCATAAAGGGAATAAATTTGAGTGGACAAAGAAGTGCGAGAGGGCCTTTTAGGAACTCAAAAAGGCACTTACTAGCGCACCTATCCTTGTAGTACTAGATCCCTTAGCTGACTTCATGGTGTGCACAAATGCTTCCCTAGAGGGTTTAGGAGTAGTTCTTATGTAGGATGGTAGGGCTATAGCTTTTGAGTCTAGGAAACTTAAGACTCATGAGCTTAACTACCCTACTCATGACCTTGAGCTTGCAGCAGTAGTGCATGCACTTGTGAGGTGGAGACACTTCCTTTGGGGTCATCATTTTTAGCTTCATTCAGACCATCAGAGCCTTCAGTACATATTCACTTAGCCGAACCTTAATGCACATCAGAGGAGATGGATGGAGTTCTTGTGCGAGTATGATTTTGATGTTCACTACATCAAAGGGAAAGAAAACGTAGCTACAAATGCTTTGAGTAGGAGACGTCATGAGGTATACACCATATCTATGGGCACGGATTTGAGAGATCAGATATTACAGTAGTTGCCAGAGGATGGATGGTATTTAGAGGTTTGTTAGGTAATACGATCTCAGGAAACTCTAGAAGGGAAATATGTGGATTATTCCTTGGAGTCCGATGGACTATTATGCCATAGAGAGCACATCTATGTACCTTCTTCCGGGGGTTTGTGAGAGTTCATTGTCATGGAGGCTCATAGAACTCCTTATGCATCACATCCCAGAGTTAAGAAGATGCATGCTAACTTGAGACAGTTATATGATTGGCCAGGAATGCAGCAACTCATTGTTGAGTTAGTAGCCCGATGCCTCGAGTGTCAGAGAGTCAAGGTGGAGCACCGCCATCTAGGTGGGTTGCTCCAGTCTCATGCTATACCAGAGTGGAAGTGGGATACTATATCCATGGATTTCATCATTGGTCTTCCTGTGTCATCTTGCTGTCATGATGCCATCTTGGTGACAGTTGACAAGTTGACCAAAGTGGCCCACTTTTACCAGTTTGGACTACCTTCACAGTACCAGTAGTAGCATAGGTGTTCTTGTGAGACATTGTCAGACTTCATGGCGTTCCATACAAGATTATTTCTGACAGGGATTCCCTTTTCACTTCTTCCTTTTGGAAGGCATTACAGGCAGCTATGGGCACTAAGCTCAACTACAGTACAACCTATCATCCAGAAACGGATGGTCAGACAGAGAGGGTTAACTAGGTGTTAGAGGATATGCTTCGCATGTACGTCATGGATCATCAGACTAGATGGGAAGAGTACCTTCCCTTAGTGGAGTTTTCCTATAACAATGGGCATCACACTTCATTGGAGATGCCACCCTATCAGGCATTATATGACAGGCCTTGTAGGACACTGTTGAGTTGGGACCGCATAGAGGACAGAGTTGCTATTGGTCCTGAGATAGTTCGGGATATGGAACAACAGTTGGATTTGTTTAGGCAGCGTCTTAGAGAGGCACAAGATAGATAGAAGAAGTATGCAGATGCGAAGAGGATAGATTGTAGCTACTTGTTTGGAGACAGAGTCTTTTTGAGAGTGCGACCGCATAAGAGTCCAATCCATTACAGAAAGGGTTCTAAGCTCGCACCTCACTTTGTAGGACCAGTTGCCTATCATTTAGCATTGCCACCTAGCTTGTCACGCATCCACGATGTGTTTCATGTATCAGTTTTGAGAAAGTATGTCTATGATGAGTCTCACATTTTAGATTGGGATGCCTTGCAGGTGGAGTCGGATGGGCAGCTAGCTTTGGAGCCCATTCACATTTTGGCACACTGGACGCTGGCCCTTTGAGGTCGAGAGTTGGACCAGGTTAGGGTTGAGTGGGATTTCTATGATGAGGTTACGACTTCATGGGAGGACGTAGCGCATATGAAATCATAGTACCCCCACCTTTTTGATGAACTCCAGGAGGAAGTTCATGCCTGGGGGGAGGGTGTGAGGCCCTACCCCGACTCATCCTAACATTTCAGTTTTTTTCATGTTGAGACAATTATGGATGCTTTAATTTTTATGCATTTTGGATTTAGAACTTATATGATTCCATGATTTGGATAACTTTGATATATATTGATGTTTCATTGCTATGCATTATAGATACAGAACTCTATATGAATCTAGAATAGGATAAATTGGGATGATGTATGTCATTTTGGATTTGTAGGACTTTACAATGTGGATAGAAATAGGATGCATGTCTTATGTATGGATCAAAATGATGAGGATTGTGATAATTACTTACGTGGATTTATTTGGATATTAGATGTATCGATTTGTTTAAATGTAAATTGTATGCAGAGTGTTTGATGTGTATTCTTATTCATGTGTTTAATATTATATGAGGTTATTTGGAATTACTAATGTGTAATTGAGATGCGCAGGAAAATTATCCATGTGACCATGGAAACATTATGGAGAACCAAACCTAGACCCATGTACGTTCGTGAAGCTAGGGTTTGTCTATTTGGAGAGACAACACCCCATTTGTATCGTATTTTATTTGTGAAAGTGAATGTGGCATGTGTGTTAAATTGAATTTATTAAATTGTGTAAATCCAACAAGAGACAAAATTTCATGTGTAATTTTGTAAAAGTATTTTTATTGTGTCACTTGACATGTGTTGATTTATGTCTTGATTTTTGAATTGTCTCTTGGAGGGAGTGGTTTTAACCATAGCTTTTTCAAATAATTTAATGTGGTTCGATATTTTCCTTGGATAGAGAATCTTTGGGGTGGTCAACTTAGGTTTGACCCGAAAGTTAACTTTAGATGGGTTTAAAAGAGGTTAAATGGACTCCTAGGGGTAGTTTAAAGGTGTTTCCTAAAGCCCATAAGGTATACCTAAGGGTTAGGAGTAATTTTAGGCATGTGACAACTACCATGTGACTGTTTAGTCATCCCAAAAAGTGAGTTTTCTAAGATGTGCGAAAATTGAATTTAGAAGGCATTACCTAGGTTAGTTAACTTTCCTTTTTGATGAGAGATCCCTTTTGATATTTTTCAAACTTTTTCCTTTTTCAATTTTAGAAACTTGTGAGAACTCTCACTGAGGTCTTCTTAGGCAAGAATGAGAAATTTTGCGGGTAATCACCCACTCTCCATTTTTGGAGACAAGACAATTTTTAAAAGAAAGGAATTGGTATAGGAATTGGGCTAAGTGTAGAGAAACAAGGATTGTGGAATTGGGCTGCTCATCCTCAACTAGATCTAGCATACCTTTGGGTAGTTTGAAGGTTGGTTTAACTTTTTTTTGTTCTTTATGTTGCATGTTATTTTGGAAAGATTGTTTGTGTGGTTAAAAGTTGTTCTCTTGCATTTTATTTTGTGAAAATTATTACGTGTTATGTCTTTGATTTCTTATATGCATTCTATGTTTTGGGAGTAACCAAGGCCTCCTACTCTTGGGAGAGAGGATGGTCTTGTGGGTGGTAGAAGTTTGACAGCCCTCGAGTGAGAAGCTCTCGTTATGAGAGTGATCTCAAGGGATATTTACGTGACCCTTGCTGCATGGCTTGTTTATGCATTTGGGGGTCATAAGGAGGGAAATAAGGCATGAATGCCTTGGGGGGAATAAGGATGTGGGGTTATTATACTTATGATATATCTTGTTTGCCATGAGGTGGCTTTGTGTTTTACCATACTTGCAGTCTCCTCAGGGTACTTGGTCCACTACCACCCTTGAATAGACATCACATTTTGTGATCCAGTGTAGCCTTGGTTGGGAATATGTTGTTGTGTATGTTTTCCCTTGTTTGTTGTGTTTGCATGTGTGTAACCTGTCTAGCGCTTGGTTCTCCAAGCTCGGGGGTGGCTACTAGTTAGCCTAGGCTGGGAGGTGAGCACTCCATGGTCATAGCCTATGATTTATTTGCAGGTTGTTGGAAGAAAGGAAAAAGACAAGTAGAAGTTGCTGGATTTATTTGTTTGCAGAAAAAAGATTTGGAAAATGGAATATTTATGTTTTAAGTTGCAGCAATGTAAAAGGGAAACTAGGTTGTATCTATTTTCAAAAGGAAATGTATCTATTATTTTTAAGGTCCTCATTTAATAGAAATGAGAGATCCATTTGTAAGATTGACTATAATGTATTTTAAATATACTTTAAGGAAATACATTGTTTTATTAAGTAGTATATGGTTGCAAAATGAATTATTTATGTGGAGTTTACGTTTTGTATTGTTATTGAAGTTTTAATGATTGCATGCATGTTACTTTGAAAGCAAATGTTCAGTTTATTTCCTATGCGTATCTCTAAAGTTAAATTTAAATAATATAACATTTATATAATTGCTGTTAAGTTTATTGTATGCTGTCATTTACTTATTTGCAGAAAATAAAATCTAGAGATAAATAGCCTATTTGATTTAAATAATATCATATTCTATAGTTGCTGTTTAATTTCATTGGATATCTATCAAACATTTACTTATTTGCAGAATATAAAAATCTAAAGTTAAATAGCATGTCTAATTTAATTAATATCTTTTTTTTAAAAATGTTGTCTAAATATTGAATTCTGTCATTGATTTAAAATAAATCTAAGGTTAAATAATTTATCATAGATTTTAGCAACTTGGGATTTAAAACAAAGAAATGAAAAAAATAAGACCTTGAGTTAAATCTGAGGATTATTAATAATCTGTTCCATGTTTTTGTGAAAAGAAAAAAAAAAAAAAAAAATTTGCTTAAAAGAAAATTTAGCCCTAAATCTAATGAGTATCCAAAATAAATGTATATAAATAAATAAATAAATATATATATCTATTTATATTTATATTAAAATATATTTCTATTTATAATATAATTATATATATATATAAATATATAAAATTATATTCTTATAAAAAAAATAAAAATTTGAAATACCATGGCAAGGGCCTCGGCCCCTGCGGACTTTCCCACAGGGTGGCTCCCCCCTTCGCAACAGTGGGCGGCGACCCCCCAGTGGCGGCCGCAGCCGCCACTGTGGGTCGCAACCCATAGTGGGAGGCTTCGGCCCCCACTATCGGCGACGCCCCACAACGATGGAGCTGCCGGGCTGCGGGCCGCGACCGCCTCTATGGGCTGTGACCTGTAGGCTCGGTAGTGGCCGCCCTTGCGGGGAGCCCCCCCCATGGCCTCCGCATTCCATACTGTGGGCAGCACCCCACAGCGACGGCGCTGCCGGGCTGCGGGCCGCAGCCACCTCTGTGGGCTGCGACCCGTAGGCTCAATAGTGGCCGCCCCTGCAGGGAGCCCCCCCCATGGCCTCCACCTTCCATTTGACTCCGCCACTGCCCAAAAACGCTCCGCCATTAGCCATGCGGCCCTGCATAAAATAAAAATACAAAAAAAAACCCTAACCCAGTATGGGTTAGGGTATTCGAAAAGTATAAAGGCATGAAAGTGTGAAATAAAAATAAAATAAAAGAAAGGGTATTATTATAATATTTAAAATTAGGGTTTTCATGGTTATTTATTAATAATGTGAATATATATATATATATATATATATATATATATATATATATATATATATATATATATATATATATATATATATATATATATATATATATATATATATATATATATATATGTATATGAAGGGATAGGGCAAATTTTAGATTAAATATTTTATTAAGTGTTTTAATCTATATAAACATATGGGTAAATATATGTTTTTTTTTTGACAAACAGAAGGGTATATTTTAAAATGATGTTTAAAATTTTATTATTATTTTTTGTAGTTTAATCTGATATAGATTTTGGAGATTAAACCTTATAGAACAAATTTTCATTATGAATTTAATTGACTCGATGTCGTTTTAGTGTAATCATATTTTAATTATTATTAAAATAAATTTTAGTCATTATAAACTAAGTGCTAGGACTAATTTAATTAGTTCCTAAAAACAATTAATGGTTATTAGAGATTACTTTTATCTACGTCAATTAATTGACTAAATTAATATATTGATTAAAATCGATGAGATAATAAACAATTCTTTTAGTGTCCTGCTTTTGATTTAAATTAATATCACTTACTTGAGTTAGTGGTTAAGGTTAACTCACAAATAGTTAAGACAAACTTGCTAGTGCATTTCATGTTAGCAAATTTAATGTTTTAAGTTGTGTGTTTTTTAAATTTTTTTTATCCCGTTCGTGCCCAAAAGTTTGGGCATGACAATTGGACACATTGCAACTAACTGTCCTAATGGTGACAATGAGCATAAGCATGAGAAGTAAAAGAAGTACAAAGGAAAAGGCAGAAGATATTGTCTCATTTCAAGTGATGGTGGTATCATTGATGAGGAATCTGAGGGAGATGCTAATGAAGACATTGTCTTTGTAGCCATTAAAGAGGAGAAATCTGATCAGAAAGCATTAGTTTCTCGCATGGATAGTTTTGATGATTGGATCATTGATAGTGGTTGCTCACACCACATGACTGGTGACCAGAGCAAATTTCTTACATTGAAGGAATTTGATGGAGAAGTTGTAATATTTGGAAATGACTCACCTTGCATGGTAAAAGGAAAGGGAACCATTTCTCTTAATAGAAAGAGCAGTTTAGATGATGTCTACTGGGTTGAAGGATTAAAGCACAATCTTCTAAGTGTTGCTCAACTCAATGCTAGAGGTTATCCACTATAATTAAAGAATGGAATGTGAAAAACTTATGGGAGTGAAGTTGGACTGATTGCAACCAACAAGAAAAGGTAACCTATTTCACCTGAATCCTAAAGTCAACAATTGTTTAAATGCTAAAGTAGATGATAGTTGGCTTTGGCATCGAAGATTTTGTCATATAAATTTTGATAACATTGTTAAGGTCAGTAAGTCCAAGTCGGTAAGAGGTTTGCCTCAGTTGGACAAACCGATGAATACTCTGTGTAAGGAATCTCAGTTAGGAAAGATGACATCCTCAACTTTTAAGAGAAAATATTTTTCAGCAGAACATCTGTTACATTTGGTTCATATAAACCTCTGTGGACCAATAAAGACTTAAAGTATTTAAGGTGATAGATATTTTTTGATCTTCATTAAAGATTGCACAAGAATGATGTGGGTCACATTCTTGAAGGACAAAACATAACCCTTTAGTAAGTTCAAGGCATTCAGGGCCTTAGCTGAAAAGGAAATTGGTAAGAAGATAAAGTGTCTGAGGACTGATCAAGGTGGTGAATTTACTTCAGAGGAATTCACTAGATATTGTGAAGATAATGGAATTAAGAGAAATATTTCTGCACCGAGGACACCACAATAGAATGGTATTGTAGAGAGGAACAATTGGTCAGTTGTTGAAGCTGCTAGAACGATGCTTATACAAGAAGGAGTAGCAAAAACTTTCTAGAGAGAAGTTGTCAACACAATTGTCTACACTATGAACTGGGTATTGGTAAAGAGAGGTAAGGATAAAACTCCTTATGAATATTGGTATGGTAGATCACTTAATGTCAGTTATTTTAAGATTTTTGGCATTAAATGTTTTATCAAGAGAGGTGACTATGTTAGTAAGATTGACACTAAAAGTGATGAAGACATATTTCTTGGTTACTCCACCAAGACTAAGGCCTACAAATGTTACAACAACTAGACACAGAGAATCATTGAAAGTGTTGATGTTTGAGTGGATGTTGTAGTCACATAAATATGTCCACTTAATTAAATGAATATTTAGTATTTATTTGATTATTTAACCATCAATCAATAATTAATTAATTTATCTTAACCCTCTTCTCCTATTAATTAAATAAATTATTCAATTTATTTGATTTAATTCACTTAACAAATTCAGACCATTAATTAAATAAATAAATCATATTTATTTAATTAAATCTTCTCTCACATTTAAACAAATTAATATTTATTTAAATTCCCCCAAAATCCCACATCTCACATTTAAATAAATTAACATTTATTTAAATCACCTTTATCCTCCACCCACTTGTATTTTCCTACAAATGCAAGTTGCACAACTATTTTAAATAAATTAACATTTATTTAGATCACCTTTATCCTCCACCCACTTGTATTTTCCTACAAATGCAAGTTGCACAACTATTTTAAATAAATAAATTATTTATTTTAAAATCCTATTTATCCTCACCCACTTGAAACCTTTAATGGTTTCCCTTAAAGTCTTCAAACTTAATGGCTTCCTTCTAGAGTCTTCTCAAGCCTTTAATGGTTTCCCTTAAAGTCTTCAAACTTAATGGCTTATTTCTAGAGTCTTCTTAAGCCTTTAATGGTTTCCCTCAAAGTCTTCAAGCATTTAAATGCTTTATCTTCCTTTTTCTCATATAAATAAATTAAGATTTATTTAAAATCCAAAATTCACATTCACATTTAAATAAATTAATATTTATTTAAATATCTATCCAAATGCAAATTACACCATATAATTGAAATAAATGATTTTATTTTAATTGAAAATCCCAAAATTCCTCCCGCTTGCATTCTCCTACAAAACCCACTTGCAATCCTAACCCCCTTCTAGATTCTTCTAACCCCTTCCTAATTAGCCTAATCCATCCCCTAACTATTGTCACATTCCTAAGCAACTTGGAGTCACTTCTCAAAACCCTCAAAATCTTTGAAAGACATTTAAGGCTTTATGTCTTCAAATGGTTAACCTCTAAAGTCTTCCAAACCATTAAAGGCTCTTACATAACCATTTATGGTTAACTCACCTTTTACCTTTGGTTAGAGACTTTCCTCTAACTTAACCATCCTTTTGACTCATGGGTCTCTTCAAAGCATTTATTTATTTGACTAAGGTAACCATTTAACCCTTGCACATTCATTTATCTCTTGGATAAAAGGAATATCCATTAACCTAACCCTAACCCAACCCCTTAGGGTAACCATCATGTCCCCTCAAGCATTTAATGCTCCTTATCTCTCCTCTCAAGCCTCCTCATGGCCACACTTGTCAACATGGGATTGGGTTGAAAGTCTCACATGGATTGAATATCTTTCAATCCTAACCCTTGTTAAGATTGCTCAATCTTAACCATTCATTTCCCCATTTCTTCTATAAATAGAACCCTTCTCCTCAAGCAAAGAAGGAAGCATTAGAGTATTGTTGTTATACTGGTATTAGCATAGAGCTTTTTCATAGCATCACTATCTACACATGCATAGCATTTGTTTATCATATTCAACCATCTTGAATCTCCATATGGCATCCATGGCTAGTGCTAAAAGCCAAGAGCTACACTCATGTGGAACTTGGAGAGGAGAGGAACAAGGGAGGAGCAACTATGACCATCTTGATTAGCATTTGGAGGAGTATAGTTTATCTATTCTATGTTTGTATGCTTTTTATTTCATGCTTAATATCTCTCTTGATATGCCTGTTTAGGATAATCTTTTGTTGCTAACACTAACGTTTGTTTCTTGTGCTCTTGTGTGCATTGCCATCAAACAGATTTTCTAATCCTTTTTGTAGAGCACCAGATGCGTATCTTGAAGTCTCAGGAGAAACTAGTGAGGAGAAAAAGGATGAAGAAACTTGCATTCTAATTTTTGATTAGAACTAGTGAAGTCAGAAGCTGATGAAGTGAATGTTGTAGTACCAGTTCAATCGGAATAGGTAGATTAAGAAGAAGATGATAATAGTGAGGAAGAAGAACCTGAAGGTAATGATAATGTTATTCCAAGGTATGTGAGACTCAATCATAATCCTAACCAATTATTGGAGTTAAAGATGTTGGAGTGTTAACCAAAAGAAGAATTAGAGAGAATTCTTGCATGATCTCCACTATTGAGCCTATAATTGCTAAGGGAGCATTTGGAGATGATCACTAGATTAAAGCTATGGAAGAGGAGCTTAACCAGATTGAGAAGAGCAACACATGGACCCTAGTACCCAGACCGGTGAATAAAAATGTGATAGGTACTAAATGGGTATTTAAGAATAAATTGAATGAAGATGGAGTAGTAGTCCCAAACAAAACTAGATTACTATGCAAAGGTTATGCACAAGAAGAAGGTGAAGACTATGGTGAGTCATTTGCACTGGTTTCTAGATTGGAAGGTGTTAGGACTCCACTTTTGCAACATATAAGGGATTCAAAGTATATCAGATGGATGTGAAGTCAACATTTCTAAATGGAATACTAGAAGAAGAAGTATACATTGAACAACCAGATGGTTATGCTTTGATTGTTGAAAAATATATGGTGTGTAAATTGCACAAGGCACTATATGGTTTACAACAAGCATCTAGAGTATGGTATGAAAGGCTACATTCACACCTGATGAAGATAGGTTATCAAAGAACTAGTGAATACAATAATATATATCTCAAATCAGAAGGAGATAAGATACTGGTTAGTGAAGTGTTTGTGGATGATATCATATTTGGAAGAAATGATGACATGAGTGATGACTTTGCAAATGAAATGAAAAGTGAATTTGAAATGTCTCTAGTGGGAGAGATAAAATTCTTCTGAGGTTTTCAAATTCAACTGATGCAGAGGGGTATTTTCATCACACAGTCTAAATATGTGAAACAGGTATTAAAGACATTTGGAATGAGTGACTGTAAACCAGTTGGGACACCAATGGTTACAGGTTGTAAACTGTCTAAGGAGGATGAAGCCGCATCTGTTGATGAAAAGGAGTACAAATCAATGATAGAGAAATTGCATTATGTTGTTCACAATAGACTGAATATTGGTCATGCAGTTGGTTTAGTTGCCAGATTTCAGAAGAATCTAAAGGAGACACATTTGATAGCAACCAAGAGGATATTCAGATATTTCAAAGGTACTGTTGACTATGGATTATGGTATCCATATGCAGGTAACTTTGATTTGAAGGTTTATATAGATGTAGACTGGGTAGGTAATATTGATGATTTGAAGAGCACAACCGGTGGTGCATTCTTTCTTGGAGGAAGACTTATTTCATGGAGCAGCAAGAAGCAGTGATGTATATCACAGTCCACTGCTGAAGCTGAGTATGTTGTAGCATATATGAATTGTACCTAGGCAATCTGGATGAAACACATTCTAGAAGGATTCAAGTTGAAGATTACAAATCCAATAAGGATTTATGTGATAACACCAGTGCAATAAATATTTCAAACAACCCAGTTTTTCATGCTAGAACCAAGCATATTGAGCTGAAATATCATTTCTTAAGAGAGAAAGTGCAAAGTAAAGTTGTGTTATTGGAGAATGTATCTACAAAGGAGCAACTAGCAGATATATTTACTAAACCTCTACCTAAGACTACTTTTGAGTGTCTTAGAGGTCAGCTAGGGGTTGTGCCCCTACATGAGGTCAATTGAGCATGATGTGAAATACATCAGTCCCAGAGCTAATTGAAAAATCTTGAAGCAGGATTGGTGTAGAGTGGAGTTATTCCAAAGGGGGAGCATCAAGTTGCAGGTTGATGTTGTAGAACTATGAAGTATGACACTGCATGTTTTGCTTTCACTTTAGCATTGTTGTCAAAGGGGGAGAAGAACTATATGATTGACAGAGAGAAGATCTATAGCCAGTTACCACCTAAAGACATGGAGACTTAGTTGAGGGAGAGTACATGGTAAAATGTAAACCAAGATTCCTATTCACAATCATAGCAATCAAGGGTATTGATACTTTTATTACCATCAATGCCAAAGGGGGAGATTGTTGGCATTTGCATGAAGATTGCATTGTGTTAGGATAACCAATGAACAACTGAGAGGGGGGGGGTGAATCAGTTGTTAACATATTATAACTTTTAATCCATAATACAACTTTAAGATAAATCAAGTACCGGTTGTAGACACCTAAAATTGTCATGTCTAATTAAATAAATATTTTATTTATTTAATTATTTTAAGCCTAATTCTTCTATTAATTAAATAAATCTTTATTTATTTAATTAATTCATTTATCCTCTTCTAGCCTTATTTCTCATTTAAATAAATACATTTATTTATTTAAATTATCATTTTCCTAAATTAAATAAATATCTTATTTATTTAATTGATCCCTATTCCTCTATTAATTAAATAAATCTTTATTTATTTAATTAATTCATTAACCTTTTCTACCCATGACACATGTCATTCATCTCTTAATTCATACACTACCTACCCCTTTCATTATTTTATTATTTCTTTTACCTACCCTCTAATCCTAGCCGACCTCTCTTTTTACACCTCTCAATCTTAACCCTCCATTTCTTATTGTGTCTTCTATTTAAGGAGATGCCTTCTTCATTGTCAAACCCTAATGACACATGCTAATGATCTTTCATGCAACTTGGCTACACTACAATTCCACTTACAACCACATTCCGTTCTTTGTTGAGCTCTTGTGCATATAAAGATCTGAGAGCAAATATATCAAGCAAGATCAATGGAGATAGGAAGAATGGAGATCAAAACCCTATTGGACATTGTGATGGTATAATCTTTGTGATTTTGAATTATTTTGCATTGTCTTAGGTTATCTTCATATGTTATGGTGGATCTTTGTTCATTGTTAGGCTAGGGTTTAGTGGTTGGATTCATTTAGCCTTTCAATATTGTTATTATTGTTATCCATTTTCACCATAAACATTTTGGCACGCCCAGTGGGACCCTTGTCCCTTTGCATTTAACATTTTTGTTGCAGATTTGGCATTTTTGAAGTTGCAGATCGGACAATTTTTCGACGACATTTAGGTTTTTTTCGCGTCTGCAAGTGTTCGGATCGCGTTTTTGTGTTTCAGAAGCGTCTGCGATATCGGGAATTGCGTCTGTGTTTCTGTCAGTTTTTATTTTGCAGGTTCCCGAAAGGTGCATCTGTGATTCAGAACCGCGTCTGTACTTTATATTATCACGTCTGCGTTCGGGAGAGGCGTCTGTGACCTCTGATCGCGTCTGTGAATTACAGAATCGCGTCTGTGTCATACAGACACGTCTGTGTCTGGTATAGCGGCGTCTGTGCTTTCTGTTTTGCAAATTTCAATTTTCTTTGATTCGGATTTTCGGATTTTTATACTTAGGGTTTCAGATCTGGTTTATTTTTGGCTAACCCTTGCAGATCTAGCTAACCTGGTTTGTGCAGCTTGCTTTGGAGGCAAATACGTTTTGTTGAAGGCCCCTTTTCACAAAGTCTTTTTGGGTTTTCTAAAATCTACCTAACTTGTGTGCTTGCAGGAAGGGGTTATCATTTGAAACTACTAACAATTTTGTTGCAGGGCCTTAGTTAGGGTTTTGTAATTTTGATTGTGTGCCTTGTTTTTCATAGCTTAGCAAACACTTCAATTGGTGCACTAAAATTGAATCATTGTCTTTTGTGTCTTGAGCAATAGGCTCTTTTTGTTTAATCTTTAGAGGGCCTGTCTTCCCGTGTGGTCATTAGGACTACTAGTGAGAAGAGAACGACCCAAGTGGTAGCGAGGAAAACCCACCTCATCCAAACCACTATAATCAAATGTATTCATGGTGAAAACTATGAATAACGTGTGCTGATTAGTTCATACTGACACTATGTCTCCCCATAAACCCGTTTGATCAAATTTATTTGATCATTTGTAGGGCGTAACCCCTACCGGATGGGAGCCTTCTGTATTTACAGAGCTGAAAGTGCTGCATGTATGGCCACACGAGCGGATGCCCTTACTAGCACCTCTTTGTTTTAGATGCCCAAATCCTTCTAGTTGTTGAGGCAGGAGGTCGGACCTCTGGTAGCGGCCCACACACATACGGTTCTTAGTAGAGATACGAAGTTCGCCATGGGGAGTTTTCATGGGGACTGATGCTTGGCTGACCCAAGAAGTGAGTGCCGAGGGTGGAGCCAGTGAGGTCAAGCATCTAAGTATCCGCTCTGAATAGCGTAGCCTCGGGGGTAAAACCCTATGTGGGATCAACAACTATTGTCTTGGCCAGCCCTAAGATTTGTGCTTGTCTTATGCTAAACACTCAAACATTCAAGACAAAACAACAAAACATTGTGTCTTTTGTGTCTTCAAGTGTATGCAAAAACTTTTTACATCAAACAACACACTTTTGGAGTCTAAACAGTTTGCAAACATTGAGTCATCAACATTGTGTCCTCTTGTCACGAAAAACAGTCAAAAAATCAGATTTGGTCACAACAAAACAACTTCACAGATAGGAAAAATTGCACTAAGGTTACAGAAACGCGTCTGTGTCTGTTCAAACCGCGTCTGCGTCAGATAAGCGTGTCTGTGAAGTACAGAATAGCGTCTGTGTTTTTATCAGCATCTGTGTCAAACAGAGAGGCGTTTGTGTCTGGGAATCGCGTCTGTGAAGTATACAGAGGCGTCTGTGTCAGGATTTGAAAACTTTAACAGTCAAGCAAACAAAGAAAATCAGTTTTGGCATACTTGAGCTTCTTAGGTTGTCTCTTCAGGTTTCATCTAGCATTCAGCCTGTTCTAAGGTTTCACATAGTCCATCATTGCTTCACATCTCATTTTACATTCATACTTGTCTAAACTTGAGTCAAAAAGGTCACTTGCTTGTCCTCACTATACTTTATCAACACACTACATACAACTACACTTTGCTAAGTGGTCCCTCATCAAGGTTTCTTACCTTTGGGTCTCATTTGGTCCTACTTAGAGTCAAGGTCAGCTTACCTCATCAAGAGAAACTATCCTCTCTTTGGAAGTCACACCTACTCTACTACTTACATACTTGGTTTTACACTTTGGACATTGCAAGTACACCCCAAGATTCATTTACGCTCCATACAACTCTTGGTCTTCCATACTCTTGTCATTTTTCATCTAGTCTCTCATCTTGGTCTAACACCTAGTTCATGGTTGAAACCCGCCTTCAAAAATCTAGGAGAATAGCTAAAGAAGCTCAAGAATCGGTAAACATGAGTTCTTATGAGTATGACAATGATCTATTCTACAATCCTGAGCACACTACATTACCAGACATGAATGTTTATAGACACAATCCAAATGTGGAAAACACAAATACTATAAACAACAATGCTACACACAATGACACAGTGGACAACTCTTCAATATTATCAGCAGACATACAAGAATCCATAATGGATCCTCAATTCAATAGATTGGTTGAAGAGATAATGAGGAGAGATCGTCAATACTTTTTAAACATGATGGCACAAAGTGGAGCTAAAATACCGCATGATTTTGACTTATCTCAACTTATGGAAAGTCGACCCTCACAACAAACTCAACCCAACATGGATCAAAGGAGACCAAATAGTGGAGGAAATAGAGGACCGAATAATATGATGCCTGAGTCACCATCAGCTTTGCTTCAAAAGCCAACAATCCCACATACACAAGCTCAAACATATGATACTTACACTCAAGGACCATCATGGAGGCCTTATGCTCAATCACATGCTCAAGGTATGAATCAATCAAAACAAGTGGATACTCAAGGACATCCTCAAAATTTTGACACAAGGAGACCTCATGTCAAAATTGGGGGCAACACAATGGAAAATGAAAGGCCTATTGAATATGGTTTATACACACAAAACAGATATGGGGTTCCCCAACAAGAAGTTATGCCAAGTGCTCCATATATGTCGCAATAATATAGACCTCCATATGGACATGTCTACGATCAGTATCATCCATATATGCAACAACCTCCTCCTCAAATGGGTGTTTCAAACATGGGGTATGCTACAAGAAATCAATCTCCTCCCAAGAATAATTTGGAGCAACAAATTAGAGATCTACAAAAGAAGGTGGAGGACATGAGTACATCAAAACCTACATACACTATGAGAGATATATGTCCTTATCCCTTTGATAAGAGCATTCCAATGCCTCCATTTCCTCCACACTTTGTAACGCCAAAATTTGACAAATATAGAGGGAGAGGAGACCCCAAGGCACACATAAGACAATTCTTCACAGCTTGCATTGAGGTAGCGGCAGAAGAAACATACTTGATGAGGTTGTTCCCACAGAGCTTAGGAGATCAAGCTATGGAATGGTTTTCTCAATTACCTCCTGGTATTAAGTCATGGGGCGACTTAGTAGAGGCATTCATTCAGCATTTCTCTTACAACATTGAAACAGATGTCTCAGTTACTACCTTGTGCAATACGAAACAAAAGGAAGGAGAATCTTTCGCAACATTTTTACAGAGATGGAGAAACTTAGCTAGCAGATGCTCTTGTGAAATCCCGCAGAAACAAATGGTGGAGATGTTCACGCAAAACGTTAATAAGGCTATTGGCTATGATCTCAGAAAAGCTTGTTTGTCTACATTCAAGGACGTTATTGAAAAGGGCCTAGCAACATAAAAGGTCTTAATTGAACAAGGAGTTATCAAACTATTCAAAGAAAACAAAGAGGACTTTAAAGGAAAGGACAAACCAAAATTTTGGAACAAGAACAAGAATACAGTTAATGATGGCGTTGTTGATGCCAATACAGTGAGACCGAAGTTCGTCTTTTCTGGATCAAGTTCTACCAACAATCAGGTGAACAACCAAACAACTTCTAAACCGCGAAGGAAGTACACTCCATTGGGCGAACCACTTGAATCAGTATTTAAAAAGCTTGTAGCAAACAAAGTAATTACAGTTCCAGATTTTCCTCCTTATGAACCAAAGGTAAAACCAAATTGGTGGAATGATGATGAGTTTTGTGAGTTTCATAAGAGTAAGGGTCACAAGACAGGTAATTGCCATCGATTGAAAAACATTGTACAAGATCTCATTGACAGAGGAGATATAGAGATTGAGGGACATTCATCTAGACCAAGAGCATGAGGTGTTTAAGGAACCATTCCCAAAACATGACAAAGGAAAAGGCAAAGTCACAGATGATCAAGGCAATTATACTAGAGCACCTTACAATTATGATTCTACTATCAATCACATCTCAATGGACAATCATATTTCTACCATTACGATCAAAAACAAAAATCCTGAGAATCCTTCTCAGAGACCCAAGATCGTCCTAAAAGGTGTGGGATCTTCGTCCGAATCTACCTCTGAATGTCATGTTACAACCCGTCGAGGTAAGATCACATTGCCAGGTGCCTCCACTAAGAATACCAATCTTTCATCAACCAAGCTTGAGTACGACCTTGTAGAACAATTAGGGAAAACACCCGCACTCATCTCTATTCTTGAGCTCTTGCGTATATCCCCTGCACATAAGGCTATCCTTGACAAAATCTTGAGAGACACTGCTGTCCCTACTGATCTGAACGTGGACCAGTTTCAAGCCATGGTGGGATACCTATCCGTTCCACACTCCCTCACATTCACAGAAGCTGATGATGCCTCCATAAGTCAGCCCCATAATGCACCTCTACACGTTGAAGCCTTCATACATAAACACCAAATAAAACGAGTCCTGATAGATGGAGGAGCAGGTCTTAATATTTGTACATTGAGCACCATCAGACAATTGGGATATTCTGACAAGGCTGTGAATTCTACAAACCAAATCACCATTAAGGCTTATGATGATGAAGAGCGTTCGTCCAAGGGCACGGTCATCTTACCACTAAGAATAGGGCCAATCACAAAGGATGTGATTTGTCAAGTCCTGGATCTAGATCTCACGTATAACATATTGCTAGGACGTCCATGGATTCATGAAATGAGGGCAGTCCCATCAACATACCATCAATGCATTAAGTTCCCTCACAATGGAGTCGAGGTAACGGTAAATGGTGATCCAAATCCATTCATATATTGTAATAACTTGAGATCACATTCTGAGACTATCATTCCCAGCAATCGTGAGGCTACTCCTTCTTCAGCATATATTGATCTTGAGTCATTAAAGCCCTCGACATCCAAACAGGGTGAACTTAGAGCCAAGTTTCAAGACAAAGGCATGGGAGAATACACTTTGAATCAAACAATGTTTTTACGACAAGTCATGACCTCTCCCAAGGAATATGGGAGGCCACATCCTAACAAGCAAATCTCCATCATGATGCTCAAATGGGATCCTACCATCTTTCAAAAATGGGGTGAACTAGAAGAAGAAAATTTATATAAAATGCTCTATAAGGACGTTGAAGGGGACACACAGGATCAGATTATTATACCCTGTGAGAACTATGGCAAAGGCTTCAAAATTCTACAAAGATTTGGGTATGATGGAAAAAGCCCTCTCAGACTACGTAAAGAAGGTGTCATGGAGCCCTTACAACCTGAGCTAACTACAAGAAGGGAATGCTCCAAGGGGCTTGGTTTTTTGAATCCCAGACTACATAATAAAAGAATAAAAGAGGTATGGCGAATTAAAGTTGCTGAAGCTCAGCAAGAGGATTACTATTCCATAGACTCCAATGAGTGGGAATGGGGTTTAGACAAATCCTCCAGTGACTATGAGCTCACTGAAACATTCAGAGAGCCAGATGAACCCACAGAGGAGGAGGAATTTTACAAAAAGTTCAGAGTTGGTCAAGAACCAACCCATAAGGATCCCGCACAAGCTTCGTTTCAAGGTCCTAGGTCAAAATCACATAGGATGAGGACACCTGTCCCAGAAGGCTCTACTAGTGATGACAATTTGGGTTCGCTCACGATCGAAACGGATGAGGAGAGTGCCATCGATGACCTCGACAATTACCTTGACATACCTGAATATAACCACATCTTCACTATTAGTCCAGCAAACTCTGAAAACACTAAAGACCTTCCCCTTGTTCACCCCCAACTCATTGACTAGGATCATGAAGGACCAGCACAATTTGATACATTTCAAAATGACGAAGCTATTATCGACTACCTTGGCATTCGAGATGATCTTCCCCCTGGAGACCACAAAGCAGGATACGCCATAGAGCTCAACAACATAGCATACTTTGGTGAGGGTGTCGGGCCTTCTAGTCGCAAAAATGTGAAAATAAAAACAAAACAAGGGTCTTATGGCGAAAACCACACTGTGGCGCTATCTGACTCCAAAAAAGTAAAAAGAAAGGACGTATCTGAGGGTGAAAACCTCTCTGAGGTGCCTGAAGATGGAAGGCTCGACATTCTCCCAGCATCATACGAGGAAAAATCATCCATGTTGGTAGAAGAGACTATAAAGACAAACATTGGTACAGCAGAGGTTCCACACAACATATTTTTGGCTCAATCATTGATAGAGGCCGAGAGAGAAAAATTCATAAGCTTCTTCAAGGAACAAAAAATCAACTTTGCATGGTCTTACGCGGATATGCCTGGGCTAGACCCGGATTTGGTGATGCATCATTTAACAGTCAAACCGGGGGCAAAACCAGTAAAGCAAAAATTAAGGAAAATGCATCCACAAGTGGCATTGCTAGTCAAGGCAGAGCTAGAGAAATTATTGGATGTCGGATTCATACGCCCAATTGATTATCCTGAATGGATTTCCAATTTAGTACCTGTCAGCAAACCGGATCGCAGCATCCGAATATGTACAGACTTCAGAGATATCAACAAGGCTTGTCCAAAGGACAATTTCCCATTACCAAACATTGACTTGATCGTTGATCTCACAGCAGGCCATGAAATGTTATCTTTAATGGACGGATTTTCTGGATATAATCAGATCAGGATTGCACCTGAAGATCAACATAAAACATCATTCACTTGTCCATGGGGAACCTTCTATTGGAATGTCATGCCCTTTGGGCTGAAAAATGCAGGGGCCATGTATCAACGAGCGATGACGACTATCTTTCATGATCTCATGCACATAACCGTGGAAGATTATGTTGACGATCTTTTGGGAAAATCAATAGACAGAGACACACACTTGGACATACTTTCAGTTGTCTTTGATAGGCTGGAAAAATACAAGGTAAGATTAAACCCAAAGAAATGTGTCTTTGGAGTAACCTCCGGGAAGCTCCTAGGATTCATTGTGTCTAAAAGAGGAATAGAAGCCAATCCAGCAAAAGTCAAGGCTATCTTGGACATGCCGCCACCCAAGAATATCAGTCAACTTTGATCTTTACAAGGGAGACTCCAGTCCATATGAAGATTCATAGCACAACTTGCAGATAAGTGTAACCCTTTCCAGCACCTGCTACACAAAAACATCAAGTTCAAATGGGATGAGAACTGTCAACAGGCTTTTCAGGCGCTCAAAGACTATCTTTTGAACCCGCCAATTTTGATGCCACCAATTCCAGATCAACCATTGCTACTTTACATATCAGCTACTCCGACAGCACTGGGGGCACTCCTAGCACAGCAAATACCTGACGGCAAGGAAAAAGCAGTCTACTATATCAGTCGCACATTGGTGGGATATGAGCTAAACTACACACCAATCGAGCGTGCATGTCTCGCTGTGGTCTTTGCTTCACAAAAATTACGACATTATATGCTCACTCACAAGACTAAGTTGATTGCCAGAATTGATCCACTAAAATATCTTCTCAACAAAGCTACACTTACTAGGCAGCTGGCCAAGTGGGTAATGATTTTGAGTGAATTCGACATTGAATACGTGGACAGAAAAGCTATAAAAGGACAAGCAATTGCAGATCAACTGGCAGATGCTCCCATGATAGATGCTCCTCCTCTACAGTCAGAATTTCCAGATGAGTCCATTCTAACAATATCACCTACAAAGCCATGGCAATTATATTTTGACGGCTCATACACACAGCACGGGGCAGGAGCGGGTATACTCTTTATAACTCCCCAAGGCGATTCTATACCAAAGTCATACCGCTTATCATTTCCTTGCACTAACAATATAGCGGAATACGAGGCATTAACAATTGGGTTAAGAATTGCAGTTCAATGGAAGATCCAAGAACTTCATGTTTTTGGGGATTCTCAACTTGTCATCCGTCAAGCAACCGATGATTATCAAACAAAAGATGAAAAGCTAATGCCTTACAAACAACTAGTAGATGATCTGAAACAACACTTTGCAAAGATAGAGTTTGAGCAGATACCAAGAGAACAGAATCGCGCTACTGATGCCATGGCTACAATTGCTTCGCTCATTGATCTACCGCAAAATGAGACCTGCTATGAATTCCTGGTAGACAACCTGCTGATTCCGTCATATGAGATCACTCCTATGGAAATGATATGTGTTGTTGGTCTTGAATCCCAGTTATATGGTCCCATATTCACATACCTTCGTGACAATATCTTACCTCCTGATCTATCGAACAATCAACGCCGCACTTTCATTCGTCAATCCTCTCGATACGTCATTTTAGCTGATATCCTATACCGACGAGGTCTAGATGGCACCCTTCTTAGATGTTTAGAGAGTGACGAAGCTCAGATTGCGTTACGAGAAGTGCATGCAGGGATATGTGGTCCGCATACTAGTGGTCCTACCTTGGCCAAGAAACTCATCAGGACTGGATACTACTGGCCTACTATGGAAAAAGATGCATATCAGTTTGTCAAGAAGTGTAAGCAGTGTCAAATTCATGGAGACCTCATACATGCACCAGCATAGGAACTACAACCACTTGCATCTCCTTGGCCCTTTTGTCAGTGGGGACTCGATCTCATAGGCAAGATTCACCCTCCTTCTTCCAATGGACATAAATTCATTATCATAGCCATAGAGTATTTTACAAAGTGGATTGAAGCCGTGCCTCTCACACAAGTTACTGGGAAACAAATCGCTACCTTCATCCTGAACTACATCATTTGCCGATACGGGATTCCTACTTCCATTATTACTGATAACGGGCGTCCCTTCAAAAATCAGGATGTTCGTGAACTCTGTGAGCACTTCCATATCTCCCATCGTTTCTCCACACCATATTACCCCCAAGGTAATGGCCAAGTTGAGGCGTCTAATAAAACAATTCTCAAAATCCTTAAAAAGACAGTCGACGACGCTGGCCGTAACTGGCATATCCAACTCAATCCTGCACTCTGGGCCTATCGCACAAGTGTCCGCACACCTACAGGAGCTACACCCTACTCACTTGTCTACGGCTCTGAAGCCATCTTGCCTATTGAGGTCGAGCTACCTTCTTTACGGGTCTCCTTGAGAAACATAATCAATGATGAAGACTATAGGGTCTCTCGCTTACAAGAACTAGAACTGCTGGAGGAATGAAGACACACTGCTTTTAATCATCTCAAGGCTTACCAACAATGAATGAGTCGCAGTTACAATCACAAAGTTAAGCCTCGCACATTTGAGGTAGGTGACTTAGTCCTCAGAGAGAACCCCAAGAATTAGCAAGACAGAGATAAGAAGGGCAAGTTCGAACCAAACTGGCTTGGTCCTTACATCATTACAGCGGTATATGGATCTGGGGCATATCAGCTCTCAACTACAGAAGGTGAACCCTTGGAGGATCCTATCAATAGCATGCACCTTCGCAGGTTCTACACATAAGCTCTTCGGAACATCCTAATTCAAAAATACAAAAAAATTATAAAACAAAAAAAATCGTTACATGGTGAAAACCTGGCAAACAGGTGCCTTGTGACAACAAAAAAATTGAAAAATCGAGAAAAAAGTAAAGAGAAATAATTTTGTCCAACGGTGAAAACCACTTCGGTGGCGCCCTGGGCAAGTACCATGGTGAAAACTGGGTCACCAGCGCCATGCGTAGAGACTTTGCTCCTCTCTCTTTCAGGATTCTTTTTCATCTTTCACTTTGCACACACTCACAACCTATTCATCCATAATAAACTTACCCAGTCCCATCATGGCTTGTTATTGATCTACCCAAGATTGGTTAGCCATTCATAATAAATCTCCCTTTTCACATCCCTTTCCATCCATAATAAATCAGATCCTATTTGTGACTAAGGCAAATCCTGCGTCTAGTGATGGGTGTGGAACTGAGAACACCACATGTTTCAAGGAGTAAAGTTTCTTCCAGCTTTCTTCAGTCTATTCGCGCACAATCCGCAATAAAGCAACATCTGCATCACAGATCCACAATAAAGTTTCATCTTCTTCGCAATAAAGTATCAGTTTCATGGATTCAGTCAGTTTCAGATGAGACACAGCAGCAACAATGGGCTTCAACAAATCAAATCTTTCAACAGACTCAGACAACATATGGTTCAGTGCTATCTATCCTTTTTGCGAAAGTGAACATTGTGACCACAATTGAATAAGACTTAAACAAGTGACAAGAGACACTGAACTTGAGGACTTCAGTGGATATTGGTGTCGAGTCTTGGTTTTCTTTTGATTTTATCTTTTTGGTGACATGTCTTTTAGCTTTTCCAGGATGTCTTTGACTAGAGATTCTATCTCCAGGATGTCCTTGACTAGAAAGGCGAGGATGGGGTATCGTCACCTATTTATATTTGCTATCTGTGGATTGTCTCTTAGTAATGCTATGACTTGTCCAAGGATATGAGGACACTGTGAGTCTAGTATGAACTGGGGCATTCCTTGTCTGTGACTGTCTTATCTCCATGCAAACAGGTACAATGACTTTCCGGGTCGAACATATGCCTTGATTGTCATAACCTATTTTGCCATAATAAAGCTCAATGATGATAACGCACAAGAAGCTCTTTCACGTTCATATCTTCTATCTTCCATCCCCCTTTCTTGATTGACTTCCATCGTCCTTCTCGAGTCCGCGTAGCCCGCTATCACATGACTAAGTATAATGACACACTAAAAACACTTGCATTTTCATATAGTTACACCTGCATCACCACATATAAGCATTTCATACATACATATAGATATCACAATTGCATCACATCCTGCATACAACACATGTTAGCACATCTCACATTTTCATTATGTAAATAATCATTTGCATTATCATATTCATTTGCATTACATACATTCACATTTGCATCATGCATCACATATACAACATAAAAGAACAAAAATATATTGCATTGCATCATATAAGCATCCATATCATAAAACATGCATCACATAAGAACATCTCATCACATAAGGTACACATGCATATAGCTGCCGCAAAAATGGATCATCTCTCATATATAATCAAAAGTGTCATGATACAATGATGTCAAAAGAATCATATGGCTACAAAATCACCCGCAGGTGTCTACAATACAAAAATGGTACATATACTGATACAAAGGGGAGCCCTCTATGGCTATGATGAACTCCCTTCGTCGGAGCCGCCTGGCCTCGACGAAGTCTGAGCTCTAGATGGTCCCGCTCCAGGATCCCCCTGCCTGTCTGGTGGTGGTGGAGGACCCATGACCCCACCACTGGATGCCTGCCTCCTACGACTCCCTCCCGTAGCCGTCGCTGTGCGCGACGATCTATGGAAGCTCCTCGCCCGCTGATCCGCTGGCACGGCACCATAGTACAGATCCCTCCAGTAGGCGATCTCCTCTCCGGCTCGCAGCACATATGCGTAGCCTGCCCCTGCATCCTCTGCTGCCCGCCTCCCTGCCCTCAGAGCTGTCTCAACCTCAGTATATCTCTGGATGGCCTGGTCTCTCTCCCGCTCTGTGTCCCTGAGCCTGATCCTGAGGTGATCTCTCTCCCGAACCAAATCAGCAATCTCATCTACCTGGCCCTGGCAGATCTCTCTCAGCTCTAACAACTCATCCTCCTTAGGATCTCCACCCTCAGCCTCTGCCTGTGGCTCCTCCTCTGCAGGTGCTTGTACCTGTGCCTCTCCCTGTACCTGTCTAGGTACCTGAATAGGTACCTGTCCCTGTCCCTGTCCCTGCACCTGTCTAGGTCCCTGTGCTCTAGGACCCTATGCTGCTGGTACCTGTAGGGGCAATCCACCTCGACCCCTCACCACCTGGGCTACTCTCTCCTGTCTTCCCTCCCTCCGAGGTGCTACCCGCCTCTCTCCCACCACTCCCCTCCGCCTCCGTCGGCCCCTGCCTCCATCTCCTCCACCATCATCATCATCATCCCCTCCCACCTCTCCCTCCAGCAGCTCTCCCAGATCTGTCAACCTCGGAAATGGATGCTCTGCCCAATATGCAGAGTACTCTGCATCCATCCCTGCATCCTCTACCTCCGGCCACATGTCCCATGGTAATGGCATCATCTCTGCCAGCTGTGTCACGACCTGATCATATGATAACAGCGGCCCGAACTGTACCTGATCTCTGACTGTACGGGCATACATGCCCGAGCCTCGCGACATCCTCTGGATCTGGCCGAACTATCTGCATACCCTGTCAACAAGCTGCCTCTCCAGAATATAGGGCATCCGCCCAATAAAATACCTGCTCCTGAATGCACAGGGTAGCTCCACTGCGTCGTCATCCCACTCCTCGCACCCCAGGTACGGCCTCCAGATAACCATATCAATGTCATCTATGACGCGTCTCCAATGCTCCAATCGACCAATCCGAGGCTGTGATGTAATCATATCGTATAAATGCACAAAACTCCGTCCATGCCCTCTATCTCTGAAGTGGATAAGTCGTGTGATAGGAAGGTGCTCATATGCCCACACCTGTAGGAGAGTCACTCCGCAGCCCAAGCCCACTGATCCGTGGTAAACAAACTGATGCAGCTCATAGTATAAATGTGCCAGGACACATGGCCCCCATGCATATCTGGTGTGCTCTGTCATCAGTGTCTCCAATGCCCCTCCCCAGCCAACTGCCAATCCCCGTGTAGCCCTGTCTGGACATAAGAAACCACTGATGGCTCCTCCAATAACAGCCGGCAACGCTAGCCCTGTCGCGGTCATGGTATCCCATGCCACGTGACTTGCTCTCATCTCCAAACCGGGATCCTGGAATACCCGTCTCAGTGCCTCTCTGTCTCCGTCTCGATCATATGGAATCAACTGTCCATCGATCGGAATATGCAAAATCCTGTAGACATCCTCCAGCGTCACTGTCATCTCCCCCATAGGCAAATGGAACGTGCAAGTCTCGGAGTGCCATCTCTCCGCCAGTGCAGTCAGCAAACCCATGTTTGCCTGAAACTCGGGCACATATAGCACATGTGTGAGACCCATCTCCGCAATCGCAATCATATCCTGAATCGACAACTCTGGTCGCAACCTCTGAGTCGATGGGAATCTCTCCCGTGACTCCAACATAGGCAAATACTCCTGCAGTCAAAACAATCAATCATGTCAGTTATCGTGGCATTCACTGTTTATCACAAAATGCTCCTTGCTATCTAAATGCATATAGCTATCTATCCTAGTGACACTCACTGTTCATCACAAAGTGTTGCTGATTATCCTAGTAGTACTCCCTGTTCATCACAAAGTACTACGTGTGTGACATTCCCTGTTCATCACAAAGTGTTACTCACATTCGCACTCCCTGTTCATCACAAAGTGCTGCCTATCTTGGTGCTCCCTGTTCATCACAAAGTGCCTTGATCTATCCTAGTCTTCCTAGAGGACCTGCTTGAGTGTATCCTCTCAGCAGCTTATCCAATCGACAGCGTATGTTCATCACAGAACTGCCGATTTGACCTAAAAAGACTCAACTTATGCATTTTGACACACAAACGCGCTTTAATCTCACAAACGCGCTTATAGACTGCACAAACGCGCTTCTGCAACACAGACGCGCTTCCTGAACACAAACGTGCCTATACCATGCACAAACGCGGCCAGGGAACACAGACGTCCCTACATGACATAAACGCCCCTACATTTCACAAACGCGTCCGCATTCAGCATAAACGCGGTCCCAGGCATAGCCGCGCCTGGACCTGACACAGACGCGCCTGTTGGACACAGACGCGCCTGGCACTGACACAGACGCGGTTCTGCGTTTTTGCATTTTTTAACTATCCTATTCCTAGCGCATTTATTGCTACCTAACATGCATTAATGACAAAAATTGAAATGCGTGAAAGTACGAGGAGGTTTTCGGGTACTTACCGGCTCTCCTGCATCTGCTGGTCGCTGGAATCGGCGAACACGGTCGAATCTATGAATGAAAGCCATCGCTGCTGACTGCTGCTGCTTTTTTCTCGCTCTGCACTGTGATCTTGTAAGGGTGTGGATGACAATGAGGATGTCTTTTGCCCGTGGTTTATCTTATAGCCTACCCTAGCCCTCGCCTTCATTTCCCAAGTCAGTCTTCATTATCCCGTGACTTTGTCACCTTATGCGGTCAGTCCATTCTAGCCTTTCTTTCTTATCGAGAGATTGTCTGCAATCTTTTCAGACATTTTCATCCAATCTCTCGAGGGGGCATATCATTCCCATACTGGGGCAACTCTGTATCAGTTCATATTATCTTCTTTGAAGCAACACGACAAGCCGCATTGTCTCAAAGAGGGGCAAAATGTAGACACCTAAAATTGTCATGTCTAATTAAATAAATATTTTATTTATTTAATTATTTTAAGCCTAATTCTTCTATTAATTAAATAAATCTTTATTTATTTAATTAATTCATTTATCCTCTTCTAGCCTTATTTCTCATTTAAATAAATACATTTATTTATTTAAATTATCATTTTCCTAAATTAAATAAATATCTTATTTATTTAATTGATCCCTATTCCTCTATTAATTAAATAAATCTTTATTTATTTAATTAATTCATTAACCTTTTCTACCCATGACACATGTCATTCATCTCTTAATTCATACACTACCTACCCCTTTCATTATTTTATTATTTCTTTTACCTACCCTCTAATCCTAGCCGACCTCTCTTTTTACACCTCTCAATCTTAACCCTCCATTTCTTATTGTGTCTTCTATTTAAGGAGATGCCTTCTTCATTGTCAAACTCTAATGACACATGCTAATGATCTTTCATGCAACTTGGCTACACTACAATTCCACTTACAACCACATTCCGTTCTTTGTTGAGCTCTTGTGCATATAAAAATCTGAGAGCAAATATATCAAGCAAGATCAATGGAGATAGGAAGAATGGAGATCAAAACCCTATTGGACATTGTGATGGTATAATCTTTGTGATTTTGAATTATTTTGCATTGTCTTAGGTTATCTTCATATGTTATGGTGGATCTTTGTTCATTGTTAGGCTAGAGTTTAGTGGTTGGATTCATTTAGCCTTTCAATATTGTTATTATTGTTATCCATTTTCACCATAAACACCGGTAAAGCACATACAGATGCCGGTAGGAACAAATAACGGTTGTATATGGTGAAAATGGGTACCAACAATATTGAAAGACTAAATAGATTCAACCACAAGACCCTAGCCTAACAACAACAAAGATCCACCATAACATATGAAGATTACCTTAGACAATGCAAATCAAATGAAATCACAAAGATTATACCATCACATATCCAATAGGGTTTGGATCTCCATTCTTCCTATCTCCATTGATCTTGCTTGATATATTTGCTCTCAGATTTTATGTGTGCAAAAGAGCTCAACAAAGAACGGAAATGTGGTTGCAAGTAGGATCGCATATGACAGTTCAAATGCTAGGATGTTTGATTAGAATGTATATGTCCAGGGGGTTGATAATGAAGGAAGCATCTCTTTATATAGAAGACACTACAAGAAATGGAGGGATAAGACTGAGAGGTGTAAAAGATAAATGGTCGGCTAAGATTAGAGGGTAGGTAGAGAAAATAAGAAAATAATGAGAGGGTAGGTAGTATAGGAATTAAGAGATAAATGACATGTGTCATGGGTAGAAAAGGTTAATGAATTAATTAAATAAATAAATATTTATTTAATTAATAGAGGAAGTGGGATCAATTAAATAAATAAAAGTATTTATTTAATTTAAGAAAAGGATAATTTAAATAAATAAATGTATTTATTTAAATGAGAAATAACATTAGAAGAGGATAAATGGATTAATTAAATAAATAAGGATTTATTCAATTAATAGAATAGTTAGGCTAAAATAATTAAATAAATAAAGATATTTATTTAATTAGATAGGATAATTTTAGGTGTCTACATTTTGCCCCTCTTTGAGACAATGTAGCTTGTCGCGTTGTTTCAAAGAAGATAATATGAACTGATACAGAGTTGCCCCAAGATAGGAATGATATGCCCCCTCGAGAGATTGGATGAAAATGTCTGAAAAGATCATAGACAATCTCTCGATAAGAAAGAAAGGCTAGAATGGACTGACAAGATAGAGTGACAGAGTCACGGGGTAATGAAGACTGACACGGGAGGCCTGAGTTAGGGCTAGGGCTAGGGCTAGGGCTAGGGCTAGGGCTAGGGTAGGGTAGTCTATAAGATAGAACACGAGGGAAAAACATCCTCATTGTCATCCACACCTTCAAGAGATCAGAGTGCAGAGAGAGAATAGAGAAGCAACAGTCAGCAGCGATGGCAATGGTACATAGATTCGATCGCGTTCGTTGATTTTAGAGGCCAGCAGATGCAGGAGAGCCGGTAAGTACCACAAAACCTCCTTGTACTTTGTCATGATAAATGTTGTCATTAATGCATGCTAGGTAGTGCAATAAATGCACTGTTTAGCTATGTCAAACAAGGTCAAAAAAATGCTAAGGCGCGTCTGTGCTGGTACCAGGCGCGTCTGTGTTAGCTAGGTGCGTCTGTGAATGAAAAGACATTTGTGCCAAATGCGATCGCGTCTGTGTTGTGCAGGTGCGTTTGTGCTATGTGGGCATGTCTGTGCGGAGCAGAGGTGCATCTATGTATTTCAGGCGTGTCTGTGCAGAGCAGGCGCGTATGTGCAATATGTAAGTGTGTTTATGTAATGAAAGCGTGTTTATGTCTTCAAGACCAAATCGACAGTTTTGTGATGAACATACGTTGTCGATTGGATAAGCTGCTGAGAGGATACACTCAAGTAGGTCCTCTAGGGAAGAATAGAATAGCCGATAGGGCTAGGATTGACAATTCCGTGATAGAACATATGTTGCCAATTAGGAAACTACTCAAGAGGATACACTCAAGTATAGCCCTAGGATAAGATAGATCAAGACACTTTGTGATGAATAGGGAGTGCAAATATGAGCAACACTTTGTGATGAACAAGGAGTGCAAAAACACGTAGTACTTTGTGATGAACAGGGAGTACCACTAGGATAAATAGAAACACTTTGTGATGAACAATGAGTGTCACTAGGATAGAGCACCATATGATAAATATAAGCACTAGAATAAAGAGCACCATTTTGTGATGAATAGGGAATGCCACTATGACTGACATGATTGATTTGCTTGATTATAGGAGTATCTACCTATGCTGGAGTCACGAGAGATATTCCCATCGACTCAGAGTTTGCGAGCAGAGCTGACAGTTGAAGATAGAGTAGCGGTTCAAGCTATGGGTCTGTGACATATTTTGTATGTGCCCGAGTTTCGGGTGAACATGGGATTGCTGACTGCGCTAGCTGAGAGATGGGACTCAGAGACTTGCAGTTTTCATTTTCTGATGGGTGAGATGACAACCACCTTAGAGGATGTATATAGGATTCTGAGGATACCGATCGATGGGGAGTTAGTTCCTTATGATCGAGATGGAGACAGGGATGCACTGAGATGAGTGTTTCAGGATCTAGGACTAGAGATGAGGGCTGGACATGTGGCTTGGGATACCATGACATGGACAGGATTAGCACTACCAATAGTGTCGGCAGGAGTTATCAGTGGGTTCCTCTGTCCGGATAGGGTGACACAAGGGTTGGTTGTAGCCATATGATTTTGACATCATTGCATCACGACACTTATGATTTTGAGATATATATATATATATATATATAAATATGACATGATTCTTGTGGCAGCTATATGCATGTGTACCTATGTGATGCTTCTATATGTTTCTATGTGATGCTTATGATATGGATGCAAATATGTACATGATGAAATGCCATATTTTTGTTCTTTTATGTTTTATATGTTATGCATATGCAATTGTGGATGTATGAAATGCAGATGAATATGATAATGCAAATGATGAAATACATGAGGAAAATGTAGAATGCGCTAACATGTGTTGTGTGCAGGATGTGATGCAATTGTGATATCTGTACGTATGTATGAAATACTAATATGTGATAATGCAGATGCAACTACATGAGATACAAATGTTTTTTTGGTGTGTCATTATACTCAGTCGTATGATAGCGGACTACACGGACTTGAGAAGGATGATGGAAATCAATCAAGAAAGGGGGATGAAAGATAAAAGATATGGAAGTGAAAGAACTTCTTGTGCGTTATCATCATTGAGCTTTATTATGGCAAATAGGTTATGACAATCGAGGCATATGTTCGACCTAGAAAGTCATTGTACCTATTTGCATGGAGATAAGGCAGTTACAAACAAAGAATGCCCCAGTTCACACTAGACTCACAGTGTCCTCATATCCTTCGACAAGTCATAGCATTACTAAGAGACAATCCAAAGACAACAAAGAAAATAGGTGACGATACCCCATCCTCGCCTTTCTAGTCAAAGACATCCTGGAGATAGAATCTCTAGTCAGAGACATCCTAGAAAAGCTAAAAGACATGTCACCAGAAAATTAAAATCAAAAGAAAACCAAGACTCGACACCAACATCCACTGTAGTCCTCAAGTTTAGTGTCTCTTGTCACTTGTATAAGTCTTATTTGATTGTGGTCACAATGTTTACTTTAACAAAAGGATAGATAGCACTGAACCATAATGTTGTCTGAGTCTGTTGAAAGATTTGATTTGTTGAAGTCCATTGTTCCTGCTGTGTCTCATCTGAAACTGACTGAATCCATACAACTGATACTTTATTGCGGAGAAGACAAAACATTATTGCGGATTGGCGATGCAAATGTTGCTTTATTGCGGATTATGTGCGGATAGACTGAAGAAAAGTGGAAGAAACTATACTCCTAAAAACATGTGATGCTCTCAGTTCCATGCCCATCACTAGACCTGGGATTTGCCTTAGCCTCAGATAGGAGCTGATTTATTATAAATGGAAAAGGATGGAAAAGAATGTTTATTATGAATGACGAACCAATCTTGAATAGATCAATAACAAGCCATGATGGGAATGGGTAAGTTTATTATGAATGGATAGGTTGTGAGTGTGTGCAAAGTGAAAGGATGAAATAGAATCCTGAAGGAGGGAGGAGCAATGTCTCTACACATGGCGCTAGTGACCCAATTTTCACCATGGTACTTGCCTAGGGCACCACCGAAGTGGTTTTCACCGTTGGACGAAATGTTTTTCTATTTTTCTATTTTTTTGTGTCACAAGGCGCCTGTTTGCCAGGTTTTCATCTAGTAACAATTTTTTATGTTTTATGATTTTTTTTGGATTTTTGAATTTTTTTGATTTTTTTTTGTATTTTTGAATTAGGATACTTTGAAGAACTATGTGTAAAACCTGTGAAGGTGCATGTTGTTGTTAGGATCCTCCAAAGGTTCACCCTCTATGGTTGAGAGCTGATATGCACCAGATCCATAGGCTGTTGTGATGATGTAAGGACCAAGCCAATTTGGTTCAAACTTGCCCTTCTTCTCTCTGTCTTGCTGATTTTTAGGTTTTTCTCTGAGAACTAAGTCACCCACCTCAAATGTATGAGGATTCACCTTATGATTGTAACTGCATGGTTCCTTGATTGAATGATATGTAGCTTAGGCAACTATCTTCCTTGATAAAGGAACTGAGATAGAATTACTAATGTGTGGACTATGTTTGCCTGTATGCGTGTCACCTAAAGAAGCTTGGGCATCCCTGATAACAAAGTCCCTTGAGGAAGATCCATTAAAGGTCCATGATGTATCACCAGAAGGGAAAATATGTATGGAACAAGTGGATGAGTGATGAAGGCTCATGATTGTGAAAAGAAGTGAAAGTAGGATGGCATGATGAAGACTTAGGATCAACAACTATTATTTTTGGCTTGAAATTGTACAACTTTTGCCGCCAGTTATTTTGGTATTAGGGGAGATCAACTCTTGTTCTTTTTGTTCATAGGATTTTTATCCTTGACTTTGATTTTGATTTGGACTGAAGGACTTTTCTTTAGTTTTTTCTATTCATAGCTTGATTTTTCATCCCCAATGAGTAAGGGACTTTGTAATTCTTGTTGATCCAAGTCTGGGAGAGGAGTGAAAATGGAATGAGTGGATGATATGGTAAGGCTATGTGATTTCTCAAGAGGGTTGGAGATACACTCAATAGATTCTTCATTAAAACCACTCTTAGGATTATTGATATCAAGAGTTGCTTGCACCACTAGAGGAGATTTGCATTCAGACTTAGTAGCCACAACACTAGGTGGTTCACACCCAATTCCTTGCAAATTGTTTATAGATTATTCATGTTGACTGAATACCTTAGGAGATAGTGGGAGTTGATCAACATGAAAGATATACTCACCACATCCCAGGTCTTTAACCTTGAATTTTTCTTTGAGCTCTATTTGTTTTGATGTAGAAGCTTTCAAGGATTCTGGATCCACATATGCCGATGAAGGAATAGCCTCTCGATTGGCTGGAATTGTTATTTCTGATCTAGGTCGCAGATTGTTGCAATATATGAATGGATTTGGGTCAGCTTTGATAGTCACTTCAACTCCATTGTGACAAAATTTGATACATCAAGGACGTCCCAAAAGTATGTTTTATGTGAGATCTAAATCAAGGACTTGACAAACCACATCCTTTGTAACTGACCTAACTTTAAGAGGTAAAATGACTGTGCCCTTGGATGAACACTCTTCATCATCATATGCTTTGATGGTAATTTTGTTTGCAACATTCACAACTTTGTCTGAATATCCCAATTGTTTAATAGTGCTCAATGTACATATGTTAAGACCAACTCCTCCATCTATCAGGACTCATTTTATTCGATGTTTGTGTAGGAAGGCTTCAATGTGCAAAGGTGCATTATGTGGTTGGCTCACAGAGGCATTGTCAACTTCTGTAAATGTGAGAGAGTGTGGAATGGAAAGATATCCCACCATGGCTTGAAACTCGTCCACGTTCAAATCAATGGGGATGACAGTGTCTCTTAAGATTTTGTCAAGAATAACTTTATGTGAGGGGGATATGCGTAAGAGCTCAAGGATTGAGATAAGTACGGGTGTCTTCCCTAATTGTTCTACAAGGTCATACTCAATCTTGGTTGATGACAAAGCTGCTTTTTTGTTGGGGCACCTTGCAAAGTGAATTTACCTCGATGAGTTGTAACATTACATTCATAGGTAGGTTCAGAAGAAGATCCAATGCCTTTTTAGATGTGAAGCTGCAGACATATTTTTATTATTGTTATTTTGAGAAGTAGCAGAAAATCTCTTAACTGAGTGGACTTAACAGTCTTATTTGTAAAATCCTCTAGCAAGGTGACATTCTTATTGAGTGTTTGAAATCCTTTAACAAGGTCACTTCTAACAAAGTGAAGATCCTAACAGATCTGAAAGAAGTCCCTTAATCAGGTCACATCTAGCAATGTGTTTGTAATCTTTAACAGGATTTGCTTTTAACCGAGCATACTCTAGAAGAATATATTTCTTAGTGGGTCTGAAATCCCACAGTGGTTTTTCCCTATTTGGGTTTCCACATTAAATCTGGTGTTATGAGGTTTATATTGTTCATATGCTTTTGAGTTTGCATTTTTGATAGTTTTGGTTATATGACTGATATATATGTTATTGAGGTTGAATCTGATGTTTTTATGGATGATTAAGTTTGTATGATTCACCCCCCCCCCCTCTCATCTTGTTGGCTATTGGTTCTGTACTTACATTAAGTATTAGAACTATCAATTGGTATTAGAGCTTTGGACTCTAGAAGAAAAGTTTAAAGGTACTTGAGTTAAAGATCCAAAGATGTATAAGAGGGATGCACCGAAGCTGAATAAGTCAAGTTTCTCTACATGGCAGGAAAGGATGAAGCTGCATCTATCAGGAATTGGAGAATATGTTGTCTATTATCTGGAGAATGATTTCATCACACCGAGCACCTATCCATTGATAATAGATGAGATAAAGGCAAAGCAAGAACATATTCAAGCAATGATTGAAATTACATCTGCATTGACCGACTCAGAGTTTAATGATCTAGAGTGCTGCAATGATGCAAAGGCAATGTGGAATAAGCTCATATTAGTATATGGAGGAGATGAACATGTTCAAAGAGAAAAAGTGGATAGTTTAAGAGGACAAATTGAATCTATGAGGATGAATGAAGGTGAGAACATAACCCAGTATAGTACAAGACTAAAGGAGATTGTAAATCAAATCAAAGGAGCAGGAGGAACTATTGAAGAAAAGGATGTAACAAGTAAGTTGTTAAGAACCCTTCTACCAGCTTATGCAATTTGAGTCTCTGCAATCAATGAATTGAGGTCTGTACCCAATATGCCAGTTTCTTTAGATGCTACTATTGGTAAGCTACATGCATTTGAGTTAAGTAACTTTGATAACAGTGGGTCATCAGTAAATAAAGTTGAATATGCATTCAGTTCTTTTCATATTGATGAAACTGATGATTACAATGATAGAAAGTATAAGTACTCTGAAGGGAATCATAGTGGAGCAAGTGAAAGATTTCGCAAAAACATGGAGGAGGTACACAAATTGTATGAGGAAATCAGAAAGCAAGAAGAGTTTGAAGCACTATTAGCCAGAAGGCTACTGAGAGGAAAAGGTAAGTATAAAAGAAAGCTACCTTTAAAATGTTTCAATTGTGATAAGATAGGACATATGGCTTCTAACTGTCCTAACAAAGAATCTAGTGAAAAGAGAGATCACCAAGATGACAGACAGAAAGATAATCATTACAGAGGACACTGAGACTTCAGGAGAATAGATAAAAAGACATGCCTAATAGCTAATGAGGAATCTAATGATGATAAATCAGATAAAAATGATATAGAGGAAGTTGTTTATGTGGCTATTAAAGATGGATCAGATGAAGAAAGGTATGAAGAAAAAGCTTTAATATCTCATATAAATACTAATGATTCTTGGATCATAGATAGTGGTTGCTCACATTACATGACAGGTGATAAACACAAGTTTATTAAATTAGATGATTATGATGGAGGCTATGTAAGATTTGGTAATGATGCCCCATGTCTGGTAAGAGGTAAAGGATCCATAAAACTTCTTGACAATGCTAAATGCAATGATGTTTATTGGGTTGAAGGTTTGAAATACAATTTGTTGAGTGTAGCACAACTAAACAACACAGGTTACCGAATAGAGTTTGAAAAAGGAATTGTCAAAGTTCATGACAAGCATGGAAAGTTAGCTGCTACTGGGACACAAACAAGAGGTAATACATTTCATCTTGACTCAACTCGGAATAAGTGTTTATATGCAAGGATAGATGATACCTGGTTATGGAATAAAAGGTTTTGTCATGTTAATTTTGATAATCTGATCAAAATAAGTAAAAAGCACCGAGTAAGAGGTCTACCGAGTCTTGAAAAACTTGAGAATGCTATGTGTTGAGGATGCCAGATGGGTAAGATGACAAGATCAATCTTTACAAGTAAGTCCTACACTTCTAAGGGAATTTTAGATCTTGTGCATACTGATCTTTGTGGTCCTATGAAAGTTCAGAGTTATTGTGGTGATAAATATTTCATATTATTTGTGGATGATTACTCACGGATGATGTCAGTAATGTTTTTAAAAGAAAAATCAAAAGCTATTCAAATGTTTAAATGGTACAAGGCTAGAGTTGAAAATGAAATAGGAAGACAACTGAAATGTCTCAGATCAGATAGAGGAGGAGAGTTTACTTCTGATGAGTTCAACTTATTTTGCAATGATCATGGTATAAAAAGATAAGTCTCTGCACCAAGAACTCCACAACAGAATGAGATAGCTGAGAGAAGGAACAGATCTATTGTGGATTGTGCCAGAACCTTGATGATTGAAAAGAAAGTTCCACAAATATTTTGGAGAGAAGCAATAAGCACAACTGTTACACCTTGAACCAAGTTCAATTGAAGAAAGGTACTTTGAAGACACCTTATGAAATCTGGTATGAAAAGAAACCTAATGTAAGTTATTTTAAAATCTTTGGGAGTAGATGCTATGTTCACAAAGATGATAGAAATGGTAAGTTTGATTAGAAAAGTGTAGAAGGAATGTTTCTAGGTTATTCTTCTAGAAGCAAAGCATTTAAATGTCTGATCAAATCATCTAACAAAATAGTAGAAAGTGTAAATGTGAAAATTGATGAATTTGTAGAAAGAAATGATGAAGGAAACTCCAAAGAACCAGAAGATTATGAAGGATTTGTCTATGTGCAACTGAGAAGTCCTACCAAGATAGTTGTTGAAGAAAATGAAGAAAATATCCAGTTACCAAGTGATGAAGAAGATCATACAGAACCTACTGAGCTTGTATTAGCCAAGTATGTCAGAAGGAATCATGCACCAAGTCAGATTATAGGAGATAAGAATGATCCAGTGATGACAAGGAACAAACTAAGATAGAACACATGTTTGATATCTGAATTTGAACCGAGAATAGTGAAAGAGGCATTTAACAGTGAAGATTGGATAAATGCTATGACAGAAAAGATTGATCAAATCAAGAAGAATGACACATGGACACTGGTCCCAAAACCGAAGGACAAAAATGTAATCGGTACAAAGTGGATCTTCAAAAACAAGCTAAATGAAAAGGGTGAGGTCATTCGGAATAAAGCAAGACTAGTTTGCAAAGGTTATGCCCAAGAAGAAGGAATTGATTATGGTGAGACTTTTGCATCTGTGGCAAGACTTGAAGGAGTAAGAACATTGTTGGCATATGTTGCTTACAAGAATTTCAAGGTACATCAAATGGATGTCAAATCTGCATTTCTGAATCTTATATTAGAAGAAGAAGTTTTCATTGAACAACCTGAAGGATTTGTTGAAGGAGAAAATAATGATCAAATATGTAAATTGAACAAAGCTTTATATGGTCTGAAACAAGCACCTAGAGCATGGTATGAGAGATTGCACTCATATTTGATCAAAATTGGTTTTATAAGAACAAGTGAAAACAACAATATGTACATGAAGAATGATGAAAATGGAATACTGATCTCAGCCATATTTGTTGATGATATTATCTTTAGTGGAAATGACTCTCTACGCAAGAACTTTAGAAATGAAATGACTAAAGAATTTGAGATGTCATTAATTGGTGAGATAAAATATTTTATAGGTCTGCAAATACTGCAAATGAAAGATGAGATTTTCATTACCCAATCCAAGTACATAAAGGAAATCTTGAAGAAATTTGGAATGGAGGATTCAAAACCAGTAAGTACTCCTATGACTACCAACTGCAAACTATCAAAGAATGATGAATCTACATCTGTTGATGAGACACTTTACCGATCCATGATTGGAAAATTGCAATATGTTGTTCACAGCAGGCCAGATATAGCACATGCAATAGGTATTGTTGCAAGATTTTCTGCAGATCCTAAGGAAACACACATGACGACAATCAAAAGAATTTTTAGATACTTAAAAGGCACTGAAGATTATGGTTTAGTATATCAGAAAGGAAATGAGTTTGATTTAAAAGTTTATACTGATGCTGATTGGGCAGGCAACATTGATGACAGGAAAAGCACAAGTGGAGGAGCTTTCTTTTTAGGAGAAAGACTAGTGAGTTGGCTTAGCAAGAAACAAGGATGTGTTTCTTAGTTAATAGTAGAAGCTAAATATGTTGCTGGAACACTGAATTGCACCAATATAGCATGGATCAAACAACTATTGGAAGGTATAAATGAGCGAGTTACTGAGCCAGTAACTATATTCTGTGATAACACTAGTGCCATTAACATTTCAAAGAATTCTGTTATGCACGCTAAGACAAAGCACATCTCTATCAAATATCATTATCTTAGAGAATAAGTTCAAGAGAAGAAAGTGGTGTTGGAATATGTTAGTACAAAGGAGCAAATAGCAGATATCTTCACCAAGCCACTGCCAAAGGACACTTTTGAATATCTCCGAAGTCAGTTAGGGGTCCTACCCCTATCTTCCATTCACTGACCGAGTTCGGTGAATGCATCAATTTGATGACTCTACAGAATATCTTTTAGGAGTTGATGCTGATTTACACACTTTAGGAGGTTTTTCTAAAGGTGTGCAGGAAATAATACAGAGAATATTATAGGGAACAGGAATTGAAGACAAATGCTCTGACTGAGACTGAATTGATACATAACAACATGGAATTCACTTCTCAGAGGAAGAAATTATGTTTTTAGTTCTTTTCTTTTTGGCATTGTTGTCAAAGAGGGAGAATACCTATGAAAGGGGGAGAATACATAAGAAGAGCAGACTACAGATTGGAAAGAAGACTGAGAAAATAGGAGAAGTCTAATGTATGGGGGAGAGCATTTCAGCATTTCATAATTTCACAACAATTTGAATCAATAAAGTCAAATCAATTGGTTTTTCCATCAATGCCAAAGGGGGAGATTGTTGGCAATATTGCATTATAACCGACAAGAAGAAGGTTGGCATTTCAATTACAATGAGAGATTATTGGCATTTCAATAAGGATATTGAGAAGGTTGTTGATGACTATGGATATGACTGATTAAGGATGATTACTGTCTTAATATTATTATTTTGTCATTGATGTCAAGAAATTGATTTTCTAATTCAGTATGATGTTGCCATATCTTAAGAAGTATGATTTGATGAGTATAAAGATGTCGGTAAAAGACATAGAAAGAATATGATGAATAAGGGTATAAGTTATTCAATGGGCAACTATTACTGAGTTAGACAATGATGAGATCATGATGTTTAGATTATTTTGATATCCTACATATGCTATTGTTTGAAAGGTTAATACTATACTATGTTATCGAGCAAAGAACCTAGTCAGTAAACCCTAAGGTTATCGCTATCGGTTAATGAAGGCAGAATGTTTACCGAGTGAAGTTTAGTATTTACAGAGTTACAACTGAGCTATAACAGAATGCATTAAATGTTTACATGTGATATTTAATGAAGGAAGCTAATGAGCTAGAGTGAATTAAATGATTGGTAAGTCGTGTATGAAGATTGTTAAAGAATCTATGGTAAAGAAAGATCGGCAGGAAGATCTACAACTTAGATTGAACCGCAATACCCTAAGACAAGTTCCAAGGTGAAAATGCAAGTTCCAAGGCGGGGTAAAACATTTTCAGATTGAAGGATACATTGAACCTGGACAAGATTGAAGATCTGAAGGCTATGATTGATCATGGGAAATGTGATCAAGGAGATTAAGCGGTTAGAAGATTTTTTATAAATAGGAAACTGTTGATAAACAATATATGCGGGCAAGTGTATGCACAAGGATGCTACATAGTGATTACCGAGCATAGAAGCTTAAAGACCTGTTTTGATAACAGAGTATAGAGCCCAACAGAGGGACAAGATAAGTCCTATGAATTGATTGTATTGAGCAAATAAGAATCTGCTTTAGCATTTTTAGATGTGAAGCTGCAGACATATTTTTATTATTGTTATTTTGAGAAGTAGCAGAAAATCTCTTAACTGAGTGGACTTAACAGTCTTATTTGTAAAATCCTCTAGCAAGGTGACATTCTTATTGAGTGTTTGAAATCCTTTAACAAGGTCACTTCTAACAAAGTGAAGATCCTAACAGATCTGAGGGAAATCCCTTAACTGGGTTACATCTAGCAATGTGTTTGTAATCTTTAACAGGATTTTCTTTTAACCGAGCATACTCTAGAAGATTATATTTATTAGTGGGTTTGAAATCCCACAGTGGTTTTTCCCTATTTGGGTTTCCATGTTAAATCTGGTGTTATGAGGTTTATATTGTTCATATGCTTTTGAGTTTGCATGTTTGATAGTTTTGGTTATATGACTGATATATATGTTACTGAGGTTGAATCTGATGTTTTTATGGATGATTAAGTTTGTATGATTCACCCCTCCCTCTCATCTTGTTGGCTATTGGATCTGTACTTACATTAAGTATCGAAACTATCATCATCATCATTCCACCAATTTGGTTTGACCTTTGGCTCATATGGAGGCAAATCTGGAATTGTGATTATCTTGTTTGCCACTAGCTTCTTGAAAATTGATTCTAGTGCTTCTCCCTGTAGACACTTAAAAATAATTATTTTAATTATTTTTAATTCCTCGCATAATTAACTAATTAATTATGTTAATTCAAATTCCTCTCAATATTAATTAAATATAATTAATATTGTCACTATAGCATATGATTGATTTATTTAATAAATCAATCCCTTTCTTTATTCTTCTAAAAAATCAAATCCTACAAATCTTCCTCTTAGCTAATTAATTTCAATTAATTAGTTAACCTACATGATTCGTACAAATCATCTTCTTAATTCATTCTTCTAGAAACTCCGTAAACTCACTTAACATTATTCTTCTAATTTTTTATTCCCTCCACTCATTCTCTCTCCTAGTCAAATTCTCCTACAAATATTAATCCCACCTAACATTTCCTCTAATCCCCCTCCTAATGAGTTGTTAATGGCTAATCAACATGATTCACCACAAAGTCAACTCTTTGTCCTTTTCATTCAGCCACTAGCTTTAAATCCTCTTTTCCTAGGTGAATGTAAGATTTTTGAAATCACACATTCCTCTAGGCATCCCCTCTCCCAAAGAATTTTTAATTCCTTTTTATTTCTTCAATCCCCATGATATCCTTTTTTGGAGAATTTTTAATTCCTCCAATGCATCTTGTGGAGTGTGGAGATACGAAATGCCTTTAAGGCATATTTCTTGGTCTCTACACCCTCTCTTGGACCTTATGTGAGCTCACAAGTAAATCTTAGCCCTTCATCTCGAATTCATCCTAGCCATCCGTTTTCCAGAATAGCGCGACTGCAGAAAAAAAAAAAAAATCTTTTTTGCAGGTTCCAGAATAGCGGCTCTGTATTTTTGCACAACTACTTCTTTTCTGTTTCTGTTTCATTTTTGTTTCTGTTCTTTTTCTGTTTCTGTTTCAGTTTTAGCACAATAGCTCTGCAATTAGCGCGAACGTTTTTGTGGGAATTTGAATTCCTGTTATCCGATCTGTTATTTGCTTTGTTATCTGCTCTGTTTAATTATAATCTGTGTGAAAGTAGGAGAGTATGCTCTTGTCTATATAGACAATCAGAAATCCAGACCTTTCACTTTTCTATTCTGTTTAGTGCGACTATATGCTCTGACTGTGGGAAGGTGTGAAAATAGGAGAGTATGCTCTTGTCTATCTAGACAATCAGAAATCCGGACCTTTGACACTTTTCTATCTATTTAGTGCTACTGTCTGCTCTGTTAATCTGTCTGAAATTTTTAGGCACTAACTGTAGTCTGCATTTCTTTTTTTTTTCATTTCCTGTTATCTGCTCTGTTTAAATATAATCTGTCTAACCGCAGGAAAGTGTGAAAGTAGGAGATTATGCTCTTGTCTATCTAGACAATCAAAAATCCAGACCTTTGACATTTTTTTTTTATTCTGTTAAATTTAAGGTTTCTGCCATTAAATCTAGGGTTTCTGTTTGCTCTATTTTTTTGCCATATCTTCTTTATCTTGACTCCATTTTCCTCCAAACTTCACCAGATTCTCCGCATTGCCATTTTCCACATTTCCTTCCTTGGAGGGCTTATCCCAAAAATCTACTTTTTGAAGCCCAAAATCCCATATTTCTCTATTCTTAGTGTTTGTCATAACTCTTTCCCCTTTTATCTAATCACCTCCAAATTTTTCTCATATTACCCATCTCCAACTTTTGCTTCTTTGTCCCTCCTGGACAAATTTTCCCATTCCTTCATCTCTCCTCCAAAATCCCCATTTTTCGCTTGCCTATCCCTTGGAAAGTGGCAAAAACCTAGTCAAACCCTATTTACCCATTAAATCTTTCTTCAAATCCACATTTGTCATTAGTAAAAAAAAATTTATTCATGTTTTTCTACTCATTCCCAAAAATTTTAAAAAATTAATATTTTTGTCATTTTGTTGTTTTTTGCAGGACGCTTGTTGAAGACTCTATTTTTCAAACTACTAATCAAGTTGTTTTGTAGGATGCTTGTTGAAGACTCTATTTTTCCAAACTACTAATCAAGTTGTTTTGCAGGACGCTTGTTGAAGACTCCATTTTTCAAACTACTAATCAAGTGGGTTTGCAGGTTGCCTAGCTGATTCAACCAAATATTATGCATTTATTTAAATTAGGCACCTAGATATTAATTAAAATGGAATGAACCATTGTATTATGTGTCTTTAAGAAAAGCGTAAAGGTAGGAAAGTATGCTCTCATCATACTAGATGATCAGAAATCTAGACCCTCCAACCTTTTCTTGTTTGATTGTGTGTTTACCTCTAGCGGGCCTGCCCTCCCAACTTGCTCTTTGAGAAGGTAAGAGGGGAATGAACCAAGTGAGTACACCCAGACCTGGGGTTCCCAACTCATTATAATAAATAGGCCATTGACTATGAAAGGGTTAATGGTTGGGGCTATATGAGAGTTCACTCTCACATTGGGTGTTTAGTAGGATCCTAGAGATCTCAATCACGCTTGCATGAATACTAAGTTCTTGGTGCTTCGTTGGGCTATAGGCCTCAATTGCACTTGTGCAACTTCGAAGGGTAGCTCCTAATGGGAAGACTTACTAAACACCTTGTTCATAGTGGCCAAAAACCTTCTAGTGATTGGTGCAGGAGATCAGACCTCCGAAGCAGCCCATATTTTTACGGCCCTTAGTAGAGACACAAAGTTCGCCATGAGGAGTTTTCATGGGAATTGATGCTTGGCTGCCCCGAGAAGTGAGTGTCATGGAGGGGAGCCAGTGGGGTCAAGCATCTAAGTGTCCGCTCTGGGTAAGCGTAGCTGGGAAACCAATTGGGATCCAATGACTATTGTCCTTGCTAGCCTTAAGAATGTTGTATATGAGCATGAGTGTCTTTGAGATAATATGCATTTGATCATTGTGTTTGCTTTGTTTGATACATACTTGCCAAGAGTAGACTAAAAACACATCACTATCCCCAAACACTTTGCAAAAATATTTATCAAGACACAAACAATTGTCCAAGTCATTACCCACACAAAGTCCAAAATTGCGTCAAAACTCTGTCCGTCCCATTTTTCATAAGCCCAAGAGAGAAGCTAAGAGTTTATCCTTTATGTCAACATTCAAGTTTGTCCTTTGAAACACCTATTATCATCCAAATCAGGGTGGTCATATCCCTTCATACAACTTGCCATTCAAATTGATCCTCCATTAAGTCATATTCATGTCAAAGACAACCTAGTTATCAAGTTTCTTCTAAACCATCACTACCATACCTTCTTCATCAATCATCCTCAAATTTCTTAAATCCTTTCATCACAAATTTCTTAAGTCCTTTCATCACAAATTTCTTAAATCCTTTCATCACAAATTTCTCAAGTCTTTTCATCCTGAAATTTCTTAAATTTTTTTCATCACAAATTTCTCAAGTCTTTTCATCCTCAAATTTCTTAAATCCTTTCATCACAAATTTCTTAAGTCCTTTCATCCTCAAATTTCTTAAATCCTTTCATCACAAATTTCTTAAGTCATTTCATCACATTTTTTCTTGTCTTTTCATCACAAATATCGTGTATGGTTGCAACTCAATCCCAAAAGAAAAAGATGGTTGAACAACAATATGGCATGCCAGACATTGGTGTCCTATATGAAGATCCCATGCAAGATCATACACAAAGTGGGCAACCTAGCGATCAAGATCAAAGTCAAAATCTTGACATGGTTAACCAAGATGAACTTTGTCCGGAAGTGCAAACTTTCCTAGTGGATTCTTATAACCAAGAGATGATGGAAAAGTTTATTAAACACAATCGTACTGCACTTTTGAAAACTCTTCTTGAACATGGAGCTCAACTTCCACCTGAATTTAATAGATCCGCTCTCACCCAACAACCACAGGAGACCTCACTCGCACACAAAGTGCTGCACCTACTATTCAAACTCAATCAATTGCAACCCCATCAATCATCCAAGCTCAATCAATGCCACCCACGATACCTCCAACCGTGGTCTCCATCCCACCTTCTTCCTCCTTACCATCCATACCACTATCAAATCTGATCTCATCCATTCTCCAACAAACTTCTATACCACCTCCTTCTATTCAACCATAAATTTCTATTCCACAAACTTCCCTTCCTCCCAACAATGTCACAAATTTTATCCAGGCCGTATTCAATCCTGTTACAACAGTTGGTGGACCGCAACCAACTATCTCTCAAACCCCAACGACATCAGTCATCACATCCCACATTCCCACCTCCTCATCATATCAATATATTGGTGGTGGTGCACCTTCTTTGGTTCATCCAATTCTTGGGGCAAATACAATTCATCAATATCAAAGTCCACAACAAGACCTCATCAAGGAAATTCAAGACATGAAGAATATCATCAAGGACATGAAACAAAGGACTAATAAAAGGAAAACTTACTCATTCGAAGAGTTTTGCTCTTGTCCTTATGACCTGTCTATATCAGTTGCACCATATCCCCCAGGATTTGAGATCCCTAAATTCACCAAGTATGAAGGCAAAGGAGATCCCCGCGACCATGTTTGAGAATTCCACATCTTATGCCAAGAAGTCTCCTATAGTGACCTTTATTTTCGCAGACTCTTTCCCAAGAGTCTCACGGGAGACACCTTGGCATGGTTCTCATCTTTACCACGAGGTTCCATTATCTCTTTTCCAGAGTTGGAAGAAAAATTTGTGGCCCACTATGCATACAACATGGGTAATGATGGTTCTATGATGGACTTATGTAACACAAAACAAAGGCCCGAAGAAACCTTCGCCAATTTCCTACAAAGATGGTGACATCTTATCAAGAAATTCCAGTGGGACATGCCAGAACAATATCAAATTGAGCTATTCTAAAAGAACTTGGTGCCTAAACTTTCAAGACCTTTAATATCTCAATGTATCAAATCCTTCCAAAAATTGACAGATAAGGGCCTCGCCCTCAAACGTGTCTTGTTGGAGGAAGGAACCTTGAAACATTACTAGAAATCAACACAAAGTTCTTCCTCTTACTATAATGACAAGCCAAAATTTTGGTCCAAAAACAAAAATGTGGTCAATGATGGTATAACTGATGCAAAGCGGGTCCAAATTGTGGCCGCTCCTCCAAAATCCACCACCAATAATCATCAATTCAATAATCAAGACAATCCAAATCAATCCAAAAAACCTTACAACAATGTCTCAATCCAGGGATGACCACCTCGATCGAATAACAGGACTCCAAGAGATTTCACTCCTCTGGCTGAGCCTATTGAAGTGGTGTTTCAAAAACTTGTCCAAGCAGGTATAGTGGTTTTTCCAATCACTCACCCGTTTGACCCCAATCAACCTAAACCAAGATGGTATAATGAAAATGAGTATTGTGAATACCACCGTATCAAGGGACATGATACACGAAAGTGTATGAAACTGAAGATCTACATACAAGATCTTATTGATAGAGGTGAGATTGAAGTAGAAAATGCAAAACTTGGTAATAACAATGACAAACTCAAAATGTACCAGGAACCCTTCCCGAAGCATGATAAAGGAAAAGGATCATCATCTAATGCTATGGGTTATGACTACGCTAATCACATAACTAGTTTTGATTTTTTAGTAGGTCACATTGAACCCGCAGACAATCATGTCAACATCATAACCATCCAAGGAGTCAATTCTCCTTCTTCCCAAAGCAGACCAAATCCTGCTAGGATAGTCATTCAAGGTGCCACACCTTCCACCTCCCATTTCTAGAGTGACTGCAATGCAACTACACGCTGAGGAAGAGTCACCACCCAAGGAGTTCCTCCCCCACCAAACCCCCCACCCATGTCTTCCACCCGCCGATATGACCTCCTTGATCAACTTGGGAAGACACCCACATAGATCTCCATTTTGGAACTTCTCAAGACCTCTCCGGTCCATAAAGAAATTTTGGAACAAGCCCTTCTCCAATCACGTGTTCCAGATAACATCAACGCCACCTAATTCCAAGCCCTCATTTGAAACCTTGCTGCCCAGCAACACATTGTATTTAACTCCAAAGATGCTCCCGCAGATGAAGACCATAACAAACCTTACACATCGAAGCTCTTATCCACAAGCACAAGGTCAAACGTATCCTGATAGATGGTGGGTCCGGGCTCAATTTGTGTACATACAAATTAATAAAACAATTGGGACTTTCTGAGGATCTGATAGACACATCAGGAAGGATCATAATAAAGGCATATGATGATGCAGAAAGAATTTCAAAGGGCATGATCACCTTACCTCTTCAAGTGGGCCTTATTATAATTGAAACCCATTGCCAAGTACTAGATCTTGATCTCCCCTACAACATTCTCCTCAGGAGGCCATGGATTCATTCCTTGCAGGCCGTACCCTCCACCTATCACCAATGCATCAAATTCCCCTATAACGAAAGAGAGATCACTATCAAAGGTGATCCCCAACCTTTTCAATATTGCAAACTATTAGAGGGTAAGCATCTGTATCATTGCCTACTAAATAGACCCTCGCCAATGCCTCCATCTGACACATCAAATATTGCCTCCACATCATCCCAACTAGATAATTAAATCAAGATCTTGGACAATGGCTGTGGAGAATACAAATTGGAGGACATCTTATTGATAGGCAACCTCTCTCTCTCTTAAGTCATTTGGCAAACCAAAAGAGATAAAAAAGGACCCAAAACCAGTCATGCAATGCCAAAACACCAGCTTCCAGCAATGAGGCCCACTTGATAACAAGAGCCTCGAAACAGATATCTCTTCATGGCTGTACTAGGAAGAAGATGAAGATCCAACAAGAATATCCAAAGAAATGTACCCAAAAGCATCTACCATAGTTGAAAAAATGGGTTACAAAGGACACGGCCTGGGACCAGAGGAGAAAGGAAGAAAAACACCCATAAATCCTATCTCGTATAGATACAACAAAGGCTTGGGGTACACCCCACACCATAGCAGAATGGTATTGCATAGAGAAACAATCAGTCAGTAGTTGAAGTTGCAAGGACTATGCTAATTCAAGGAGGTGTAGCTAAGACATTCTGGAGAGAAGCGCTGACGAAGAGGAATTCCATGAAATGCCTTATGAATATGAGAAAGATATCTTCTTGGACGCTTACATCAATACCATCACCCCCGTAACCCCTCCCTCTTCACATGAGCTACATCTAGTCCATCCTGAACTCATTGACTAGGGCCAACGAGACAAACCCACTTTAGATGTTTGCACTGACGATAATGCTCTCATTGCTCTCCTAAAAGCACAAAATATGGAAGATTGTAGTAGAATTGAGGGTATTCAACTACACAAAAAGGGATACTTTGGTAGTCAAGTCAATGCCCTTAGCCACAAAAAAGATAATAAAAGAAAAAGATATGATTCCCTAGGTGAAAACCTCCCTGAGGCGCCTTTAGATGAACAAGAAATAAAAATAAAGGGCGTATCTAAAAGTGAAAACCTGGAAAAGGCACTTGATGATGAGGGATTTGACCTCCCTACCATTGGTTACCTTCCACAGGACAAATCAAATTTGTTGATAGAAGAAATAGACAGCATCAACATGGGCACCGAAGTCATTCCGAAAAATGTGCTCATTGCCAAATCCCTCACAGAAATCGAGAAACAAGACTTCATCAACTTCCTTACAGAGGTAAAAATCAATTTTGCATGGTCCTATTCTGATATGCCAGGGTTGGACCCTGCCTTGGTGGTTCACAATCTCGCTGTCCGCCCAGATGCAAAACTTGTAAAACAAAAATTGCATAAAATGCACCCAGATATTGCACTCCTGGTCAAGGCGGAACTCCAAAAGTTGTTAGACGCAAAATTTATCAAACCAATAGATTATGCTGAATGGGTCTCCAGCATTGTACCTATCGGCAAACCTATTGGGGGCATCCGCATCTACACAGATTTTTGAGATCTAAATATAGCTTGTCCTAAAGATGATTTCCCGCTCCCCAATATAGACATGATTGTGGACCTTACAACAGGACATGAAATGTTATCACTAATGGATGGGTTTTCTGGATACAACCAAATTAGGATAGCAGATGAGGATCAGCATAAAACTGCATTCACAACACCATGGGGTACCTTCTGTTATCGGGTCATGCCTTTTGGCCTTAAAAATGCTGGAGCTACATATCAACGGGCAATGACAATAATTTTTCATGACCTCTTGCATAAAATTATGGAGGACTACGTGGATGATCTGCTAGGCAAATCCAAGACAAGACAAGAGCTCATCCCTATTCTAAAACAGATCTTCGAAAGATTGAAAAAATACAAGCTACGCCTGAATCCCAAAAAGTGTGTATTTGGTGTCACATCGGGAAAACTACTAGGATTCATTGTTTCCCGCAGAGGCATCGAGGTTGATCCCGCAAAGGTAAAAGCTATTATGGAAATGCCTTCACCAAAAACTCTTAGACAATTGCGCAGTCTCCAGGGAAAACTCCAGTCTGTCAAGCATTTCATTTCACAGCTAGCAGACAAGTGCCATCCATTTGCACACCTGTTGCGTAAAGACACAAAATTTAAATGGGATTGCCTATGTCAAAAGGCCTTTGAGAAATTAAAAGAATATCTAGCATCACCTCCCGTATTGATGCCTCTTGCTCCTGGAAAACCCCTTATTTTGTATATATGTGCTACTGCAGTGGCATTGGGGGCATTATTGGAGCAAACAGATGATCAAGGAAAGGAACACGTCATTTACTACATCAATCAGATGTTGGTAGGATATGAACTCAATTACACCCCAATTGAAAGAGCATGTTTGGCATTAGTGTTCAACACATAGAAACTACGACACTATATGCTAAATAATAAGACAAAATTAATTGCCTCTATGTGTAAGCTTCAAGAAGTCTTGAGAAACAATCCCAAGTCCATCCTAGTTCTACTCTTGGCAAGAGGTATCATTTGGTCACAAGGAAGAGACTTGTTAGATTTTGTTAGATCTTTTCATATAGGCTTGCATCTTTTTCCCTACGAATGCCACTATTTACAACTGCCTGGGTTCTTTCATATGTAGGTACGTTATGATAGGTGCATACTGGGGAATATTTCATATTATGGCATGTTTTGGATCCTTCTTGTATAAACTGACGACCTAGTACTAGTGTTTATCAACACTTACCTTCTCGTGTACAAGAGGTATCGGTGTGTTTGAGGGTTTCCTTGCACAAACCCACAACTTTTTATTAGTGTTTCTTAACACTTGCATTGTTGTGTGCAAGAAATTCCTATTTGTCTATAGAGTTAGTTCATGCCCTGCATTTCTCATGGCATCCTGATTTCTATAATCAGTGGTGCAAGTCACTCAGGGAAACATCAAACTAGGTTGGCTCTCCACATTTGTTGTGCACAAAATCTCACCATCATTCCATCAAATCCTAAACTCAATAATCCCATGGAGTTCTCAATTGCCCCCATTTTCCTCTGCGGTCTCGCATCTCGTATTCTTCTTTCCGAATACCTCACAACTGCTTCATATTTGTTCCTTATCTATCCCTTCCACCCTAATTTTTCTTCCTCTATTTTTTTCTCACATAATCAATTCTGATTCTGATTCATGTCTTATATAGGATGTATCCTTCCTGAAACCAAACGCTCTGATCATGTCTTATACAAGATGAATCCTTCCTGAAACTAGATGTTGTGATCAATCATATCTTATATAGGATGAATCCTTCCTGAAACCAGACGTTGTGATCAATCATGTCTTATACAGGATGAATCCTTCCTGAAACTAGACGTTGTGATCTGATCATGTCTTATACAGGATGAATCCTTCCTGAAACTAGACATTGTGATCAGTCATGTTTTATACAGGATGTATCCTTCTTGAAACCAGACACTCTGATCATGTCTTATATATGATGAATCCTTCCTGAAACCAGACGTTGTGATCAATCATGTCTTATACAGGATGCATCCTTCCTGAAACCAGACGTTGTGATCTAATCATGTTTTATACAGGATGAATCCTTCCTGAAACTAGACGGTGTGCTCAGTCATGTCTTATCCAGGATGTATCCTTCCTGAAACCAGACACTTCAATCATGTCTTATACAGGATGAATCCTTCCTGAAACCCAATATTATGATCAATCATGTCTTATACAGGACGAATCCTTCCTAAAACTAGACACTTTGATCATCTTTGTCTTATACAGGATGAATCCTTCCTGAAACCAGACGTTGTGATCAATCATGTCTTATACAGGATGAATCCTTCCTGAAACCAGATGTTGTGATCTGATCATGTCTTATACAGGATGAATCCTTCTTGAAACCAGACGTTGTGATCAGTCATGTCTTATATAGGAAGTATCCTTCTTGAAACCAGACACTCCGATCATGTCTTATACAGGATGAATCCTTCCTGAAACCAGATATTATGATCAGTCATGTCTTATACAGGATGAATCCTTCCTGAAACCAGACACTTTGATCATCTTTGTCTTATACAGGATGAATTCTTCTTGAAACTAGACTGAATCTAGATCTTATCAATCGAATCAAATCAAACCTATTGGGATATCAATTTCGCAAAACTCCAAAGATAAAATACCTCAATTGATCTCCCGAGGGGGCATCACCATACCATAATCTATCAATCAAGAGCCGGGGCATCCTATCAAACCAATATCAACATCAAAACAAGATTATTCTCTTAATCAATGTGTCATCACACTTCGCTTCAAAGAGGGGCAAAATGTAGACACTTAAAAATAATTATTTTAATTATTTTTAATTCCTCGCATAATTAATTAATTAATTATGTTAATTCAAATTCCTCTCTATATTAATTAAATATAATTAATGATGCCCTGCTAAATGGACAAGGTTAGTCTAAGAGAAACAACACAAAACACACAAGAAACCGTTAGTGTTATTTAATCAAAAACTAATCTAAACAGGCATATCAAGAGAGACACTAAAATCATGCTAATATCTCTAACTAATGAAACAAAGATAATGAGGCATCTCCAAATGCCTCTTAGCATGCTCTTAGCTCCTTCTCCCTTGTTCCTCTCCTCTCCAAGTTCCAAAATAGTGTAGCTCTCAGCAGCTTTTTGCACTATGGATGCTTATGGAGGATTGAGATTGAAATGTTGCTCTAAATGTAAATAAAGAAGCAAATATTAAGCTATTGATACTAAAATGATTGATTTTATCCAAAATGACAATATATGAGCTAATTATGCTAAAATTCTCTCTTAAAATGCCTATAACTTAAATGCATACAAGTTTTCAGGATCTGGATTATGAAGAAATGGGCTCTATTTATAGAAAAATGGGGCAATGGATGGTTGAGATTGAGTAATCTCAACAAAGGTCAGGATTGAATGATTTCAAATCCATGTGAGGGCTTTCAACCCAATCCCAGGATGACAAGTGTCAATGTGAGATAGGTTGAGAGGAGAGGGAATAAACATTAAATGCCTGATATGACCTTGAGAGTTAAAGTCAAGGTTGGTTGAATGAATAAACTCTTTATTCAAAGAATAAAGCTTTTATCCAATGGATAAACTCTTGTGCAAATGTGAAATGGATGAATATGGTCAAACAATAAATGTTTGGGGGGACAAGTTTGAAATAACCATAAATGGTTATGTAAGAGCCATAAATGATCATGTAAGAGCCATTAGTGGTCTTGAAAGACTTTGGGGGTTAATTTGTTGAACACACAAAGCATTAAATGCTTTTCAAAGACTTTGGAGTCTTTGAGAAGTGACTCCATTTTGCTTAGAATTGTGACAATAATTAGGGGATAGATTAGGCTAATTAGGAAGGGGTTAGAAGAATCTAGAAGGGGATTAGATTTTGCAAGTGGATTTGGTGGGTGAGGGAAAATAGGATTTTATTAAAATAAAAATTCATTTATTTCAATAAATGTGTGCAAGTTGCATTTGTAGGAAAATGCAAGTGGGGGGGAATAATGATTTAAATAAATGTTTTATTTAATTTATTTAAAAGAGGAAAAAAGGGATTTAAGTAAATAAATAGATTTTATTTATTTAATTGATTGAAATTTGATTTAATGAATGAATTAAAATAAATTGAATAATTTATTTAATTAATAGAAGAATGTTTGGGGATGAATTAATTAAATATTAATTTAATTAATTGGTGGCTAGTGGATTTTTAATCAAATAAATAACATTTATTTATTTAATTAGGCTGGACAGATTTGTGTGACTACATTTGCCCCTCTTTGAGACGGTGCGGTTTATCGCGTCGTTTCAAAGAAAGAAAAACCGATATGAAGAAAATACCCCATAAAATGTAAATTTAATGGGTGGTATGCCCCCTTGAGAGATGGGCCGAATTTTTTTAAAAAAATCGGGTGATTTCTTGAAAAAGAATGAAAATTGGCGAGGAGGTAGAAGAGAAGAAGTTAGGCATACGGGTGAAAACTAGAAGAAAACGAGGGAAAAATGGAGAAATGGGGGGCTCGGGATGTTCACGGGGACCACGGCGGTGAGCGGAGGGAAGTTACGGTGATGGCAAAGGGTATAAGTGGGGTGAAAGGGATGAAAATAGGATCATTTGTGACCACGACCAGTTGGAAATCAGAGCTCTGATAGTGACCTTTTGGAGGAGCGAGCAGTAGTCAGGATGCCGATTCCGATCACCGAGCATAGATTTGAGCGAGTTTGACGGTTCCAACGCCTAGACGACTACGGACCAGCGGTACGCAAATGCGAAATTTTAATTTTTATGCATTTTTTATAGGTTTTTAGCTGAGTCCAAGTCAAGTCGGAGCAAGAGCACTGGAACTACGGTTTTGGCGCTTTTGCTCCATAAACTAGCGCTATTACGCCGCAATGGCGCTATTGACCCATTGTTTGAGCGCTTTTGTCTTGTTATAGCGCTTTTGTATGCAAGTTTAAGCACTTTTGGTTAATAAGCGCTATTGAGCGCTATTGATCTTAAGTAGCGCTACTGTGTAGTTGTTTTAGAGCTGTTGTAGTTTTAGCGCTAGGGGATAGCTGATTGAGCGCTTTTGTTAGGGTTGTAGCGCTATTATTTGTAAACTAGCGCTTTTGTTGGTATAATAGCGCTTTTGCCTTAGGATAAAGAGATGCCCCAGTTTGGATGAAGAAAATCTCCCGATGCCTATGATTGATGGATGGCGAGGTGAAGTGGGAGTTGTTTTGAACCATAGCAGCTTAATGAGACTTAGGTCATTTGTTAGGAGAAATGCCCGTTGAAGTCTAGGTGGCCATGATTGCTTACCTGTTGAGACCCGAAGATACTTGATCAAAGTATCTGTTGATAGTCTAGGTTTAAATTTAAGAAAGTTTGAAAACAAAACAACTGATGATGATTGATGAATGTCCATGTGCAGGAGGAGTTGCGCGTGTCGTAGTTACGCGAGTGCCATCCTGCGACACAGGGGTTAGATAGACTGCATTGCCATGACTGGTCTATATGAGGTGATGCACATGCCCGTGATTCGTATGAATCACGGATTGATCACAACACTAGCAGAGCGATGGCACAGCGAGACGTGCACCTTCTATTCGGCACAGGGGGAGATGACAGTGACCCTAGAGGATGTGTGGTGCATCCTACAGATTCCGATTCGGGGGGAGCTAGTCACATACGACAAATCCTAGGGGACTCTTGCAGTGCAGAGGTTTTTTGATGAGGATGTTTCCATTGATGATGGCTCCGTTGCTTGGGAGGATATAGCTACTTTGTATGAGCCTCTACCAGTAGTGTTATCAGGTATTGTAGGAGGACTTCTTTGTCCAGATAGGCGATCACATGGTTTGGCCGTCAGATGGGGACAGGTTATCGAGATGATGATGACTGAGGGGACCTGATTTGTGTGGGGGCCGTGCGTGCTGGCGCACATGTACCAGGAGCTCCATGAGGTGGTTTATCGGGGGAGGGGTTCCTTAGCAGTGGGCATGACGCTGCTGTATATTTGGGCTTGGGAGCACCTACCAGTGACTCGATCGGTGAGTCTTAGATTTCGGGCAGTAGATCAGTCGTATATGTTCATGTATAGTAGCATGATGAGTCAGCCCCACCTGGGGAAGTTAGAGTGGTGGCGGCGGGCGTTGGACGATCTGGATGCAGTGATATGGCGGCCATACTTGGAGTGCGAGCCATGGGATGATGATGCAGAGGCACTGCCGTACGTGTTTATGACCCGATTCCTCATTGGGAGGACAACATACCATGTGGAGAGACAGGTGCCTAGGAGAGTGCTGAGACAGTTTGGGCGGCAACAGGGACTGCCCAGGGGATCAGGAGAGTATGCTCAAGTTATTCGGGAGAGGTATGCATGGGGTCCAGTGCTACCGTATGATCAGGCACTGGCAGAGTTCTGGACGTTGCAGGCGAGACCATGGGACATACGACTGAGGGTCATTGATGTAGGGGTGACAGATAAGTATATGCAGTACCAGATAGCGCACCTGATCTTACGGATCTTCGATCCAGCAGAGCCGATCCCAGCTTTTGAGGATGAGAGGGGATGGAGACAGAGGAGGGTAGGAGGTTGAGGAGGAGGAGTAGGAGGTGGAGGTGGAGGAGGTGGTGGAGGAGATGGGGGAGGTGGAGGAGGTGGTGGAGGAGATGGAGGAGGTGGAGGAGGATTGGGGATGCGGAGTCAGCGGAGAGGGAGAGGTGGACTGCCTCTACAGATATCATAGGGACCATTGATACCGAGAGGAGTTTATCTTAGTGGGAGGGGGATGGAGAGGGAGATCCCGATGGAAAGAGGGGAGGGGACTACTGGAGAGGGTGGTGCAGGGGAGGCAACAATGGATATCGAGGAGGGAGCCACTAGAGATCTACGGGATCACATGATAGTATGCTTGCAGACACGGATAGAGGATTTGGAGGTGGAGGTGGCAGCTAGGGATGTGCAGCTATTTGCATGGGAGTCAGAGCTAGCGGTGGTGCTGCGGGAGAGAGATAGTGCAGTGGAGAGATTGGCGGAGCTATAGGAGAGAGTGCAGATTGGAGTAGGAGTACAGGGGCCTACGGGGGAGGTGATGAGGGAGATGCGACGAGCGCAGGCGGAGATAGAGTACTGGCGAGGTTTATATGAGTAGGTGGTGCCAGTTAGTCAGCGAGCTCTTAGTTATTCCCAGATGTGGTAGGCCAGATCAGAGCGATCGCAGAGGGTGCAGAGCAGTGGGGGTGTGATGGGTCTGCTGCGGAGGGAGAGATCAGGGGATGTAGGAGTGAGTGGTGGTTCGATGAGGCCTCCACGGAGAGATGGATCAGGTGGTGCAGGCACCAGTGGTGGAGCAGGTGGAGGTGTTGGGACAACATCTGGCCAGAGTGGCATTTGAGAGAGCATTTTTGCATATATGTATTGTATCATTGTTTTATTTTTGGACTGTATCTTAGATGGCTCTTGGTAGCCGATTTTTTGGTAGACTTCATTGCACTATGATATATGAGATGAGATATATATGAGGAGATCCCATATTTTGATGATATGCAGTTGATTATGTATGGATGTTTATGCAGGATGATGAGTTTATTGCTTAGATGGATGTGTGTATATGTATGCATTTGATGAGATGTTTCTTATATGCATGTTTTTATGATGATTTATGATGTTGGATACTGACATATGAATGCAGGTTTATATATGTATGATTTGTTTGATTTTTGACGTAATGCTTTATATATGTAATGCCATGATGATGATGTATGTTTATGATGATTTATGAACAGGATTTTGGTGTTTCCTATTTTGATATAATAATGAGATGATTTATGTGATGATGTTAATGCAATGGTCGAATGAATGATGTTATGTATGGATATGCATCTAGATGTTTTTAGATGAATGTAATATGGATAAATAAAATGTAAAGTACAAATGTTTATATGATAATGTTTAAATGAATGCACATGTAAAATGGATATTTATAAAATGGTATGAACCAATGTTTTATAAACAAGTGGATTTATGATTCTAAATTCTTTAAATATGATTTAAGTACAAATGATAATGTGATGATATTATAACTAATGTTTTAATAACTGCACCTTAATGCAATTAAAAAGAGGATAATGAATGCAATGTGAATGAATCCTAAAATGAGCATAATAAGATACTTAGTAATGAATGAATGCACCTTTTAACTATAAATGAATGTATGCAAATAATAAATGATAAAGGATGATAAAATGATGATGGATAATCGACACTATATGAATGCCTAGTAAATGATTTTAAAACAATCAAAAGACAATTTGATCTCAAGAATGAATCTAATTATTTATGATTGATGCAATGATGCAAATGTTTTAATGAAAACTAATGTCCAAAATGAACTATACGCAATGTTAAGTTAAAAATGACATGAATGTACTTAATGCCAGATGCAACTAAATGCGATGATGATATGACCATGAGGAATGCAAGGTTTGTAAGACTTTGCGTGATGCATTGATGATGTATCAGAGTACTTGGTCATGATTGTATCCAAGACCATCTTTAATGGTCACTTTTTGCATAAAAAGCCTATATATGAATAAATGAATGGATGGGTGATATGCAACGGAATGCAAGATATAAACAGATGAGATGAAATGATGATCCATAGTGCTCTATTTTCATCATTGAGCTTTAAAATGTTGGAAGAGAATACAAGCATCTTGACATAATGATTCAAGATGACCTAAGTATTCCTTACATGGATTTTATATAGCAAGTTAATACAAACGACTTGATATAAGGGTCAAGTCGACCAGAGTATTGCTTGCGGAACAGACAAGGATTATCTCCATTCATGCATGACTTGGATCGTCCTCCTTGATCTTAGGCTGATCATATCCTGAGACAAGTGCATACCATACTAAGAGATAAAAAACCTTGATCCAATTTGGATGAGGTAGGAGGAACCAAAGGAAGAGCATTGTACCTGCAAACAAACAGTATATACATAAAGAATAAAGAATATGGATCCTTGGTAATGGTTCATGCTCATATGGTCGAGGTATACGTTGTAGTCAGCAAGCCGTAATGATCCATGACTGTATTTGGCATAAGATCACGTAGCTTGGTGAACTTCCCACGTAGACACCATTAGTACATGCCCCAAAACTTCATTGGAAATAATGTGCAAACAATACAAAACCATGCTGAAGGATCCCGATACAGATAAAGGAATGATTGTACTCACAAATCAACCAAGTATTTGATAGCTTAACATAATTTTCTTGTCAAAGAAAACGTCACTTTTGTCTTTGTTTTGGTAAGGAAGGATGCATCCTTGTTGAAGACAGTTTTTGAGTGTTGATGTTGATTGTGTGGTTGATTGATAAGGGGTCATCGTGTGAGTAGTTTGTCAATGTTTGTTTTGGTATCTGCATGGATGAGTATGTACAAAGTGTTGCCATGTTTTTATGTGATTTTCGATGTTTTTGGATTTTTGTTGAGACATTTTCCAATGTTTTTGGTTTTTGAAGTGTTTTGGATGTTTTTGGATTTTCTTTAGGACATTTTTTTGATTGTTTTTGGTATTTGTGAGATATTTTTGAATGTTTCTGGATTTTGTTGAGACATTTTCCAATGTTTTTGGTATTTTAATGATTGCTTGAATGAAGAACTTAATGAATCATAAGACAATGCAGAATCCACTTCCATCAATAGGTTAAAGGCATTGCCCCCAGTTTTAGACATGACTATGAAAAAGCGGGATGCAAGATGTATGGAGTACTATCATAATTGCAGATGAATAACAAGCCATGGTTTTGGATGGATGGATGTATGTATGAAGTAGATGTGATCGCAACAAGTCTGAAAGACAATAGAGACATAGCCTTTACGAGTGGCGCCTGTTTGCCAGGTTTTTACCATCGTACTTACCCAAGGTGCCACCGGAGTGGTTGTTCACCGTTTGGATGCATGATTTTTCTTTACTTTTTTGAATGTTTTTGTATTTTCTTCAGGACATTTTTTCTGAATGTTTTTGGTATTTTCTGGTATGCAGGGGAGCCTGATGCTCTGTACAGCTTAGGTATAAAACCATTTTAGGTGCATGCTGTTGATTGGATCTGCAAGCGGTTCTCCTTCTGATGTAGCCAACTGATATGCCCCAGACCCGAACACAGCAGTGACAACATATGGGCCTAGCCAGTTTGATTCAAACTTGCCCTGATGTTCTCTGTTTGGTTGGTTGTGAGGATTCTCTCATAGAACAAGATCACCAACGTCAAATGTGTGATGTCTAACTCGGTGATTGTAGCTTCTGCTCATGAGTTGCTGATAGGCTTTGAGGTGATTGTATGCCGCTTGTCGCTTCTCATCGAGTAACTCTAAGTCCTGAAGACGGGATACTCTATATGCTTCGTCATCTATCAGATTATGCAAGGAAACCCGTAATGATGGTATCTCGACCTCAATAGGTAAGATAGCTTCTGCACCATAGACCAATGAGTAAGGAGTTGCGCCTATAGGGGTTCGAATGCTAGTTCGATATCCCATAGTGCTGGATTTAGTTGAACATGCCAATCACAGCCAACATCATTAACTGTCTTCTTTAGGATCCGCAATATGTTTTTATTTGATGCTTCGGCCCGACCATTGCCTTGTGGGTAATAGGGAGTGGAAAAGCGGTGTTGGATATGAAATTTCTCACAAAGTTCACAGACATCCTGATTTTTGAAAGGAAGACCATTATCTGTGATGATGGACATGGGCACACCATACCGACAGATGATGTAGTTGAGGATGAATGAGGCGATTTGCTTGCTGGTGACTTGGGTAAGTGGAACAGCTTCGATCCACTTTGTGAAATATTCGGTGGTGGTAATAATGAATTTATGGCTATTGGATGAAGATGGATGAATCTTACCCACAAGGTCAAGGCCCCATTGACAAAAAGGCCATGGTGTTGTGATTGGTTGCAGTTCCTGGGCTGGTGCATGTATCAGGTCGCCATGAACTTGACATTTCTTACATTTTCTGACAAAGTAGTAGGAATCCTTTTCCATAGATGGCCAATAGTATCCATTGCGTAGGAGTTTCTTGGTGAGTGATGGACCACTTGAGTGAGTCCCGCAAATTCCTTCATGGACTTCTTTCAAAGCCTTTGTTATCTCATCTTGTTCTAGACATCGAAGGAGAGTACCATCAAGATCGCGTCGATATAGGGTTTCGGCAATAATGGTATATCGAGTAGTTTGGCGAATCAAGGTTTTACGTTGGTTATTCGATTGGTTGGGAGGAAGGGTGTGATCGCGGAGATAGGTCTAGAATTCACCATACCATGAGGATTCAGAACTGACAAGGTGACATATCATTTCAGATTCGGGGATATCATAAGCGGGGATCCAAAGCTGTTCTACCAAGAACTCATAGCGTGTTGAATTTTGTGGAAGATCTAGGAGAGATGCGATGGTAGCCATAGCGTCAGCAGCTCAATTCTAATCTCTTGGTATCTGCTCAAAAGTGATAGTAATAAATGATGTCTTTAGATTGTCCACCATTTGTTTATATGGCATGAGTTTATCATCTTTGGTCTGATATTCATCGGTTGCTTGTCGAATGACCAGTTGGGAGTCGCCATATACTTGTAGTTCTTGTAATTTCCATTGTACGACTAACTTGAGTCCTGTGATCAAGGCCTCATACTCTGCTATATTGTTAGTGCATGGAAATGTGAGCCTGTAAGACTTTGGGATGCTATCACCTTGAGGTGTGATAAATAGAATGCCTGCCCCCGAGCCATGCCTAGTGTATGAACCATCAAAGTATAATTTTCATGGTTGTGTTGTTGTGATCATGAATATCTCTTCATCTGGAAAATTGGAAATGAGAGGATGATCACCTATGAGAGGTGCATCGGCCAACTGATCTACAATAACCTGCCCTTTGATAGCTTTACGATCTACATACTCGATGTCAAATTCACTTAGAATCATCACCCATTTGGCCAAGTGGCCTGTCAATGTTGCTTTGCTGAGTAAATACTTGAGTGGATCAATCTTTGCAATGAGTTGTACTTTGTGTGTTAACAGATAGTGCCTCAGTTTAGTGGCTGCCAGGATTACTGCTAGGCAAGCTTGCTCAATAGGGGTGTAATTGAGTTCATAGCCCACCAGTGTGCGAGAGATGTAGTAAACAACACACTCTTTCCCTTCTGCATTATGTTGTGCCAGTAGTACACCCAATGCTATACTTGTTGCTGAGATATAGAGTAACAATGGTCTACTTGGATATGGTGGCATCAACAATGGTGGATTCATAAGATAGTCTTTAAGCGTCTGAAATGCTTGCTGGCATCTGGCATCCCACTGAAAGCGGATGTTCTTGTGTAGTAGGTGTGTAAATGGGTGACATTTATCAGCCAATTGTGCAATGAATCTTCGGATGGATTGAAGCCGTCCTTGTAATGTCCTTAGCTGACTGATATTCTTTGGTGATGGCATGTCCATGATTGCCTTTACCTTTGCTGGGTCGACCTCAATGCCTTTGCTCAAGACAATGTATCCTAGAAGTTTCCCGGAGGTTACTCCAAAGACACATTTCTTTGGGTTGAGTCGAACACGGTATTGTTCTAGTCTATCAAAGATTTTATCTAAGATGTAGAGATGCCTTTCTCTAGTGAGTGATTTTGCTAGTAAGTCATCAACATAATCTTCCATCATAGTATGCATCATGTCATGGAAGATGGTGGTCATTTCTCTTTGATAGGTCGCTCCTGCATTCTTTAGACCAAAAGGCATTACATTCCAGCAATATGTGCCCCATGGACATGTGAAGGCTGTCTTATGTTGGTCCTCTGGTGCGATCTTTATTTGACTGTATCCTGAAAAGCCATCCATGAGTGAAAGCATGGCATGTCCTGCTGTCAGATCCACTATGATGTCAATATTTGGTAGGGGGAAGTCATCTTTAGGACAGGCCTTATTTAGATCTCTAAAGTCAGTACAAATGCAGATGCCCCCTTTTGGTTTGCCGACAGGCACAATATTGGAGATCCATTCTGCATAATCAATTGATCTAATGAAACCAACATCTAGGAGTTTCTTGAGTTCTATTTTGACTAGTACTGCAATCTGAGGATGCATCTTACGAAGCTTTTTCTTGACAGGTTTGGCTCCTTCTGCTATGGTAAGGTGATGCATGACTAAATCAGGATCAAGCCTAGGCATGTCTGCATATGACCATGCAAAGTTGATCTGACGCTTTTGGAAGAACTCTATAAATTTAGGCTGTTCCTCTGGAGTGAGAAGAGATGCTAGATGTATGAGATGAGGATTTTCAGGAGTCCCCACATTGTATTCTTTGGTTTCCTCGATGAGAATCATTGATCGTTCCTGTTGTGTACTAGCAGGGAGAATGTCAAACCCTTCATCCTCAGGCGCCTCAGAGAGGTTTTCACCATTCGATACGCTCTTTCTTTTTACTTTTGTCGGATCAAACAGTGCCACAGTGTGGTTTTCACTAGAAGATCCATGTTTTATTGTTATATTTTTGCAGCTGAAAGGTTTGGTATCTGCCCTGAAGTATGTTGCGCTATTAAGTTTGATGGCGAATCCGGCTTTGTGATCCCCGCTTGGTAGGTTATCCCTTAATTCCAAAAAGTCAATGATGGCCTCATCGTTTTGGAAGAAGTCAAGACATGGGGGATTTGGTTGGTTCCATTCGATGAGTTCAGGGTGGATAATGGGCATTACTTCATCGATTAGGTTAAGTGCATTAGATGTATCAGTGAGGGTTAAGATGTTATGGTGAAGGTCGTTAATGGTACTCTCCCTATCAGAATCAGGCGTAGGATGAGATGTAGGGTCTGTGGAAGATGTTTCCAGCTCAAGAACCCAAGAAGTCTTTATCTGTGCTTCTCCATAAACAAGGATGTCTTTGTGTGGTGGAGACGGTGATGTATCTTCCTCATCTGAAGTGTTAAGCTGTACAAAATCAAATTCCCACTCATGTAGGTCAGTCTCTGAGTCACTTTCCAGCATCCGATTACTATACCATACTGGGATGTCTTTTGAGTTAAATACTGTAGGTGTGATTAGTTGATGTACCTTTGTAGTGATCGGTGCTACAGGGCGGTCAATGGGGATAAAAGAATATGGTATTGGGAGTATTGGCAGTGTTGACTTAGTGGCTTTGGCTGGAACTGCTGGTGCCATAGATGTTGCTGCGGGTTCTGATATAGTTGTTGCTGCTAATGGTGCTACTGATGGGATTACAGGTTCATTTGGCGGAATGAGTGGCTTTGGTGATGGTTGTGTTGGGATTCTGAGCCTCGGTGGGGCAGTTGTGATGGTGTTTGATGCTGCTTTAATGATGAAAGGTGTCCTTTTTGCCATAGGCGGACAAAATGGTTGGTTGGGTCTTCCTTTGAACTTGAGTTTAGGAAGGATCTCTTTTTCAAAGCCTAGACCTGTATTACCTTTGGGCTTTAATTCCGGCAGCAGAGGTTCATGTCGTCCTTGTTTGCAATATCCCAAAGCACTCTGACCATCATACCCCATTCTTTGCATAATGAGGAGACCTTTGCCATACTGATCTATAGGAAGTTTAACTTGCGGTATATTGGTGATGGGATCTATATAGATCTAGTCCGCTAAGTCCTCATCTTGGGTTTCTTCTTCTTGACTCTTTCCAAGGATGAAAGGTGTCAATGTACATGCTGGCGTAACTAGTGGTTGCTGGAGTACCTGCTGTGGTTTACCATGTGTTCTGGGAGAAGTGGGCATTTGTCCTATGCAAAAGAGTTAACTTAAGTTGTATTCCCCAGGACCTTCCTCTGCTATCTTCATCTTAAGCTTTTCTTGCTTGGGTATAGTGGTGTTTGAACTGGCAAGAGAGGCGGGACTTATATATGATGTGGAAGAAATGGCTTCTCTATTATTAGGAATGGTAATCTTTGGTTGATGGCTGATATTATGGCAATATGCAAAGGGATTTGCATCACCCAGGATTGTGATCTCTACACCGTTATGTGGGAACTTGATACATTGATGGTAGGTAGATGGAATGGCTTACATAACATGTATCCAGGGTCTCCCTAACAGTAGATTGTATGGCAGAGGAAGGTCCAGAACTTGACAGATGATGTGCTTTACCACAGGGCCCACTCGGATTGGTAGTACCATAGCTCCTTTGGATGACCGCTCGGCATCGTCATAGGCTTTGATTGTGATCTTCTTACGAGGATCCACTGATTCTACTGCATATCCCAATGCTGTGACCAACTGTAGTGTACAAATATTTAGGTATGCTCCATTATCTATCAAGACTCATTTGATCCTATGCTGGTTAATAAATCCTTCGATGTGGAGTGAGGCATTATGAGGTTGCTGGAAGGAAGAGTTGTAACTTTTGGAAAAAGTGAGACAAGGTGATGACTTTAGACTTCCAACCATGGCTTGAAATTGGTCTGTATTCAGATTTGCAGGGACTGACGCCTCTTGGAGTGCTTGATCCAAGATAGTTTTATGAGATGGTGATAGGCGTAAAAGCTCTAAAATGGATATAAGCACAGGCATTTTGTCTAATTGTTCCACAAGATTGTACTGCTTTGGGATGGAGGTGGTGCCTTGTGGAGTTGCCTTTATGGTGACCTTACCACGACGTGTAACAACATTGCAATTTGAGTTGGGATTTTTGAAGGTTATTGTTGTAACTTGTTCACTGGCATCATACAGGTGATTTACAGTGTAATTATACGTAGCTTGTGTATAATCAGTGGTATCAGTGCCTCACCTAGAAGTAGAAGGACCCCTTTGATCTTGTGATGGAAGTGGATTTTTGAACATCAGATGATCATTATTGGTTTTTTTTGGGTCATGTCCTTCAATTTCAGTTTCTCCTCAGTCAATAAGATCCTGAATAAGATCTTTTAATTAGTGACAATTACTTGTCTTGTGTCCTCTTCCTTGATGGAATTCATAGTGTTCAGTATCTCTCCACCATGCAGGTTTGATCTGAGGCTCATAGTTTGATAGTTTAGGTAGAGTGACCAAATTTTGAGAAATGAGTTGTCGCAATACTGTTTCAATTGGTTCCCCTAAGGGAGTGTATGTGCGTTTCTATTTTTGCTGACAAGGTCTTGGTTCATCATGAGAGGTAATGCGACCTTGATTGGAAGGAACATTTGTGTTATTCTGAGGTGTAGGATTTTGTCCTGCAAACCGAACCACAGGTTGTGCATTTTGTATAGTCCTGGCATCCACAACCCCATCATTGACGATATTCTTGTTTTTATTCTAGAAGCTTGGTTTATCGCTATTGAAGCATGGGCGAGGACCATCTTTTGGTTCATTAAAGATTTTGATGAGTCCTTTCTTGATAAGTGCCCTTTCACATTTCAAACCCTTGGTGATCATATCATTAAAAGAGTCCGTGTCTTTGACATCCAGGTGAAATTCCATTTCTTCATTTAAGTTGGAAATGAATATTTCCACTAGTTCTCGTTCAGGTAACTGAAGAGAACGTCTGCTAGACATTTGACACCATCGTTGCAGGAATACTGAGAATAGTTCACCTGGTTTTTGTTTAGTGTTGCATAGATCAGCCATGGTGATGTCGCGTTCAATGTTATGAGAGTAATGAGCTAGGAACTTCTGGATGAGTTCCTCAAATGTTCTAATGCCACCTGATAGTCGGGAAAACCATGATGTGGTTGTTCCTACCAAGCTTTGGGGAAAAAGGCGCATTAGGTATTTGTCTTCGTATGCCACTTCAAGACAAGCAGAATGAAATTCTCTGACATGATCACGAGGATCTCCCTTTCCTCTATATTTTTCAAATTTGGGTGTTTCGAGTCCTCATGGAAAGGGTGGCATATAAATATTCCTATCAAAAGGATAGGGACAGATGTCATTGAGTGAGAATTGGTTAGTTTTGACACCACTATGAAGTTGTTGGGCAAGATTCTCGACTTGTTGCCGCAACATCTCCATTTCATTTGGAGGAGGAGGTGGTGGGTTACCTCGAGGAATGTTATATCTAATGGGATCTCTACCTCTTTCCTCTTCATGGTGACTTTGTCTTTCTGATGCTTGTCTTAATTGGGTAAGATCAAAGTCAGAGGGGAGTTTTGCTCCTTCTTGAGCGAGCTTTAAGAAGTGAGCATCTGCATTGCTCCTGAGTATTTCGTCAAATAGTCTGTTAAAGAGAGGGTTATGCTGAGCCCTTTCTATTGTTGCAGGAGTAGGAGTACTTGGATTTTCGTCATTCGCATTTCCTCCAAGTGCTTCTTGAAATTCATTGAGATTTTCCTCTTCTTCTTCTTCAATTTCTATTTCTCGTTGCCTTGATTGTGATCGGGTTTGAGCCATTTTGCTTATGAGTCTTTGTTGAAGTTGAGTGAAAATGATGATGAGTTTTTGATGAAATGAGAGATTGATGATTGGTGAATCATGTTGCATGTGGATCTCTAGCACTTTTAAGGTAGATGTAACCGAAATTCCTTCTTTGAATTGCTTGCTTGTTTTGATAAGGTTGGATGTGATAAGGTGTAGAGAAATCTGAGATGTGTTACAGATTTGAACTACCTAGTAATGAGAGGATTCACTCATGAACTAGTTTTAACCTGCGTAGATGTGTCTCTTAGGATGAGCTTATCCTAGATGTAAAAAAAATCTCAAAAGTGATGTGATGTGTTTGATTCAAGCAATATCTAAAAGAGAACTTTGGGACAAGAACCTCTTAATGTTTTGAGAGTTGGAACGGATTGATGATGAAGTGATGATGGATGAATAAGACGATGGATGAAATGTTTTCAACTTCAATAAAAACTTTGTGTTACAAATGGGACAAACTCTACCTCTTCCCTCTCAGGTGTTAGTGGTATTTCTCGAGCTGTGTTGTATGTGATATAGACATTTGGGAAAAAGTTGGGATTAATCTTACCTCCTTTGTTTTTGTAATAACTCAGAGCTCTATATTGCATAAAAGCTCTGCGGTTCAATGTCTCTGAATCAAATTCGTTTGTTTTGCCTTGAAGGTAGAGACGCATGTGACGCAAGAAAACTTGATGGGAGACAAAGATTTGTCTATTGATATAGAAGAATTTCCTTCGTTTGATCAAAGCCTTTGTGCTTAATGGTCTTCTTTTCAAGTTGATATTTTGATGATGCTTCTTCTTTCGCAAAATGTGAAGAATGGTCATAAAATTTTGACTCTTTGTTATTTGTACTTTGTTTTTGATGTGTTTGGTTGTTTTGAAAAATGTTGGATGAATACTTTGTTTTTGGGATTGGTTTTCTGATTTGATGTTTCTTTGACAAGAAAACAAAGCAAGCACACAAACACAAAATTGTAGCCTCAAAGGCACAAATGAGTATGGATCTAGATCAACCCAATCCTTGGACTTGTATATGACCCTTCCTTTAGATGTATTTTAAGGTGTATTTCCAAAGCCTGAAGTTGGCACAATTTGCACTTGGTCTTTAAAACGAACACACTTCAAACACCTTTTATCCCTAAGGTCAAATGGCCAGTTGTGATAAATTTAGCCCACATCTTGATATTTCTTCGACTTTGGTACTACATACCTTATGAATCCCGCCGTGGCAGGTAAGGATGTGATATACTAAGTCTTGCATGAGCATAACAAATAGATGATCCCTATGATGGGGGAGTCACCACTTTTATCAAGCCACAAGTGACTTTTCAAAAAGCTATGTTTCTACTCAAGGAAATATGTATGGTGAGTATCTTGGGAGCAAAACCATCTATGCTCTTACACTAAATTATATCGCAAATATCCTCAATCAATAGAATAGGTGGGCTACTACTTAAAGGTGTTTAGTCATGTTCGATGTTTTTGGACATAAGTTCATTCTACACTGACTCACTTAAGAGCCTTGTAATTGGTGGTGGGGCTCATTTGTCCTTTCGGCCAGTTACACTGTAGGAATAGCTATACCCAAGGCTACAACTTTCACTCTCACCTGATTTCTATAGCGGCTCGAAGGATTTACCACTCGAGGTCGTTCCCAAGAGTATCGATCCCTTGGCAGGCCTCTCTTAAAAAGATAAAATTTTGAGTGTTACTAACACTTTTCTCTTGCACCTAGGACCAGGAAAGCCAAGGGAGAGGATAGTGTGTGTTAGAGGTAGGACCATTCGACCGACCTTTTGCACAAGCGTGCCAAACACAAAATTCACTTGTTCCTTTTAACTTGTCATTGCAATGTGATCTAACTATTTGGTGATGTTGCTCCAACAACCATGGTGTTCTTTTTAACTTCAAAGGCAATGTGTTTTGTAATCTAGAAATTGGAAATTTTGGTCAACTTAATGAAAAACACGTCTTTGCTTGAAGTAAAATTTGTTTTTGAGCTTAAATGGAAATGGCTTGTTCTTTTTAGATTGCCCAAAACAAAATGTTGATTGTAAATTTCTTTAAGTTGATGCAAGAAAATAAATTTTGTTTTGTTGATTTTAAGCACCAAAATGAAGTTTGTTTTCTAACTTGCAAGAAATAAAGTTTGTTTTGTTCAATTTTTAAAGCACCAAAGACAAGTGACCCTAACTAGAAAGCACGAAAAATTTTCTTTGTTTCAAGTTTTAATGCACCAAAGGAAAATTTGTGGTTTTTAATGGTGAGTTTTAAAATCTGCACAAACAATAAATTGTTAGTAAAATCTATGTCCAAGGGGGGGATTCCACAAGCCTAAGATTTTCAATTTTGCGGTTACAAGGTGAGTTTTACAACATTCTGTTACAATAGCGCTAGTCTATGTTTAAACAGAAGCACTATTTAACTCAAAAGCGCTGAAAGAAGGGGGAAGACAGAGAGGCAAAAGCGCTGAAATATTGTCAATAGCGTCGAAAGAACGACAAAAGCGCCAAAACAGTTTTAAAAGCGTTAAACTTTAGACCATAGCACTATTGTAAGATCAATAGCGCTAAAAGAATAAGTGTCGGTAGCGCTAAAATGTGTTCAATAGCGCCAAAGCGCAACCTGTCTGACATTTTCAACATTCAAACATGTTAGTTTGCTAAAAAGATGATATTTTTGGTGCTTGGATTCACATCGGGTTCACCAAATGATGCCCTGCTAAATGGACAAGGTTAGTCTAAGAGAAACAACACAAAACACAAAAGAAACCGTTAGTGTTATTTAATCAAAAACTAATCTAAACAGGCATATCAAGAGAGACAGTAAAATCATGCTAATATCTCTAACTAATGAAACAAAGATAATGAGACATCTCCAAATGCCTCTTAGCATGCTCTTAGCTCCTTCTCCCTTGTTCCTCTCCTCTCCAAGTTCCAAAATAGTGTAGCTCTCAGCAGCTTTTTGCACTATGGATGCTGATGGAGGATTGAGATTGAAATGTTGCTCTAAATGTAAATAAAGAAGCAAATATTAAGCTATTGATACTAAAATGATTGATTTTATCCAAAATGACAATATATGAGTTAATTATGCTAAAATGCTCTCTTAAAATGCCTATAGCTTAAATGCATACAAGTTTTCAGGATCTGGATTATGAAGAAATGGGCTCTATTTATAGGAAAAATGGGGCAATGGATGGTTGAGATTGAGTAATCTTAATAAGGGTCAGGATTGAATGATTTCAAATCCATGTGAGAGCTTTCAACCCAATCCCAGGATGACAAGTGTCAATGTGAGATAGGTTGAGAGGAGACGGAATAAGCATTAAATGCCTGATATGACCTTGGGAGTTAAAGTCAAGGTTGGTTGAATGAATAAACTCTTTATTCAAAGAATAAAGCTTTTATCCAATGGATAAACTCTTGTGCAAATGTGAAATGGATGAATATGGTCAAACCAATAAATGTTTGGGGGGACAAGTTTGAAATAACCATAAATGGTTATGTAAGAGCCATAAATGGTCATGTAAGAGCCATTAGTGGTCTTGGAAGACTTTGGGGGTTAATTTGTTGAACACACAAAGCATTAAATGCTTTTCAAAAACTTTGGAGTCTTTGAGAAGTGACTCCATTTTTCTTAGAAATGTGACAATAATTAGGGGATGGATTAGGCTAATTAGGAAGGGGTTAGAAGAATCTAGAAGGGGATTAGATTTTGCAAGTGGATTTGGTGGGTGAGGGAAAATAGGATTTTATTAAAATAAAAATTCATTTATTTCAATAAATGTGTGCAAGTTGCATTTGTAGGAAAATGCAAGTGGGGGGGAATAATGATTTAAATAAATGTTTTATTTAATTTATTTAAAAGTGGAAAAAGGGGATTTAATTAAATAAATTGATTTTATTTGTTTAATTGATTGGAATTTGATTTAATGAATTAATTAAAATAAATTGAATAAATTATTTAATTAATAGAAGAATGTTTAGGGATGAATTAATTAAATATTAATTTAATTAACTGGTGGCTAGTGGATTTTTAATCAAATAAATAGCGTTTATTTATTTAATTAGGCTGGACAGATTTGTGTGACTACAATTAATATTGTCACTATAGCATATGATTGATTTATTTAATAAATCAATCCCTTTCTTTATTCTTCTAAAAAATCAAATCCTACAAATCTTCCTCTTAGCTAATTAATTTTAATTAATTAGTTAACCTACATGATTCCTACAAATCATCTTCTTAATTCATTCTTCTAGAAACTCCGTAAACTCACTTAACATTATTCTTCTAGTTTTTTATTCCCTCCACTCATTCTCTCTCCTAGTCAAATTCTCCTACAAATATTAATCCCACCTAACATTTCCTCTAATCCCCCTCCTAATGAGTCGTTAATGGCTAATCGACATGATTAGCCACAAAGTCAACTCTTTGTCCTTTGCATCCAGCCACTAGCTTTAAATACTCTTTTCCTAGGTGAATGTAAGATTTTCAAAATCACACATTCCTCTAGGCATCCCCTCTCCCAAGGAATTTTTAATTCCTTTTTATTCCTCCAATCCCCATGATATCCTTTTTTGGAGAATTTTTAATTCCTCCAATGCATCTTGTGGAGTGTGGAGATACAAAATGCCTTTAAGGCATATTTCTTGGTCTCCACACCCTCTCTTGGACCTTATGTGAGCTCACAAGTAAATCTTAGCCCTTCATCTCAAATTCATCCTAGCCATCCATTTTCCTCTCCTCTTCTTATAAAATAGGGCTCCATCCCTTCATTCTAAACTTCTTGAAATCCAATAAGTTTATGCTGCCCTTTTGAGCCTAGGAAATCATCTTATCAACTTGATCATCTCATCCTTATCATTTTTCAAACCCATTCCATTTGTGCACAACATTGGAGAGCCATCCACATCCAGCAATCAAAGGAGCACATCAAGTGGAGCATTATCAAGGGGCACCTTCACTTCATCAAGCTCAATCCGAAGGAGAAGGTAAAATAGCAAGGTGAAATGGTCTTTTAATGATATTTTAGCATTCTGCATATTTATTTCGTTATGTTTTGATCATTTGACCTTCAAATTTGTTTTCCCCTCTTCACTCCCAATGGGGTGTACTTCCTTCATGATTTGGAAGTTGTTTGAGTATTCACTTGATTGTTTGTAGAGATTGATCTAGAAAAAATGATTTTGGGTCATACTGTATTGGCATCCACAACACCATCATTGACTGTGTTCTTGTTTTTAATCCAAAATCTTGGCTTGTCTATTCCTTTATAGTCCTCTTTGTTTTCTTTGAATATTTTGATGATGCCTTGCTCAATTAGGACCTTTTCTATTGCTAAATCTTTTTCAACGACGTCCTTGAAGGTGGACAAACAAGCTTTTCTTAAGTCATAACCAATGTCTTTGTTAGCATTTTGGGTGAACATCTCTACCATTTATTTTTGTGGAATTTCACAGGAGCATCTGCTAGCTAGATTCCTCCATCTTTGTAAAAATGATGAAAAAGACTCTCCATCCCTTTGCTTGGTGTTGCACAAAGTAGTGTCTGATACATCTATCTCTATGTTGTATGAGAAATGTTGAATAAATTCCTCTGCTAAGTTACCCCATGAATTAATTCCAGGTGGGAGTTGGGAGAACCATTCCATAGCTTGATCACCTAAACTCCGTGGGAATAATCTCATCAAATATGTCTCTTCTACTGCTACCTCAATGCAAGCTGTGGAAAACTATCTTATATGTGCCTTAGGATCCCCTTTTCCTCTGTACTTATCAAACTTAGGTGTCACAAAGTGTGTAGGGAATGGAGGCATTGGAATGCTTTTGTCAAAGGGATAGGGACATATGTCTCTCATTGTGTAAGTTGGCTTCAGTGTATTTATGTCCTCCATTTTCTTTTGTAAGTCCTTGATTTGCTATTCCAAATTATTCTTAGGTGGAGACCGACTTCTTGGACCATACTCCATGCCTGAACCACTGAGTGGAGGATGAGCATGTTCCATATATGGATGATATTGATCATACACATGTTCATATGGAGGAGGTCTATAGTGATGTTGCGTATAAGGACCACTTGGTATAGAGTCATGATGAGGAATTGAATATCTGTTTTGTCCATCTATACCATACTCTACTGGAATGTCATGAGTTTGTTCTAATGTGTTGCCCCTAAATTTGACGCGGGGTTTACTTGTGTCCAAATTTTGAGCATGCCTTTGAATATGCAATTGCTTTGGTGGTAGGTCTTTAGCATTAGCATGTGATTGAGTATATTTTTCTGCATAAGACTTCCATAATGGTCTGCGAAGGTGAGTATCATATGCTTGACCATGTGTGTATGGGACCTCGGGTTTTTGAAACAAAGATGATAGTGATTCAGGCACAAGATGTGGTCCTCTATTGCGTCCACTATTAGGCCTCCTTTGATCCATGTTGAGGTGAGGTTGTTGCAAAGGTCGATTTTCCATTATTTGAGACATGTCAAAATCATGAGGGATCTTGGCTCTACTTTGTGCCGTCACTTGTAAGAAGTATTGTCTATCTATCCTCATTATTTCCTCAACCAATTTATTGAAACAGGGATCAATAATGGAGTCTTCCACTTTTGCTGAATGTATGGAAATGTTGTCCATATTGTCATTGTGTGTATCATTGTTGTTTGTAGTGTCCATGAGCTCAACATTTGGAATGTTTCTATAGGCATCCATGTCAGGTAATGTAGTATGATCAGAATTGAAAAAAATATCATTGTCATACTCATAGGAACTCATGTTTGCAGACTCTTGAGCCTCTTTAGTTTCTCTCCTAGATTTTTGAAGACGAGTTTCAACCATGAACTAGGTATTGACCGAGATGTGTAAGACTAGATGAAAATGGAAAAAGTATGGAAGACCAAGGGTTGGATGGAATGTAAATGAATCTGAAGTGTACTTGCAATGTCCAAAGTGTAAGACCAAGTATGTATGTAGTAGAGTAGGTGTGGCTTCCAAAGAGATGATAGTTTCTCTTGATGAGGTAAGTTGACCTTGAATATAAGTAAGACCAAATGAGACTTAAAGGTGATAGACCTTGATGAGGGACCACTTAGCAAAATGTTGTTGTATGTAGTGTGTTGGCAAAGCAAGATGAGGACAAGCAAGTGACCTTTTGACTCAAGTTTAGACAAATGTGAATGTAATGCAAGATGTAAAGCAATGATGGACTTTGTGAGACCCAAAGACAGGTTGAATGCTAGATAAAAATATAGAGAAATAACTTAGGAAGCTTAAGAATTCTGAAACTGATTGCTCTTGTTTGTTGGACTGCAAGTTTTTCCAATTTGTGAAGTTGTTTGTTGTGAACAAATCTGAATTTTTTGACTGTTTTTCATGACAAGAGGACACAATGTTGATGAGGACTCAATGTTTGAAAGTGTTTAGACTCAAAAATGACTCAAAGAAAAGTGTGTTGTTTGATGTAAAATTGTTTTGCATACACTTGAAGACACAAAAGACACAATGTTTTGATGTTTGGTCTTGAATTTTTGATTGTTCAAAATAAGATAAGCACAATTCTTATGGTTGGCTAGGACAATAGTTGTTGATCCCACATGAGGCTATGCTATTTAGAGTGGATACTTAGATGCTTGAACCCACTAGCTCCACCCTCGACACTCACTTCTTGGGGCAGCCAAGCATCAGTCCCCACAAAAACTCCTCGTGGTGAACTTTGTATCTCTACTAAGAACCATATGTGTGTGGGCTGCTTCCAGAGGTCCGACCTCCTGCCCCAACAACTAGAAGGATTTTGGCTTCTAAAACAAAAAGATGCTAGTAAGGGCATCCTCTCATGTGGCCATACATGTGACACTTTCAACTCTATAAATACAGACTGCTCCCTATCGGTAGGGGTTACATCCTACAACTGATCAAATAAATTTGACTAAACGGGTTTATGGGGAGACATAGTGTCGGTATGAACTAATCAACACATGTTATCCATTGGTTTCACCATGAATATAGTTGTTTATAGTGGTTCAGAAGAGGTGGGTTTTCCTCGCCACCACTTGGGTCGTTCTCTCCTCACTAGTAGTCTTAATGACCACATGAGGAGACAAGCCCTCTAAAGATTAAACAAAAAGAGCCTATTGCCCAAGACACAAAAGACACTGGTTCAATTTTAGTGCACCAATTGAAGTGTTTTCTAGTCTATGAAAATAAGGCACACAATAAAGATCAAAAACCCTTGCCAAGGTCCTGCAACAAAGATTTGTTAGTAGTTTGGATTGTTTCAAATGATCTCCCCTTTCTGTAAGCATACAAGTTAGGTAAATTTTAGATCCAAAAGACTCTGTGAAATAGGGGCCTTCAACAAAACGATTTTTCTTTCAAAACAAGCTGCACCAATTTCATTAGATCTGAAGATGTTAGCTCCATATAAACCAGATCTGAAATTTGAATGACGAAAAAACCAAATCAAGGAAGCCAAAATGCAACAATTGAACACAGACGTGGTTATAAGTAACACAAACGCTATATAAATACGCAAACACGGTTAAATCTGACATAGACACGGTTCCCAAACACAGACGCTGTTCTTGAACACAGACACTTCTGGAGACCTCATAGACACGAATAGGGAACACAGACGCGTTTCCCAGAATCTGCAAAAAAGAGAAATAATGTCGAAGATGCAAACGTGATTCCAGATATCACAGACGCGACAAAAAATCAAAAACGCGATCCGAAGGTACTAAAACGCGAAAATGTCAAAATATTGGAAATGTCAGATCTGCAACTTCAAAAAGACAAAATCTGCACAAAAGATGTTAAATGCAAAAGAGACTAGAGTCCCACCAAGCATACCAAAATGTATACGATGAAAATGGATAACAACAATATTGAAAGACTAAATAGATTCAACCACAAAACCCTAGCCTAACAACAACAAAGATCCACCATAACATATGAAGATTACCTAAGACAATGCAAATGAAATGAAATCACAAAGATTATACCATCACATGTCCAATAAGGTTTGGATCTCCATACTTCCTTGTAGCGTCGTAAATTGTACGCACTTGCTAAAGTGGTACAATTTCACACCTAGTTTAGCACCCGCCTTGGCGCATTTTGCATTTTGCATTGTATTTCCCCTTTAGCACTTAATTAATTAAATTAATTAGGTCTAAGGTTCTATTTTATCATCTCCCACATCATAAAGTTGGGCCCTTTCATTAAAGTGTGCCCCTTTCATTTTATTTCTTCCAATACATCATTTAATCAAAAACCCTAATTAGGTCCTATTTTGAACCTGGGGGCTTGATTTTAGGGGCCAAAACATCTCGAAATCACCTATAACTTCGGGATTCACTCTAAAATCATCATATCCAATGGCCCTAAAAATTTGGTGAAAAGTTGTCGGGACCATGGCGCCCGGAGTGCACACGGTCCCGGACATTTTTCTCAAAATTTTAGGAGCGCGATCTAATCATAAAAGCTTAACCCCAAGAAATTGGCGGGAGATTCAATCTCTAAGTCAGCCTAAAGTTGAAATTAAGACCTAGGGTTTCATATATAAGAGCTCTCTTTCTTCATTTGAAAGGATCCGAATTTTGGTTTCAGGGACCTTCTATGCAGCGAAAGAGCAGATCTTTGAAGACTTAAACAACATTCAACATCCATCCATCAAGCATTCATCAATTTCATTCATCCATTTAGGGCTTTGAAGACATTGAAGAGCAATAAGGGATCACCGACTGAAGATTGGCTTGTACCCCTCCCTTGGGGTTGGGTATGATTTCATGTTATTTTCATGTCTTGGCATAAGCCTCACTATATCATTTGTGTTCATGCTTTAGATCACTTTGTATCTTGATTTGGAGCATTTACATTATCATTTACAAGCAATTAGGGTTTACTTTCTAGGTTGCTCTAGTTTGCTCACTTGCATTTTAGGATCTTGCACACACACAAGGTCTGCACACACACTACTTTTACAATACAACTTGGCTATTCGTGGAGGTGGAAATCACCAAAGTGGGGGTTTGACTAAGGCAAAACCCTATATAGCCACCCACCATACCTTTTTAGATATAGGTGCAGGTTTCGGGATTCGGACGACGCCGTAAGTTGCAGATCCGATGGAAGTGGACAGAGACAGAACAACACACCAAATTTCAGAGCAAAAGACCAGGACAGGGGCGTGGGGTGCCTTGGTCCTGCCAGGACAGGGGCGCTAGGTGCCCTGGTCCCTAGGACAGGGGCGCTGGGCACCCTGGTCCTTCTGTCAAACAGCAGTTTCAGGAGTAGTTTCAGGAGCAGAATCAGGACAGTGGCGCCTGCGCCCCTGTCCCGAACATTTTCACTCAGATTTTAACTCCGAGTAGGCATCTGCATTCTTATCTTGTCCTTGTGTTTACTACTTTCCATTATTTAATCTTAATTCTGTAATCTTGTTATTAGTTCATACTTGCACTTTGGGGTTAGGAATTGAACTTGCATCATTTTATCTTTCAATTACAACAAAGGAATAGAAACCCTAATAGGTAGCCCATGGCTCTCTCTTCCACAAAAAGAAGTAGCCAATTGTGTGATACCTCTAGGCTCTTTCGTATTCCACAATGTGTGTCGAAAGGTAGGATTAGGGCATGTTAGCCTAGTCTCTCTTTTTCTCCTACACATTTTGGTGAACCCGTCGTGAAACCTTATTATTTCTTTCTCTTGCATTGCATTTGTTAGATCTAAATATAGATTTAGTGGTTTCATTTAAGTTTCATTTTCATAAAAAAAAAAAAAGAGAAAAAAAAAAAGAAAAAAAAAAGGGAGATTCTTTGTTTCTTTGTTTCTTTGCATTGTGTGTTTAAGTTTTATGCAATTTTTATTTCAAAATGTCAGATTTTCATTTGCAAGATGTTCATATTTGTGATGATGTATGCAATTATGTTGATTATGAGTTAGATGAAGCTTTAGATGAGTTTTTGAACCCTAAAGATACCAAACCTTCATTTTACCAAAAACTCATAAACATTGTTACTGTGCCATTTCGTTGTGATGAGAAAGATAAGTCGAATTATTCCTCTCAAAGGTACATTCCTATCAACTCTTCCACTAAATCTAGTAACATGGTTGTTTTCAATGATCCCCTCTATGAAGAGATATCTCCTTTTGAATCAAAAGATAAACCTTTTAATAGATATGATCATGCTTTGTTGGATGATGCCCTTGATGACTTTGTGGCTCCTAAAAAACACTCCCTTCATGAGGTTCCTTTTGTGCAAGAAGATGACATTATCCCTACATTTCCTAGTGATGGCATTTCCTTTTCCAACAAAATTCCCACTAGAGATGATGAATTAATGATAAACGCTTACCCTTCTCCTAAAGTTGGTCTTACCCATAAGCATCCCTTAGAGAAAGAAGATGAAATAATAAGCAATTTCCTTAATTCTCTCTCCCCTAAAGATCATATTGAACATATTTTGAGGAAATAGGATGAGTTTAGAACATCTATTGATGCTCTCCCTCCTAAGGATGAGGAATTAATAAACAATGTTATCTCCTCTCCCGAAATTAACAATACTTCAAACATTCCTTTCAACAACTTCACCATTTGGGATGAACCATTAGAAGAGGGTGTAGATTATTCTCTACCCTGTGAGAGAACCCTAGCCAAAGGGGATGAAATCAATATTGAAAACTCCCTTGATAGTTTCTCACCTTCCTTGAATCTCAATTATTCTCCCTCTAAAAATAAAGCATCTCCCTCTCCTCAACTTGGTTCTACTCATAAGGAAACCCTAGTTTAAAGCAAGATGGTTAACATCTCTTTCAAAGATCTCCCTCTCAAAAGTGAGACTTTAGAGAGTAATGTTGATCCTTCTCCTAGAGAGTTTATTCCCCATGTAGATCCTTTGATGATAGAGGATGATATGACCTTTCCTAGTATTACTCTTCCTACTAGAACATCAATGCCTACCCCTTGTCTCTCTCCTAAAATTGATTTAATCCGTAATAAGATTTTAGTGCAAGAGAAGGCTATCAATAATTCTTCCAACACTTTTGTTCATTCCTCTAAACCATCCTCAATCAATTTGATACATGTGAATGAAACACCTAACAAACCTCTCTTCATTGTCCAAGGTGCTTGTCCTTCTCAAAATTCTCAACCTTTAAATAAGCCTATCTTAGTGGTTCAAGGTGGTTATGCTAATGATTCTTTTTGCACTCCTAAGAAACCTATTATTATTGTGCAAGGAGGTTATTCTACTAAGATCCCTTATGAGTATGCTAAGCAACTGACTAGAGAGAGTTATAATGCAGTTGCTCATACCTATAACACAAGAAACAATAGGCAACCTAATCCTCCTCCAGTTATCCCAACTTCACTTCCTCCTTCCCAACCTATTCTTCCTCAAGCTCCTCATATTTCACAAATTCTTAGTAAGGACTATGATCTTATTGAACAACTTAAAACTACCCCTGCTAAGATATCCCTTTGGGATTTGATCCAAACTTCTTCTGCTCATCATGGAATGTTACAAGATGCCTTGAAAGATTTGAATGTTCCTCCACCTAATACATCTAGTAATATAGTGTCTTTGGTTAACTCTGTGATGAATCCTAAAGCTCAAATTGTGTTTGCTCAAGATGAATTGCCTACTAGTGAAATTCAACATCAATATGATCCCTTGATGATTGTGGTTATCATAAATGACACTGCTATAAGACGAACACTGATAGATAATGGCTCTGGCCTTAATGTGTGTAGCATTAATCTATTGCATAAGATGAATGTGGATACATCCCTTATTGAGCCTGAATCTCATCCCATTCGAGGCTTTGATAATGTGGCTAAGTCTTCATTAGGTATTATCACCTTACCCATCACGGTGGGACCTGTTACTTTGCCTACTCCTATCCATGTTATGTCGGGAAATCTAACATACAACTTGTTATTAGGGAGACCTTGGATTCACAGTATGCAAGCTATCCCCTCTACATTGCATAGACAAGTTAAATTTATTTATAACAATAAGACATATACCTTGATAGGTGATACTAATTTTCAAGCTTGTTTGCAAACATCCACTTCCAAAGGTAGTTCTTCTAAAACTTCCTCCTCTAGTGATGACTCTTTAAACAAGAAACCTATGGACGAATCATCATCCTCTGATAATCAAAATTCTTTAGATGAGCCTGAAGTTTCTGAAGAAGATTCTTCTCAACTTGAATCTACACATGAAAAGGCTTTTTATCCTGAGAAGGTTCTCGCAGAAGACGATTGGGGATCTCTTGATTTTAATCCCACCTTCGTAGGTGAGTATAGGGTTTCTCCTAGAGAGCTTAAAGTTAAAAAGAAGGAAGAAACTAAAAATCAATCAATCTTACCTGAACCTATGAACAATAATTTTGTGGCCGCTTCTCAAACTTCTTCTCCTCACACCTCTAATTCTAAAGGATTTGATTCTTTGTCTTATGAAAAACCACCTTCTCTTTCTGAAATGGCTAATCGTTATAGTCATGGTTTTCATATTTTAGCTAAGTATGGGTATAATGGAAATGGTTGTGGCACTCACAAACAAGGGATAAAGGTTCCTCTAGGGAATAATCTTTATGATGAGACCTTTGGACTTGGTTATAATCCCTACAAGCGTACTAAAGCATCTAAAAGGCCATCTCTCAATGTGAATGCTATATTTAGTAGTGATGATGATCTCACTTCAACTAAATCATCTTCTACTTCTATCAACTCTCATTCCCCTCATAAGGAAATCTTGGCGATGAACAAATCTCTTTATAACTCCCCTCGAATTTCTAAATCCACTTATGAATCTTTATCTCCTATTCATCATAAAGTCCTTTCCTCCAGGGATAAGGCTCTAATAAATTACACTCATCCCTCTTCTAAGATTTCTTGTGACTTTCCTTCTTCAATTTTTATCATTTTATACATGTTGTTGATCTCACTTATAGTTGAGCATTCAGCATGTCATACTCAAATACCTCATTCAATCTATCATGTCTTTAAATAACATTAATGGCTATTATGTTGCTCATCATTATGTGACATTGGTAGCTCATTTACTGGGGGCTCATTGTCATTCATGATGGTACAATTTCAAGTGGAATCATATTTTTGAAGCAACATAATAGCCTAATTTTCTATGTTATCTCTTGTTCCTATGGGGACAAGAGTGATTTCATACATCTCCTCTTTTTATGGTTAAAATTTCCCTTTGGGGTAATAGTGTGGAAATATTGATCATCTTTTCTTTAGAATCCTCTTTTCCTAGATATGGGAGAAGATGTGTATTCTCTTTCTTACCCTACCCACTTCTTGTGAGGAGAATTTTACATACACTAATGTCTTGCTTGCATGAACTCATGTGAGTATGTAGTACATTTTGCTTATGTCTAAATCTCTCCCTAGAAGATTGTGTAAGTCCTTCTCACTATCCTTATCCTTGGGAGGCAATGATCTTTCCTTATTTTTATCTAAGGATCCACTTTTTCCTATCTCGTGGATGGTGTGAACTTTATTACTTGATGTTATTCCTTGTATGCATTTGTTGTTGTTTGTTCGAGGAGTCTCTCTTACAAGAGGTGTAAGTCCTTGACTACAACCTCTTTTGCACTTGGTAAAATACATCCATAATGAATTCACTCTCCCAATTGGGTTAAAAAGAGCGTCATTAAGAATCACTTTCACCTCGCAAAAGAAGGAAGTATTGCATTCTTATTCTCTTCTTTGTCTTATTCTAGAAGATGTTATATTTGTCTAAGACAATTCCTCTCGGGGATAGGTGTCTTTTGTACAAAGATCTCTTCTCCTCTAAGGATCTCCTTTACACATACTACAAGATATCCCTTTTCATCTATCTTATCCTTTCTTAAAGAGTGCAAAACTCTCTTGCTTGGATCTATGACATTGTTGCATTTTTGGGGTATCTTCTTTTGTGATGAAGGTAGGTATCCTTGTTCTACTTTGCTTATGACATAAACATTACACTTTTTTTGAGCAATGGGTCATTCTCGGAACCAGAGCACAGACTCTTAGAGCGAGATGTCTCCATTTTTCTTTTATGCAAGGTGATTATTCTTGGAACCAGAGCACAGACTCTTAGAGTGAGATGTCACGCTTTTGTACTATACATATATAGGTTGTAGCATACTCAGGCATAGACTCCTATGAGGTGCTTCTAACCTCCCTTACACACACATGCACGAGGTTGAGTGGAACTAGCGACATAAGGCTAGACTTTCTCACTCTCCTCCCTTACATGGATCACCTAGACAGACTCTAGGGGCTAGTTTTCCATGTCCTTTTTCCCATGGATCACCTAGACAAGATCTAGGGGCAAGAAGTCCATGTTTTCTCTCTCACTATTCTTTTCATGGATCACCAATGTGTGTATTCATGCTTTTTTCCTTTCTTTTCTTCTCTTTGCATTTTGTTTCCATTTACATCCTTCATCTTGTGTTAGAGAACTCTCAAATCCTCACACTCTTTGTTGTGTTGGAATTGAGATTTAGTCCTCTTTCTTACCAAATGATTCTCCATTAGTTTTTGATCTCATATCAAATCTTCTTGTGAGCATTTGTCATCAATATTCTTTAACAATTCGAAGTGGTAAACATGATACCCTGTTTCAACTCACTAAAATTAGCAAGCCGAAACAGGGGGGGGGCATATAGCTACCCTCAAATTTTCATCACCTTCCTTAGTAAGCATTAGGTGATTTTGTGATCTAACGTGTGTTTTGTAGGGTGTGGTTCCTAACTGTGTACTGCAGATACCGCTGGGGGCTTCGTTCGACAGACTTATGGATATATCCTTTTTCAAATAATGTTTACTTTCCTGTACTTTAGCTTGCATATGCACGTAGTGTTCATATGACCGCTAAAGTGGGGGCTAAATGTAGCGTCATAAATTGTATGCACTTGCTAAAGTGGTACAATTTCACACCTAGTTTAGCACCCGCCTTGGCGCATTTTGCATTTTGCATTGCATTTTCCCTTTAGCACTTAATTAATTAAATTAATTAGGTCTAAGGTTCTATTTTATCATCTCCCACATCATAAATTTGGGCCCTTTCATTAAAGTGTGCCCCTTTCATTTTATTTCTTCCAATACATCATTTAATCAAAAACCCTAATTAGGTCCTATTTTGAACCTGGGGGCTTGATTTCGGGGGCCAAAACATCTCAAAATCACCTGTAACTTCGGGATTCCCTCTAAAATCATCATATCCGATGGCCCTAAAAATTTGGTGAAAAGTTGTCGGGACCATGGCGCCCGGAGTGCACACGGTCCCGGACATTTTTCTTGAAATTTTAGGAGCGCGATCCAATCATAAAATAAAGCTTAACCCCAAGAAATTGGCGGGAGATTCAATCTCTAAGTTGGCCTAAAGTTGAAATTAAGCCCTAGGGTTTCATATATAAGAGCTCTCTTTCTTCATTTGAAAGGATCCGAATTTTGGTTTCAAGGACCTTCTATGCAGCGAAAGAGCAGATCTTTGAAGACTTAAACAACATTCAACATCCATCCATCAAGCATTCATCAATTCATTCATCCATTTAGGGCTTTGAAGACATTGAAGAGCAATAAGGGATCACCGACTGAAGATTGGCTTGTACCCCTCCCTTGGGGTTGGGTATGATTTCATGTTATTTTCATGTCTTGGCATAAGCCTCACTATATCATTTGTGTTCATGTTTTAGATCACTTTGTATCTTGATTTGGAGCATTTACATTATCATTTACAAGCAATTAGGGTTTACTTTCTAGGTTGCTCTAGTTTGCTCACTTGCATTTTAGGATCTTGCACACACACAAGGTCTGCACACACACTACTTTTACAATACAACTTGGCTATTCGTGGAGGTGGAAATCACCAAAGCGGGGGTTTGACTAAGGCAAAACCCTATATAGCCACCCACCATACCTTTTCAGATATAAGTGCAGGTTTTAGGATTCAGACGACGCCGTAAGTTGCAGATCTGACGGAAGCGGACAGAGATAGAACAACACACCAAATTTCAGAGCAAAAGACCAAGACAGGGGCATGAGGTGCCCTGGTCCCTGGGACAGGGGCGCTGGGTGCCCTGGTCCTTCTGTCAAATAGCAGTTTCAGGAGCAGAATCAGGACAGTGGCGCCTGCGCCCCCGTCCCGAACATTTTCACTCAGATTTTAACTTCGGGTATGCATCTGCATTCTTATCTTGTCCTTGTGTTTACTGCTTTCCATTATTTAATCTCAATTTTGCAATTTTGTTATTAGTTCATACTTGTACTTTGGGGTTAGGAATTGAACTTGCATCATTTTATCTTTCAATTACAACAAAGGAATAGAAACCCTAATAGGTAGCCCGTGGCTCTCTCTTCCACAAAAAGAAGTAGCCAATTGTGTGATACCTCTAGGCTCTTTCGTATTCCACAATGTGTGTCGAAAGGTAGGATTAGGGCATGTTAGCCTAGTCTCGCTTTTTCTCCTACACATTCCTATCTCCATTGATCTTGCTTGATATATTTGCTCTCAGATTTTATGTGTGCACAAAAGCTCAACAAAGAACGGAAATGTGGTTGCAAGTAGGATCGCATATGAAAGTTCAAATGCTAGGATGCTTGATTAGAATGTATATGTCCAGGGGGTTGATAATGAAGGAAACATCTCATTATATAGAAGACACTACAAGAAATGGAGGGATAAGATTGAGAGGTGTAAAAGATAAATGGTCGGCTAAGATTAGAGGGTAGGTAGAGAAAATAAGAAAATAATGAGAGGGTAGGTAGTGTAGGAATTAAGAGATGAATGACATGTGTCATGGGTAGAAAAGGTTAATGAATTAATTAAATAAATAAATATTTATTTAATTAATAGAGGAAGTGGGATCAATTAAATAAATAAGGATTTATTCAATTAATAGAAGAGTTAGGCTAAAATAATTAAATAAATAAAAATATTTATTTAATTAGACAGGACAATTTTAGGTGTCTACAACGGTAAACAACACAACTTAACAATTAACTAGATAATCAATGAAAAGCAACCATACCACATAACACCATGATTTGTACGTGAAAAAACCGGAAAGGGAAAAACCATGGTGGGAAGTCTACCCACAGTCAGATGATACTTCTGCAGAAAGTATGTGTTACAATGAGGGGCCTGCACTTGCAGGAAGGCACACTGCCTAGAGCCTACTACTCATTATAAAAGAGTCTCACTGACTACAGAGAGGCTACAACCATCTCAAGATAAATGGACAACAATCCAATAGAGTGAACTGCCAGAAATAGCATCTACCATGCCTGATTACAGTCCCGGTTAAGCTCAGTGTCGGAAGACTAAATCCTCTTTTGAATCCAACTCGATCATCGATGATTGACCAACTCCTTTGCCTAAATGTAATTACAATATTCACACATTACATTCCTTGACCATGACCTTTTCCATAACCATGATACACTACAAATAATTTCTACCTCTTATTTATACAAACCCTAAGGCCTAAACCAATTAGATCGACCACCTAAAAGATATTACAATAAGATCACTACATAATTCCTTATTACAATGATGTGCCATGTCAGCTTAAGACCAAAACAGTAATAACAAATCTGTAAATCATCTTGAAACATCCTGATAACGTGTAGAGTACACGTTAGCATGATACTAGTCCATAACCTAGATAGGTATTGGACCTATTCTGGGTCCACCACACCAAAACAATGTCTTCAAACAGTTGAAGCACAATCAAAGAACATCTTTAGCATCCTAAAATCCATGAAGAAGTTGTACCAACACCAATTATGCATCCTATCATGATTCCTTAATGAAAGCTCTCTTGGTAAAGCCTTAAATCAATGCTGGTAAGGGTTTACCAGAGTGTATGATAGGATCCGATTACCAAGCCAATACCAACTAACCAAAACATGTTCATGGAGCATATAACACATGAAATCAAACATACTTCATTGATCCAAACAAGACGGAAGTATCCGACAAATAGTCTCTTCTGCCGGTAACACTAGATCTTCTATCGGTAACCAAAACCCATCAGTCGGTAACCAACCATAATAGCTAGTGTTGACATCAATGAAAAAACATCAATGCAACACATAATCAATCCATCCATAATGCCAACAATCTCCCCCTTTGGCATTGATGGCAACACTAGATGTGAAAAATATCTAAGTACCAAGAAGTGCCAAACAAGTCTTCCCCTGTGGAAGAGAACCAACAATTTCCTGACTATCAATAGCTCTCCCCCTATGAATGATATCTCTGTAAGGTTCTGAATGATTTTTCACATTACCATCACTCCCCCTTTGACATCAATGCAAGAAATTTGACAAAAAATATCAAAACAATAATGTAAACCTCTGAATCTCAAAGCTGACTACTCCCCCTGAGTAGTAGCACCACTCATTAGTGCCAAAATGAATAATATCTTTGATAATGCATGCTGGACTGATGACAAACTTCATTAATCAAGTCTTTGCTGGAGGGAAAGAAACCCCTAATCTGTCTCTCAAATACTTAAATGATTCCTTAGATAGTGGTTTAGTGAATATATTTGCAATCTATTCTTTAGTGTTCACATAAACCAATTTGACTTCCTTTGCTTCTACCTTGTCCTTCAGAAAGTTATACTTTAGTGAAATATGCTTAGTATTAGATTGAAATACCAGATTCTTAGACATGTCAATAGCTATAGAGTTATCACAGTAGATAACTACCGGTTCACTACAATTTACCCTGATATCCTTCAACATTTTCTTTATCCACAGGACTTGAGTGCAATTGGTTGTTGCTGCAACATACTCAGCTTCTACAGTAGATAAATAAATGCATGACTATTTTTTTCTGATCCATGAAACCAGTTTCCTTCCAAGAAAGAAATCTCCACTAGAAGTGCTCTTCCTATCATCAGTATCTCCTACCCAATCCAAGCGAGTATATGCACATAAAGTGAAATCATCATTTTTAGAATACCATAAACCATATTCTATTGTTCCTTGCAAATACCAGAATATCCTCTTTACTGCACATTCATGATTTTCTTTAGGATTACTTTGATATCTTGAAACAATACTTACTGCATTCATAATATCAGGTCTAGTCTAAGTTAGATATAACAGACCACCAATCATAGACTTATACATAGTCCGATTTACCGGTGTAGAAGTATCCTTGATAGATAATTTCTCACTTGTCGCCATAGGAGTACTTACTGGTTTAGAATTATCCATACCAAACTTCATCAACAACTCCTTCAGATACTTAGTTTGATAGATAAAAATGCCTTTGTCAGTTTGAGTAATCTGCAAACCTAAGAAATAAATCATCTCACCAATCATAGACATTTCAAATTCATTCTTTATGTTGTTAGCAAATTCCATGCACAATCCTCCAAAAATGATATCATCAACAAATACTTTAATAATCAGAATATCATTATCAGTGATCTTATAATATAAATTACTATCAGCACTACCTTTAGTAAAACCAAGCTTCAAAAGATATTTATCCAACCTTGCATACTAAGCTCTAGGAGCCCGTTTCAAACCATATAAAGCTTTCTTCAATCTGCAAATTGTATTTTTATCATCTGTCAGTGAAAATCCATCAGGTTTCTCAATGTAAACTTCTTCTTGAAGTTCACCATTCAAAAATGCACATTTAACATCCTTTTGATAAACCATAGTTTTTATAAGTTGCATAGGCAAGAAATAGTCTAACAACTTCAATTCTAACTACAGGTGCAAATGTCTCACCATAATCAATTCCTTCCATTTGAGAATATCCTTTACAAACCAATCTAGCCTTATTCCTTACAACTCGACCATCCTCATTTAGTTTATTCTTAAAAATCTATTTAGTTCCAATAACATTTTTATTTTTAGGCTAGGGAAGTAAAGACCAATTCTCATTTTTCTCTATTTGATCTAATTCATTTTCCATAGCCTTTAACCAATGTTTATCCTTACAAGTTTCAATAACAGTTGCCGATTCAACTTGAGAGACAAGACATACCTCTTCATTTGCCATTTTTCTTATTGTCATAACTCCCTTATTCCTATCTCCAATAATTTGATCTTCAGAATGATTTAATCTTACATACCTTGGTGTCTTTTGAACGTCAGGTTCACTGCTCTGATCATCAGTCACAGTTGGATTTTTTGATTGTGTTGGTGTAACTATCTTAGCTTCCTGTACTAGTTGAGGCATTGCCTGTTTAGTTATGATCATTTCCATTGCCGATTTCCTGTCATATGATATAGAATTATTTCTATACTGTTCATCCACTTTCACATTAGCACTCTCCACAATTTTCTACATTCTTTTGTTATAACATCTATATGCTTTGCTCTGAATTGAATAACCAAGAAATATCCCTTCATCACATCTAGGATCAAACTTTCCAATTGAATCATCTCTTTTGATATAACATTTACTTTCAAAAATTATAAAATATTTAATAGTAAGTGTATGTCCAAACCATAGTTCATAAGGGGTCTTATCGGTTTCACCTTTGATGTGAACTTTGTTGAATGTGTAGACTGCTATACTCACTGCTTCTCTCTAGTAGATATGAGGCAATTTGGCTTCCATTATCATAGATCTTGCTGCATCCAAAATGGTTCCGTTCTTTCTCTCCACTACTCCATTTTGCTGAGGAGTCCTAGGTGCAGATAGTTGTCTCCTGATTCCATTTGTCTCACAAAAACTATTAAATTCATGAGAAGTGAACTAACCGCCATGATTTGATCTTAGACATTTGATTTTGAATCCAGTTTTAGTTTCAACCTTCGCTTTAAATATCTTTAATTTCTCAAAAGCTTCAGACTTATCCCTTAGAAAAGTCACCCACATCATTCTAGAATAGTCATCAATAATTAGCATGAAATACCTTTCACCTTGAAAACTTCTAGTCCTTGCTGGACCACATAAATCAATATGAATCAAATCAAGTACATCATTAGATTTATCATGTTTTCTCTTAAAATAACTTCTAACTTGCTTACCCAATTGACATTCCTTACATACTGGATTATGAGGCTTCATAATCTTAGGTATATCTCTAATTGCCTTGGTTGAACTGATCTTAATGATATAATCAAAATTAACATGACACAACCTCTTATGCCAAATCCAACTCTCATCAATATGAGAAATTAAGCATAACTTATTATTAGTGTTCAAGTGGAAGATATTACTTCTTGTTTGAATACCGGTTTCAATCTCCAAACTAGTCTTGTTTATGATTTTGCATTTTCTATCTTTAAACTGAAGTTGAAAACCCTTATCAACCAATTGACCAAAACTCAAAAGATTATGCTTTAAACCTTCTACTTAATAGACATTATCAATATTATGCTTTTCATCCAAAGAAATAATACCTCTACCTTTTATCATACATGCCTTGTCATCTCCAAATCTGACTTGACCACCATTGTATTCTTGCAGGGACAGAAAAATCCTTTTATCTCCAGTCATATGATGTGAGAATCCACTATCAATTACCCATTCATCCTTATCTTCAACTTTTGCTGCTAGGGCCTTTTCTTCATTTTTGATAATGGGTTCTAGTTCATCTTCCTTCAAAGCATAGAACACCCATTCTTTTCTATTGCCAAATCCACTAGCAGAGTCTTTTGTCGGTTCATCTCCAGAGTCATCAGTTACTCCTTCCTCATCTGCTATGTAGCATTGTTTACTTTTCTTGAATCTATTTTTGTTCTGGTTAGGCTTAAAAGATTTCTTCACTCTTTCCTCAAACCTTGCATTCCTTTCAGGACATCTAGATGCAAAATGACCAATCTTATTACATGCAAAACATTTAAAAGGTTCTTTTCCTTCATACTTACTTCTTGTTGGTCCTTTAGGTACTCTTCTAGCAAATAAAGCTTCAAGTTGTTCAATCTCTTCATCTTCTTTCCTCATGTCTTCCAATTCTTTTGCATATAGGGTTTAACAATCATTTTTTCTAGTAGATGTTGATGATGATGCATGAAAAGTAGGTTCAGACTTTACAACTCTAGAAGATCCAAATTCTTCAAGCTCAAAAGAAGATAATTCCCTAATTAGAATGTCTCCATTAACTGAATTGTGTGCCATTGTTCTTAACTCATTAATTGCAGTTGCCTTCATCTTGTAAGCCAGTGGAAGGGCTCTCAAGACTTTGGAAACTATTTCATCTTCACTTAGAAATCCTCCACAACATTGAATTCCAATAACAATCTCATTCTCTTTCTATAAATACAATAATTCTTTCATTATCTTCCATTTTCAAGTTTTCATATCTTACCCGGTAACCATCAAGTTTAGCAATTTTGACAGTAGGATCACCTTCATTCAAAGTTTTCAATTTGTCTCACATAACCTTAGCTGATGATTTATTAGTCAATCCCATGATTTGCTGATCAGTCAGTGCACATAAGAGGGCTTCTCTAGGTCTGCAATCATTTTTAATATTCTTATCCAAGTCTGCAAGAGTAGGATTGCCAGATGTTGGATCATAAGGTGTGTATCCTTTCTCAGTGATCTCCCAGATATCATTTCCAAGACATATAAGTTGACTCTCCATTCAAATTTTCCACATCCCATAATTTGATCCATCAAGCTTAGGGATTTCTCTTCTGAAAATAGTTGCTGGTGGATTAGAAGTGTTAGTTGCCATAGGATCTACCTCAAGAGGTTAAGCTTCTGCAAAAGATGACCAAAGCTCTGCTACCAATTGTTAGGATAACTGGTGAACAAATGAGAGGGGGGGGGGTGAATCATTTGTTAACAGATTATAACTCTTAGTCCACAATACAAGCTTAAGACAAATCAAGTACCGGTAAAGCACATACAGGTGCTGGTAGGAACAGATACCAGTAAACAACACAACTTAACAATTAACCAGATAATCAATGAAAATAAACCATACCACATAACACCATCATTTGTATGTGGAAAACCCAAAAAGGGAAAAACCACCGTGGGAAGGCTATCCATAGTTAGATGATACTTCTACAGAAAGTATGTGTTACAATGAGGGGCCTGCACTTGCAGGAAGGCACACTGCCTAGAGCTTATTGCTCATTACAAAAGAGTCTCACTAACTATAGAGAGGCTACAACCATCTCAAGATAAATGGACAATAATCCAATAGAGTGAACTGTCAGAAATAACATCTACCATGCCTAATTACAGTCCCGGTTAAGCTCAGTGCCAGAGGACTAAATCCTCTTTTGAATCCAACTCGATCACCAATGATTGACCAACTCCTCTACCTAAATGTTATTACAATATTTGCACATTACATTCCTTGACCATGACCTTTTCCATAACCATGATACACTACAAAGAGTTTCTACCTCTTATTTATACAAACCCTAAGGCCTAAACCAATTAGATCGGCCACGTAAAAGATATTACAATAAGATCATTACATAATTCCTTATTACAATGATATGCCATGTCGGCTTAAGGCCAAAACAATAATAACAAATCTATAAATCATCAGCTTAAGACCAATTATGCATCCTGTCATGATTCCTCAATGAAAGCTCTACTGTTAAAGCCTTAAACCAGTGCCGATAAGGGTTTACTAGAGTGTATGACAACATCTGATTACCAATCCAATACCAACTGACCAAAACATGTTCATGGAGCATATAACACATGAAATCAAACATACGTCACTGATCCAAACAAGAAGGAAGTGTCCAATAGATAGTCTCTTCAGCCGGTAACACTAGATCTTCTACTGGTAACCAAAACTTGTCTGCCGGTAACAAACCATAATAGCTTATGTTGACATCAATGGCAAAACATTAATGCAACACATAATCAATTCATCCATAATGCCAAAAAATTGATGAACTTTTATGTTGTCATTGATGTCAATTATAACCAGTAATGATGTTGTAATAATGTTGTTTTGTAATTGCTAGGAAGAGCTAGTGAAGGGAATTGTAACCAGTAGGTGAGTTTGTGAAGGAAACTGGTATTACTAGAGAAAAAGTGAGATCAACTGGTAAACCCTACCTGTTGATATGCTAAACCCTAACCGATGAAGTTTGGTGAATCGATTGTATTGGTTTATGATAAAATGTTGAGTGGCAATGATTATGACATGTATGCATGTTGTATGAGAAGAGTTTCAAATGGTTTTTGGGATGTAGAGATAACGGTTTTTGTCTTGGTAATGAGCAAGTCCATTATATGTAATGGAAACCGTGTGATGAGTTACAGTGTTCAATGAATCGGTGATCAAGGAGCGGTCGAGGTTGTCTTGAATGATGTGCAACAATTGCTATGTAATCCAATGGTCATACTTGAACCGATTTCTTTGTAATCTCTATGAGATCTTAGGTTTGTGATGTGTTACCGACCTAGTTTTTTTTTATAAGGTTGATGAGTTGTTTTGTTGTAGTGTTGGCAATTTTGGTTGAATGTAAGAGTGATTGGTTAAAAAACCAGATGATATATTTGCAGTATGTGTAAAGGCAGATAGGAGCATGAAAAGAATCTGAACAAGCAAGTGTAGTGCTATTCAAACAAATCAAAAAACCCTAGTTGTTCTCTAACAATTACAATAGTCAAATCCCGTAACCGGATAAGCTCTAACAAGCTTAGTGTTATCTAAATCCTCTAGCTAGGTGATCCATTAGCTTGGATTTCAAATCCTCTACCGAGGTTACTCCTAACAGGGTATTGCTTCTAATAGGGCATTATAGGCAATCCCTTAATTGGGTGGTCCCTAACAGGATTTGTTCTTAACACGACTTATTGTAAAGCTTTAACAAGCTTGGCTCCTAACAGAGTGAACTTGAGAAGAGTTCAGAATACTTGTGGGTATTCATCCCCACCGTGGTTTTTCCCATTTGGGTTTCCACGTCAAAACCATTGTGTCAAGTGGTGAATGTTTTTGTGGTGATGTTTGATATGGTAATTTTCTTAACTGCTAAATCTACTTAGTTATGATATGATGACTGACAATAGTTTGAAATGAGCTTTTGCTTTTGTTAGTAAAGTATTTGGATGTTTTGGTTAAAAAGTTTTGTGAGTTTCAAAGTTGTTTTACTGTTATTCTGTTATGACAGTCAACTAGTTTACTTGATAGTGATATTGCAATTTTTTAATTCTGAGTTTGTCTTGAGAGGTGGTTTTTGTTTGGTGAAAAGCTTATATCAGTTTTCTATCTACTGATTCACACCCCCCCTCTCAGTAGTTTACCGGATCCTTATTGATTCATCATACCATCATGGAGATGGTCAAGTTGTAAGGAATAAGGCTAGATTGGTTTGTAAAGGATATTCCCAGAAGGAAGGAATGGATTATGGATAGACTTTTGCACCTGTATCTAGTATTGAAGTTGGAAGATTATTTCTTGCTTATGTTGCACATAAAAACTATAAGGTTTATTAGATGGATGTTAAGTGTGCATTTTTTAATGAGGATCTTGATGAGGAAGTTTATATTGAGCAACCTGATGGTTTTTCACTTTCAGAGATAAAAACATGGTTTGCAAGTTAAGGAAAACTTTATATGGATTGAAATAGGCACCTAGAGCTTGGTATGCAAGGTTGGATAAATATCTTTTGAAGCTTGGTTTTACTAAGGGTAATGTTGACAATAATCTATATTATAAGGTCACTGATGATGATATATTTATTACTGAAGTATTCGTTGATGACATTATTTTTGGAGGTGAAGATAATTTGTGCATGAAATTTTCTAAAATTATGGAGAAAGAATTTGAAATGTCTATGATTGGGGAAATGAAATTTTTCTTAGGTTTGCAGATTACTCAAACTGATAAAGGTATTTTCATTTGTCAAACTAAGTATGCTAGGGAATTGTTGAAGAAATTTGGTATGGAAGACTCTAAACTGACAAGAACTCCTATGGTTACAAGTGAGAAAATGACAAGGAAAGATGTTTCTGTACTGGTAAATCCTACAAGATACAAATCTATGATTGGAGGTCTGCTTTATTTGACTCAAACTAGGCCTGACATAATGAATGTTGTCTGTATTGCATCAAGATATCAGAGTGATCCTAGAGAAAATCATGAGAGTGCGGTGAAAATAATTTTTAGATGCTTGCAAGGTACATCAGAATGTGGTTTGTGGTACCCTAAGGACGAGGACTTTACTTTATGTGCATACACAGATGCTGATTGGGCGGGAGATGTTGATGACCGGAAAAGTACTTTCAGTGGATCTTTCTTTCTTGGAAAGAAGTTGGTTTCATGGATAAGAAAGAAACAATCATGTACTTCTTTATTTACTGCTGAAGCTGAGTATGTAGCTACTGCTACTCACTATACATAGATTCTATCGATGAAGCAAATGTTGAAGGATATTAAAGTGCATGACATTGGACCAGTAGTTATTCACTGTGATAACTTTGTTGCTATTGACATATCAAAGAATCTGGTATTTCATTCTAAGACAAACCATATATCTATCAAGTATAACTTTTTGAAGGAGAAGGTGGAAGAAAATGAAGTCGGATTGGTTTATGTGAATACTAAAGAGCAGATTGTAGACATTTTCACTAAACCTTTTCCTAAAGAATCATTTGTGTACCTTAGAGATAGGTTAGGGTTTTTTGCCCCTCCGATAGAGAACTGATTGATGTTATTTGGCATCATTTCGGTATATATTATCATAGATATTATTCATTTTGACATTGATGTGGGGATGCTTCTGCTTAGGGGGAGTAGTTAGCCTTGTGATTGAGTGGTTTTTGTTTTTTCTTTGATATTTTTGGCAGATTTCTAGAATTGATGTCAAAGGGGGAGAGATATATGTGAAAAACAGAGCTTTATAGAGATATCATTCATAGGGGGTGTTTGGTCTTTGTTTCAGAACTTCATTGCTATATCTTTGAATGAGAGATTGTTGGATGTCTTCCATTGGGGGAGACTTATTTGGCATTTGTTGGTATTTGGATGTTTTTCATATCTAGTGTAGCCATCAATTCCAAAGGGGAGATTGTTGGCCATTTGGAGGAATTGATTATGTGTTGCATTGATGTTTTGTCATTGATGTCAACACTAGTTGTTTTGGTTGTTTACCCGTATCCTTCTAGTCCTGGTAGGTTGTGTGGTTTTCTAGTTGGTTTGGATCCGGCATGGTCTGGTATGTTTAGGTTATGGAATTGGCTTATTCATACTACTCAGGTTCATGTTCAGTCAGATGGTTTTGATCTGGTGATCATATGCTATCCTATTTGCTAGAAAGCTTGGTTTGTGGTTCCGGCAAGGGTTTCACCAGTAGAGATTTGATGAAGATATTTGATGATATGCATAAGTGGTGTTGGTGTGGCTTCTAGTGCAGATTGAGGATGCTGATGGTGATCATGTTCAAAACTTGGTTGATTGGGATCATTGCTTTAGCATGTGTGGATCTAAATTGGGTCCCGGTTTATCTAGGTTATGGACCAACTTAATGTAACATGTGGATTGGACCTCTCAATGTGTTTCTGGGATGTATTATTGGTTGGATATTATTTGTTTGGTCTTAGGCCGACATGTTTTATAAATATGTAATTGTTTTATTGTCTAGTGGCTGACCTAATTATTTATGGTCGAGGGTTTGTATATATATGATGTAAGATCTCATTGGAGATCATCATGGAATAGGAAAGGGATATGTGAGGGTGTAATGAGCGAATAATATAATAATCATTCAGGTAGAGGATTTGGTTGATCATTGGAGATCGAGTTGGGTTTATGTAAGAGGATTTAGTCCTTCGATATTGAGATTATTTGGAACTGTACTTAGGCATAGGAGATGCTATCTTTGTAGTTCATTCATTTCTCTAGATTGTAGTCTGGAGTCAGTGATATTCCTTTTATGATGAGCAGTGCGCTCTAGGCTATTGGCTTTCCTGCAAGTGCAAGCCCCTCAATTGTAATTCATATACTTACTAAAGAAGTATTATATGACTGCGGGTAGGCTTCCCACTATGGTTTTTCCCTTAACCGGGTTTTCCACATATAAATCTTAGTGTCATGTGGATGGTATTTATTCTCTGATTATTGTTTATGCTTAATTGATTTATCTCCTATTTCAGTAATTGGTTTAATCATTCCGGTATTAATGTTTTGGGTTCCGGTATTAAGGTTTTAGTTTCTTAAGGTTCTGGTAATCTGAGACAACTGATTCAGTCCCCCTCCCCTCTCAGTTGTGTTCTGGTTATTTGAACTATGTAACACAATAAACTCTCTAGGAAGAAGATAGTGTCTCCATTTTTTCAAAGCTTTAACCATAGCATACATTTCTAAATCATAAGATGAATACTTCTTCTTACCATCATTTAATTTTTCACTAAATAAGGCAACTGACCTATTTTCTTGACTAAGGATAGCCCCTATTACATAACCACTTACATCACATTCAATGGTGAAAACCTTACTAAAATCAAGGCAAGGATAGGCTGCTCTACAACCTTTCTTTTTAAAATTTGAAAGTTCTTTTCAACTTATGGAGTTGAAACAAACTTCTATCTATTCTCACCCTTTTATAGTATCCAGAATTGGAGCACACACATGACTAAAACCTCTTATAAATTTCCTATAATAACTTCTTAAACCATGAAAACTTCTCACCTCAAAAACTGATTTAGGAGTTGGCCAAGTCAAAATAGCTTCCACCTTGCTAGGATCCATCTTCAAGGAGCCATTAGTCACCACAAATCCAAGATAAACCAACTCTGTTTTCATAAACTCACACTTTTTCAAATTTATCATTAGCTTTTCTTCATACAATCTTTTCAAAACCAGATCCAAATAATGTAGGTGCTCTTCATTACTAGAATTATAAATCAAAATGTCATCAAGATAAACTATTACAAATTTACCAATAAAAGGCTTCAATACCTCATTCATAAGCCTCATAAAGGTACTAGGATTATTTGAGAGGCCAAAAGGCATCACCATCCATTCATAGAGTCTTTCATTGGTTTTTAATAAGTCTTCCACTCATCTCCACTTCCGATTCTGATTTGGTGATATCCACTCTTTAAGTCTATCTTGCTAAAGTAGGTGGCTCCACTCAAACAGTCTATGAGATCTTCAATCCTTGGTATTGGAAACCTACATTTGAATTTGATCTTCTTGATGGCCCTGGAATCGATACACATTCTCCATCTACCATCTTTCTTGGGTGCTAGAACAACTGGTATTGCACAAGGGCTTAGACTTTATTTAATCAACCCTTTCTCAAGCAAGTCTTTCACTTGTTTGTTGATCTCCTCATTCTGTTGTGGGTTCATCTTGTAGGCTGCCTTATTAGGTAGATTAGCTCTAGGAATAAAATCAATGCAATGACTTATGTCTCTCATAGGTGGGAGTGAACTTGGGAGTTCATCCATCACTATATCTTCATACTTTTTCACCAACTTTTGGACTTCCTTTGGTACATCTTGTTGGCATTTGCATGAAGATTGCATTGATGAACTTTTATGTTGTCATTGATGTCAATTATAACCGGTAATGATGTTGTAATAATGTTGTTTTGCAACTGGTAGGAGAGCTTGTGAAGGAATCTGGTATTACTAGAGAAGAAGTGAGATCAACTGGTAAACCCTACCTATTGATATGCTAAACCCTAATCGATGGAGCTTGGTGAATTGATTGTATTAATTTATGATCAAATGATGAGCGATAATGATTATGCCCCATATACATGTTGTATGAGAAGATTTTCAAATGGTTTTTGGCGCATAGAGATAACGGTTTTATCTTGGGAATGAACATGTTCATTGCATGTAATGAAAACTGCATGATGAGTTATAGTGTTCTATGAAGTGGTGATTGGGGAGCGATCGAGGTTGTAATCTCTATGAGATCTTAGGTTTGTGATATGTTACTAACCTATTATTTTGTTTATAAGGTCAATGAATTATTTTGTTGTAGTTTGGCAATTTTGGTTGAATGTAAGAGTGATTGGTTGCCGAACCAGGTGATGTATCTGTAGTATGTGTAAAGGTAGATAGGAACATGAAAAGGATCTGATCAAACAGAGTAGTTCTATTCACCAGATCAACAAACCCTTGTTGTTCTCTAACAATTACAATAGTCAAATCCCCTAACTGGGTAAGCACTAACAAGCTTAGTGTTATCTAAATCCTCTAACCAGGTGATCCATTAGCTTGGATTTCAAATCATCTACCGAGGTTACTCCTAATAGCGTATTGCTTCTAATAGGGTATTATAGTCAATCCCTTAACCGGGTGGTCCCTAACAAGATCTATTTTTAACAAGACTTATTGTAAAGCTTTAACAGGGTTGGCTCCTAACAGGGCGAACTTCAGAAGAGTTCAAAATACTTGTGGGTATTCATCCCCACCATGGTTTTTCCTATTTGGGTTTCCACATAAAAATCATTGTGTCAGGTGGTGAATTTTTTTGTGGTTATGTTTGATATGGTTAATTTCCTTAACAACTAAATCCACTTAGTTATGATGTGATGACCTGCAACAATCTGAAATGAGCTTTTACTTTTGTCTGTAAAGTATTTGGATGTTTTTTTATAAAAGGTTTTGAGAGTTTTAGAGTTGTTTTACTGTTATTCTATTATGACAATTAACCAGTTTAATTGACAATAATATTGCATTTGATAGTTCAGTGTTTGAACCAGTCAGTTCTGAGTTTGACTTGAGAAGTTGTTTTGTTTGGTGAAAAGTTTATGTCAGTTTAATATCTACTAATTCACCCCCCTCTCTATAGTTGATCGTATCCTTATTGATTCATCATACCATCAATTAGTATCAAAGCATTTCAAGTCCTCTAAGGTCTAAGCCTAACAGCTTGAGGTAAAGATCTTGAAGAACATGATGAAGAAAAAAGGTTCGAAGTTTAATAGAGAAAACTACAAAATTTGGAGTGATAGAATGAAAATATATATCAAGAGTCTAGGAAGTCAATACTGGGAACATGTTGGTACTCAATATATTGCACCAAGTGGGGCTATGTCTGATGATCAAAAGAAAGAGAAACAAGAAACTAATCAAGAATTGGAGGCCATTATCAGTTCTCTGTCTGATTTAGAGTATGTTGATGTCCATGGTCTGGAGACTGCTTATGAGGTATGGTAGAAACTTGAAGAAATTTATAGTAGTGATGAGCATGTGAAGATTACCAAAGAAGAGAGTTTGAGAGGTAAATTTGATGACATGTGGATGGCTGAAGGTGAGAATATACAACAATATGGTCAGAGGATCAAATAGATAGTTGTTGAGATCAAGAGTGTTGGTGGTAAAGTGGAGGATGCCACAATGGTTAGTAAGTTGTTGAGAACCCTTCTACTAGTCTACGCTATCCGAGTTACAGCCATTCAGGAGCTAAAGTCTATTGATAAAACTAAGGTAACCCTTGAATCCATCATTGGTAAGCTTACTGCATTTGAATTAAATGGTTATGATGGTAGTGCTTAGAAATTTGAATCTGTATTTAGAGCTTCAATTTCTAACCCTTCTATGAGGAAAAGTAGAGATGTCAGTCACAGTTATGAATCTAGATCCAGCAGAGAAGTTGATAATGAAGACAATTTGATTGAGCTTGAAGCATTGTTGGCCAAGCGGCTACCCAGAGGTACTGGTAAGTACAAAGGTAAATTACCTTTGAAATGTTTTGTATGCAACAAGATTGGACACATTGCTTCTAACTGTCCTAATGGTGACAATGAGCATAAGCGTGAGAAGTACAAGAAGTACAAAGGAAAAGACCAAAGAGATTATCTAATTGCAGTTGATGGTGGTATCACTGATGAGGAATCTGAGGGAGATGCTAATGAATACATTGTCTTTATAGCCATTAAAGATGAGACATTTGATAAAAAAGTATTAGTTTCTTGCATGGATAGTTCTGATGAATGGATCATTGATAGTGGTTGTTCACACCACATGATTGGTGACATGAGTAAATTTCTTACTTTGAAGGAATTTGATGGAGGAGTTGTGAGATTTGGAAATGAATCACCCTGCATGGTAAAAAGAAAGGGAACCATTTTTCTTAATGGAAAGAGAAAAGTAGATGATGTCTACTGGGTTGAAGGATTAAAGCACAATCTTTTAAGTGTAGCTCAACTCAATGACAGAGGTTATCCATTGGAATTCAAGAATGGAATGTGCAAAATCTATGGGAACAAAGGTGAACTAATTGTAACCGGCAAGCAGACAAAAGGTAACTAGTTTCACCTAAATCTTAAAGTCAACAACTATTTAATTGCTAAAGTAGATTATAGATGGCTTTGGCATCGAAGATTTTGTCATATAAATTTTGATAACATTATTAAGGTCAGTAAGTCCAAGTTGATAAGAGGTTTTCCTTAGTTGGACAAACTGGTGAATGCTCTGTGTAGGGAATGTCAGTTAGGAAATATTACATCCTCAACTTTTAAGAGCAAGTCTTTTTCAGTAAAACCTTTGTTAGATTTGGTTCATGCAAACCTTTGTGGACCAATAAGGACTAAAAGTATTCAAGGTGACAGATATTTTATGATCTTCACTAATGGTTGCTCAAGAATGATGTGGGTCACATTCTTGAAGGACAAAACATAAGTCTTTAGTAAGTTCAAGGAATTCAGGGCCTTTGCTAAAAATGAAAGTGGTAAGAAGATAAAGTGTCTAAGGAATGATCAAGGTGGTGAATTTACTTCAAAGGAATTCATTAGATATTGTGAAGACAATGAAATTAAGAGGCAACTTTCTGCACCAAGGACACCGCAACATAATGGTATTATAGAGAGGAACAATCAGTTAGTTGTTGAAGTTGTTAGGATGATGCTTATTCAAGGAGGAGTAGTAAAACATTTTTGGAGAGAAGCTATCATCACAATTGTCTACACTATGAACCAAATAATGGTAAAGAGAGGTAAGGATAAAACTCCTTATGAATACTGGTATGGTAGATCACCTAATGTCAGTTATTTTAAGATTTTTGGCAGTAAATGTTTTATCAAGAGAGGTGACTATGTCAGTAAGTTTGAGGCTTGCAAATGTTATAACAACCAGACACAGAGAATCATTGAAAGTGCTGATGTTCAAGTGGATGAGTATCCTAAAGTCTTATAGGAACCCAGTGAGGATAAAAAGGATGAAGAACCTTGCATTCTGATTTTGGAACCAGAACTGGTGAAGCCAGAAGCTGGTGAAGTGAATGTTGTTGTACCAGTTCAATCGGAATAGGAAGATTTAGAAGAAGAGGATAATAGTGAGAAAAAAGAACCTAAAGATATTGATCATGTTATTCCAAGGTATGTGAGACTCAAACATAATACTGACCAAATTATTGGAGATAACGATGCTGGAGTGTTAACCAGAAGAAGAATTAGAGATAATTTTTGCATGATCTCCACTATTGATCCTAGAGTTGCTAAGGAAGCATTTGGAGATTATCACTGGATTAAAGCTATGGAGGAGGAGCTTGACCAGATTGAGAAGAACAATACATGGACCCTATTACCCAGACCTGTGAATAAAAATGTGATGGGTACTAAATGGGTACTCAGGAATAGACTGAATGAAGATGGAGTAGTAGTTAGAAACAAAGCTAGATTGGTATGCAAAGGTTATGCACAAGAAGAAAGAGAATACTATGGTGAGACATTTGCACCAGTTGCTAGATTGGAAGGTGTTAGGACTCTACTTGCATTTACAACATATAAGGGATTCAAAGTATATCAGATAGATGTGAAGTCAACATTTCTAAATGGAATATTGGAATAAGTATACATTGAGCAGCCAAATGATTATGCTTTGATTGATGCAAAGGATATGGTGTGTAAATTGTACAAGGCACGATATGGTTTAAAGCAAGCACCAAGAGCATGGTATGAAAGGATACATTCACACCTGATGAAGATAGGTTTTTCAGAGAATCAGTGAAGACAACAGTATATATCTCAAATCTGAAGGTGATAAGATACTGGTTAGTGAAGTGTTTGTGGATGATATTATATTTGGAGGCAATGATGACATGAGTGATGGGTTTGCAAAAGAGATGAAGAGTGAATTTGAAATGTCTCTAGTGGGATAGATAAAATTCTTCATAGGTTTGGAAATTCAACAGATGAAGAGTGGTCTTTTTATCACACAGTCTAAATATGTGAAAGAGGTATTGAAGACATTTGGAATGAATGAGTGTAAACCAGTTGGACACCAATGGTTATAGGTTGTAAATTGGCTAAGGAGGATGAAGCTGCATCTGTTGATGAAAAGGAGTACAGGTCAATGAAAGGGAAATTGCATTATGTTGTTCACACCAGACTAGATATTGCTTGTGCAATTGGTTTAGTTGCCAGATTTTAGAAGAATCCAAAGGAGACACACTTGATAGCAACCAAGAAGATATTCTGATATTTGAAAGGTACTATTGACTATGGATTATGGTGTCCATATGTAGGTAACTTTGATTTGAAGGTTTATACAGATGCAGACTGGACAGGTGATGTTGATGATAGGAAGAGCACAACTGGTGGTGAATTCTTTCTTGGAGGAAGACTTGTATCATGGAGCAATAAGAAGCAGAGCTATATATCACAGTCCACTGCTGAAGCTGATTATGTGGTAGCGTATATGAATTGTACGCAAGCAATCTGGATGAAACACATTCTAGAAGGATTCATGCTAAAGATTACAGAACCTGTAAATATTTTATGTGCCAACACCAATGCAATAAATAATTCAAAGAACCTGGGTTTGCATGTTAGAACCAAGCATATTAAGCTGAAATATCATTTCTTGATAGAGAAAGTATAGAGTAACAATGTGTTATTGGAGCATGTATCCATCAAGGAACAGCTAGTAGATATCTTTACAAAATATCTGCCTAAGACTAATTTTGAGTATCTTAGAGGTCAGCTAGGGGTTGTGCCCCTACCTGAGGTCAATTGAGTATGATGTGAAATACATCAGCCCCAAAGCTAATTGAAGAATCTTGAAGAAAGATTGGTGTAGAGTGGATTTATTCCACAGGGGGAGCGTCAAGTTGTAGATTATTGATGCAGAACAGTGAAGTATGTCATTGCATGTTTTACTTTCACTTTGGCATTGTTGTTAAACGGGGAGAAGAACTATATGATTATGGGGAGAAGAATTGTAGATCTATAGCCAATTACTAGTTGAAGACATGGAGACTCAGTAAGCTAGGATTCCTATTCACAATCATAGCAATCAACAGTATTGATACTTGTATTGCCATCAATGCCAAAGGGGGAGATTGTTGGTGTTTATGGTAAAAATGGAAACAACAATATTGAAAGCCTAAATTAATTCAACCATAAAACCCTAGCCTAACAACAACAAAGATCCACCATAACATATGAAGATTACCCAAGACAATGCAAATCAACAAAATCACAAAGATGATACCATCACATCTCTAATAGGATTTTAATCTCCATTCTTCCTATCTCCATTGATATTCTTTGATATATTTGCTCTCAGATTTTATGTGTGCGCAAGAGCTCAACAAAGAACGAAAATGTGGTTGATAGCTTGATCGCATATGGAATTTCAAATGCTAGAATGCTTAGGAGTTCTAGGAGATTGATAATGAGAGAAGCATCCTCTTATATAGAAGACACTATAGGAAATGGAGGGATAAGATTAAGAGGTATACAGATAAATGGTCGGCTAGGATTAGAGGGTAGGTAGAAGAAATAAGAAAATAATAAGTGGGTAGGTAGTGTAGGAGTTAAGAGATGAATGGCATGTTTCATGGGTAGAAAAGGCTAATGAATTAATTAAATAAATAAAGATTTATTTAATTAATACAAGAAGTGGGATCAATTAAATAAATAAAAGTATTTATTTAATTTAGGAAAAGGACAATTTAAATAAATAAAAGTATTTATTTAAATGAGAAATAAGGCTAAAAGAATATAAATGAATTAGTTAAATAAATAAAGTTTTATTCAATTAATAGAAGAATTAGGCTTAAATAATTAAATAACTTAAAATATTTATTTAATTAGACAAGACAATTTTAGATGTCTACAGTTCGTATTTGCATGAAGATTGCATTGATGAACTTTTATGTTGTCATTGATGTCAATTATAATTGGTAATAATGTTGTAATAATATTATTTTGCAACCAGTAGGAGAGCTTGCGAAGGAAACCAGTATTACTAGAGAAGAAGTGAGATCATCCGGTAAACCCTACCTATTGATATGCTAAACCCTAAGCGATGGAGCTTGGTGAATCAGTTGTATTGGTTTATGATCAAATGATGAGCGGTAATGATTATGCCATGTATGCATATTGTATGAGAAGAGTTTCAAATGGTTTTTGGTGCGTAGAGATAAAGGTTTTATCTTGGGAATGAGCAAGTTCATTGAATGTAATGTAAACCGCGTGATGAGTTACATTGCTCTATGAAGTGGTGATCACAGAGCGATTGATGTTGTCTTGAATGATGTGCAACTAATTGCTATGTAATCCAATGGTCACACTTGAACCGATTTATTTGTAATCTCTATGAGATCTTAGGTTTGTGATATGTTATCGACCTATTGTTTTATTTATAAGGTCGATGAATTATTTTGTTGTAGTGTTGGCGATTTTTGTTGAATGTAAGAGTGATTGGTTGTCGAACCAGATGATGTATTTGAAGTATGTGTAAAGGCAGATAGGAGCATGAAAAGGATTTGATCAAGCAGAGTAGTGCTATTCACAAGATCAAAAAACCCTTATTGTTCTCTAACAATTACAACAATCAAATCCCCTAATCAGGTAAGCTCTAACAAGCTTAGTGTTATTTAAATCCTCTAACCAGGTGATCCATTAGCTTTGATTTCAAATCCTCTACCGAGGTTACTCCTAACAGAGTATTTCTTCTAATAGGGCATTATAGTCAATCCCTTAACTGGGTGGTCCCTAATAGGTTTTGTTCTTAACATGACTTATTGTAAAGCTTTAACAGGATTGGCTCCTTACAGGGCGAACTTCAGAAGAGCTCAGAATACTTGTGGGTATTCATCCCCACCATGGTTTTTCCCATTTGGGTTTCCACATCAAAATCATTATGTCAGGTGGTGAATGTTTTTGTGGTTATGTTTGATATGGTTAATTTTCTTAACAACTAAATCCACTTAGTTATGATGTGATGACTGACAACAATCTGAAATGAGCTTTTATTTTTGTTTGTAAAGCATTTGGATGTATTTTGTTAAAAGGTTTGAGTGTTTTAGAGTTGTTTTACTGTTATTCTATTATGACAGTTAACTGATTTACTTGACAGTAATATTGTATTTGATAGTTCAGTGTTTGAACCAATCAATTCTGAGTTTGACTTGAGAGGTTGTTTTGTTTGGTAAAAAGTTTATGTCAGTTTTATATCTACTGATTCACCCCCCCCTCTCAGTAGTTGATCGGATGCTTATTGATTCATCATACCATCAAATCTTTCACCTTCTCTCCTACTGCAACAGTCTTAGGTCTAATTAGGACAACAAACCCCATTTTCTCCTCCATAGTTTTGAAAAATTATTTTTCTCCTATCAACATCACGTTGTTTCTAGCTTGTGTGATGTGGTCTTCATCCTTGAGTGTGTTGGCAATACGGGGGAATTGATTATGTGATGCATTGATATTCTGTCATTGATGTCAACACTATCTATTATGGTTGGTTACCAACAGATAGGTTTTGGTTACCGGTAGAAGATCTTGTGTTATCAGTAAAGGTTTAAGGTTTTAGTGGCAGAGCTTTCACAGAGAATCTTTGACACGATGTGCAAGTGGTGTTGGTGCGGCTTCAAGATGGAATTCAGGATGCAGAAGGTGATCCTTGATCATACCTCGACTGATTGGGGACATCTCTTTGGCATGCTGGACCCAGATTAGGTCCGGTACCTATCTAGGTTATGGACCGGTATCATGTTAATGTGTTCTCTACATGTTACCAGGAATTCTATGGATTGGTTATTGTTGTTTTGGTCTTAAGCTGACATGGCATATCATTGTAATATGGATGTATGTAATGATCTTATTGTAATATCTTTTAAGTGGCCGACCTAATTGGTTTATGCCTTAGGGTTTGTATGAATTGATGTAAGATCTCATTGTAGATCATGTGCCATGGTCATGGAATGAAATATCATATGCGAAGGAGATTTGGTTGATCATAGGTGATCGAATTGGGTTTAAGCAAGAGGTCAAAGGCCTTCAGTATTGAGCTTAACCGGGACTGTAATCAGGCATGGTAGATGCTATCTCTGGTAGTTCATTCTTCTGGATTGTTGTCTAATTATCTTGAGGTGGTTATAACCTCTCTGTAGTCAGTGAAACTCCTTTATAATGAGCAGTACACTCTAGGTAGTGTGCCTTCCAGCATGTGCAGGTCCCTTATTGTATCACATACTTTCTATAGAAGTATCATTTGACTGTGGGTAGGCTTCCGACTGTGGTTTTTCCCTTTACCGGGCTTTTCATGTACAAATAATAGTGTTATGTGGCATGGTTGCATTGTGTTAATTCTTTGTTTTATTCTTAAGTTTTATTTCTTACTGGTATCTATTTCTGCTATCCCAGTATTCAATGTTTATGTGCTTTGATTAAAGGTTATAAAGTGGTTTGATTAATATAATATGTTGACAACTGATTCACCCCCCCCCCCCTCTGAGTTGTCCACCGATTATCCTAACAATTGGTATCAGAGATTTGGTCCTCCTTTGCAAAAGCTTAACCACTTGAGGTAGATCCTATGGTAGTTCATACTTCAAATCCACCGACAACTATTTTTCAGAAGAGAAATCCCTAAGCTTGATGGAACAAATTATGGGATATGGAAAATCTGAATGGAGAATCATCTTAGATGTCTTAGCAAGGATATTTGGGAGATCACTAAGAAAGGATATACATCTTATGATCTAGGATCTAGCAATCCTGCTCCTGCAGACTTGGACAAGAATATTGAAAATGATTGCAGAGCTAGAGAAGCCCTCTTGTGTGCACTTACTGATCAACAAATCATGGGATTGACTGATAAATCATCGGCAAAGGTTATGTGGGATAAATTCAAAACTTTGAATGAAGGTGATCCTACTGTCAAAATTTCTAAACTTGATGGTTACCTCGTAAGGTATGCAAACTTAAAGATGGAAGATAATGAAAGAATTGCTACATTTATGGAAAGAGTAAATGAGATTGTCATGGGAATTCAATGTTGTGGAGGATTTATGAGTGAAGATGAAATTTTTTGAATAGTCTTGAGGTCCCTTCCATTGGCTTAGAAGATGAAGGTGTCTACAAATAATGAACTGAGAACAATGGAAAACACTTTAGCTAACAGAGACATTCTGATTAGGAAATTATTTGCTTTTGAGCTTGAAGAATGGACCTTTTGGAGCTGCAAAGTCTGAACCCGCTTTTCATGCATCATCATCTACCGGCAAAAGTGATTGGAAAGCCTTATATGCAAAAGAATTGGAAGATATGAGGAAAGAGGATGAAGAATTTGAGCAACTTGAAGCCTTATTTGCTAGAAGAGTACCTAGAGGACCGACATGAAGTATGAAGGAAAAGAACCTTTTAAATGTTTTGCATGTAATAAGATTGGTCATTTTGCATCTAGATGTCCGGAAAGGAATGCAAGATTTGAAGAAAGAGTTAAGAAATAATTTAAGCCTAATCAGAATAGATATAGATTCAAGAAAAGAAAACAATGCTACATAGCGGATGAGGAAGGAGTAAGTGATGACTCCTAGGATGGACCAGCAACAGACTCTGCTAGTGGATTCGACAATGGAAAGGAATGGGTGTTCTATGCTTTAAAAGAAGATGAAATGAAATTGGTTATCATGAATGAACAAAATGCCGTGGCAGGAAAGTTGAAGACAAGGATGAATGGGTAATTGGTAGTGGATTATCACATCATATGACTAGAGATAAAAGAAAATTTATGTCCTTGCAAGTATACAATGGCGGTCAAGTCAGATTTGGAGATGACAACGCATGTATGATCAAAGGTAGAGGTATTATTTCTCTGGATTGAAAGCATAATACTAATAATGTCTATTATGTAGAAGGTTTAAAGTATAATATTTTAAGTGTTGGTCAATTGGTGGACAAGGGATTCCAACTTCAGTTTAAAGATAGAAAATGCAAAATCATTAACAAAACTAGTTTGGAGATTGCAACCGGTACTCAGACTGGAGGTAATATCTTTCACTTGAACACTAGTAACAAGACATGTTTGATTTCTCATATTGCCAAGAGTTGGTTATGGCATAAGAGGTCATGTCATGTCAATTTTGATTGTTATTAGTTCAACAAAGGAAGTTAGACATATACCTAAGATTATAAATCCTCATAATCTTGTATGTAAGGAATATCAATTGGGAAAACAAGTTAGAACTTCTTTTAAGAGCATACTTGATAAATCTAATGATGTGCTTGATTTGATTCACACTGACTTATGTGGTCCAAAAAGGAATAAAATCTTTCAAGGTGATAGATACTTCATGATGATAATTGATGATTATTCTAGAATGATGTGGGTGGCTTTTCTTAGGGAGAAGTCTAAAGCTTTTGAGAAATTCAAGATCTTTAAAGCAAGGGTGGAAACAAAAACTGGATTGAAAATCAAATGTCTGAGATCAGATCAAGGCGGTGTGTTCACTTCTCATGAATTTAACAGTTATTGTGAGACAAATGAAATTAGGAGACAACTATCTACACCCCAGACTCCTCAGCAGAATGGAGTAGTGGAAAGGAAGAATAAAATCAATTTAGATGCAGCAAGAACCATGATGATGGAAGCCAAATTGCCTCACATCTACTAGAGAGAAGCAGTGAGTACAACATTCTACACATTCAATAGAGTTCACATCAAAGGTGAAACCAAAAAGACCCCTTATGAATTATTGTTTGGACATACACCTACTGTTAAATATTTTAGAATTTTTGGAAGTAAATGTTATATCAAAAGGGATGATTCAATTGGGAAGTTTGATCCTAGATGTGATGAAGAGATATTTCTTGGATATTCAATTCAAAGAAAACCATATAGATGTTATAACAAAAGATTGCATAAAATTATGGAGAACGCTTATGTGAAAGTGGATGAGCAATACAGAAATCAATCTATATCATATGACATAGAACTGGTAGTGGAAATGATCATAACTGAACTAACAATGCCTCAACCGACACAAGACAATGAGACAGTTACACTATTACAATCAAAAAATTCAACTGTGACTGATGATTAGAATAGTGAACCTGAAGTTCATAAGACACCAAGGTATGTAAGGTTAAATCATTCTGAAGATCAAATCATTGGAGATAGGAACAAGGGAGTTATGACAAGAAGAAGACTAGCAAATGAAGAGGTATGTTGTATTTCAAAAATTGAACCGGCATCTGTTATTGAAGCTTGTAAAGATAAACATTGGTTAAAGGCTATGGAAGATGAATTAGATTAGATAGAGAAGACTGAGACTTGGACTTTAGTTCCCCAACCTAAAAATAAGAATGTTATTGGAACTAAATGGGTTTTTAGGAATAAATTAAATGAGGATGGTCAAGTTGTAAGAAACAAGGCTAGACTGGTTTGTAAAGGATATTCTCAAATGGAAGGAATTGATTATGGTGAGACATTTGCACCTATAGCTAGAATTGAAGTTGTTAGACTATTTATTGCCTATGTAGCTTATAAGAATTATAAGGTCTATCAAATGGATCTTAAATGTGCATTCTTGAATGGTGAACTTGAGGAAGAGGTATACATTGAGCAGCCTGATGGATTTTCACTGACAGATGATAAAGATATGGTTTGCAAGTTAAGGAAAGCATTATATGAATTGAAACAAGCTCCTAGAGCATGGTATTCAAGGTTGGATAAATATCTTTTGAAGCTTGGTTTTACTAAAGGCAGTGCTAATAGTAATTTATATTACAAGATCACTAATGATGATATTTTGATTATTGAAGTATTTGTTGATGATATCAGTTTTGGAGGTGAAGATAATTTGTGCATGTAATTCTTGAACAATATGAAGAATGGATTTGAAATGTCCATGATTGGTGAGATGAGATTTTTCTTAGGTTTGCAGATAACTCAAACTAACAAAGGCATCTTTATCTGTCAAACTAAGTATCTAAGGGAATTGTTGAAGAAGTTTGGTATGGATAATTCCAAACCGGTAAGTACTCCTATGGTGACAAGTAAGAAATTATCTATCAAAGACATATCTGCATTGGTAAGTTCGACAAGGTATAAGTCCATGATTGGTGGATTCTTATATCTAACTCAGAATAGACTAGATATTATGAATGCAGTACGTATTGTTTCAATATATCAAAGTAATCCTAAATAAAATCATGAATGTGCAGTAAAGAGGATATTCGGTATTTGCAAGGAACAACAGAATATGGCTTATGGTATTCTAGAGATGATAACTTCACTTTATGTGCATATACAGATTCAGACTGGGTAGGAGATACTAATAACAGGAAGATAACTTCAGTGGAGCTTTCTTTCCTTGAAAGAAATTGATTTCATGGATCAACAAAAAACAGTCGTGCATTTCTTTATCTACTGCAGAAGCTGAATATGTTGTAGCAACAACTAATTGCACTCAAGTCTTATGGATGAAGAAAATGTTGAAGGATATCAAGGTAAATTATAGTGAATCGGTAGTTATCTATTGTGATAACTCTGCAGCTATTGACATGTCTAAGAATCCGGTATTTCACTCTAAGACTAAACACATATTAATAAAATATAACTTTCTGAAGGACAAGGTGGAAGAAAAGGAAGTCAAATTGGTTTATGTGAACACTAAAGAGTAGATTGCAGATATATTCACTAAACCGCTGCCTAAGGAATCATTAGAGTATTTGAGAGATGGGTTATGGGTATATACCCCTCTGGAAAAAACTTAATTGATGGAGTAGACCATTAGTCTGATATGCATCATCAACTTTATCCTTTGCTCTAGGTTGATCTAGTGGTGCTACTACTCAGGGGGAGTAGTTAGCTTTGAGATTCACATAATTTTGATATCTATGTCATATCTTTGGCATTGATGTCAAAAGGGGAGAGTTATATGTGAAAAATCCCAGCAACATTTTTCAGTTTTCCATTGTTATATCTTCTATGAGAAATGTTTGGTACTTCTTGGCACTTAGATTTTTTTTTTTTTTCACATCTAGTGTTGCCATCAATGCCAAATGGGGAGATTGTTGGCAATATGGAGGAATTGAGTATGTTATGCATTGATGTTTTATCATTGATGTCAACACTATCTATTATGGTTGGTTACTGACAAACAAGTTTTGGTTACGGATAGAAGATCTTGTGTTACCGGTAAGGGTTTAAGGTTTTATCGGCAGAGCTTTCACTGAGAATCTTTGATAGGATGTGCAAGTGGTGTTAGTGTGGATTCAATAAGGAATTCAAGATGCAGAAGGTGATCTTTGATCGTGCCTCAATTGATTGGGGACATTACTTTGGCATGGTGGACCCAGATTAGGTCTGGTACCTATCTAGGTTATGGACCGGAATCATGTTAACGTGTTCTCTACATGTTACCGGGATGTTCTATGGATTGGTTATTATTGTTTTGGTCTTAAGCCGACATGACATATCATTGTAATATGGATGTATGCAATGATCTTATTGTAATATCTTTTTAGTGGCCAACCTAATTGGTTTAGGCCTTAGGGTTTGTATAAATTGATGTAAGATCTCATTGTAGATCTTGTGTCATGGTTGTGGAATGAAATATCATATGCGAAGGAGATTTGGTTGATCATAGGTGATCGAATTGGGTTTAAGTAAGAGGTCAAAGGCCTCTGGGACTGTAATCAGACATGGTAGATGTTATCTCTGGTAGTTCATTCTTTTGGATTTTTATGCAATTATCTTGAGGTGGCTATAACCTCTCTATAGTCAGTGAGACTCCTTTGTAATAAGCAGTACGCTCTAAGCAATGTTCCTTCCTGCATGTGCAAGCCCCTTATTGTATCACATATTTTTTGTATAAGTATCATCTAATTGTGGGTAGGATTCCCACTATAGTTTTTCCCTTTACTGGGTTTTCCACGTACAAATCATGATGTTATGTGGTATGGTTGCATTGTGTTAATTCTCTATTTTATTCTTAAGTTTTATTGTTTACCAGTATCTGTTTCTGCTATCCCGATATTCAATGTTTATGTGCTCTGATTAAATGTTATAAAGTGGTTTGATTAATATAATTTGTTGACAACTGATTCATCCCCCCCTCTCAGTTGTCCACCGGTTATCCTAACATAGTGGTGTAAGGGTAAGGGTAACTCCATCTTTTTCAATGAAATATGTGTTTTTCCTTCCATCATGTTTGGCATACCTTTCATATTGTCATGGCCATCCAAGAAAGATTTGACAAACATCCACAGGGATGATGTCACACAATACTTTGTCCTTGTACCCTTCAATGTGAAAATCCACCCAACATTGCTCATTCACCAATACTTGTTGCCCCTTATTCAACCATGTGACCTTGTAGTGAGTTGTAGGAGGGATCCTTTTCAGTTTTAGTTTCTCTACCATCTCCACAAAGACCAAATTGTATGTGCTACCAGAATCAATCACAACTTTGCAACATTTTCCTTGACTCTTACATGTGGTTCAGAAAAGTAGATTCTTTGGGGAGGGTTCTTTCTCAGCTACTACTTTAATCAATGTTCTTCTCATTAGGAGTGATTCTCCAACCTCAAGAGCAATTTCTTGAGGAGATGAGCTTACACTCTCACTATCCTCAACTTTAGCAATCTGATTTCTTCTTTCTCCACTAAATGAAGTTGTAGATTTGTTTTCAGGAAATTGCCAAGCTTGATGGCTAGAAAACTTATTACATTTATAGCATTTCCCAATAAATGCATTAGATCCACCTCTTTAATCTTCAAATCTGCCACTAGAATTTGGTCTTCTTCCTCTAAAACCTCCTCTTATTTCAGACAGATTGTTCATGGAATTGAATTGTTTCTCCTTGAGACCTTTGTGATTGACCTCTACCAGAGAATGTGCCTCTTACTATAAAGTTTGTCTGCCCCTACCTCTACCTTGTTTTTCTTGTCTTCTCTTCAACTTATCTTCAACCTTTAGTTCCAACTAGAAACACTCTTCTACTGTTTTTAGATTGGTAAGGCTAAGTTCATCTTGGATATTGAGCCTAAGTCCATTAATGTATCTTGCCACCTTTTCAACCTCATCTTCTTCATGGCTGGCTCTTATGCTCAATTTGTAAAATTCCTCCATGTAGTCTTTCACATCCATGTCCTTCTGTCTTAGATTCTAGAGTCTCTCATATAGCTGAATAGAATAATCACTCAGGTGGAATTTACCCTTGAAATTGGAAAAAATTCTATCCCATGAAGTAATTATAGGCTTTCCATTCTTCCTTCTTTCAAATTGTATATAATCCCACCAAAGTGAGGCATGACCATTCAACTTGGTCTTTGCTAACTTCACCTTTTGTTCTTCTGATAGCCCCTCATACTCAAAATAGCTATCCATTGCTCTTATCCAATCCAGAAGCTCCTCACCATCTAGATTTCCTCCATACATTGGTAGGTCCAGCTTTATCTTAGAACCATCCCCTTTGACAACCTTCAACATTCTGACCATCCTTTCTTCTTTAGGGTCCACCTACTCTGGGGATTCTTCTCCTTCCCCTTCTTTTTCTTCTTTCTCTTGGTCACTCACATCTCTTGTGACCTTTCCTCTCTTATGACTTATCTCAACTATGGCTATTCTAGCTTGAAGACTCTCTGTCAATTGTTTCAACTCTCTTATCTCTTTGGATTGTTTCTCTTCCAACTCACTCATCTTCCTAGAAACTATCTTCTTAGGAGGCATATTGAAATGGTTTTATATGACACTCTCTAAACTCTTCTCTGACCCAACCTATGCTCTGATACCAATTTTATGCAAAGGTAAGGGAAAAGAATGTTTTTATAAAGAAAAACTTGTTCAGTCACACTTCACAATGAGGGAATAGGGTGAGGACAAAACATCAATCTATTCTTCTTGAGATGTGGCTATTCCAAAAAACAAGTGACTAAACACTCTAAGGATAGTCAACATGTTTTCTCAACTAGGCTCAATTAAGACACAAAATAACTATTTTGTGAAACATTGTGACTCTATGCACCTAGTACACTTTCCCATAGACTCATGCAAACAAAATCAATAACAGTTTTTGATAGTTCTTCACTAGTTAAGGAAGAAGTAATTAAGACTGTGACAACAACTTCCTTAGGACAGTCTTAAAGATTGAGCCAAATCTAATGCTAAAAGGGGTATGATACTGTTGTAGCTTGATTCTTAGGTACCCAAACCATCCAAACACCCTTTACCAAGCACATGCAAGTGTTGATCATTGACAAAAATGAAAGTTTTGCCAAGTTTATCAAATTGCTGCTATGACTGTCACAGTCATCCTTTTGGGGGTAGTCATACAAAGAGACTTGTCCTTTGCATACAAAGGCTTCATATAAGGTAATTTCATGAGGTTAGGGTCCCCACTCAACCTCCTTGATGTTCAAAATATTATACCAATCAAATCTATTCCTCCATTCACACATGCATCAAAAAGCTTTCATTGTTCAGTCTAATACATAGAGAATATCAGACTTCTCTCAATCCAAATCCATTGAAGATCTTCTCCTCATGCCATGCACCATTGGGACAATGAAAAAAATAAAAAACATACTAATATATAAGGTTTGCGCATTTTTCACCATGCCAAATACAAGAACTACAGTTTTTTAAGCTCACGGGTTGCCCTAGGTAGTGTTTTAACCCTTTTTCACAAAAAATGAATATCTCAGCAAAAACTTGATAAACAAAATTAGTGTAGAATGAAAGTATATTAAAATATTCTTCAAACCCAGTCACTATAGAATCATGAGGATGAAGAAAAATGAGTCAAATTAAGCCAAGAACAGATTGGTTTTTTCCAGAAAAGCATTAAAAATAACCAAATTTTCATTCCAATCTATACATTAGAGCTCAAAAGGCCCACCTATTCACTGCTTGTTCTTCTTGTAGGTATGGTAGTTTCCAAGGTAGTAGTCTATTGAAGTTTGAGGAAGGTCAAACACACACAATTTAGAAATTAGAAACTCTCAGAGTTTCCATTAATCCATCCATCTTTCCATGACACTAGTATCAAACTCAGCAGTTGGAGAGAAGTTTTTTGACACAATAGCCTCCCATTGTTTGAGCACCTCTTCTTGGTTCAATGAGCCTTTCTAGAGGACTTCTAATCCATGCTTACCCAATAACCTTACCACATATTGTTCATATCCTCAAGTAATCTTAAGAAAGGATGATGGCCTTTTAACACCATAGTTCTACATTGATTCGGAAATTCCCTTTTGAACTCCATAGCATCAATGGAGGCTTGTAAAACACCAAGATCTTGGCCTCCTAACAAATATTATTTCTTAATTATATCTTCTCATAGATTTTTAATCCTTTTCAACATCTTGGTTTGTTTTACAAACCCAATAGACTAGGTATCCTATTGGGTGGAGAGAATGATAATACCCTTTTCAAGGAGATGAGCATTCTCGTAGATATCCATAGTTTCTTTTAAGAACATCCTTATCTTACTCAGTTGATTTCCAATCCAAGTGTCAATGGGAGTTGACTTATTTTTCATTATATAAAGTGCTTTAACTTCTTCTTGTGGTAACACTGATGTAGAAGGTTGAGAATCCCTAGATCTTGAGTCAAGTGGCTTTGCCATTTTGATGAGCAGTTGTCTGTATTGTTGCAATTGTGCCTTAGCCTCTTTCTTGTAATTGTGTTCTTTCTCTATCCTATTCTTGATAGTAGTAGTTGCAGCATCTAGGGTATCTATCTCTACCCATTTAGTTTGTTTTCCAAGATTTACCTCAGAAAATTGGTACCCTTGGCAAGCATGTTCTTCTCCTTCCATGCCTTGCACTAGAGCTGTTATACTAGCCACAACATCCCTGGAATCATCCTTTGAGAGATGGTGGAGGGCTTTGGATTTCTTTGTCCTTCTTGGTGACTTAGTGATTTCTTCTTGTAGGGTGATACTTGGGAGGATAACCTTTTTCTTCTTTTGAAAGTTAAAACTGAGCCACTGTGACATGCTTGAATCTTGTGGTTCCTCCTATGTGGTAACTTGATTTGTCACTATGTGGGTCTCTAGTTGTTTATTTTTCTCCCCCTCCTCTTCTTGCTGATCTTTATTCATATCTTGAAGTTTCTCATGTCGCTGCTTTGTAGGTTCTTCATGCTATGGCAGAGGTTGGGGAATTTGTTGAGCAAGATTTGCCTGTAGCACTTGTTTGAAGTCCTATTGTTGTTGTTTGGCAAGCTCCTCTAACTTCTCACCCACCTCTTGCTCAAAATCTTCTTTACTCACATCATCTTGTTGCTTTTCTTGGCTTCCCTCCAATTGTTTGAGTAGTTTCTCTTGGTCTTGTGGTGTGAGCACCATATGTTCATCTTGTTCTACTTGTACCTCAAATACTTGTATTTGAGCAGGCTCAACTGTTTGATCTTCAAGTTCATCGACACGTTTTTGAGCAAGCTTCTCATATTGGGGAATGGTAGGTACCCATAATAACATTGTTTCTCCTAAATTTTGCTTAGAGGTAGCCTGTCTCTGCATTATATTTTCCTTTTTCATGTAGGCTACTACTCAAATAGGCTCATTATCCTCATTTGAATCTGACTCAGTGTTATGGATTGTTACCCGTTCATGAGTTGGCCTAGTGGTTGCTGCATGGGCTTGATAATAAGAGGTAGGTTGTTCAACATTTAATCCTTGTGATGTCCCTTATTGCTAGGGTGATACCAATATTAGGCACAATCAGGATAATCAATGCTTGATGTACAACACACAACCCAATACTTATTCCTTGCCCAACTGCCATTTTTAGGAATTGAGATCCCTTCATCTTTGCATCTAACTATTTCATTAATTCTTCCTTTTCAATGGTAGGCATAGGGGCTTCCTTATCCATAGGGGTATGTTTCCTTGACTCTGATCTCATCCTCCTTACATACTCTTGAGTAGTTTTTGATTGAGGGTTACTTATGGCTTTACCTTTCTTCTTTTCTTTGGAAATCCTACTTCAGAGCGTAAGGCTCACCCAATGTCTGCTTCTTTCAACAACTTTTTCAGAAACATTATCAATCTCCACATTCTCTTTTTCAAATCATATTTTTGGAGAGAGAGAGAGGTCTTTTATCTATCTTCATTTTATCATAAGTTGGGTCTAGGAATTCGCCTTTGTCTCTGAAGTCCTTGGGGATATTTGTTTCTACCTCAAATTCCCTCATCTGATAGGCTGTTAACCTACAAAATGCCTTCTTCCTAGCCTCAAAACTATCTTGTAATCTTGTCCAAAAATCTTCCAACACAAATATAAGCCCTTCATATGCAATTGTCATCATTCCCTTAAAACTTACCAAATGGATCATAACATGTCCAGGCATAAGAAAACTCTTTGAGGCATAGGTCCTACAACTCACAAATTTCTATCTCTGTGGTCTGTAAATAGTGGCACTTATAATATTCAAGGACAAGTGGGAATGCTACCCTTGTTTTATGCTTCTAAGTCATGAGGGATTGAACCCCTACAATATGCCTTGAGTACTCAAGAAGAATGAATTTTTTGCTACAATAACGTAGAAGTAGGAAAGGATTATCGATGAATCCACTCAGCCAAATGTAGGTAGATCGTTGGTTCTGAATAAACTATGTGCCCCATTCTTCTATCAATTTCATTTCCTCAGGTGACAAATTGTACCCTACATCACCTATTAGCCTGCAGATAATTGAATATATAAAAGCATCATTAATTCTTTTGAAATGGTTCTTGGCTTCTTAAATGAGAAACTGAGTGTAATACTCCCACACTTTATGTTCTCCAGGTCTTTTTCCTAATCTGTCATTAGTGTTTAACCCTAGATAAATGTCACTTTTGGAAACTATCTAGATCATATAGGAAGTCATAAAAAAACTTTTGATCTAAAGTATACTGCACATCTGCTCATGGATATTATCTGATATAATTTGTGCCCAATCGAAGTATTCCTTCCCTTTAAGAATATTATAGATCTAATGAAACATCCACAAGTGATAGTGTTTAACATCTTCTTTTCCAAAGGCTCTACTGAGCATGATTATCAGGTCACAAGGTGTATCTTTGAAATCTGCCCTTAAGATATTGTCTATCACTTTCAGGTCTGTTTTCCTTGGTTCATTGAGCCATACTTCATTTATATGATGTTTGTTATTTACTACATTCTTGTTAAATATTTGGACAACTTGCTCCTCGGTTGTTTGCAGGACCTTATCATATTCTTGGATACTGAAGGTCATAGCAAGGATGTTGGGTGAAAGATATACCACCACATTCCCCTTTGTATCTATATATATTTTGGTGTCTTTGTCATAATATTGAGCAACTGTCAATATCAATTTCAGAGACTAGACTGCTTGTGGAAAAATTGTAGCTTCTACGAGTCTAGACCGACTGATTCTCCTATATGTGGCATTTGGTTTCTGACTAGATACTTCAATCTTGATTGCCTCCAACTCATGATATCCTATCTCTCTGTTGGTGACCCATTGTACCTCATTCTCAAATTTTGAAACTAATGTTTGGCCCTTGTAATGATATTTCATGGTGATTGGATTCTTCACGAGCTTAACCTCATTCTTGGTCTTCTTCATTGGGGTTGTTGTTGCTTCCATAAAATCCCTTTAAACTAGAAAACAAAGTGTATAATTAATGCCTTAGAAATTCCTTTTAAGAGCAGTGAACTTCAAAATCCCGAGGTTACGGGTTCAAGAGAACCCTAACAATCCTATAGAATGACTTTGGGATCCCGAAGTTCTAGGGTTTTGAAGTTGAAATAATCTCACACAACTCCTACTCTGGGATCCCAAGGTATTAGAGTTCCAAAGTGGGTGGAACTATTGGCTCTATGTTTCAAGATCTTGAGATCCCAAAATAGTGAAGGGAGATCAAAATAGTTTTAATCAGGTTTCAAAATCCTAGGAACCCAAGGTTTTGAAGTCGTGAGTGGGATATCTTCACAAAATGCTTTGGGGGTACTTCGGGATCCTAGGGTTTCAGGGTTCTGAAGAGGTACAAGGAGACACAAAATGCACTTCGGGATTCCAAAATCTCAAAATATGGATGGAAACAAATCTAACTCCAAAAACCATACTTTGAGACTCCGGGGTTTTGAAGTATAAAAGAGATGAGCTAGGGAACTTTTTGGAATCCCGGGAACTCAAGATTTCGAAAAGCACCAAATAAAAAAAAAGATGGGCAAGGCCCAGAATCTTGGGAAGTCAAGATCTCATGATGGCAACTAAATCGACAGGGCAAGAAAATTGACAAAAAAAGGCCAACAATATCGAATCGATTTATTAAAACCCTAGACTAAACCAAAAATACAGGAAGCAAGAAAAATGACCAAATCAAAAACATAAGGTAGGGAGAAAAACCTACCTAGACAAAGGAGGAGGGAGACCACAAAAGAGCTCCATGAAAAATAATTCCTAGGTCGCCAAGATCGCAGAGCTCTCAGAAGGATGAAGTGCATGAAATGAGAAAAATGAGGGAGGAAGGAATATTTATACCCCCTGGCGACAATGTGGATCAAGGCGTGACACACTTAGGGGTTTAGGGATCTTGGGGTTCCAAGGTGGAAAGACAACTGACCTAGGGATTCTAGAGTTTTGAGACTTTGAAGAGAAGATAAACAAAATAAGGAGAACCTAGGATCTCAAGAGTTCGAGGTTCTAGGGCTCCAACAAACAAAATAAACTAGAAGGTTCGGGATTTCAAGAACCCAAGATTCTGAAGTCTTCACAGAAGGAACAACAAAAGAAACACACAAAGGACTTTAGGATCCTAGAATTTTGTGGTTTTGAGGTCCTTCACATGCAAACAAAAGGGGAACTTTAGGATTTTGGGGACCTGAGATTCTTAAGTTCCAAAGACAACAAAACAAAGGCAACTTGAGGTTTCGGAAACCTAAAAACCCGAAGCAAAAATTTAAAAAAAAAAAATGAGGAAAAGAGACACACTTCGGGATCTTGGGATTCTGGAGTTCTGAAGTGTGTAGAAAGAGAAAATGAAGAAAAGATAGAACACAGTCTGGGGGGTTTTGGAACTCCGAAACTTTGAAGTGCAAAAAAAGGAAACACAAAGTGGAAACAAAATCAGAAACAAGGCAAAGAGGAAAAAAAGACAAGGACAAAGAAAGAAGGGGGACCTAGATTTTTAGGCAACAAACAGAGAGGGTGAGTATGCAAGACATAACACAAGGGTCATCTAAAGAGAACCTAAAATAACACAAAATTATATCAAGCAACACATCGCAGGGAAAGCACATTATGAACAAGCAAACACACAATAGAAAATCCATGACACAAATGAAGCTAGTCAAGAAAATCATTTGCCTCCCAATCTTGCATAACATCATTTAGGGATAGTAGACAAGATGCAAGATGAGCCACATCAAGCACGGTAGATAGAGCTACTACAAGTTATAGACAAGGACCATTCTCTAATGATGAATCACTTTGTTTGTCACTAGGAGCTAGGATTAATGCTTTAAAAACATGTGAAGATAGCTCATGATTAATCTCAACAAGCTCATACATATCATTAGAATTATTAGGGTCATCAATGTTAGCATGGAAAACATCATTAGAATTATCCATATGATCATCTAAATTAATAAAAATAGGATCTTTAACATGAAAATAATTTGAACCATCATTTTTATTGAGCATTTTTAATTTAGATGATTTGAGTTGAACTTCCTCTCTAGGGTTAGGCGAAGGTTGGATAAATGGGGCCAAGTCAACATTTGGTGTCTTTGGGGAGAAAATGATTTGGGAAGCAAGATTTCAAGCCTTAGCATGATGTTTTCATTGGTGTTCTCTTGCACAACAATTCCTTTTAGTTTTAGTCGAGACTTGTGAAGGTTGAGGATAAATAGACATAGGCTTCTTTTCTTCCCATATAGGGGGAGGAACATAAGTGTAATGGTATGGAAAATAAGGAATTAGGGTTTTACTAACTGAATCCACTAAATAGCACAATTAACCAATTTACATTGAAAGAGGGTTGAACACAATAGATCTAGGTTCAATCCCAATAGAGAAGAGACTGAGATTTTGACGAGAATTAACTAGTTAGGGTTAATTATCCTCTTTCTTAATTGAATTTGTAATGTAAATGTGAAATTATGGTAAAACCATGAAATATTGAAGTAAACTGATAGAAATAGTATGCTAAAAATATCCCATTAAGCCACAAACTTGGATCTCGGCAAAAGGAGATTTCTAGAACTTCTTCTCAGAAGTTTGGCTTGATTTTTTTGGACTAGGTAGCACAAATACACCTTGGTTCTCTTAATTTTCCACCATCTAAAGCTAAATCTATTCATCACTGTCAACTCTATCAAAATTCTTGAGTATATCCGTGGTATAGCCCTACACCTATTTCCTGCACATAGAAAACAAGGAAGATATGTTGGAAATAGGGGTTTGGCTTAGGTCAAACCTCGATTTTGGAATTAACCATGAAATTGAATTTGATGTGGAGGGGTTCCAAAGAGAGTAAATCCTTTCTCAATAGGAAGTTGAGTGATGTATTAGTGGGTTCCCTTCACTCTACACCGGTCTTTCAACAAATCAAAACATTTAAACTCTCTAAGAGTGCTCCCAATCAAACTATGCTCAATGATTGCTTAGGCATGGTTGAGATTCACAGAAGTAAAAGCAACCTCAATCTAGCAATATTCTAACATATGCTTGTAGGGGTTGTAGGAGGTGTTCTTAAGGTTTTTCCAAGCCAATCAACTAGTTTTGCAATTGGTTTTCATTCATTTCTCCATCGCTCTCTCTTTCTCCTATTTTCTAGGCCTAGTAGCCATAGAGCCCTAGTTAACCCTACCTAACTGATTTTTGTGGAATTACTCATAAATGTCTCAAAGAACCAGCCAAAATATTTTATGATCTGAGTACCCATTTGGATGAACTTTGAGATTCATTAGGTGAGGAAACCAGGTCGGTTCGTATAGGTACGGAACACGAAAATGGTATTTTTGAAGTGTTTTGGGGCTTAGTTGTCTTCTTCAAAGGGTTTCATGTCTTCTCTAGTCTTCCACACCTCTAGCCTTCCATATGGGCTCTTCCACACCCTACTTGCTCAATCCAAACACTTGGAATCTCCAAAATATATCAACCTTGCAAGCCCTTGCAAATTTTCAATCATTTCCTAACTGGGCTGTGTTTGAGCTCACCTAGGAAATGATCTCAAATGGCCTTTTAATGTCTTCCAAACTAAAACAAAGCTTATATACACTGTAAAAAGGTTCCATGGCTTGAGTCCCAAGGGTTATTGGCAAAAATCAAAGGACTTGAAGCTGGAACCATTTTGGGGCTCTAAAACCCTTGCTCAGGCCAAGAGAAAAATAAAATAAAATACTCAATTCAAACTTGGAACAAAAACTAACTCAAATGCCTTCTGAGAACTACAAGGACATGTACAAATCAAATATCAATGAATAGTAATGAAATAAATCCATGAAGTACGAACTGTTGCTCAAAATTTGAGAAATGCAAGCTAAATCTGGAAAAAGGTCTTCAGAATGTATTCCAATTTTCTCAAGGCATTCACCAAACTTCTTAAATCCATTCTTAGAGAATTTATATGCCATATAAAATCTAACCAAATCTCCATCAGTTGCCTAACCACCGATGTGCTAACATTTTCAATAAGTTGCTCAAAAGCTGTAAAATGTTGTCGAGCAACATTGACAACTTTTGCCAAAAAGTGCATTTTTGCATTTTATGCATTGTCACTCATCCTAAACCTCCTAGAATGACTTACAAACACTAAAATGACATGTCTAAATTCCAAATGATACTTTTCAATACATTTGAGACCAAAATGCAACTTTATGCCATTTTAGGCTTACAAGGGCTCATAAGCCAAAACTGAGTAAATACATGATTAAATTGACATTCATCCTCCAAATGCATATAAAACACACATTTGTACCTAGTAGTAGTCCATTGTTCACAAACCTAAACCAAACTAAAGACTAACACACCAAAATATAGAAAATGTACACAAAACTAGGTGCTCTTAAACCATACTCCCCCAATGAGAAAGAAGTCAAGTCACTCCCTTAGGTAACAAAGAAAGGGGAACTCCAAGATTAGAGAAGTTTTCCTTAGGTACCCAAGTAGCCTCAGATGCTAGAAGGTTTTGCCATTTGATCAAGTGCTCCATATAGACGATATGCCTTGTTTTCTTGAGAACTCTAGAGTCTAACACCTTCTTGGCTTGTGGCATGGGGGTAGGTGGAAAGGGTAGGTCTGAAAGTGCTTGAGAGACCTTTGAGACTCTACTACCTTCCTTTGGAACTGTGCCCTTATACTGCACCAAATTAGCAACATTGAAGATGGGAGATAAAGCCATATCTCTGGGTAGGTCTAGCTTGTAAGCATTGTTGCCATACTTGGCCAAGATTTTGCAAGGACCAATCCTCCTCATTTGAAGTTTACTAGGGACACCTTTCTATAGCCTTTATTTGTTCAAGTGAACCATGACCATGTCCCCAATTGCAAATTTTATATCCTTTCTTTTCTCATCTACTTTTTCCTTGATTCTTTGAGAGGTGTCTAGTAGGGTTGTCCTAACCTACTCATGAGCCTCTTTCATGGATTGAGCCATGTCCAAATAATGTCCACTTTGTTGTCCCTTCCTTCCAACATCTTTGAGCTCCAAAAATCCTCTAGAATGAAGACCATACACAATCTCAAAAGGGGTTTTATCGGTTGACCTAATCACACTGTCATTGTAGGAAAAGTCAGCTTGATGGATGATCTGATCCCATGCTTATCCATGCTCCTTTGTTAGACATCTAAGAAGGTTTCCAAGTGTTCTATTGACCACCTCTATTTGGCCATCTGTTTGGGGATGATAGGCTGAATTGAAAGACAAGTTAGTACCCAATCGCTGCCACAAAGTCTTCCAAAAATTACCAATAAACTTTGCATCTCTATCTGATACAATGCTGATAGGTAAACCATGAATTCTAATAACCTCCTTGAAAAATAAAAGAGAAATGTGATGAGCATCATGAGTGACCTTACATGGAATAAAATGGGCCATCTTGCTAAATCTATCTACCACAACATAGATTCTATCATAAGCTGATTTGGTTTTAGGCAAACCAACAACAAAATCCATACTTACAAACTCCCATGGCCAGTTTGGGAGAGGTAAGGGCTGATAAAGACCAGCATTGGAAGAGGTACCTTTAGCTCTTTGGAAAACCACACATTGTTCCACATATTTCTTAATATCTCTTTGCATCTTAGGCCAATAGTAGAATCTTTGGACAAGTTCCATAGTCTTGTTCAAACCAAAATGTCCACTTAGGCTTCCATTGTGCTTTTCTTGCATCAAATTTTCTCTCATAGACCTTTTAGGTAAACATAGATGTCCTCCCTTAAACAAAAGTCCATCTTGTAAGGTGTAATCTGCATACTCACTATGGAAATGGTTTCCAAACTCTTGACAAACCTTGTAGGCACCAGCAAAGTCTTCATCATCTTGATACAAATCCTTGAAACTGTCCACTCCAATACTTTTGAGTTGCACTTCTTGCATTGTTAGCAACCTTCTACTTAATGCATCAGCTACCTTATTTCATTTTCCTTTCTTGTGTTTAATGGTAAAGGTATATGACTACAAATACTCTACCCATTTAATATGCCTATGATTCAACTTCTCTTGAGAATTGAGAAAGCTAAGAGCTTGATTATCAGTATAAACCACAAATTCCTTAGGCAGAAAATAATGCCTCCATTTCCTAAGAGATTGAACAAGTGAATACAAATCCAAATAATAAGAGGAATACCTTTTCTTTGCATCATTGAGTTTCTCATTGAAAAATGCAACCAGTCTATTGTCTTGGCTTAAAACTGCTCAAACTGCTATGTTGCTTGCATCACATTCAATGGTGAAGAGCTTGTCAAATCTTGGAAGAATGAGTACCGGTTAAGTAGCCACCTTTGTCTTCAAGAGATCAAATCCTCTTTGTGCTTCCTTTGTCCATTGAAACTTGTTTTTCATACCTCCTTTGATTGTATCAAGCATGGGTACACATATCTCACTAAATTCTCTGATGAACTTTCTATAGAATTGTGCCAAGCCATGAAAAATTCTTACTTCACTTGCTATCTTAGGTGTAGGAAAACTAATTATGGCTTTAACTTTAGAGGTATCCATCTTCAAATCACCTCTTGAGACTACAAACCCAAGATATATCAATTCCTATTTCATAAACTCACATTTCTCCAAATTGATGGTTAGTTGCTCATCACATAGTTTTCTCAATACAATCTCTATATGCTTAAGATGTTCATTTTTAAATTTGCTAAAAATTAAGATTTCATCTAAGTAAACAACAACAAATTTACCAATATAGTCCTTGAGTACTTCATTCATGAGTCTCATGAATGTGCTAGGAGCATTTGTGAGTCAAAATGGCATAACAAGCCATTCATAAAGTCCTTTTGTGGTCTTGAAGGCTATCTTCCATTCATCACCCTCCTTAATTATGATTTGGTGGTAACCACTCTTGAGGTCTATCTTGGTGAAGTATTCAGCACCTCTTAAACAATCCATCAAATCTTCAATTCTTGGAATGGGAAATCTATACCTGATGGTAATTCGGTTTATGGCTCTAGAATCAGTGCAAAGTCTCTAAGTACCTCCCTTCTTTGGGGCCAAAATGATGGGTTCCAAAGAGATTCAATCCTTTCTCAATAGGAATTTGAGTGATGTCTTAGTGGGCTCCCTTCACTCTACACTATTATTTCAACAAATAAAAACATTTAAACTCTCTAGGAGTTCTCCCAATCAAATTGTGCTCAATGACTGCTCAAGCATGGTTGAGATTCACAAGAGTAAATCCAACCTCAATCTAGCAATCTTCTAACATATGCTTGCAGGGTTTGTAGCAGGTGTTCTTTATGTTTTTCCAAGACAATCAACTAGTTTTCCAATTGGGTTTCATTCATTTCTCTATCACTTCCAATTTTTCCTATTTTCTAGGCCTAGTAGCGCTCGAGCCCCAATTAGCCCTACCTAACCAATTTTTGTGGAATTACTCAAAAATGTCTCAAAGAACTAGGAAAACTCTTTTATGATCTAATTACCCTATTTGATGAACTTTCAGATTCATCAGGTGAGGAAACCAGGTCGGTCCGCATAGGTACGGAACTTGAAAATGGTATTTTTGAAGGGTTTTGGGGCTTAGTTGTCTTCTTCAAAGGGTTTCATGTCTTCCTTGGTCTTCCACACCTCCAACCTTCCACATGGGCTCTTCCACACCCTACTTACTCATGTCAAACACTTGGCATCTTCAAAAGTGATCAACCCTGCAAGCACTTGCAAATTTTCAATCATTTCCTAATCGGGCTATGACTGAGCTCACCTAGGAAATGATGTCAAATGGCCTTTTAATGCCTTCAAAACCAAAGCAAAGCTTATATACACTGTAAAATGGTTCCATGGATTTATTCCCAAGGGTTATTGAGCAAAACTCAAAGGACTTCAAGCTGGAACCATGTTTGGGCTCTAAAACCCTTGCTCAGGTCGAGAGCAAAATAAAATAAAATACTCAATTTAAACCTACAAGAAAAACTATCTCAAATGCCTTCTAATCACTACAAGGACATGTAAAAATCAAATATCAATGAACAATAATAAAATCAATCCATGAAGTACAGATTGCTGCTCAAAATTTGAGAAAATGCAAGGTAAATCTGGAAAAAGGTCTTCACAATGTATTCCACTTTTCTCAAGGCATTCACCAACCTGCTTACATATATTCTCAGAGAATTTATATGACATATAAAATATAATCAACTCTCCATCGGTTTCCTAACCACCGATGTGCTCACATTTTCAAAAAGTTACTCAAAAGTTGTAAAATGTTGTTGAGCAACATTGACAACTTTTGCCAAAAAGTGTATTTTTGCATTTTATGCATTGTCACTCATCCTAAACCTCCTAGAATGACTTAAAAACACTAAAATGACATGTATAAATTCCAAATGAGGCTTTTTAAGACATTTGACACCAAAATGCAAGTTTATGCCATTTTAGGCTTACAAGGGCTCATAAGCCAAAATTGAGTAAATACATGATCCAATTGACATTCATCCTACAAATGCATATCAAACACACTTGTGGACCTATGAGTAGTCCATTATTCACAAACCTAAACTAAACTAAAGACTAACACACCAAAATATAGAAAATGTACAGAAAACTAGGTGCTCCTGCACCAGAATTGGCAAATGTAATGAAAGACTAAAATACAGTACTTTCCTTTTGAGGAAAAGACTAAATTTGAAATGCAATGCTTGAAGCCACAATGTTTACCTTGATGAAATTTTTTTTGTCTTCACGCAAAGATTTTAGGGTTTCATACAGGATGTCTTCATAAAACATTGATCATGAATGTCGTCTTCAATGCTTGAACTTGACTTCACTTCTGCTTCAATGCTTGATGAATGACTAATTACTTACTCACTTGAATTTTCTAGAGTGTAATTGAGATCTTGATTTTGGCTCCATAGGATTTCAAATGAGACGGGTAGACCTCCTTTAATACTTATTTTATTTGCTCAGAAGTTTAATTAAATTTTTCAAGGTAGGCCGACACAGAATCCAAATACCTACTAATTCTTGATGACCATTATGGGACTTTAATTTGGGGCCTAATTAAGAGGCCCAAGGCATGGTATGCTCTGGTCTTGATTTATGACCAAGTCATACCACACCCTGGTCTTAGAAATCAAGACTCCAGAATGGGGGGAGAATTGGGAAGATGATAAAAATACATGAGAGATGAGTGGTGTGAGAAGAATCAACATTGCAATTAGGCCTTTGAAATTAGAATGCCAAAGTGAGATTTAGGCGAGGACAAAATTATAGGCGAGTATAATTTAGGATGCTACAGAAAGAAACCCCAATAGGTTGAGAGATAGATGATGCCAAAAACTTTCCTTTGTAGGATGTAGGAGGTGGGACTATGGCATATATATGAGGAATAGGAGTAGGAAGAATAACAGGTCCATTGTGAGGAGGAGGAATATCCATGTGTGTAGGGTCTCTAGGTTTACTCAAGGCCATTATCATCTTATTTTTCCATTTTTGATAGGATAAGAAAATGATGTTATTTCAAGGCTTTAAGGGCTCAGGTTGTTTAGGCCAAAAGTAATCAAGAGTGAAATTTCTATGCTTTGTTGTGGGTTGGTAAAAACTATGATTAATCATTATAATAGTACCATTATGAGGGTATTTAAGCATTTATGAATTTTAGAAGGGATACCATTCATGGAAGAGAGCCAAGGATGTCCCACCTTCACACAAAATTGATTTGATGTAGGAATAATAGCAAAGGTGACATCTAGGAATTTAGTACCAACCTCAATGGGAAGAGTAATAGAACCAATAGTAGAGCAAGAACATTAGATTTATCATATGTTACTTAATGCAATTGTTAAGTAAAAAGATGTTCTTTAGTAATCACATTCAATATACATACTGGATCAAGTAGGACCCTCATGAGAGTTTGTCTTTGATCTTCACAATAATATATAATGGACCCTCAGGTACAATAGTAGTTTCACTAGGATCAAAATTAATGCATGTCTTTTGAAGGTTGAGGTTTGTCAATGAGGTTCACAACATTATTATATTCTACACCAAGGTCATGTTGGCATGTTTGGTATAACTGATGAAGATGAGATGATGGTGGATGACTGTACCGGTAGAGGAAGATGACATGATCAGTTATTTATATTGTCATGATGGAAACCAAGTTCAACTAATGTTTAATGATATTTATAGTTGTTTTTGGTGATTGAATTTTTGGCTAAGTGACTTGGTCTACCGGAGTAAGAGTTTGACAATTTGACAGAGTTTACCGACAAGATTGCAAATAAGGACCTTAATCGGTAAAGAAGATAAGTTTTGATGGAATCAGGTGATTGGAAATGTTTGGTGACTTGTGGTTTGATACATATTATTTTATAATGGATTTGAGTATGTAACTGGAACCGCATCCTATGATGGTTATTGGAAGGTATGGTTTGAATTTTTGATAAATTTTTGCCGGGGTTTAAGAAGGGTTTAAGGACCGGTAAAGAATTCTCTTAACTGGTAATGATTATTGGTTTGACGGTGATCTACATCAAGTTCACGTGCAAATGATAACGTGACACAAACCACATGATGAGTTTGAAATATGTTTTGGTGCATTTGGAGAATGAATTTCTTGGGAATGTGCAAAGTGCTCAGTGGAATGTGCTAAGGGTTTGACTTTGTACCAGATCAACTTGCTGTGATGATTTATGATCATTCAACGGTTGATATTGATTGTATTGATCCTTATGATGATCTGTAATGAGTTGTAAAGATCTATGATGATCTATGTAGTAAGTCTTAGGGTTTTGATGCCAACCTAGTTGTAAAAGTTATTTATGTTGGTAAGGTTGATGTTTTGTTGTGTCGGTGATTTTGAGAAGTGTGAGAAGCCAAACCAGTGTGTGTGAGAATATCTACTAGAGAGATGTAGACATAGAAATTTATTGAATCTGATCAAGCAAGCAGTAGAGTGCTATACACAGATCATTCACTGTTGTTCTCTAACAATTATAGCACCTAAAATCCCTTAACCGGGTAGGTCCTAATAGGCCTCACATTGTAAAATCCCCTAACAGGGTGACTCAATATCTGAGTTCTAAATCCACTTGTGAGGTTGATCCTAATAGATCAAAGCTTCTAACAGGGATGAGGTAAATCCCTTAACTGGGTGACTCCTAACAGGGTCTTCTCCTAACAGGGCATCATTGTAAGCTTCTAACCGGGCTTGGCTCCTAATAGGGTGCATTTCAAAAGAGTGCAAAATATTTGTGGGTACCAATTCCCACCGTGGTTTTTTCCTATTTGGGTTTCCATGTAAAAAACATGGTGTTCATGTGTGGTATGCTTCTATTGTGATCATGTTTTATTTCTGATAACCAGTAAAGATAGTTTATATTTTTTATTAGAGATCTTAAAGTGGTTACTAGTAATGATGATTATATGATTGATGAAGCATTCTGATCAGTTGATAAGTTGGCAACTATGTTTGTTGATCTGATATTGAATTGATGGTTGATCTGATTAATAAGTTTGCATAAGAGGAAATGATTATCTAGATCTGATAAGGAAAATTGTTATGAAGATTTGGTTTAAGTGTTGAATGTTTTTAGATCTGAGATAAGTCTATTTTGGTGTTGAAAGTTTCAATTTTTGTTAATACTGATTCACCCCCCTCTCAGTATTAACCGAATCCTCTAGGTTTATTAGGTCATTAGGAGAAATAGCATGTGACTTTGAATCAACAACATTGGTAGAATGAGAAGGGAACACATTGGTAAAGATTTATAAGTTTTGGTTAGGAGGAGCTATAAATTTATTCTCTTTGTCATTAACACCAACTGTGGATATAGTGTTGTTATCAATAAAGTCTTGAATCTTGTTTCTCAATTGGTATCACTTATTAGTGTCATGATGATGGTGATATTGACAAAAAGCTTTAGGATCATGGGATGATGGCAACGGTTTATAATGATCAATTGGTTTGATGGGAGGAAGTTGAAACACATTAGCATTCATCAACCTCAACTTTATACTATGCAAAGACTTAGACAGAGTTAATTATTTTATAAAGTATTCAGATAAAGGGGCCACACCTGATATTGTGGTTTCCACTTAAGTGTTGATGTTGTCATTTATCTTGATTTAACCTTTGTTTTTTTAACTTCATAAATAATTGTCAAGGACTCTCATTCTTATCAATCAGATCCATTGAAGAGGATGATTTAAATTGGCTCACTTGAATCTGATAATTATGAAGCACTACACACGATTGTGTAAACGAAGTAAACTAAAAAAATAGAAGCTTATCTCTAATATCCTTTTGTAAATTATTAATAAAAATTCTTTGAACATCATGATCAGACACATGATAAGAAAATTGTGAATGCAAATGTTTATATCTACCAATAAAATCTGTCACTTTTTCTTTAACTCCTTGCTTACAATGAATTAAATTAATTAAAAATATATTAGGACCAATGTTATTTTGAAATTGTTGAATTAAAGCATTAGCCAAATGTTGAAAAGAAGTAATAGAATAAGGAGACAAAGAGCAATACCATTGCAAGGCTTTATCTTTAAAGGTTCAAGTAAATATGAGTCTTTGATAATGAGAAAAGTCACAACACAAAGTTTGAAAAGTCTTCATATGAGTCATGGGGTCACCTTTCCCATTTTATAACTCCAATCGGGGAATTTCCATATGCTTAGGAGGAACCGCATGGACAATCTCATCAGGTACTTGGATCACTACATCAAATGTGGGAACATTGAATTTGGATTGAGTTATAGAAGTTGATTGGTGTTGTAAGGATGTTGTAGTTTGGGCTAGGTTACTGATAGTTGCTTCAGTGGAGGAATGGGAATTGGACATATTGGATTGTGATGGAGGAGTAATATTGTTGTAAATAGGTGGGGATTGAGAATAAGGAGGTGGAACATTATGGTATGTTGGTATGGGAGATGGTTGTGAAACAAATGGAAGACTAATAGAAGGAGGTATGTAAGAATATTGATTAATGTAATTGCCCCCATGACTAACATGTGTAGGATTAACATTTTGTGTGGAAGTAGTCATGATAGAAGATGTAAATGTAGCCACACTAGGGAAGGATGTAGGCATAGGAATGTAAAGGTTTACTTGACTAGTAGGTTGAGAATAACCAAGGACTTCAACACAAATTTTGATTAGAATAATATTGATATCAACAATTTGAGCAAGGCCATGCAACAAATCCACACCTATCTTATCACTTTGAATCATTCTTTCCAATCCTTCAATCAAGGAGATTGCCTCACTATCAAGGTATTATTGACCTATCCATTGTTGAAGATTTTCAAACTCATTTCCAATCTTCTCCAATTGGTCAATAGTAATCCTAGTTAGTGATTCATCCTCATCGTGAGAATTCTGAGGTTAATGAGGATATGTGATGTCATTTGTGGGATTAGAGGAAGGGTCGATATTCACATGAAATAGGTTAGTCAACTAACACTCCATATCCTTAGTATTTAAACCTTGGGAAGCCTTAAGTATATAACTGTTTCTCAATGAAATATTATATGTAGGAATAAGAGTGACAAAACTCATGCACAAAGAGGGAAATTTGAATGCAAATATTTGAAATAATAATAAAACAATGCAATTCCTTTGTAAAATGATTGATTAACCAATGTATTAAACAACATGAATTATGGATTTGAATACTAGATGCATCTAAATCATAACATTTCATAACAATTAGATTTGAAAATATAATTGAAAAATTATGCAACCCACAAGTCAATTTTAGAACAATAAATTAGGGTTTTTATGAAATTAACCTCTAACTTTATGTAATTCAGTTACATATATGATTTATGAGTGCAAATAGAAATATTTAAGTGCATACAAATTAAATCTGAGACAATAAATAAAAAACAAGCATTAAAGAAGTCGAGTTAACCAAAATCTAATGATGGTAAAATTAGGGTTTCACCAATTAAGATAATAAAACCATTAATATTACCTAAGGGAGCAATACATTAAAAAGGGGGGTGAATCCAATAGATTTAGCCATAATTTAATTAGGAAAAGGGCTAAAATAATAATTAGATTCACTTAGATGTTTGTTTTCCCTTTTTGAGTTAAAATTTGGATGTAGATTGTGAAGTTAGGGTAAGAAAATAAACAATTGAAGTGAAACAATAATAATAGACTACTACATATATCAAATAGAGCCATAGATAGGGATCTGAGAAGAGGAATAAGATCAAAACATGTTCTCAAAAGTTCAGATCGAATTGTGGGAGTGGGATGCTAGGTTTTCTAGATCCCACAACATAGAGATATGCAAGTGGGATATTTTCTATATCAGGGTAGCACACCAAATTCGTTGTCGGAAGCTCAAGTGAAATTTCTAGGATCGAGATGCTAGGTTACCCTGGTCCCCTACTTTTTGCTCCATTGAAACCTGAACTTGTTTATCATTATCAACTTTGTCAGAATTTGCAGATACAACTCTTTAGTCAAATTCTTGTACATAGAAAGAGAAGAAAAGGGGTTGTGGATAGGGGTTTGCCTTGGGTCAAACCCCAGTTTAGGAATTAACCTTGAAATTGAAATGATAAATGTAATGGAAATAGAATCAGATTGCAACAAGATGCTTTCCTTTTGAGGAAAAGGCTAGATCTGAAATTGAATGCTTGTAATTGAAATGTATATCTTGATGAAGCTTGCTTGAATCGTCACACAAGGGTTTTAGGATGTCATATAGAATGTCTTCATAAAAGGTTGACCATGGATGCCATCTTGAATGCTTGAACTTGACTTCACTTCTTCTAAAATGTTTGATGAATATTTGATTACTTGATCACTTGAATTGAAAGAGAGATCATAGATCACCTAGACAACTGAAACTTAGACTTCAAATGAGAGGGGTAGGCCTCATTTTATACCTAATTGTTTGAAAACTATATGAATTTTTGGAGTAGGTTGACACAAGATCTAAATTCCTTCTCAGTTGATGTGACCATTATGAGGACCAAATTTTGGTTCTAATTGAGAGGACTAGGGCATTGTGGCACCATGGTCCTGAAAATTAGGACTCAACTTTGGGGAAAAGATATGAGAGAAGGTGGAAATGTAGGTTGGTGAAGGATGTGAGCAAAATCAAAGCAGTCACTAGGCATCAAAAGACAAAATACCAAGGTGAGGTCTAGGTGAGGATGAAATTGTATGAAGATATAATTTACGATGCTAGAATAGCAAACTCCAAAATCAAACCAAGAACACTAAAACTATAACAAAACTTGCATACCAAAACACTAAAAACTATTAAAAATGCTAACTCCTACACAAGTGTAACCTTTGGATAAGATTACTCACTATAATATAACACCTCCCATCCTCAAATTACCTAAAATCTATGTGAATCTCATGCACAAGCCTCCAACTCCAATGGTTTTGCTGGCCATTGAAGAAACACAAGTAATAAGTGCAGAAACCTAAAAGTTGTATAGCAAATTAAGTGAATTTTATTCATTTAATTATCCCTAATTCTTCCAATTATTTAAATTAAGATTTAATTAATATCCCTATTCTTCTAATTAGCCTATTAATCAAATTAAAGATTTGATTAATATTTTCCTTCTTCTATCCAAGCCGTTTAATTAAAATTTACATTTAATTAAATCCCCCCTTTCTAGCCATTTTAATTAAATTCACATTTAAATAAAAATCTTGATTTATCATCTTTCCCCTTTTAATTAAATCCACACTTAATTAAAACCCCCTTTGACAATAAATAAATCAAAATTTATTTATAAATCCCCCCACTTGCAAAAATTCAAAATTCACATTTAAATAAATCAATATTTATTTAAATCTATCAAATGCAAGTTGCATCCCCTTTTGGGTAAATTAAATTAATTTACCAAAATTACCTATTTTCCCTCACCTACTTGCAAAATCCTATATCTCCCACTTTCATCTCACTAATCATTGTTCAAGAAGCCTTCTAATCCTATCCTAATCATGTCCTTTCCCTAAATTTGAGGAGGTCACTTCTCAAATTTGGAAGAAAGTCTTCTAAATGCATTTAAAGCTTCATTTCTTCAACAAGTTAACTTGTTGAGTTCCCCAAATTTGAAAGGACTCTTACAAATGTGTCCCCCAAAGTCCTATTAACCATTAATGGTTCATTCAACCTCCCCTCATGGTTAGGGACTTTCTCTCTAACTTAACCCTCATCTAACCCAAGGGTCTCATCAAGCACTCATGGCTTTGACCCCAGTTATCCTTTTAGCCCTTGCATAAGAGTTTACCCCTTGGGTAAAGGCTTTGTCCATTGGGGATCCACTAACCTAACCTTAACCTTACCTCCTAAGGTAACCACCATGTCTACTCAGGAATTTAATACCTCTTACATCTCTTCTCAAGCTCTCTCAAGGTGACATTTATTAACTTGGGATTGGATTGAATCCCTCACATGGATTGATAAATTTTAATCCTAGCCCTTGTTGAGATTTCTCAATTTCAACCATCCATTTCTCTATTTTCCCTATAAATAGTATCCATTCCTTCTTCAAAATAATCCAAGTCTTCATGCATTTAATTTATAGTCTCATTTCATCAAGCATTTTTAGCCTCTCTTTGATAATAGCAATTAGATCATTTTAATAGCATCATAGCTTAGATTTATCATGTTAGCTTCATCTCCATGCTAGTTTAATATCATCTTAAATATTAGTTTAGCTTCATATCAATATCTTGCACCATATCATTATCTAGTTTCATATAAAAATCATTCATTAGGATCTTAGTTGCATCCATTTTGATCCTAGAATTATACATTTAAATCGTTTTCTCTAGGTTGTCATCCAAGAGATCAAGTGCTCTTCCAAGTGAGGGCCACCTTGAATCTTGAGTATCTTTAGAGATAGAGGAGCATGGAGCAATTTTAAAGAGTTTAAATTCACTAACTTGTTTGGTTTATTTCTAACCTCTAATGCTATGTTCCATGTGTGTGTTTGAGATGTTTTCCCCTCTTGCAGGTTGAAGACCACATTTTTGGCATACATTAATTGGCACCCACCGTGGGGCTAGACCCTTGAAAATTCCAAATTTCTAACATTTTTTCGTAGGTTCACGCCTAGAAATGTTAATCATAGTTTAGCACATATGATCTCTTTTATGGCGCACATAACAGTTCTTTTAGTGCATTTCACTTTTGTTTTTGTGCATATGAGAAATTATGTGTTGCATATGACAGATATTTTAGCACATATGTAACTTTATTTAGCATATTTAATTGGTGTTTTGGCACATTTGAACTGTATTTGGGTTCATTTGACCTGTCTTTTAATGCATATATAATAGCGCATCCAATCTCTGTTTTCGAGGATGAAAATTGCAACCCGAGTTTGAAATTAGGCTTGTGGAAGGACAATAAAAATGGAATATAACATTTAAGTATAATTTCTTATACTTTAAGTTATATTCCATAAATATTGTCAGGATGTTTGAGAGGGGTTTCAGACCTCCAAGAGTTATAATGCAAAATCTAGTTTTTGGAGGATCTTCCCAATTACAGACTTAGTCAAATTTCAGGGCATTTTAGGATCAGGAGTGAAAAAAATTGTAACTGAGATTTGAAATTAGGCTTGTGCAAGCCCACCAAGAGATTTGATATTTCACTAACTTTTTCTTCTTGCAAGTTTTAACAATTTGATGCAGGTTTCAAGGAGTTAAATTAGGATTTGATTTTAGTTTTCTAACTTTTTTTTCCTAAAGTTGGTTAAAATTGAACTCATTTTCTTTTCAAGGTAAAAATAACCTCACAATCTTCAATTGGTTCTCCAAAAGGAACCACATCTTTTCATTTGGGAAATTAAAAAGAACCACACTTTCAAGGATAAAATTTACAACAAACTTCAAACATTTCTTTTGCAAGTTCACAATCTTCAATTGGGCTCTAAAAAGAACAACAATATTTCTTTTTCTTGCAAAGGTAAAAAGCACAATGAATCTTATTTTTGTAAATGAAAAAGAACAATCAACTTGTCCATTCTTACAAAGCAAGTTACTTTCAAGCAAAATGTGTTTTTATTTCATTGACCAAGATTTCCATTTCCTAGTTAAAAAAATCAATTGCTATGAAGGATTAAAAAGAACACCATGCTTGTTGAATAAAGGATAGAAAATCATTGTTTTGGAATTATAAAAAGAATGCTTGGATTTTGTCTCTCTAAAGTGGTAGGCATATGCTCTCCCCTTAATTGGGTGATAAAAAACCCAAACCCACTCTTTTACACTTTCTTTTACTTGAAGCATTTTAGATCCTTTAGAGGGCATGCCTTCCCAAAGCCTTGAAAGGGCTAATGAGAAGGATATGACCCAAGTCAGTATGGAGAATGCCAAGTAATCTAACTCACTATAATAAAATCACCTTTTGAGATGAAAATCTTAGGGCATGAAGCATATTTGAGTTATCTCATATCGATCACTTTGTAGGGCCTTGAGGTCTCAATTACGCTTGCGTGACTACATCTTGTTTGATACTTTGTTGGGCTATAGGCCTCAATCATGCTTGTGTGACTTCAAAGGATATCTTTGAACATAATCCTTATTACGAACCATAGAAGTAGAAACTTGGAGCCGAGTTAGTTGCCAAACATTGGCAATATCATAGTACAAGGGTGGGGAAGAATCCGCCCCCAAGATTACTCACTATATATCTCCCAAGATAACTACCCAATTGTGAAGCAATTCACTTTGGGTTCATTTCTAGAAAAAAGGCAAATAAATGGGCACCCTCTAGGGGGTGACAAGGTTGTTTGACCTAATGGAATATCAAGACTAGTGGGCTATGATATTGTTGATGACCCTTGAATGAAGTGGCTATTTGATGTAGCTTTTATTGTAAATAAAACCAGTGATAACATCAGGGATTTAAAAACATCCTCACAAGAACATACACTCAATGTTTAGCATAGGGATGGCCATTGTTTTCATGTGTGCTATGTCTTCTTGTCATGAATATTGAAACATCTTGCAAGTTACAAATCAACCACTACAACAATCAGTTTCAAAAACAAAGAAAAAAGAATAACCTTGGAGAGAAGAGAATTTCCAAATCCAACTAAGGATCCTTAGAAGGGCTCTCAAATCTTCAACTATCTTAAAAGATAATATTTCATCCAATAAGATTAAGGAGTGTCAAACAGAGTGATCAAAGGTTCCATCATCCAACGAATCTTATCAAAACAATACCAAATTAGGTTCTCAAGTTGCCAAATTAAGTTTCTACATCATGAAACTTGACTCATATCATTTGAAACACTTTGTCATGGGGGCGCATCAAACTAAACCTTTACTTGACAAGTAAGCTTGAATATTCAAAACAAAGTATCCATATCAACCATCAACATCAACATTGATAATTTTGTATGACCACTCCCCTTATTTTGAGAAGAAGTCTTCATCAAAAGACTAAGTTGAAGAAGAGACAACCTAGTCCTAAGACACTTATCAAGAGGAGTAAATTTATCTACATAACCTGTCAACTCTTTAAATCACATCATGTTTTCTTACGTCATATTGAATTATATCTCCAAGGAAAATCTAATGAGTTTGACAAGGAACCTTTGAGAAGTACAACTTACATTCAAAAAGCAAAATTCAATCAACGCCTTAACAGTGGGGGAAGGATCAATCCCCATTTGTTTCTGTAGACATATAAAAATGACCATATTCTTAAATGAATATTTTATGTTCATTTCTCTATTTAATTAAATCTAATTTAATTAAATTATCCACATTCTTCTATTTAATTAAGTAAATTACTCAATTTATTTAAATTAAATTCACTATACCCATTTAATGAATAAATCATTTTATTCAATTAAATCCCCCCTACCCACTTTTAATTAAATTCAAATTTAATTAAATAGTTATCCTAAATTGAATAAATCTAATTTATTTAATTTCCCCAAATTGCAACCAAATTGAATGAAATTCTTTATTTCAATTAAATCCTATTATCCCTCCATCCACTTGCAAAATCCCAAACCCCTTTCTAATCCCTTCTAGAATCTTCTAATCCCTTCTAATTAGCCTAACCCCTCCTCTAAACTTTGTCACATTCCTAAGCAAGAGGAGGTCACTTCTCAATTCCTCAAAGTCTTTGATAACCATTAAAGGCTTTCAACCTTCAACCACTTAATTCCTCAAAGTCTTTGATAACCATTGAAGGCTTTCAACCTTCAACCACTTAATTCTTCAATGTCTTTGATAACCATTAATGGTTAACTCAAACCCTACTACATGGTTAAAACATTTGTTTTGACTCAACCTTCATCCAACCCAAGGGTTTCATCAGGCCTTTAATGCTTTGACCATGATTATCTCTTAATCATTTGCACAAAGGTTATCCTTGGATTAACTCTTAATCCAGTGGGTAATCCTAACTTAGACTTGACCCTTAGCCTCTAGATAACCATGAGGTCTTCTCAGGCATTCAATGTCTCCAACCCCTTCTCTCAACCCAACCCTATGTTGACATTTGTCACCATTTCGTTGGTGCCAATTACAAACATGGATCCCCAACTTTCAAACTCAACCCTTGATTAAACCATTCAATCCTGACCATCCATTGCCCTGTTCTTGCTATAAATAGAGTTCTCATTCCTCCATTTTGAATCATCCTTCAAATTTGTAGCATCACACTTATGCTCAAATACATTCAAGCTTTCTTATATCTTTTTATGCTCATCATTTTAGCCTTTTTTAAATCAGGAATTAAACTAAATATGTATGTTTAGAATTAATTTCTTTATCATTTTAAGCTCAATCATAGACTAAATATAGTATGCTAGGACAGTATTCATACTAACCTTGTCATCTTATCATCTAGTTTATTGCATTTCTAGAATCATACATAGCTTAACATACCTTTCATCCTAAAATCTATCAAGATATCTCTCGTTCTTGCATTTGTCATCCCTAAACCATTTTGCTCAGTTATTTGAGAGCAAAAACATTGGTTTGAGGGACATTGTGAGATAGAGAACCATGGGACCCACCTTGGGAAGCTGAGTAATACTATGTTACTTTATAGCTTGCACCAAGAAGTCCTGTGTGTGTGTGTGGACTAGTTTCTAACAATATTTTTACATATTAAGTTTTATCAGCACACTTTTCCAACATACATTTCTGGCACCCACTGTGGGGCCTGACCCCCAATATCAAATTGGTTTTTGAAACTAATCACTTTTGCAGGTCCGTGGGAAATAGGAATCAACGCATGGGAAACATTCCCTAGCGCATCCGGCTAACAGTCTAGCGCATTCCGCTTACTGTTTAGTGCGTGGAGTCTATATTATAGCGTGTAAGGACCTTTCCTCAGCGCATGGATCCATCTAATATTTTCCTGTAGGTCTTAGCGCGGAAGAATACCAGAGCAGTGCATTGAGTAAACAGCATAGTGCATCTAACCCACTATTTAGCGCTTAAAGTCAATCATCTAGCGCGTGCAGTGAATAAATTAGCGCGTCAAAACACTAATTTTCGGAAGAGAACCAGAGTAGCACCTTCGGCGCACAGGGTAGCGCATCCAAAAAATAGTGTAGCGCATTGATCCTTAATTTTAGCGCATCAAGAATATATTGTAGCGCATACAGTCTGTTCTGTAGCGCATCACAGACAGAAGACTAAAATTAAAATTGTAACCGGAATAAAATTTAATCTTATAGAAGTCCACCAACCTCCAGATTTATCTGACTATTTTATTAGAATTTTGCAGGGCTCTAACAATTTTCTTGCAGGTGGAGCGGGCCATTTTCTTATAAAGCGATTTCTTTTGCTGACCAAAAACGTCGAATTTACTTTGCTGATCAAATTCATTTTCATAGATCAGAAAACCATTGCCTTGCATGGATAAAATAAACACCATGTTTTTGTGGAGCAACATCTCCACATAGATTTTAGCAAATCACTGAATTGAAAGGATAAAATAAACCAACTTGATTGCTTTGTCTCGAAAGTGGAAGGAATATGCTCTCCCCTTAACTAGGTGATAAAAAATCCAGACCACTCTTACAGCTTTCTTTACTTCAAGCAATAAAACCTTTAGCAGGCCTGCCTTCTTGAGGAGTTGGAATCAACTCTTAAAGCCGTTTATGGCCGGTGTGAAGGGAACGACCTAAGTGTGGAATGACTTTGACGCCAAGAATTCCAACCCACTATAATCAAATGTGGAAAGTGACGAAAGTCCTTTTCAATGGTTGCGCGCAGTGATTAGCTTTCCCCCAGTATCCTCGAGATACGTAAAGCCTTTGTTCTAAAGGTTGGGAAGCCTCCTGAGGGAGTTTATCACTGATGGCTGAATGGGAAGCCTGATTACGAACCCTAGAAATAGAAGCTTTGAACCGAGTCAATAACCAGACATTTATAACATCATAGTGCAAAGGTGGGGAAGAATCCGCCCCCAAGATTACTCACCATATATCTCCCAAGATAACTACTCAACTGTGAAGCAATTCACTTTGAGTTAATTTCTGGCAAAAGGCAAAAAAATGGGCGCTCTCTAGGGGGTGACACGGCTATTTGAGCTGACGGAGTATCGAGACTATTGGGCTATAATGTTATTTATGACCCTTGACTAAAGAGTCTTTCTAAAGTGTATTACTTGTATCAAAACCTGTTAAAACATTGGGGATTTGAACACATCCTCGCAGAACATACACTTTTTGCTAGATTAGGCAAAATGGTTGTACTTTTTGTGCCGTACTTGCATTTATTACCTCAGAAAATCATCCATCAAACTTGAAAAATCCGCAACAAAATTTCAAAATTCACAAAAAAAACTCAATCAGAGCAGTTTAGCGCATAAGAGCAATTTCTTAGCGCGTGGAGTACTTATATTAGTGCATCCAAACCTCAAGTTAGCGTGTAGGTTCCAAACAGAAGCGTTTTAAACCAGGTCAAAATAGTGTAAAATCCATTAGCGCATCAAGGAAACAGTCTAGCGCGTGGAAGGAACAGCTTAGCGCGTGGAGACTAAACATTAGCGCATAACGTCCAACAGTTAGTGCGTCACAAACCCAGGATAGCGCATAGATTTTTCAACAAATGGAAAAATAATTTTAACAGTCCAAAAACTTTGGCGCGTGTATGGGGGTAGCCTAGCGTGTGTGGTTATTATTTTAGCGCATCAAGGAATTTCAGTAGCGCATGTAGACTCTGTTCTAGCGCGTGATCAAAAACAGAAAAACAGAGAGCAAAACCGAATTTTTTTTTGAAATTTTCAAACACATTTTTAGAAGCATTTTTCAACAACATTATTTTTCATCAAACCAGAGTGGCAAACAAACCATTAAAACTATTTCTCAAGCAAAATTTGTGACAAAACGAACGTTGTCAGAATCCTAAAACGAATCGCACAATAGAGGATGTCTCTCCTATCATAATCCAGAAATCTCATCATTAGTATCAACAAAATCCTTTACCATCCTACGGATTTTTATCTCAAAACACTTGTTTAAAACTTTCAAATTGTGAAATCAAGTTTCTAGATCGGGAGGCTTTTATCCATATCATTTGACATGCTTTGTCATGAAGGGGCATCTAAAAACCTTCACTTTGATAAGAGTAAGATTTGAAATTTTCAAAAACAAGAATCAACTGAATCCAAACCAATCAAAGGAAACCATTGATCACTCATGCATGACTAATCCCCTTATTCTGAGAAGAAAGAACCTCTATCGTAACATCACGTTGAAGAAACAACAACCTAGTTTTTCCAAATTCATCAAGAGAAATAAGTTTTTATACATCAATCGTCAACTCTTCAAATCTCATCAGGTATTCCTTCATCACGTGAAACGTTATATCCAAAACAAATCTAGCGAATTTGACAAAGAACCTTTGAAAACAAGAGCATACTATCAAAAGTCTGCTTTTAATCAAACCATAAACCGCGGAGGAAAGATCAATCCAGCATTCTTGCCCAACGCGTGCATCACATATAACACATCTCGGCCAGAACCACCAACGCCCGAGCAACATATCAACGAGGCTTTTGTCCCTTTCATCACTGAAAGTTTCTACCAAAATGCCTGTTACTCGCTCTCAACGAGACAAACAAAGTGAGGCACACGCTGAGTCCAGTATGAATCAAAGATTATCAAATCCTTTTGAAGTTCCACCCATAGAAGAACCTAAAATTATCGAAGCACTTCTTCGGGAATATCAAGAAAACCCTTCATTCCAAAAACTTGTAGAAAAGCTCATGAAAAATGACAAAGAAAAATATCTGTTGATGCTTACAAGCAAAGGCGTTAAACTTCTCAAAGATTTAGACCTAAAGATTTTTCAAACCAAATCTCGACAATATGCATATCAAGAACAACAAAGAGAAGAAAAAACTCACATACCTGAACAACATATTCTAGATCAACACATTCCAGAACAACGCATACCAGAAATGCGTATACCTGAGCTAGAAACACCAGAGCAAAATATACCATTTACCACACCTTTTCAGCTGAGAACCAATACAAGGCAAGAACTCTTCCCTCGGCAAGATAATGCGCCTTTAGTTGCTCTTACTCAACAAATGCAAATGTTGCAAAGACAAATACAAGATATGCAACAAGGGACAACAGTACGGTACTCTTTAAACGAAATTTGTCCTTACCCATTTGACAGAAGATTGAACATGGTGCCTTTTCCTCCTAACTCAGACGTTCCCAAATTTGATAAATATGATGGGAAAAGTGATCCTCGAGATCATGTTCGAGAATTTTGCACACTGAGCCTTGAATTTGCTCATGATGACACCTATTTGATGAGGTTATTCCTTAGAAGCTTGGGAGGGCAAACCATGGAATGGTTATCTAAAATTTCGCCACTTGTCAGATCATTTGATGAATTGGTTAACAAATTCATAACCCACTATTCCTACAACATCCAACATGCCATAACCATGTTAGATGTTTGAAACACCAAACAAAAGAACAATGAAACATTCATGGTGTTCCTTCAACGCTGGCGACGCATGGTATCACAATATCTTCAAGATATTCCCGAAAAGGAAAAAATGGAAATCTTCATCGATAACTTGAATGGCGAAATGAGTTACAGACTAAAACTTCAATGCATACCATCTTTCGCTAAATTGATTGAAAATGGCATTCAAGTAGAGGAAGCATGTGTCAAAAAGGGAACACTCAAATTCTACAAGGAAGGAACCAACTCATCAAACTACAATAACTAGAACAACACCAACCTTGACAAATCTCGATTTTGGACCCGAAACAAAAACGAAGGCAACAATGAATCATATGATCCCAAATCTAAGCAACTAGTGCTTGCATTATCTGGAAATCCTCAAAATACGAAAAATCCTAAAAATGCTACTCCCGGTGCTAACACATATGCACCAAACAATGATTAAGGACAACTGAACACAAACAACACCAACGATACTCAAAGCAAAACCATGAATCCAGGACCTAACAACAATTCACGCAACAACACGAACAATTTCCAAAAGCGTATCTTTACACCACTGGGACAATCATTAGAATCTGCATTCAGAGAACTTTTGGCAAACAAGATTCTTTCTTTGCCTCCAATTAGCAACTATGAACCCCCAATCAAACCACCTTGGTGGAATGATTCACACTATTGTGATTTCCATCGCAATAAGGGTCATAGAACAAACGAGTGCATGAGATTGAAACACATAGTACAGGACATGATTGATCGAGGTGACTTAACGGTGGATGGTCTTAAGACAAATGGTGATCATGGAGCCTTCAAAAATCCTCTCCCAAATTATGACAAAGATAGAGCATCAACTTCAGATGATACACGCGGAGCTCATATTAATCACATCTACAACAACACAATCAACCACATATCAGCTGAAGATCATCAAGTCAATGTCATCACCATTCGAGATCAGCATGATCATGAATCTATCAATGTAACAACCCGAACTCAGAAATATGTCTTGAAGGGACATACTGCACCTACAACTACCACACCAAAAATCCAATATGACTTGGTTAGCCAACTACGCAAGACTCCAGCTCGGATATCTATCCTTGTGTAAAGCGGAAAATCGCGATCGAACCCTAGTTGCTCTCCCCTCTTCCAACTCTGAGGAGAGAGAAGGGAGATTCACTAGGGTTGATAGTTTTCACTTAGGGAAGAGACTTTACATTCAAAAGAGGGGTTGAAACCCACAAGATCCAATCCCATACAATGCAAGATTGGATGCTAAATGAGTTTCAAGGGTTAAGACAGCAAGGCTACCCTCTTTTGTAAAGAATGTGCATAGAAGAATTAAGCTAGGAATGCATAGAAAATGACAAAGATTCGCTTATAAACTGAGATAGGGATACAGTATGAAGCTGCGGACCTGGAATTAGCAGTAAAATGTTGATATGGTGTTGTCCTGCAAATTTGAGCAAAAGTTGTCGGGACGATGGCGCCCGGCGCCACAGTCCTCCGAAAAATCCGCGAAACGAAGGGGGATCTGTTCGTCTCTGCACAAGGATTCCAGATCTTCAATTTCAGCCGTGTACCTGCAACCTACACACAAAAAAGCGAAGACGATTGGGGGGTTAGGGATTAGGGGTTTGCCTTTAGGTCAAACCCCGGTTTTGGAATTAACCAAGAAATGAGCAAGTGTTGTAAATGTAAATGACTGTAAAACAAGTACTAATACCTTGTTCTAAGGATGTTTGTATCCTTATGTGCGAAGGTATAGATGTTGTATGTTGTTGTAGTATGTTGTATGTGATCTCCTCTTCAATGGTTGAATCCTTGTCTTGAATGCAACACTTAGCCTTGAATGGAGACTTAGAAGGAATGCTTAAATGCTTGAATGTTTGAATGCTTGAGTATAGTTTCCACGCTTGTACACATATGTCCTTCTCATGCCAAATGAGAGAGAAAAATGTAGTTTATATACTTTTCATTTAGGGTTAATAGACTGATTTTCCCGACCTTAGGCTAACCAGGAAAGTTTAATTTCCAATTTGCAAACAAAAAGACCCGAGACCCCTTAGGAGACCGGGCCCAAAATAGGACCCAGGGACCAGGGCGCTGGGCGCCATGGTCCTGGGGACCAGGGCACTGGGCGCTCTGGTCCCACCTCCCGGGACAGCAGGGTGCAAGGAGGTTCAGGCCAGGGTGCTTGAAAAATGCAGTTTTCAGTGTCGTGAGCAAGTTTCGGGGTCTCCATTCAGGTTGCGTGTTGCGTCACCATCGTGAAGACCGAAATGTAGTCGAAATTGCAAGTGTCGCAATTTTAGGACGCTACACCTTGAATTATTGAAACTAACACCAAAGCACAAAGACATATTGGAGCAAGTGCTATTGGAAACAAATGTACCTCAAAATCTAGATACAGACAGATTTCAAGCCATGGTCGCCCATATGACATGACCTCATAACCTCACCTTCTCAGAGCATGACAATACTTCCTTGAGTCATCCACATAATACTCCTCTCCATATTGAAGTCATTGTTTGCAAACATCGAGTAAAAAGAGTCTTAATAGATGGAGGAGCCAGACTTAATATATGTACTTTAAAGCTTATCCGTGCATTAGGCTTCTCAGAAGAATCGATTGATCCTTGCAAGAAGATTACCATCAAAGCATATGATGATGTAAAGGCACAGTGATATTACCTATTCAAGTAGGACCAGTACAAAAGGATACTATATGTCAAGTCTTAGATATTGATCTAACCTACAATATCTTGATAGGACGACCCTGGATACATGAAATGCAAGCAGTACCTTCTATGTATCATCAGTGTGTAAAGTTTCCTTATGATGGATAACAAATCTCCATATCAGCTGATCATAATCCATTTCAACATTGCAACGCAATGGGGGCAGCCCAAGACAGTTTGGTTCCTCATAATAGAGAAAAGAAGCGATCTTCAACATCAGATCCACAAACAGCAAAATCCAACTCCTTATGGAGAGACTTCAAGTAGAAAATGCAAATTCAAGACCAAGGCATGGGAGAATACTCTTTGAAGCCTTTATGTTTGGCCAAATAGCCAACATCACCTCAATCGCATGGTTTGCCTACTACATCAACACATCTGGCCACACAGCCCGTCACTAAATTTGATGGTACCTTCATCCAATTGGGTACTCTAACACATGAAATAGAGGACAAGGATGTTCTTAGCTGGTTATACAAAGATGAGGAAGAAGATCATAGAGCAGCCACTCTAGACATTGTTCTACCAACACATCTGTATGGAAAAGGCTACTTAATCATGAAGCAAATGGGATATGGCGGTAAAGGACCTATTGGGAAACGCAAAGGAGTCACTAAACCTATAGATCTTCCTTCACAACCTAGTAGAAACAAAGCGGGATTGGATTCTAAACTCACGTTCCTATTGAAACAGCCACCACACACAACTACAATACCTCAATGGAAGCTGAAGAAGAAGTATAAAGAAGAATCCTAGCAGGAGGCACTCTTTGAATCAGCAGAAATAATCTACAAGGCATGGGAACATCAAGATTAGAAGTTGCATCAGGGAAAGCTTCTAAGTCATAAGAAGGCCCTATCTGCAGCAGTAGCTCATATTCAAACACCAATGTCTCAAAAACAAATCATGTCATCTCCAGATATCATTATTCCTCCTTGAGGAAGTACAGTTTATGAACAAATCCAGCAAGTAGAAGACGGATCTGATACAGAATCAACAAAAACCATCAAAATGGTATCCATCATCAAAGATTTGTTTTCACCATACAACATACCTGTTTACAGCACAGATAGAATCTGGGATGATGTCTATGAGACAGATTCCAATGAATATGAATGGGGTACCTGCTCCAATGCTACTACAGATATCCCCGATGATACTGATTCTATATCCCTTTCTCAAGAAGAACATAACGCAGAAGATAGACCTCTTGAATTTGGACCACAAAATATCTATGACGCCAAGGAAAGCGAACAAAAACATTATGAACAAGTCTATGTGGAAGATAATACCATCAAGGACCTCGACGAAATCCTGGACTTCTTTAAAACCAAGGCCCATCACAATGAAAACTCTGTCCTAACACTCACAGTAGCCGAACTTGATCCACCCAACGATTCCTTACCACTTGTCTTTCCTGACCTCATTGACTAGGATGAACCTGAAATCCATGATATACCAATTTTCCCAGATGATGAATCTATTATCCATTACCTATGTATCGTAAATCTAGAAACAGGCTCTACCAGTGAATGTAATAACGATGTCTACAAACTAGGGAGTGCCAAGTCTCTCAGTAGCAAAAATGAACTAAATCAAGGATCTGATGCTGAAAACCAGTCAATGGCAGCTCTAGATCACAAAAAAGTAAAAATAAAGGACGCATCTGAGGGTGAAAACCTTTTTAAGGCACCTAACGATGGGAGACTTGACACTCTTCCTGAACACTTTCATGAGTGATCACCCATATTGATTGAGCCCACTCAATCAATCAACATTGGTACCACAGAAGCAGCTAGAAACATACACCTTGCAAAATCTCTGACATAAGAAGAAAGATCAGCATTCATCATCTTCTTTAAAGGACAGCAAATCAACTTTGCTTGGTCATATGCTGATATGCCCGGAGTAGATCCTCACTTAATCATGCATCACTTGTCCATTTCTACTGGAGTTAAGCCAGTCAAGCAAAAGCTACGAAAGATGAATCCATAGGTGGCACTCATGGTCAAAACTGAACTAAAGAAACTATCAGACGTCGGATTCATCCGACCCATTGACTATGTAGAATGGATTTCCAATATTGTTCCAGTATCAAAACCAGATGGTAGTATCAGAATCTGCACTGACTTCAGAGACGTCAACAAAGCTTGTCCAAAGGACGACTTTCCTCTACCCAGTATCGACATAATTGTAGATCTCACAGCAGGCCATGCAATGGTCTCCCTAATGGATGGTTTCTCAGGCTATAATCAAATCAAAATAGCTCCTGAAGATCAAGATAAAACAACGTTCACCTATCCTTGGGGAACGTATTGCTGGAATGTTATGCCTTTTGGTTTGAAGAATGCAGGGGCCACTTATCAAAGAGCAATGACCACAATATTCCATGACATGATGCACACATTTATAGAAGACTATGTGGATGATTTATTAGCTAAATCCTTCACTAGAGCTGAACATCTTGGCATCCTAACAAAGATTTTTGATCGATTGGAGAAATTCCAAGTCATGCTCAACCCTAAGAAGTGTGTCTTCGGGGTTACATCAGGGAAGTTACTAGGCTACATTGTGTCAGCTAAAGGTATTGAGGTAGATCCAGCAAAGGTACAAGCTATTATGGACATGCCACCACCAAAGAATATCAGTCAACTTAGATCTCTACAAGGACGACTTCAATCAATCAGGCGATTCATCGCTCAGCTAGCAGATATAAGTCTCCCATTTAACCATTCACTACACAAAAATGTACCATTCAAATGGGAGGCCAAGTGTGCAGAATCTTTTTACCAAATCAAACAGTACCCGATGAATCCACCAGTTCTAGTACCACCAGTCGCAGGAAAGCCCCTTATCTTATATATCTCAACAACAGATATATCACTGGGGGCACTATTGGCACAAGAAGACCAACAAGGGAAGGAACGTGCCATATATTACATCAGTAGGACATTGAATGACTACAAACTCAACTATACATTCATTAAAAAGGCTTGCCTAACAGTGGTCTTCGCATCTCAGAATTTCTGACATTATATGCTAGCACACACCATCAAGCTAGTCGCAAAAATTGATCCTCTCAAATATCTACTCAGCAAGGCAGCTCTTACAGGCCGCTTGGCTAAATGGGTCATGATTCTCAATGAATTTGACATCCAATACACAGAAAGATGAGCCATCAAGGGACAAGCAATTGCAGATCAGTTGGCTGAAGCATCGCTACCAGGAAAACACACCATGGAGATTGAATTTCTAGATAGGGACATTCTTACTCTTTCTACTAAACAATGGACCCTATACTTTGACGGATCCTATACACAATACAGTTCCGGTGCTGGCATTCTGTTCATCACTCTTGAAGGACACACTATACCAAGATCATATAGGCTTATGTTTCCATGCACAAATAATGTGGCTGAATATGAGGCACTGGTCATAGGCATCAAAATGGCCGTAGAATGGAAAATCACAGAGTTAAAAGTCTATGGGGACTCACAACTGGTCGTCCATCAAATCAACAACAATTATCAGACAAAGGATGACAAGCTACTACCCTACAAACGAATGGTGGATGATTTCAAACAGTATTTTATACACATCACCTTTGAGCAAATACCAAGGTTGAACAACAAAGCAGCCGATGCAATGGCTACTATTGCTTCACTACTACAAATTCTAGAGCAACAAAGTCGTTACGAGTTCCTGGTAGAGCAACTGTTCTCCCCCGCCTATGACCACTCTAAATCCCAGGTTATTTATGCCTTGACTGGTTCAGATTCTCCGTTATATGGACCGATATACAACTACCTCAAGCATAATATCTTACCAATTGACCAATCCCATAACCAAAGACGTAACTTTATCCGACAAGCTGCCCATTACACCCTTACTGCCGATACTTTGTATCGTCGATGTCTCGATGGTACTCTTCTTCGTTGCCTTGATCGTAATGATTCTGATTCTGCTTTACACGAGCTTCATGAAGGTATTTGTGGCACACATTCAAGTGGTACTACTCTTGCTAAAAAGATTCTACGGATGGGATACTACTGGCCTACAATGGAAAAAGACTCATATCACTTCTCCAAGAAATGTCCTAAATGCCAGATCCATGGCAATCTGATACATGCACCAGCATAGGAACTACAACCATTTACAACATCTTGGCCCTTTTGTCAGTGGGGACTAGACTTGGTTGGCAAAATTCATCCTTCATCTTCAAATGGACACAAGTTCATTATAACAGCCATGGAATATTTTACCAAATGGATAGAAGCAGTTCCCATGACCACAGTGACAGGGAAACAAATTGCCTCTTTTATCCTAAATTATCTGATCTGCAAATATGGTATTCCAAGTTCAATCATCACAGATAATGGATGACCTTTCAAAAAACCAAGATGTCCAAGAACTATGTGAAAAATTCAAAATCCAACATAGGTTCTCTACACCATACTACCCGCAGGGAAATGGTCAGGTGGAAGCATCTAACAAAACAATTCTGAAAATCCTCAAGAAAACAATGAATGATGCAGGCAAAGATTGGCACGTACAACTCAATCCAGCACTTTGGGCATACAAAACCAGCATCCACACACCTACAGGAGCAACACCATACTCATTGGTATATGGATCAGAAGCCATTTTACCCCTGGAGGTAGAAATCCCATCTCTCAGAGTCTCTTTAAAAGGCTTAATCCCAGATGAAGAGTATCGAGTTAACCAGCTACAAGAACTTGAACTATTAGATGAAAGACGCCAACATGCTTATACTCATCTCAAAGCGTATCAGCAACGCATGTACAGGACCTACAATCACAAGGTCATTCCTTGCAACTTCAAGGTTGGTGACCTAGTCCTCAAAGAAAATCCAAGAAATCAGCAAGATCGAGAAAAGAAAGGGAAATTTGAACCTAACTGGTTGGGTCCCTATGTTATCATATCAGTCTATGGATCAAGTTCCTATCAGCTAACAAATTCTGAAGGAGATGTGCTCGATGAACCAACTAACAACATCCATCTATAGAGGTACTACACTTAAGTGGCCTAGTGCACGAAAAATGCATCAAAAAAATCAAAAAAGTCCAGAAAAAGTGAAAACATAAAGTACAAATAAAAACAAATGGTGAAAACCTGGTAAACAGGTGCTCTTGTGAAAGAACGGCTCCTCTATCTATCTCCATACCATTTTATCCATACAAACACAATCGGCCATCGCCTGACACTTAGCACATATCCATTCAGGACATACTTAGCATAGTCACTATCCTGATTTGTCTATATATATCCTCTTACCACATCCCACCATGGCTTGGAAATCACTGTACATGATCATATCAAGAGGCACACTCAGCTAGGGGCATTAACTTGTTCAAAAACTTGCAAACATTCAAGACATCACAACTATTGCAAAAACTCAGAAGCATGACATCCAACAAACTCAAACTACGCTTCATCACAAAAACCAAAACAAAACAATTCACAAAAATACCAAAGATGGATGATTTTCTGAAGTACTAAATGTTGCATTCTTGCATAAAGTCTTGACTAGTTTTGCATTTTGAACTTTTTGAATTTTTGGATTCTCTTCCTTATCTCACAAAACGCTTCAAAGCTAGAGGTCAAGGGGAACTTCCACTATTTTCTTAGTCTTCTGTCTGGGAGGTGATCACTTATACTATGTGAATCCTTGCCTCGAGACATGATATGTCGAATATCACTGAAGGCCTGATTCCACTTCATGCATACAAATGATCAAATCTTGTCTGTTTACGCAATACGTACTCAGGTCGTCCTGGTTCAATTATACCTTGATGCTTGTGCTATCTTGCAAAAGCAAAAATCATGTAAATTTTTCTCAAGTCATTAGGGTTCAATTATACCATTATGCTTGTATAAATTTTCAACATATCCTAAACAAATCAATGCTCAATGATGAAACCTACAAAGAAAGCAAATAACATATGGTTATATCGGATGGCAAATACAGAATGAGGGATGCTCCACAAACATTAGATGCATATCATTTTACAATTAGTTGCATATCATTTACGCATGTTTTCATATCATTTGAACATAAATGCATATCATTTTAACATGTTTGCATATCATTTTAACATCATTACATATCATTTTACAATTAGATGCATATCATTTCACATGTTTGTAATTAAGATACATTTAGCAGCATATCAAATCATACATCTCAATACATCTCACAACATATAAAAACATACATCTTGCATCATACATTATATCATCTATTTAAAGCATTGCATCACATAAACAAAATAACCCAAATAAATGCATCCATATCAACATGTCACATGATCAAAAATGGTGCCATATATATATATATATCTCAAAAATGATCCAAATGTACAAAATGTGTCACAACACTATGTCCAGCACAAAGAATCATAATGATCCAAAACTACAACAGAGACCATGTCTCTCAAGTATGACTATCCCCTGACGGAGATGGTCTCGCTCCAAATGCACCCACCCCTGGATCTCTAGGAGGGTCCTGTCTCGGTGGCCCCATAACACCTCGGCTCTCAGATTGTGACCCAGTAGCTCGAGATTGACTAGATCTCGACTGTGCAAAGCTCTGTACTCGCCGGTCCCTGGGTACTGCAGCCTCATAGTGCCGCCTGTAATACTCTGCCTCTTGGGCTCTCAGAGCCAACTCTCTCAGGGTGTCTCTCATCGGACCACCCGCCGCTGCTCTCTGCATGCTAGACACCACCTCCTCCGCTCATCCCCACTGCTCTATCTCAATATCTTGCTCAGTGGTCAACTGAGAAATCTGCTGCTGATAGGTCAAAATCTGTGCCTGCAGCTGTTGAACAGTAATTTGCAAGGTCCGGATCTGAGCATCCTCCATCTGACCAGGGACCCGAACTCGTAGTGGTACCTGTGCTGGAGGAACCCCTCCCACTTGGCCTATCCTCGGTGTTGGAGGTGGGAGCACATTTGTCCTCCTCCTCTACGCTGGTCGCATAGCCTCCTCTGTACCACCCACTGTAGCTAGCACCTCCCCCACTCTCCCCTCTCCACCAGCTCCGATAGCCAATCCACCTCTCCCTCTATCTATCCTCCCCTGTCGCACTGCTCTCTCCACACCCCTATCTCCTCTCCTCACTCTACCTCCCTGTCTCCCTCTAGCTCCTCTCCCTCATCCATCTCCTCCATCATCCCCATCATCTCCATCATCTCCCCCGTCTCCCTCCTCCTCATCCGAATAAAACGATGGCCTCATCTCCTCAGGATCAGATATGCTGGCCACTACCTGCGTAGCAAACAATCGGGCAAACTCATCTGTCATACCCGCATCCTAAATCTCCGGGGCATAATCCCATATCTGCCTAGCCAACCCCACAAACTCCTCCACTACCACTGCACTATCAATGGTCAGCCCCCAATCCGCTACATCCTGCTACCGCCGTGCATATAGGCATGCTCCCTAAGGAATACCCTGTTGGCGCCCAAACTGCCTCAAAACTCGGGTCACCACAAACCGCTCAATCATGAATGGAGTCCTCCCAATCAAATATTTGGTCATGAAAACAAAGGGCACCTCCAACCCATCCTCTGCCCACACCTCACATCCTATATACGGTCGCCAGGTGACCGTATCTATATCATCCAACACTCTCCTCCAATTCTCTAGTTTGCCTAGCTTGTGCTGGACAAGTAGACCCCTGTATCCATAGGCATATGCACAGCCTACGGGCCTGTCCCTGTCTACTAGTGGCCTCACTGCTGGAATGTGCTCCCAGCACCATACCTGTAATAATGTCACGCCAGCTGACAAACTGCTGTAACCGAGGTATACTACCTCATGCAGACCCCTGTATAAATGGGCCAGCATAGCTGATCCCCATGCAAACCTCTGGCCTTGAGTGACCATCTCCTCCAAAACTAGCCCCCATCCCACTGAGAATCTCTTTGACCTGCGATCAGGACAAAGGAATCCACCAATAAACCCTGCTAGTATGGATGGCAGCGGTGCATAATCTAAGTCCAAAAACTCCTGCCATGGGATCTCATAGCCGCAGACAGTATCATCATGAAAAATATGGTGCAGTGCCTCTGTACCACCCTCCTCTGACTACTCGTAGGGTAGTAGTGCCCCTACTACAGGGATGCGCAGAATCTGGTAACAGTCCTCTGGGGTGACTATCATCTCTCCCGTGGCAAAATGGAAGGTGTTCGTATCACTGTGCCACCTCTCCGCAAGTGCTGTCAATAGCCCCTGGTTCATAGTGAACCGAGGCATATCCAAGAGAGAAGTCAATCCACATCTCTCGATAATATCGAGATCGGCCTGTGACAACCGCGGTATCAATGTCCACGGTCTGGGAAATCTCTCCCGCGACTGAACCACGCCCAATCGCTCCTGTCAACAAGCAAAACAAATCCAATATCAGTTTCCACATCAAAACAAAGATATCACAATCAAACTTACATCAACAACATAAAACAATTTGCTCATCTATATCAAAGTTCAAAATCCTATCATTTCATATCAACTTGTAACACAACTCAAGTTCTCAAAAAACCATATCAAAACTTGTAACACAACTCAAGTCTCCACAATCACATAAACTTGTAAAACAACTCAAGTTTCCCACCCATATCAGCTTGTAACACAACTCAAGTTTCCAACCCATATCAGCTTGTAACACAACTCAGGCTTCACACATTGAACTTGAAACAGAACACGCAAACAAATCATATTTTGATCAAACACAACACATTGATATCTATACATAACTTGAAAAATCGCAAATCAAAACAAGTTATATCAACACTCATATTGGACAAAAGCATAAAATCATGACAGACAGACCAAAACAAATTTTTAAATTGGCTCATCTCGCAAAAATTTTCCCGATGCGCTAAAACAGATACCCAATCCACTAAAAAACCCCCACGCGCTAGGCTGTCTTTCCTATGCGCTATTCTTTTTACCCTATGCGCTAGACTGACCCTACGCACTAAAATTTCCCCCCCATGCGCCACCTAACCTACCCTATGCGCTAGACTAACTCTATGCGCTAATCTACACCTCCTAGGCGCTACCCGTTTGGCCCTATGCGCTAGGTTAACCCTACGCACTAAACTCCCTTACCTATGCGAACCCCTGTGACCCCTATGCGCTAGGTCTACCCTACGCACTAACCTATTGACCTGACGCGCTACCCAATGGCTGCCATGCACTATTCTACCTATATGCGCTAACTTATTTGTTTTATGCGCTATCCTATCTATTTCGGACGCGACCCCTAAAATTCGACTCGATGTGCTACTCTAAACATCGTATGCGCTAATCTATGCCCTAGACGCGCTAAACCGTTAAACCCAAACTTTGAAAATTAAAAAACGACTAAAAATGACAAAATGAAAAGTCAAAAGAGGGTCAAAAATGTTGACTTACTGGTGGTCCACGTGCTGCAGGTCTCCGGTACCTCCGAATGCGCTCGAAACGGTGTCTATGATACAGAATAGGCATTTTCTCTAAAGACCAAATTCTCTCTCTTCAAAGGCAACAAGGCACACATGAATCTAATTCAAGCCCTTTTCCCCTTTTATAGGAGGAAAATGAAATTAGGGTTAGCCAAATGGACCTGTAATATGGTCGCGGTCTCCCCTATACCATAACATTTGTAACTTATCGGGAGATGAATCAATTTCACCATATTTCACATGCACGAAATCATACACATCATACGCAACTCATCAAATTAAATCAAATATTTTCAAACAAAAAAATTGATTCATCTCCCAAGGGGGCATCACACATCAAATCAAATCTGGGGCACGACTTGCAAATCATAAGAGCGACACAAAAATTGCATTTGATCATAAATCATGATAAGGCATTATTTTCTTTGAAATAACATGTGCACACACGTCACTTCAAAGAGGGGCAAAATGTAGATGTATAAAAATGATCATATTCCTAAATGAATATTTTATGTTCATTTCTCTATTTAATTAAATCTAATTTAATTAAATTATCCACATTCTTCTATTTAATTAAGTAAATTACTCAATTTATTTAAATTAAATTCACTATACCCATTTAATGAATAAATCATTTTATTCAATTAAATCCCCCCTACCCACTTTTAATTAAATTCAAATTTAATTAAATAGTTATCCTAAATTGAATAAATCTAATTTATTTAATTTCCCCAAATTGCAACCAAATTGAATGAAATTCTTTATTTCAATTAAATCCTATTATCCCTCCATCCACTTGCAAAATCCCAAACCACTTTCTAATCCCTTCTAGAATCTTCTAATTGCTTCTAATTAGCCTAACCCCTCCTCTAAACTTTGTCACATTCCTAAGCAAGAGGAGGTCACTTCTCAATTCCTCAAAGTCTTTGATAACCATTAAAGGCTTTCAACCTTCAACCACTTAATTCCTCAAAGTCTTTGATAACCATTGAAGGCTTTCAACCTTCAACCACTTAATTCCTCAAAGTCTTTGATAACCATTAATGGTTAACTCAAACCCTCCTACATGGTTAAAACATTTGTTTTGACTCAACCTTCATCCAACCCAAGGGTCTCATCAGGCCTTTAATGCTTTGACCATGATTATCTCTTAATCATTTCCACAAAGGTTTATCCTTGGATTAACTCTTAATCCAGTGGGTAATCCTAACTTAGACTTGACCCTTAGCCTCTAGATAACCATGAGGTCTTCTCAGGCATTCAATGTCTCCAACCCCTTCTCTCAACCCAACCCTATGTTGACATTTGTCACCATTTCATTGGTGCCAATTACAAACATGGATTCCCAACTTTCAAACTCAACCCTTGATTAAACCATTCAATCCTGACCATCCATTGCCCTGTTCTTGCTATAAATAGAGTTCTCATTCCTCCATTTTGAATCATCTTTCAAATTTGTAGCATCACACTTATGCTCAAATACATTCAAGCTTTCTTATATCTTTTTATGCTCATCATTTTAGCCTCTTTTAAATAAGGAATTAGACTAAATATGCATGTTTAGAATTAATTTCTTTATCATTTTAAGCTCAATCATAGACTAAATATAGTATGCTAGGACATTATTCATACTAACCTTGTCATCTTATCATCTAGTTTATTACATTTCTAGAATCATACATAGCTTAACATACCTTTCATCCTAAAATCTATCAAGATATCTCTCGTTCTTGCATTTGTCATCCCTAAACCATTTTGCTCAGTGATCTGAGAGCAAAAACATTGGTTTGAGGGACATTGTTAGATAGAGAACCATGGGACCCACCTTGGGAAGCTGAGTAATACTATGTTACTCCATAGCTTGCACCAAGAAGTCCTCTGTGTGTGTGTGGACTAGTTTCTAACAATATTTTCACATATTAAGTTTTATCAGCACACTTTTTCCGCATACAGTTTCCAAGAAACTGCATCACCTACCATGAAGATCGGCCTAAACCACAAACCCCACCAAGAAACCTGTTAGAAGAGGAGGAATTCACTACTATAGAAATCTATTGATGCCCATTGTCACTCGATCTCAAAAAAACAAAGGAAAGGATCCACAACCAGAATCAAGTACGAGTCAAATGGGGTCCAATCCTTTTAATACAAACATGGAAGAAGAAGAGGTGACTGAGGAGCTTGTCCAACAATGTCAAGAGAATGCCACATTCCAAAAACTCATGGAAAGACTTATAGACACAGATAAAAAAAATATCTCCTCATGTTAACTAGTAAAGGAGGCAGGATTCCTAAAGATTTTGACATAGGAAGTTTAAGGAATATTGATGAAAGAATCTCACGAACAAGGACAAGGACCTACACATTCACACAGAATCATGAACATCTAAGAGGAGAGGACACGCATGATCAAAACAAAACTCGCAACTGAGATGATACCTGTAATTATGACAATGTTAGTGAACAAGGAGATGTCCATCATCAAAGGCCCAATGAAGAAAATGTTCCCTTAGCTAACATTACGCAACATCTTCAAGCACTCCAACGACAAATGCAAGATATGCAACAAGGTTCTACAATGAGGTATTCTTTGTAGGACATTTTTCCTTGCCCTTTTTATAGGAGGCTAAACATGATACCTTTCCCACCAAATTTGAATATACCAAAGTATGATAAATACAATGGTAAGAGTGATCCCCATGATCATGTCACGAAATTTTGTACTATGAGCTTGGATTTTTCTCATAATGATACATACATGATGACGCTATTCCCATGAAGTTTGGGAGGGAAAACAATGAAGTAGTTGTCAAAACTGACACCTCCCATCAAATCATTTGATGAGTTGGTGAATAAATTTATTACACAATACTCCTACGATATCCAACATGAGATCACTATGCTTGACATATGCAACACGAAGAAAAAGAATAATGAAACATTCATGGTCTTCTTACAATGATGGAGATGTATGGTCTCAAGGTACCCATGCCATATTCCTGAAAAGGGAAAGATGGAGATATTCATAGACAATTTAAATAGTGAAATGAGTTATCAACTCAAACTACAATGTCTACCTACTTTTGCAAAGCTGATCGAAAAATGGCATCCAAGTAGAGGAAGCCTCCATCAAGAAAGGAACCTTGAAGTTATCCAAGGAAGGTGTTAGTTCGTCAAGCAATAACACTTATAGAAATCAATATGATAACAACAACTTAGACAAGTCCAAGTTTTGCACTAGAAACAAAAATATTGTTAATGATGGGGTAGTTGATGCCAAAAATGTAAAGTCTAAACAACCAGTGTTGACTTTATCATGTAACACACCATCCAACAATGATCAAAGAAGTGCCAATCAAGGCATTAACAATTATCAATGCACTACCAACCAATGGGTATCAATGTTAAACAATAACAACAACAACAACAAGAAGCAAGGAAACAAAAACTACCGAGTCAACAATAACAACAATTAGGGGAGCAACAATAGCCAACGGGGGAACACAAACACTCCTCCCCCACATCGAAGAACATATACACCATTGGGACAAACCCTGGAATCTGAATTTCAAAAACTATTGGCAAAAAAGATCATCATATTGCTAGCCATAAGAAACTTTGAACCCCAAGTCAAACCACGATGATGGAATGACTTATACTATTGTGATTATTATCGAAGCAAGGGGCATAGAATAAATGATTGCATGAGGTTGAAAAACCTAGTTCAAGATATGAGAGATAAGGAAGACATAATGGTTAATGGACATAAAACCAATGGTGATCATGAGGCTTTCAAAAATCCTCTTCCTAATTACGACAAGGGAGGAGCATCAACGTCAAACAACAAAGGAACCCGCATCAATCACATATACAAAAACACCAAAAATTACATATCGGCATGTGACAATCAAGTAAATGTCATAAAGATCAAAGATAAACAAGAACATGCACCAGTAAATGTGACAACAAGGGCTCAGAAATATGTCTTGAAGGGGAGCACATCTAAAGCAACAATTATTCCCAAGACTCATTATAACTTGGTCGACCAAGTTATAATCATTCAATGCATAGGATACAAAGGAAAAGGACCTATTGTCAAGCACATCTAAAACAATATGGAAATGGGTTTAGAATCATTCAATGCATAGGATACAAAGGAAAAGGACCTATTGTCAAGCATCAAGAAGGCATCCTAGAACCCCTACAGCCCCATTCACAACTAGCAAAAGATAAAACTGGACTTGGATATGGCCAAAATATTCAACCTATGTAAAAGAAAGATCACCATAAAAAATCCCAATGGAAAGAAAAGGTGACACATAACGAAGACTCCTGGAAAGAGGTGCTACACCACATAGAAGAAAAGACAAGAAAAGAACAAGAGCATGAATAAAATGAGAAACAACAAGAAGAACTTGCTATCCAAAGGGAGGAGGCTTCTTATAAAAAAGTACATCATGTATAAGCACCTGATCAAACCAAATGCGAGCCACAACCCGAGGAGATTACTACTCAAAGAGGAGAGACTGTGTATGAACAAATTCAAAGAGTACAAGAAAACACCAATCCTAAATCAGAATAAGCTACCAAACATGTGTCAATTATCAGTGACCTTTTTTTGCCCTATAACATACCTGTCAGATTCAATGGAGTGACATTGGAAAATGATTCTGAAATAGTTTCCAATGTGTATGAGTGGACTCCAAGAGAAAAAGTTTTAAGGCACTTGAGGCAAATATCCGAAGATGTATAAGAGGGATGCACCGAAGCTGAACAAGTCAAGTTTCTCTACATGGCAGAAAAGGATGAAGCTACACTTATCAGAAGTTGGAGAATATGTTGTATACTATCTGGAGAATGATTTTCTTACACTGAGCACCTATCCATTGACAATGGAAGAGATAAAGGAAAAGCAAGAACATATTCAAGCTATGATTGAAATAACATCTGCATTGATCGATTCAGAGTTTAATGACCTAGAAGGCTGCAATGATGCAAAGGCAATGTGGGACAAGCTCATATCTGTGTATGGTGGTGATGAACATGTTCAAAGAGAAAAAGTGGATATTCTAAGAGGACAACTTGAATCGATGAGGATGAATGAAGGTGAAAACATAACTCAGTATAGTACAAGACTAAAGGAGATTGTCAATCAAATCAAAGGAGCAGGTGGAACTATTGAAGAAAAGGATATAACAAGTAAGTTGTTAAGAACCCTTCTACCAGCTTATGTAATCCGAGTATCTGCAATCAATGAGTTAAGGTTTGTACCTAATATGCCAGTTTCTCTAGATGCTACTATCGGTAAGCTACATGCATTTGAGTTAAGTAACTTTGATAACAGTGGGTCTTCGGTAAATAAAGTTGAGTCTACATTCAGTTCTTTCCATATTGATGAATCTGATGATTACAATGATAGAATGAGTAAATACTCTGAAGGAGATCACAGTGGAGCAAGTGAAAGATTTCGTAAGAATATGGAAAAAGTGCACAAACTATATGAGGAAATCAGAAGGCAAGAAGAGTTTGAAGCACTATTAGCTAGAAGGTTACCGAGAGGAAAAGGTAAGTATAAACGAAAACTACCTTTGAAATGTTTTAATTGTAATAGAATCAGACATATGGCTTCTAAATGTCCTGAAAAAGAATCTACTGAAAAGAGAGATTATCGAGATGACAGACAGAAAGATAATCATTACAGAGGACACCGAGACTTAAGGAGAAGAGATAAAAAGACATGTCTAATAGCTAATGAGAAATCTAATGATGATAAATCAGATGAAACTGATACAGAGGAGGTACTCTATGTGGCTATCAAAGATGGATCAGATGAAGAAAGGTATGAAGAAAAAGCCCTAATATCTCACATAAATACTAATGACTCTTGGATCATAGATAGTGGATGCTCACATCATATGACAGGTGATAAACACAAGTTTGTTATATTGGAAGATTATGATGGAGGCTATGTTAGATTTGGTAATGATGCACCATGTCCGATGAAAGGTAAAGGATCTATAACACTTCTTGACAATGCAAGATGCAATGATGTTTATTGGGTTGAAGGTTTGAAATACAATTTGTTGAGTGTAGCATAGCTAAACAACACAGGCTACCGAATAGAGTTTAAGAATGGAATTGTCAAAGTTCATGACAAGTATGGAAAATTAGCTGCTACCGAGACACAAACAAAAGGTAACACATTTCACCTTGACTCAAGTCTAAAGAATTGTCTTTATGCAAAGATAGATGATACCTGGTTATGGCATAAAAGGTTTTGACATGTAAATTTTGATAATCTAATCAAAATAAGTAAGAATCACCGAGTAAGAGGTCTATCGAGTCCTGAGAAACCTAAGAATGCTATATGTCAAGGATGCCAGATGGGTAAGATGACAAGATCAAGCTTTACAAGTAAGTCTTACACTTCTAAGGGAATTTTAGATATTGTGCATACTGATCTTTGTGGTCCTATGAAAGTTCAAAGTTATTATGGTGACAAATATTTCATATTATTTGTGGATGATTATTCAAGAATGATGTAAGTAATGTTTTTAAAACAAAAATTAGAAGCTTTTCAAATGTTTAAATGGTACAAGGAAAGAGTTGAAAATGAAATAGGAAGACAACTAAAATGTCTTAGATCAGATACAGGAGGAGAATTCACTTCTAATGATTTCAGCCATATTTGTTGATGATATTATATTTTGTGGAAATGACTCTTTATGCAAGAACTTTGGAAATGAAATGAGCAAAGAATTTGAGATGTCATTAATCAGTGAGATAAAGTATTTTATAGGCTTACCAATACTGCAAACAGAAAATAAAATTTTCATTACTCAATCCAAATACATAAAGGAGATCTTGAAGAAATTTGGAATGGAGGACTCAAAACCAATAAGTACTCCTATGACTACAAACTGCAAACTATCAAAGAATGATGAATCTACATCTGTTGATGAGACACTTTACCGATCCATGATCGGAAAACTACAATATGTTGTTCACAGCCAGCCAGATATAACACATGCAGTAGGTATTGTTGCAAGTTCTCTGTAGATCCTAAAGAAATACACATGAGAGCAATCAAAAGAATTTTTAGATACTTGAAAGACACTGAAGATTATGGCTTAGTATATCAGAAAGGAAATAATTTTGATTTAAAAGTTTATACTGGTGTTGATTGGGCAGGCAACATTGATGACAGAAAAAGCACAAGTGGAGGAGCTTTCTTCTTAGGAGAAAGACTAGTGAGTTGGCTTAGCAAGAAACAAGGATGTGTTTCTCAGTCAACAGCCGAAGCTGAATATGTTGCTGCAACACTAAATTGTACCAACATTGCATGGATCAAACAATTGTTGGAAGGTATAAATGAGAAAGTTACCGAGCCAGTAACTATATTCTGTGACAATACTAGTGCCATTAATATTTCAAAGAACCTTGTTATGCACTCTAAAACTAAGCACATATCTAACAAATTTCATTATCTTAGAGAAGAAGCTCAAGAGAAAAAAGTGGTGTTGGAATATGTTAACACAAAGGAACAAATAGCTGATATCTTCATCAAGCCACTATCAAATGACACTTTTGAATATCTTAGAAGTAAGTTAGGGGTCCTATGCCTATCTTTTACTCACCGACTGAGATTGGTGAAAGCATCACTTCGATGACTCTATTGAATATCTTTTAGGGAGCTGATGCTGGAGTGATACACTTTAGAATATTTTTCTGAAAGTGTACTAGAAATAATACTGGGATAATACAACAAATGATACAATGATACAGAATTGTAAACAAATGCTCTGACTGAGACTCAACTGATACACAACAGCAAGAAATAACTTCTTACATCAAGAAATTATGTTTTAGTTCTATTCTTTTTGGCATTCTTGTCAAAGGGGGAGAAGACCAAGAAGGAGAAGACCAAGAAGGAGAAGACCTACCCAGGGGGAGAAAACTAAGAAAAGACTACAGATTGAAAATAGAAGAGAAGTCTAATGTATGGATGAGAGCATTTCAGCATTTCAAAATCACAGCAATCCGAATTTTTAAAGGTCAAATCAATTGGTTTTGCCATCAATGCCAAAGGGGGAGATTGTTGGCAATATTACAACGATATTGAGAAGGTTGTTGATGATTATGGACATAACTAATTAAAGATGTTTTCCTGTCTTGATATTATTATTTTGTCATTGATGTCAAGAAATTGATTTTCTAATTCAGTATGATGTTGTCGTATCTTAAGAAATATGATATGAAGATTATAAAGAAGTTGGTAAAGACACAGGAAAGAATATGATGAATAAAGGGATAATTTATTCAATGGGAAACTCTACCGAGTTAGACAATGATGAGATCTTGATGTTTTAGATTGTTCTAACATCATACATATGTTGTAAAATGTAAAGGTCAATACTATACTATGTTATCAAGCAAGGAACCTAGTCGGTAAACCCTAAGGTTATTGCAGTCTGTTAATGAAGACAGAATATCTACAAAGTAAAGTTTAGTATTCACCAAGTTGTAACCGAGCTATAACAGAATGCATTAAATGTTTACATGTGATATTTAATGAAAGATGCTGATGAGCTAGAGCGGATCAATGATTGGCAAGCCGTAGAAAAAGTTTATTAACGAATCTAAAGCAATGGAAAGTTGACAAGAAGATCTACAACTCAGATTGAACCGCATTACCCTAACACAAGTTCCAAGATGAATGTGCAAGTTCCAAGGTGGGGTAAAACATTTTCAGAACAAAAGATACAATGAACTTGGACAAGATTAAAGATCTAATGGCTATGATTGAGCATGGGAAATGCGATTAAGGAGATTAAGTAGTTAGAAGATTGTTTATAAATAAGGAACTATTGATAAACAATGTATGCGGGCAAGTGTATGCACAGGGATGCTACCAAGCATAGAAGCTTGAAGACCTGTTAGAATAACAGAGTATTGATGCCCAACAGATAGACAAGATTAGTTCTATGTCTAGATTGTATTGAACAAATAAGAATCTGCTTTAGCATTTTAGATGTGAAGTTGCAGATAGATTGTATTACTATTATTTTGTGAAAGTGATAGGAAATCTCTTAACCGAGTGGACTTAACAGTCTTATATGTAAATCCTCTAACAAGGTGACATTCTAAATGAGTGTTGGAAATCCTTTGACAAGGTCACTTCTAACAAAGTGAAGATCCTAACAGATCTGAGGGAAATCCCTTAACCGGGTCACATCTAGCAATGTGTTTTGTAATCTTTAATAGGATTGGCTTTTAACCGAGCATACTCTAGAAGAGTATATTTCTTAGTGGGTTCGAAATCCCATAGTGGTTTTTCCCTATTTTGGGTTTCCACGTTAAATCTGGTGTTATGAGGTTTATATTGTTCATATGCTTTTGAGTTTGCATGTTTGACAATTTTTAATTATATGACGTATATATGTTACCGAGGTTGAATCTGATGTTTTCATTGATGATTAAGTTTGTATGATTCACCCCCCCCTCTCATCTTGTTGGCTATTGGATCTGTACTTATATTAAGTATCAGAACTATCAACATCATCACAAGTGGCAAATAGGTCATTTTTATCTCACGGATTTTATCCCAAAAACACACTTGTTTTAAAAATCCAAGTTGTCAAATCGAGTTTCCATATCAGGAAAGCTCTATTCCATATCATTTGATGCACTTTGTCATGAGGGGGCATCTAAACCTTCACTTTGATAAAGTAAAACTTGGGTTTCCAAAATAAGATAAACTGAATCCAAAACAAATCAAAGGAAACCATTGATCACTTGTGCATGACTAATCCTCATATTTTGAGAAGAAAGAATATTTATCGTAACACTAAGTTGAAGAAACAACAACCAAGTTCTTCGAAATTTGCCAAAAGAAATAAATTTATATACATCAATCATCAACTCTTCAAATCTCATCGAACATTCCTTCATCATGTACGACTCTATATTCAGAACAAATCAAATGAATTTGACAAGGAACCTTTGAAGAATAGAGCATTCTGTCAAAAATCCGCATTCAATCAAAAAATCAATCATGGGAGAAAGATCAATCTATCATTCTTTCCCGATGAGTTCATCACTTACAACATACCCCGATTTGAACCACCAACCCATGAGCAACATATCGAAGAGGATTTTATCCCCTTTATCACAGAAAGTTTCTACTAGATGCCTACGGTTACTCACTCTCAATGGAACAAACAAAGCGAAACACCACCAGAATCAAGCTTGAATCGAAGGTTATCTAATCTCTTTGAAGGTCTGCATCTAGAGGACACTGAAATTTCTGAAGAACTTCTTCAAGAATGTCAAGAAAGCGCTTCATTTCAAAAAATTGTGGAAAGACTCATGGAAAATGACAAAGAAAAATATTTGCTCGTGCTCACAAGCAAAGGAGTTAAACTTCCAGAGGACTTAGACACAGACATTTTTAGAACTGGCTCTCAACATTATGAATATCAAGAGAGACAAAGAGAAGAAGAAGCCCACGATCCTGAACAAAACCCACCTGAACAAAATATACTAGAACGAAACTTGCCTGAGCAAGGCATCCCTGAGCAAAACTTCCCTGAGCAAAACATACCATTCCATACACCATTTCAACCTAGAACAAATGCAAGGGAAGAATTCTTCCCTCAGCAAAGTAATGCACCTTTGATTGCCCTTACTCAACAAATGCAAATGTTACAAAGACAAATGCAAGACATGCAACAAGGGACAACAGTACAGTATTCATTAAATGAAATTTGTCCTTATCCGTTTGATAGAAGATTGAACATGATACATTTTCCTCCAATCTCAGACGTTCCCAAATTTGACAATAATTCCCTTGAAAAGTGATCCCCGTGATCATGTTTGAGAATTCTGCACAATGAGTCTTGAATTTACTCATGATGACACCTATTTGATGAGGATATTCCCAAGAAGCTTGGGGGGACAAACAATGGAATGGTTATCCAAAATTACACCTCCTGTCTGATCATTTGATGAACTAGTCAACAAATTCATAACTCAATATTCCTATAACATTCAACATGCTATCACCATGCTAGACGTCTGTAACACCAAACATAAAAATAATGAAACATTTGTGGTATTCTTTCAATGTTGGCAGCATATGGTTTGAAGATATCCCTGAGATATCCCTGAAAAGGAGGAAATAGACATTTTCATTGACAACTTGAATGGTGAGATGAGTTACAGGCTCAAACTCCAATGCATACCATCTTTCGCTAAATTGACTAAAAATGGCATTCAAGTAGAAGAAGCATGTGTCAAGAAAGGAATGCTAAGATTCTTCAAAGAAGGAACAAATTTATCCAACTATCACAACAACTTGGACAAATCCAAATTCTGGACTAGAAACAAAAACAATGGAAATGAAGGAGGCAATGTTTCACATGATCCAAAATCTAAGCAGCCCGTGCTTGCATTATCGGGAAATACCCAAGCTACAAAGAATCCCAAAGGTGCTAACCTAGACACTAACACTTACACACCAAATACCAATCAAGGTCAACCGATCACCAACAATGCTCAAAACAATAACACAAGTTGAGGGCCTAATAACAATGTACGAGGTAACACCAACAATTTTCAAAAATGCGTCTACACACCATTGGGACAATCAGTGGAGTCAGCATTCAGAGAACTCATGGCAAACAAAATTATCTCCTTACCAGCAATCAGCAACTATGAACCACAAATCAAACCACCTTGGTGGAATGACTCACACTTTTGAGATTTTCATCGCAACAAAGGTCATCAAACAAATGATTGCACGAGACTGAAACACATTGTCCAAGACATGATTGATAGAGGTGATTTAACAATTGATGGTCTCAAGACAAATAGTGACCATGGAGCTTTTAAGAATCCTCTTCCAAACTACAACAAGGATGGAGCTTCAACCTCAAATGATACACGTGGAGCTCATATCAATCACATCTACAATAACACTATCAATCATATATCAGTTGTGGACAATCAAGTAAATGTCATCACCATCCGAAATCAATGTGAACATGAATCCGTCAACGTGACAACCAGAGCTCAAAAATATGTCTTGAAGGGACATATGTCAATGGCAAACACCGTACCCAAAGTTCAGTATGATCTAGTTAGCCAACTACACAAAACTCCTGCTCAAATATCTATACTTGAGTTGCTAAAATTTTTGCCAAAACACAAAGACATATTGGAACAAGCATTATTAGAAATGAATGTACCTCAAGATCTGGATACTGACAAATTCTAAACCATAGTGGCTCATATGACAGGACCTCATAACCTCACTTTTTCTGAGCATGATAATATCTCATTAAGCCATCCACATAATACTCCACTCCATATTGAAGTCATGGTCTATAAACACCGAGTTAAACAAGTATTAAGATCACCATAAAGGCATATGATGATGAAGAAAGATTATCTAAAGGAACTGTAATGTTTCCTATTCAGGTAGGACCAATACAGAAGGATACTATGTGCCAGGTCTTAGACATAGATCTCACATACAATATCTTATTAGGTCGACCCTAGATACATGAAATGCAAGCAGTACCTTCCACATATCACCAGTGTGTCAAATTTCCCTATAACTGGAAGGAGGTTTCCATATCAGTTGATCAGAATCCATTTCAACATTGTAATGCAATGGGGGCAGCCCAAGATAGTCTGGTTCCACATAATAGAGAAAAACAAAATTCCTTAGCACCAAATATTCAATAGGACAAGTCTAGGGATTTCAAGCAAAAACTGAAAATTAAAGAGCAAGGCATGGGAGAATACTCTTTGGAACCCATGTGTTTGGCTAACTTACCAACATCACCTAAATCTCATGGATTACCTACAACATCAACACACAAAGCAACTCAGCCCATCACCAAGTTTGATGGCACATTTATCCAGCTCGACACTCTAGAAAATGAATCAGAGGAAAAGGACATCCTTAGTTGGCTATACAAAGATGAAGAAGAAGGCAGAGTAGCTACTATGGAAGTAGCTATACTGACACATTTGTATGGGAAAGGTTACTTAATCATGCAGCAAATGGGATACAATGGCAAAGGACCTATTTGCAAACGTCAAGAAGGCATCACAAAACCATTAGATCTTCCTTCACAATTTAGTAAAGACAAAAAGGGATTGGGCTTTGAGCTCACTCTACTACCAAAGAAGGCACCACGCAAATATCAAAAACCTCAGTGGAAAGAAAAGAAGAAGTACTAGGAAGAATCCTGATAGGAGGCACTATTTGCATCAATAGAGAACATATGTAAGGAACGTGAATGTCAAGAACAGAAGAATCATCAAGAGAAGCCCATTAGTCCAAAGAAAGAAACACCTTGTAGAGAGGTCCATCATCGTCAAGGACTGATATCTAGCAAAGAGGAATCACCTCCTAATGGTATTATTCCTCCTCAAGTGGAAATAGTATATGAACAAATGCAAAAGGTAGAAACAGGATCTGACACAGAGTCAGAGAAAAATATCCAACTTGTGTCAATCATCAAAAACCTGTTCTCACCCTACAACATACCAGTTCACAGCACTGATAGAATCTGGATACTACCTCTGAGACTGATTCTAATGAATATGAATGGGGCAGTTGTTCTAATGCTACTGAAGATATTTGTGGAAAGGACAGTCATGCACCCATTTCTCAAGAAGCATGCAGTACAGAATATGGACCACTTGAATTTGGTCCACAAAATATCTATGACACCAAGGAAAACGAGCACTATCATTATGAACAAGTCTATACAAAAAATGATACCATCAAAAACCTCGACGAAATCCTTGAACTCTTTAACACCCAGGCCAATCACAATGAAACCTCCATCTTGACACTTACAGCAGTCAAGCTTGATCCACCTAACGACTCTTACCACTCGTCTTTCCTGACCTCATAGACTAGGATGAACCTGAAATTCATGATATACCAATTTTCCCAAGCGACGAATCCATCATCCATTACTTGTGTACCATTAAACCAGAAACAAACTCTACTAGTAAACAAAGTAACGATGTCTACAATCCAGGGAGTACCAAGTCTCTCAGTAGCAAAAATGAATCAGATAAAGGATCTATTGTTGAAAAGCAGTCAATGGTAGCAATGGATCACAAAAAAGTAAAAATAAAGTACGCATCTGAGGGTGAAAACCTTTTTAATGCACCTAAAGATGGGAGACTTGACACTCTTCCAGAGCATTACCATGAGTGATCAACCATATTGATTGAGCCAATTCATTCCATCAACATTGGTACTACAGAAGCAGCCAAAAACATACATCTGGCAAAATCTCTAACAAAAGAAGAAAGATTTGAATTCGTCAAATTTTATAAAGAAAAGCAAATCAACATTGCTTGGTCATATGTAGATATGCCTGGAATTGATCCACAATTGATCATGCATTATCTATCCAATACTCAAGGACCTAAACCAGTCAAGCAGAAACTGAGAAAGATGAATCCACAAGTAGCACTCATGGTCAAAACTGAACCAAAGAAACCATTAGATGTTGAATTTATCCAACCCATCGACTATGTTGAATGGATCTCCAACATTGTACCAGTATCAAAGCCCGATGGCAGTATCAAAATATGCACTGATTTTTGAGATGTCAACAAAGCTTGTCCAAAGGATGACTTTCCTTTGCCCAGTATTGACATAATTGTAGACCTCATAGCAGGCCATGCAATGCTATCACTAATGGATGGTTTTTTAGGCTATAATCAAATCAAGATATCCCTAGAGATTCAAGAGAGAACAACATTTACCTATCCATGGGGAACATACTGTTGGAATGTTATGCCTTTCGGCTTGAAAAATGCAGGCGCAACTTATCAATGAGCAATGACAACAATCTTTCATGACATGATGCATACCTTCATGGAAGACTATGTGGATGATTTACTATCTAAATCCTTCACCAGAGCAGAACATCTCAGCATCTTAGAAAAGATTTTTGATAGATGAGAAAAATTCCAAGTCAGGCTCAACCCTAAGAAGTGTGTCTTCGGGGTTAAATCAGGCAAGTTACTAGGCTACATAGTTTTAGCTAAGCGTATTGAAGTAGATCTAGCAAAGCTACAAGCCATTATGGAGATGCCACCACCAAAGAACATCAGTCAGCTCAGATCTCTACAAGGACGACTCCAATCAATCAGGCGATTTATCGCTCAACTAGTAGATAAAAGTCTCCCCTTCAATCATTTTCTACATAAAAATGTACCATTCAGATGGGAAGCCAAATGTGCAGAATCTTTCTATCAAATCAAACAGTATCTAATGAACCCACCAATAGCCGAGAAGCCACTCATTCTCTACATTTCAACAATAGATATATCACTGGGGGCATTGTTAGCACAAGAAGATCACCAAGGCAAGGAATGAGCTATATACTACATCAGCATGACATTGAACGGATATGAATTAAACTATTCATTCACTAAGAAGGCTTGTCTAACAGTAGTATTTGCCTCTCAAAAGTTCTGACATTACATGCTAGAACACACAATTAAGCTAGTTGCAAAAATTGATCCTCTAAAATATCTACTCAGCAAGGCAGCTCTTACAGGCAGATTGGCTAAATGGGTCATGATTCTCAGTGAGTTTGATATCCATTACATAGAATGAAGAGCTATCAAAGGATAAGAAATTACAGATCAACTGGTTGAAGCACCACTATCTGGAAAACAAACTATGGAGATCAAGTTTCTGGACGGGGACATACTGGCTCTTTCTACCAAACAATGGACCTTGTACTTTGATGGGTCCTACACACAACATGGCTCGGGTGCTGGCATTATGTTCATCACTCCTGAAGAACACACTATACCAAGATCATATAGGCTTATGTTTCCTAGCACAAATAATGTGGCTAAATATGAGGCATTGGTTATAGGCATCAAAATGGCCGTAGAATGGAGAATCACAGAATTAAAGGTCTATAGAGATTCACAACTAGTTGTCAATCAAATCAATAATGACTATCAAACAAAGGATGAAAAGCTGCAGCCATACAAATGAATGGTGGATGACTTCAAGCAATATTTTGTACACATCACCTTCGAAGAAATACCAAGGTTGGATAACAGAGCAGCTGATGCAATGGCTACTATTGCTTCACTACTACAAATTCTAGAGCAATAGAGTCATTACAAGTTTCTGGTAGAGCAACTATTCTCCCCGGCCTATGACCACTTTGAATCCCATGTTATCTATGCCTTGACTGGTTCAGATTCTCCACTATATGGACTGATATACGACTATCTTAAAAACAACATCCTACCCATTGACTTATCCCAAAACCAAAAATGCAACTTCATCTGCCAAGCCACCCGTTATACCCTCATTGCTGATACTTTGTACCATCGAGGTCTAGATGGTACTCTTCTTCATTGCCTTGATCGTAATGAATCTGACTTCGCATTACACGAGCTTCATGAAGGTATCTGTGGCACACATTCAAGTGGTACTACTCTTGCTAAAAAGCTTCTGAGAATGGGATATTATTGGCCGACAATGGAAAAAGACTCTTATCACTTTGCAAACAAATGTCCTAAATGTCAGATCCATGGCAACCTGATACATGCACCAGCACATGAACTACAACCATTTACGACATCCTGGCCCTTTTGCCAATGGGGACTAGACTTGGTCGGCAAAATTCATCCTTCCTCTTCAAATAGACACAAGTTCATTATAACTGCAACGAAATACTTTACCAAATGGATTGAAGCAGTCCCCATGACCACAGTGACTGGGAAACAAATTGCCTCTTTTATCCTTAATTATCTGATCTGCAGATATGGTATTCTGAGTTCCATCATCACAAATAATGGACGACCTTTCAAAAACCAAGATGTACAAGAACTATGTGAAAAATTTAAAATCCAACATCATTTTTCTACACCTTACTATCCACATTGGAATGGTCAAGCCGAAGCATCCAACAAGACAATATTGAAAATCCTAAAGAAAACAGTGAATGATGCAGGCAAAGATTGGCATATACAGCTTAATCCGACACATTGGGCATATAGAACTAGCATTTGCACACCTACAGGAGCTACACCATATTCATTTATATATGGATCAGAAGCTATTTTACCCTTGGAGGTAGAAGTTCGATCTCTCTGAGTCTCTCTAAAACGCTTAATTCTAGATGAAGAGTATCGAGTTAACCGACTGCAAGAACTTCATCTGCTAGATGAAAGATGCCAGCATGCCTACACTCATCTCAAATCATATTAGAAATGCATGTGCAGAAGCTACAACCACAAGGTCATTCCTCGAATTTTTAAAGTTGGTGACCTAGTACTCAAAGAAAATCCTAAAAATCAGCAAGATCGAGAAAAGAAAGGAAAATTTAAGCCTAACTGGTTAGGTCCCTATGTCATCATATCAGCCTATGGATCAGGCACTTATCAGCTGACAACTTCAGAAGGAGATGTTCTTGACGAACCAACTAACAACATCCATCTGAATAAATACTACAGTTGAGGCGTCTAATGCACGGAAAAGTCAAAAAATCAAAAACATCAATAAATAAATAAATAAATCATGAAAAAATCAAATAAAAAGGTACAATAAAAGCAACTGAGCCTGGCAATAGGCACTATTGCGAGAGGACAACTCCTCTATCTATATCCATGTCATTATATCCACAGTACAACACTATCGGCCATCGCTTGACATTTTTATCACAAAATCCATTCGGGACATACTTAGCGTAGTCACTATCTTGATTTATCTGCATATTCCTCCCCCACATCTCACCATGGCTTGGTAATCACTGTACATATCCAAATTGAGAGGTAGACTTACCTAAGGCCAATATTTATCAAAACTTACAATCACATTCAAGCCGTCAAAACTAGAAGCAAACTAAGAAAATCATAGTAAACAAAACTCACACAATCGCAAAGCAAAAACATTGATCGCTAAACAAAATTCACAAGAGTTGATGGATGATTTTATGAGGTATCAAATGTTGCATCTTGCATAAATTTTTGACTATTTTGCACTTGAACTTTTTTAATTATTGGATACTTTGAATTTTCTCCACCATGCTTCAAAGCTAGAGAACATCAGGGGACTCCAATATTTTCTTAGTTTTCTGTCTGTGAGGCGATCATCTGTACTATGTAAATACTTGTCTTGAGACGTGATTCACAACATATCACTGAAGGTATGAATCCACTTCACGCATACAAATGGTTTAATCTTGTCTGTTTACACGCAATCTGCACTCAGGTCATCCTGGTTCAATTATACCTTGACCCTTGTGCTATCTTGCAAAATCAAAAATCATGTAAATTTTTCTCAGGTCATTATGGTTCAATTATACCATTATGCTTGTATAATTTTTCCACATATCCCAAATAAATCAATGCTCAATGATGATACATGTATCGAAAGCAAACAACATGTGGCTATACAGGGATGACAAATACAGAATGAGGATGCTCAAAAACAATTAGTTGCATATCATTTTACAAATAGTTACACATACATCTCATTTTCAAGATACATCTCACAGCATATCATATCATACATCTCATTTTCAAAATACATCTCACAGCATATCATATCATACATCTCATTTTCAAGATACATCTCACAGCATATCATATCATACATCTCATTTTCAAAATACATCTCACAGCATATCATACATCTCATTTTCAAGATACATCTCACAGCATATCATATCATACATCTCATTTTCAAGATACATCTCACAACATCAAGCATTATCACATCATCCTCATCAAATTTCACATCACATACATTTATCTAAGCATTGTATCAACATAGAATAAACAAAAACATATAGAAAGCATCATCCATAACACATCACATGAAGATCAAAGAAAATGGTGTCATATATATATATATATCTCGACAAAATGATCAATATACAAAAGAATGTCATGTCAGTGCCAAGTACAATACAATGATCAAAATACAAGGGAGACAATGTCTCTCAAGTATGACTATCTCCTGATGGTGATGATCTCACTGTAGATGACCCAACACCTGGATTTCCAGGTGGATCCTGTCTAGAAGGCCCTGTCACACCTCTACTCTTCATCCTCGACCCAGTCTCTTGAGATCGACTAGATCTTGACCGTGTAAAACTCTACACTCGACACTCCCTGGGTACCACATCCTCATAATGTCTCCTATAATACTCTTCTCCTTGGCCCTCAAAGCCAACTCCCTCAAGGTATCTTTCATCAGGCCACCTGCAACCGCTCTCTCCAATGCCTCTGCTCAAGTCTCAGCTCGACCCAACTGCTCCAAAGCAGTATCCCGCTCTGTGGTTAGCTATATAATCTGATTCTGATGCACCAACAACTGTGTCTGCAATGTTGCACTGACAACTGCAGCAATCTAATCTGTGCATCCTCTGCATGCGTAGGAATCTGCATCTGCAAGGGTACCTGTGAAGAGGTACCCCCTATCCCTCTACCTATCCTCGGTGCTGGTGGAGGTAAAATGTCTGACCTCCTCCTCTGGGTCAGTCATCGCACATCCTCATACCCTCATGCCGCTGCTATCACCTCCCCAACCTACTCCTCCCCTCCAGCACTAATCGCCAAACCTCCTCTCCCTCTATCCACTGCCACTCGTCGCACAACTCTCTCTCCCCGTATCCCCCTATCTCCACCCCTATCTCCTCTCCTCCCCAACTCCAATCTCCCTCTAACTCCTCACCAACCTCGACCACCTCCTCCACCATCTCTGCCATCCCCTCCTCCTCCATCAACACCTCCCTCATCTATCTCCTTGTCATCATCAAAAGCTAGAATCATTTCAGCTGGATCAGATATCCTAGCCACTACACGTGCTACAAAGAGGGTTGCAAACTCATAAGTCATCCCTGCATCCACGATCTCAGGGACATAATCCCAAATCTGGCCAGCTAAGTGAAAGAGCTCCTCCATTGCCACCGTGCTATCAATCATAGGACCCCAATCTGGGATGTTCTGTCTCTGTCGAGCATAAAAGCATGCTCCCTGTGGTATCCCTTGTTGTCGACCATACTACCGCAACACCCAGTCATGCAAAAAGATCTCTATCACAAAGGGTGTCCGCCCTATCAGATACCTGGAACTAAAAACGTGAGGCATCTCCATCCCATCCTCAGCCCATACCTCACAACCTATATACGGTCGCTAGATGACTGTATCAATGTCATCTAGTACTCTCCTCCATTTCTCTAGTTTACCCAACTTGAGCTGGACAACTATCCCTTTGTATCCATACATGTACACGCCTCCAACAGGCTTGTCTCTATCTGCCAGTGGCTTAGCTGCGGGGATATGCTCCCATGCCCATACCTGTAGCAGTGTCACTCCAGCTGATAAACTGTTGTATCCCAAGTACAATACCTCGTGCAAATCCCTTTATAAATGAGCCAGCATCGCTGACCCACATGCAAACTGATGACCCTGCGTCACCATGTCCTCCAACACCAATCCCCATCCCACTGGCAGTGCCTTCGACCTCTAGTCGGGACATAAAAACCCACCTATAAAACCTGCTAGAACTGATGGTAGAGGCACGTAATCCAAATCCAAAAACTCCTAACAGGGGATCTTGTACCTGCAAATCATGTCATCATGAAAGATCCGGTGAAGAGCCTCCATCCCACCCTCCTCAGTCATCTCATAGGGTAGCAAGACACCTACCACAAGAATCCACAGAATCTGATAGCAATCCTCTGGAGTCACTGTAATCTCACCTGTCGCCAAATGAAAGGTGTTTGTATCGCTATGCCACCTCTCTGCCAATGTTGTCAATAAACCCCAGTTTACAATAAAATGAGGCATCTCTAACAAAGAGGTCAGACCACATCTATCAATAATGTCTCTATCTCCCTATGTCAATCATGGTATCAAGGACCACGGTCTCAAAAATCACTCACGCAACTGTACTACTCCAAGACGCTCCTGTCAAAAACAACGCAAGTAATATCAGTTCCCTCCTCAATACATGGATATCAAAATCAAAATCATTTCAACAACTTGAAAACTTAGAACAAATCTAAATCAAGTTTCATACCATATCAATCTATCAAATCATATCAACTTGTAATACAACTCAAGTTTCAAATTATATCAACTTGTAATACAACTCAAGTTCCACAAACATATCAACTTGTAAAACAACTCAAGTTCCATATCAACTTGTAACACAACTCAATTTCCACACTCAATGCAGCTTGTAACACAACTTAAGCTCCACAATTCATAGCAAACACATTCATATTCAAAACTTGAAAACTTTGAACAAATTTAAATCAAGTTCCACATCATATCAAAATCACATCCAATCCATATTAACTTGAAACATCACAAATCAAATCCAGTTATCTCAGAACTCATATTGGACACACTTATCACATCAATGACAACAGACACGACGACTCGCAAAAATACACTTATCCCGGCAGAACTGACATCAACCTACAAACTTTTCTCATTCACAAATCCCACTTTTAAAATTTTTTTCCTATATGCGCTAAATAATCTTATCTATGCGCTAAGTTGCTTCTCATGTGCTAACATGTTTTCTCCATGTGCTATCCAATTCACCCTATGCGCTAGCCGAACTCTATGCGCTACACTTTTCTTCGAATGCGTCCTCTAAACTACCCTACGCGCTACAAAACCCTATACGCCATTCTATCCTCTCCAGGCACTACACTCCTAAACCTATGCGCTAGGTCACACCTACGTGCTATCTTGACCTACCCATGCAACCCCCTAGAAGCCCTATGTGCTACCCTGTACCCCCGATGCGCTGACCAAATCCGACGCGCTACCCTAACCTAACGATGCGCTAGCCTAAAAGTTTCGGAAACTACTTTATTCAACAAACCCTACGCACTATGAAATTTTTTGTATGCGCTACCCTTTCGACTCAAGGTGCTAAAACATAAAAATCCACATGAAAATTTCAAAAAATGACGAAAAACGACAAAATCAAAAATCAAACAGGGGTAAAAAAGGTTGACTTATTAGTGGTCCATATGCGGCAGGCCTCTGATACCTCCTAACGCGCTCGAATCGATGAGAAAAATATGGAATCGACATGTTGACTTCTCTCCAAATGTCACTATCTCCCAAGTCAACAAACACAAATGAGACAAAAAGAATCACTTTTCCCCTTTTATAGGGCAAATCAAAATTAGGGATAGATGGAGGAACGCGAAAATCGCTCGTGGTGTCTCATAGCAACCTACCCAACATCATTATCAAGAGATGAATCAATTTATGCATTCAACATAGACCAACATTTACAATGCTATCAAAATTATCCAAATCAAATCAAATTTTCAAAATTTTTGATTCATCTCCTGAGAGGGCATTATCAATATCATTATCAAATTTGGGGCATCGATTATCAAATCTGGGGCACAATGTAAAATAGATCATAACTAAATCAAAATGACACATCATTTTATTTGAGTCAACATGTGCACACACGTCACTTCAAAGAGGGGCAAAATGTAGACACCTAAAAGTTGCACAATAAATTAAGTGAATTTTATTCATTTAATTACTCTTAATTCTTCTAATTAATTAAATTAAGATTTAATTAATATACTCTTCTTCTATCTAAGCCATTTAATTAAATCTACATTTAATTAAAATCCCCCTTCAAAGCCATTTAATTAAATTTACATTTAATTAAAATCCCCCTTCTAGCCCATTTAATTAAATTTACATTTAATTAAAAACTCCCCACTTAAAAAAATCCTACAAATGCAAGTTGCAACCAAATTAAAATAAAGCAATTTATTTTAATTAATCCTATTATTCCTCACCCACTTACATTTTCCTACATCTCCCACTTGCCATCTAAATCTCCTTCCTAAATTCTTCTAGATTCTTCTAAACCTAATTAATTAGCCCAAACCCATCCATTATCCCTTTTCCCTAAATTTGAGGAGGTCACTTCTCAAATTTAGAGTAAAGTCTTCCAAAAGCATTAAAACCTTTATTTGGAAGGACTCTTACAAATTTGTCCCCAAAGTCTTCAAATCATTAATGGTTAACTAACCCTTAGTGGCATGGTTAGAGACTTTTTGCCTAACTTAACCTCCATCTAACCCAAGGGTCTCATCAAGCATTTATTGCTTTGACCATGGTTATCCCTTTAACCTTTGCACAAGAGTTTATCCTTTGGGTAAAAGCTTTATCCAATGGATAACCTTAACCTAACCTTAACCCTTACCTCCTAGGGTAACCATGAGGTCTTCTCAAGCATTTAATGCTTCCTACCTCTCCTCTCTGTTGGCATTCCAATTACAATGAGAGATTGTTGGAATTTAAATGAGGATATTGAGAAGGTTATTGATGATTATGGATATAACTGATTAAGGATATTTAGTGTCTTAATAACATTATTTTGTCATTGATGTCAAGAAATTGATTTTCTGATTCAGTATGATGCTGCCATATCTTAAGAAGATTGATTTAAAGAGAATTAAGATGTCGGTAAAAGACACAGAAAGAATATGATGAATAAGGGGAGGAATAAGTTATTGAATGAGCAACTATTACCGAGTTAGACAATGATAAGATCATGATGTTTAGATTGTTTTGATATCCTACATATGTTGTTAATTGTAAGGTTAATACTATACTATGTCACTGAGCAAAGAACCTAGTCGATAAACCCTAAGGTTATCGCTATCACTTAATGAAGGCAGAATGTCTACCGAGTAAAGTTTAGTATTTACTGAGTTGCAACCGAGCAGTAACAAAATGCATTGGATGAATAAAAGATTATTTAATGAAGGAAGCTGATGAGCTAGAGTTGATTAAATGATTGGTATGTTGCGAATGAAGTCTGTTAAGAATCTATGACATTGAAAGATCGACAGGAAGATCTATAACTTAGATTGAACTGCAATACTCTAGCACAAGTTCCAAGAAAAGTATGCAAGTTCCAAGGAAAGGTAAAACATTTTCAGATTGAAGGATACATTGAACTTGGTCAAGTTTGAAGATCTGATGGCTATGATTGATCATGGGAAATGTGATCAAGAAGATTCAGCAGTTAGCAAATTGTTTATAAATAAGGAATTGTTGATAAACAATGTATGTGGGAAAATGTAAGCACATGGATGCTACATAGTGATTATCAAGCATAGAAGCTTGAAGACCTTTTTGATTAATAGAGTATAGAGCCCAGCAGAAGGACAAGATAAGTCCTATGACTAAGAAGTATTGAGCAAATAAGAATCTTCTTTAGCATTTTAGATGTGAAGTTGCAGATATAGTTTATTACTGTTTTTTTGTAAAGTGACAGAAAATCTCTTAACCGAGTGGACTTAACAGTCTTATTTGTAAAACCCTCTAGCAAGGTAACATTCTGAATGAGTGTTTGAAATCCTTTGACAAGGTCACTTCTAACAAAGTGAAGATCTTAATAGATCTGAGGGAAATCCCTTAACTGGGTCACATCTAGCAATGTGTTTGTAATCTTTAACACGATTTACTTTTAACTGAGCATACTCTAGAAGAGTATATTTCTTAGTGGGTCCAAAATCCCACAGTGGTTTTTCCCTATTTGGGTTTCCACGTTAAATCTGGTGTTGAATGTGTTATGATGATTATGTTTATTGTTTGCATGTTTAGCAGTTTTTTAGTTACATTGCTGAAGTATATGTTACCGAGGTTGAATCTGTTGATTTCATGGAAGTTTAAGTTTATATGATTCACCCCCCCCTCTCATCTTGTTAGCTTGGCATCTATACTTTACTATTAGTATCAGAACTATCACTCTCAACCAACCTCTTGTTGACAATTGTCACCATTTCATTGGTGAAAATTGAAAACATGGATTGACAAATTTCAATCTTGACCCTTGATTAACTCTTTCAATCCTAGCCATCCATTGCCCTATTTTCACTATAAATAGAGCTCTCCTTCCTCCATTTTAAGGATCCAAGTTTCATGCATCTAATCTATAGTCATTTTAATCTAGCATTTAACCTCTCTTTGAATAGGAATCATCTTAATAAGCATTTTAAGAAGCATTTCCATTATCATAGAAAATTCATGTTAAACTAGTATATCATGTTAGGATAGTATCTATACTAACCTTACCATCTTATAATCTAGTTTATTGCATTTTATAGAATCATGCATAGATAGGATGCATTCTAATGTTAAAATCAATCAAAAGCATCCCTCGTTCTTGCATTTGTCATCCCTAAACTACTTTGCTCAGTGATCTAAGAGTAAAGGCATTGGTTTGAGGGACCTTGTGAGATAAAGAACCATGGAACCAACCTTGGGAAGTTGAGTCATTCCTCATGACTTAGTAACTTGCACCAAGAAGTCCTGTGGGTGTGTGAGCAAGCCTCTTTGAGCTCCACTTTTCACGTTTTGAGTTTCATTGACCCTCTTTTACCGCATACATTATTTATTTATTTATTTTGTATTTTTCTTGATTTTTTAATTTTTTTTATGTCACAGAGCGCCTGTTTGCCAAGTTTTCACCCGAGTGATGATTTTTTTAGTACTTTTTTGACTTTTTTTGTTTTTTTGATTGATCCATGCATTGGACGACTCAAGTGTAGAACTTATTCAGATGGATGTTGTTGGTTGGTTCGTTGAGAACATCTCCTTCTAAAATTGACAACTGATATGCTCCTAATCTATAAGCTGATATGATGACAAAAGGTCCCAACTAGTTGGGTTCAAATTTCTCTTTCTTTTCTTGATCTTGCTGATTTCTAGGATTTTCCTTTAAGACAAGATCACCAATTTTGAAAGCCCTTGGGATGACCTTATGATTATAGCTTCTGCACATTCTTTGTTGATACGCCTTGAGATGATGATGAAAGGCACGTTGTTGACGTTCATCAAGCAACTCGAGCTCTTGCAACCTGTTGACTTGATATTCCTCATCTGGAAAGAGGCCTTTCAAGGATACCTGGAGTGATGAAATCTCTACCTGAATAGGTAGGATAGCTTCTAATCCATACACCAATGAGTATGGTGTAGCTCATGTGGGTGTGCGGATAGTCATTCTGTAGGCCCAAAGTGCAGGGTTGAGCTGGACTTCCCAGTCTTTACCAGCATCATTCACTATCTTTTGAGGATTTTCAAGATTGTCTTGTTTGAGGCTTTTGCTCAACCATTCCCTTGTGAATAAGAAGGTGTCAAAGAGAGATGTTGGATATGGAATCACTCATAAAGCTTTTGGACATCTTGATTTTTGAAAGGTCTTCCATTATTTGTAATAATAGAACTAGGGATGTCATACTGACAGATGAGGTAATTCAAAATGAAGGAAGCGATCTGCTTGTCAGTCACTGTAGTCAATGGAACTGCTTCAAGTTGCTTCAACCCATTTGGTGAAGTACTCAGTGGTCGTGATGATGAACTTGATAGTTCTGATACTAAATGTAAGTACAGATCCAATAGCTAACAAGATGAGAGGGGGGGGTGAATCATACAAACTTAATCTTCTATAAAATCATCAGATTCAACCTCGGTAACATATACTTTAGTAATATAACCAAAACTATTAAACATGCAAACTCAAAACCATATAAACATCATAAACCTCATAACACCAGATTTAACATGGAAAACCAAATAGGGAAAAACCACTATGGGATTTCGGACCCACTAAGAAATATACTCTTCTAGAGTATGCTTGGTTAAAAGCAAATCTTGTTAAAGATTACAAACACATTGCTAGATGTGACCCGGTTAAGGGATTTCCCTCAGATCTGTTAGGATCTTCACTTTGTTAGAAGTGACCTTGTTAAAGGATTTCAAACATTCAATCAGAATGTCACCTTGCTAGAGGATTTTACAAATAAGACTGTTAAGTCCACTCGGTTAAGAGATTTTCTGTAACTTCACAAAATAACAGTAATAAAAATCTATCTGCAACTTCACATCTAAAATGCTAAAGCAGATTCTTATTTGTTCAATACAATCTAGACATAGAACGAATCTTGTCCATCTACTGGGCTTCTATACTCTATTATTCAAACAGGTCTTCAAGCTTTTGTGCTTGGTAATCACTATGTAGCATCCCTGTGCATACACTTGCCCGCATGCATTGTTTATCAACAGTTCCCTATTTATAAACAATTGCTTAACCACTTAATCTCCTTGATCACATTTCCCATGATCAATCATAGCCATCAGATCTTCAAACTTGTCCAGGTTCAATGTATCCTTCGATTTGAAAATGTTTTACCTTGCCTTGGAACTTGCATACATTTCTTGGAACTTGTGCTAAGGTATTGCGGTTCAATCTAAACTGTAGATCTTCTTGCCAATTTTCCTTTTCCATAGATTCATTAACAAACTTCATTCACAGCTTACCAATCATTTAATCAGTTGCAGCTCATCAGCTTCCTTCATTAAATAATGCATGTAACCATTTAATGCATTCTGTTATAGCTCGGTTACAACTCGGTTACAACTCGGTAAATACTAAAATTTACTTGGTAGACATTACGCCTTCTTTAACTGATAGCGATAACCTTAGGGTTTACTAACTAGTTTCTTTGCTCAGTGACATAGTATAGTATCAACCTTACAATTAACAACATATGTAGGATATCAAAACAATTTAAACATCATGATCTCATCATTGTCTGACTCAGTAATAGTTGCCCATTGAATAACTTATTCTTCCCCTCATTCATCATATTCTTTCTGTGTCTTTTACCAACATCTTAATTCTCTTGAAAACATACTTCTTAAGATATGGCAACATCATACTGAATTAGAAAATCAATTTCTTGACATTAATGACAAAATAATAATATTAAGACAGTAAAACATCCTTAATCAGTTATATCCATAATCATCAACAACCTTCTCAATATCCTTATTGAAATGTCAACAATCTCCCTTGTCTGTTATAATGCCAACAATCTCCCCTGTCTATTATAATGCCAACAATCTCCCCCTTTGACATTGATGGCAAAACCAATTGGTTTGACCTAATTGATTCCAGATTGCTATGAAATGTTGAAATGCTCTCCCCCATACATTAGTCTTCTCTTCTTTGTCTTCAGTCTTCTCTCCTATACATTGGTCTTCTAACCCTTTGAAAACAATGCCAAAAAGTAAAGAATTAAAACATGATTTCTTCCGCTGAGAAGTGAATTCCTTGCTATTATGTATCTACTCGGTCTCGGTCAGAGCATTTATCTTCAATATCTGTTACCTGTATTGTTTTCTATACACCTTTAGAAAACTTCCTAAAGTGTGTAAATTAGCATCAACTCCTAAAAGATATTCTGTAGAGTCATTGAGTTGATGCTTTCACTGAACTCAGTCAGTGAATGGAAGATAGGGGTAGGACCCCTAACTTGCTTCTGAGATACTCAAAAGTGTCCTTTGGTAGTGGCTTGGTGAAGATATCTGCTATTTGTTCCTTTGTGCTAACATACTCCAACACCACTTTCTTGTCTTGAGCTTCTTCTCTAAGATAATGATATTTGATAGAGATGTGCTTTGTCTTAGAGTGCATAACAGGATTCTTTGAAATGTTAATAGCACTAGTATTGTCACAAAATATAGTTACTGGCTCGGTAACTTTTTCATTTATACCTTCCAACAGTTGTTTGATCCATGATATATTAGTGCAATTCAATGCTGCAGCAACATATTCCACTTCTATTGTTGACTGTGAAACACATCCTTGTTTCTTGCTAAGCCAACTCACTAGTCTTTCTCCTAAAAAGAAAGCTCCTCCACTTGTGCTTTTTCTATCATCAATGTTGCCTGCCCAATTAGCATCACTATAAAATTTTAAATCAAAATCATTTCCTTTCTAATATACTAAGCCATAATCCTCTGTGCCTCTCAGGTATCTGAAAATTCTTTTGATTGATGTCATATGTGTTTCCTTAGGATCTGCAGAAAATCTTGCAACTATACCTACTGCATGTGCTATATCTGGTCTGCTATACCATGCTATATGTGTTTCTCTAGGTGCTTGTTTCAGATCATATAAAGCTTTGTTCAATTTACATACCTGATCTTTATTATTGTCTTCAACAAATCCTTCAGGTTGTTCAATGAAAACTTCTTCTTCTAATATTCCATTCAGAAATGTAGATTTTACATCCATTTGATATACCTTGAAGTTTTTGAAAGCAGCATATGCCAACAATGTTCTAACTCCTTCAAGTCTAGCAACAGGTGCAAAAGTCTCACCATAATCAATTCCTTCTTCTTGGGCATAACCTTTGCAAAACAGTCTTGCTTTGTTCTGAATGACCTCACCTTTCTCATTTAGCTTGTTTTTGAAGATCCACTTTGTATCGATTACATTTTTGTCCTTCGGTCTTGGGACCAGTGTCCATGTGTCATTCAACTTGATTTGATCAATCTCTTCAGTCATAGCATTTATCCAATCTTCACTATTAAATGCCTCTTTCACTATTCTCGGTTCAAATTCAAATATCAGACATGTGTTCTTCTGACATATTTGGCTAATATAGGCTCAGTAGGCTCTGTATGATACTCTTCATCACTCGGTAACTGGATATATTCCTTATTTCCTTCAACAGTTATCTCGGTAGGACTTCTCAGTTGCACATAAACAAATTCATCATAGTCTTCTGGTTCTTTGGAATTCCTGTCATCAGTTCTTTCTGCAAATTCATCAATTTTCACATTTGCACTTTCTACTATTTTGTTAGATGATTTGATTAGACATTTAAATGCTTTGCTTCTAGAAGAATATCCTAGAAATGTTCCTTCTTCACTTTTCTGATCAAACTTGCCATTTCTATCATCTTTATGAACATAGCATTTGCTTCCAAAGATCTTAAAATAACTTACATTAGGTTTCTTGCCATACCAGATTTCATAAGGTGTCATCAAAGTACCTTTCTTCAATTGAACTTGGTTCAAGGTGTAAACAGCTGTGCTTATTGGTTCTCTCCAAAATATTTGTGGAACCTTCTTCTCAATCATCAATGTTCTAGCACAATCCACAATAGATCTATTTCTTTTTTCAGCTATTCCATTCTGTTGTGGAGTTCTTGGTGCAGAGACTTGTCTTTTAATACCATGATCATTACAAAATAGGTTGAAATCATCAGAAGTGAATTCTCCTCCTCTATCTGATCTAAGACATTTCAGTTGTCTCCCTGTTTCATTTTCAACTCTAGCCTTGTACCACTTAAACATTTGAAAATCTTTTGCCTTTTCTTTTAAAAACATTACTGACATCATCCTTGAATAATCATCCACAAATAATATGAAATACTTATCACCATAATAACTTTGAACTTTCATAGGACCACAAAGATCAGTGTGCATAAGATCTAAAATTCCCTTAGAGGTGTAGGACTTACTTGTAAAGTTGGATCTTGTCATCTTACCCATTTGGCATCCTCGGCACATAGCATTCTCAAGTTTTTCAAGACTCGGTAGACCTCTTAGTCTGTGCTTCTTACTTATCTTGATCAGATTATCAAAATTAACATGACAAAAACTTTTATGCCATAACCAGGTATTATCAATCTTTGCATGTAAACACTTGTTGTGAGTAGAGTCAAGGTGAAATGTATTACCTTTTGTTTGTGTCCCCATAGCAGCTAACTTTCCATTCTTGTCATGAACTTCGACAATTCCCTTCTGAAATTATATTTGGTAACTTGTGTTGTTTAGCTATGCTACACTTAACAAATTATATTTCAAACCTTTAACCCAATAAACATCATTGCATCTTACTTTATCAAGAAGTGTTATGGATCCTTTACCTCTTACCGGACATGGTGCATCATTACCAAATCTAACATAGCTTCCATCATAATCTTCTAACATAACAAACTTGTAATTATCTCCTCTCATATGATGTGAGCATCCACTATCTATAATCCAAGAATCATTAGTGTTTATGTGAGATATTAGGGCTTTTTCTTCATACCTTTCTTCATCTGATCCATCCTTGATAGCCACTTAAACAACTTCCTCCATATCAGTCTCATCTAATTTATCATCTTTAGATTCCTCATCAGCAATTAAGCAGGTCTTTCTATCTCTTCTTCTGAAGTCTCAGTGACCTCTATAATGATTATCTTTCTGTCTGTCATCTCGGTAATCTCTCTTTTCAATGAAATCTTTGTCAGGATAGTTAGAAGCCATATGTCCAATCTTATCACAATTGAAACATTTCAAAGGTAGTTTTCCTTTATACTTACCTTTGCCTCTTGGTAACCTTTTGGCCAATATTGCTTCAAATTCTTCTTGCTTTTTGATTTCTTCATACAGTTTATGTACCTTCTCCATGTTCTTCCGAAATCTTGCACTTGCTCCACTGTGATCTCCTTCAGAGTACTTATACATTCTCTCATTATAATCATTAGATTCATTCAGATGAAAATAACTAAATGCAAATTCAATTTTATTTACCAATGACCCACTGTTATCAAAATTACTTAACTCAAATGCATGTAGCTTACCAATAGTGGCATCCAAGGAAACTGGCATATTAGGTATAGACCTCAATTCATTGATTGCAGATACTCGGACTGCATAGGCAGGTAGAAGGGTTCTTAACAACTTACTTGTCACATCCTTTTCTTCAATAGTTCATCCCGCTCCTTTGATTTGATTTACAATCTCCTTTAGTCTTGTACTGTACTGGGTTATGTTCTCACCTTCATTCATCCTCATAGATTCAAGTTGTCCTCTTAGACTATCAACTTTTGCTCTTTGAACATGTTCATCTCCTCCATATACAGATATGAGCTTAGTCCACATTGCCTTTGCATCATTGCAGCCTTCTAGATCATTAAACTCAGAATCGGTCAATGCAGATGTTATTTCAATCATTGCTTGAATGTGTTTTTGTTTTGCCTTTATCTCTTCCATAGTCAATGGATAGGTTCTCGGTGCAACAAAATCATTCTCCAAATAGTATAAAGCATATTCTCCAACTCCTGATAGATGTAGCTTCATTCTTTTCTGCCATGTAGAGAAACTTGACTTATTCAACTTAGGTGCATCCCTCTTATACATCTTTGGATCTTTAACTCAAGTGCCTTTAAACTTTCCTTTCGGAGTCCAAAGCTCTAATACCAATTGATAGTTCTGATACTTAATGTAAGTACAGATCCAATAGCCAACAAGATGAGAGGGGGGGGTGAATCATACAAACTTAATCATCAATGAAAACATCAGATTCAACCTCGGTAACATATATACGTCATATAATAAATAACTGTCAAACATGCAAACTCAAAAGCATATGAACAATATAAACCTCATAACACCAGATTTAATGTGGAAACCCAAAATAGGGAAAAACCACTATGGGATTTCGGACCCACTAAGAAATATACTCTTCTAGAGTATGCTCGGCTAAAAGCCAATCCTATTAAAGATTACAAAACACATTGCTAGATGTGACCCGGTTAAGGGATTTCCCTCAGATCTGTTAGGATCTTCACTTTGTTAGAAGTGACCTTGTCAAAGGATTTCCAACACTCATTTAGAATGTCACCTTGTTAGAAGATTTACATATAAGACTGTTAAGTCCACTCGGTTAAGAGATTTCCTATCACTTTCACAAAATAACAGTAATACAATCTATCTGCAACTTCACATCTAAAATGCTAAAGCAGATTCTTATTTGTTCAATACAATCTAGACATAGAACTAATCTTGTCTATCTGCTAGGCATCAATACTCTGTTATTCTAACAGGTCTTCAAGCTTCTGTGCTCGGTAGCATCCCTGTGCATACACTTGCCCACATACATTGTTTATCAACAGTTCCTTATTTATAAACAATCTTCTAACCACTTAATCTCCTTGATCACATTTCCCATGATCAATCATAGCCATCAGATCTTCAATCTTGTCCAGGTTCATTGTATCTTTTGATCTGAAAACATTTTACCCCACCTCAGAACCTGCACATTCATCTTGGAACTTGTGTTAGAGTAATGCAGTTCAATTTGAGTTGTAGATCTTCTTGCCGACTTTCCATTGCTTTAGATTCGTTAATAAACTTTTTCTACGGCTTGCTAATTATTGATCCGCTCCAGCTCATTAGCATCTTTCATTAAATATCACATGTAAACATTTAAACATTTAATGCATTCTATTATAGCTCAGTTACAACTCGGTGAATACTAAACTTTACTCAGTAGACATTCTATCTTCATTAACTGACTGTGATAACCTTAGGGTTTACCGACTAGGTTCCTTGCTTGATAACATAGTATAGTATTAACCTTTACATTTTACAACATATGTATGATGTTAGAACAATCTAAAACATCAAGATCTCATCATTGTCTGACTCGATAGAGTTGCCCATTGAATAACTTATCCCTTTATTCATCATATTCTTTCCTGTGTCTTTACCGACTTCTTTATAATCTTCATATCATATTTCTTAAGATATGACAACATCATACTGAATTAGAAAATCAATTTCTTGACATCAATGACAAAATAATAATATCAAGATAGTAAAACATCTTTAATCAGTTATGTCCATAATCATCAACAACCTTCTCAATATCCTTGTAATATTACCAACAGATGTTTCCTGATTTTGACAAGATAGATATGTTTATCGTGTGACTAGTTTTCAGATTCTGGACAACTTTTGTTTGATAAGAAACTTGCTTTGGATACTCTATTTTTGGTATTCTGATTTGACGAAGTTCAAGCTGACGAAAGGAGGTTTCTGAAAATGTTTTCAAAAATTTCCAATTTGACCTCTGTTTTGCCCCATGTTTTTCTGGTTTTGACCACGTGCTGAAACAGAGACGCTATGTGCTACAAAATGTTCTTAACGTGCTAGCCAAAATACTCCATGCGCTATGCTGCCCCCTGCTACACGCTAACTGGTTTCACTGGTTAAATTTGCTTCAGCTTTGGTTTTCAAAAGATCATGTGCTAATATGAGCCACTGATGCACTACTGTTTATACTCCACGCGCTAAAGGTTGACTGTCACGTGCTAAGCTGATGCTTCAACGTGCTAAACTATTTTCAAGATGCACTAACTGCATTTGTTGGTTTTAGTTTTTGGTGAAGCGCTACTGTTAAGACTTCATGCGCTAAAGGTAAGGTTTGATGTGCTAAAATATGATTGCTATGTGCTAAGATGTTTCTCTTACGTGCTAAACTTCCCTAACTTGATTATTTTCTGTAATTTTGGAACTTTGTTCAGTGATGATAGATGATTTCTTGAATTAACAAATGAAAACATAGCATCAAAGAAGTAACCATTTTTGCTTAAACTAAATAGTAAGTGTATGTTCTACGAGGATGTGTTCAAATCCCCAATGTTTCAACAGGTTTGGATACAAAGAATACACTTCAAAAAGACTCTCTATTCAAGGGTCATAAGTAATACCATAGCCCACTAGTCTTGATACTCTGTTAGCTCAAACAGTCATGTCACCCCCTAGAGGGCGCCCATTTTTTTGCCTTTTGCCAGAAATTAACTCAAAGTGAATTGCTTCACAATTGAGTAGTTATCTTGGGAGATATATGGTGAGTGTTGGTGTAAATAAATATTCATTTTGGATATTATTACACTTACTTAAGTTAACTTAGGATAATGCATCTCTTCGTAGTTTGGATTTGAGACACTTAGGGAAGTGTGCACATAGGGATAGAGCTTGTAGGAGAAATTCCACCTTTTGTGGTCTTATTTTGTTGTTACACTCCACATTCGGTGGGTCATCCACCTCTTGTGGAATATTATATTATTTCTCCTACCTACCCCTAGTATTTCTTACCTACCCTTGTTTTTCATTGAGCCACATGTCATAATTGTGTGCTCGTACATCCATATGGCCTTGCCTATATAAGCAGGCCTATATTCATTGTATTGGTTAATCCAGTTGATCATTTGCATATTGATGAGAATACAGTTTGTTCTTATCATTCTATTATCTCTCTTTTTATGCTTTTCATTGTGCTCTTGATCTTGGCAAAATCCTACATGGTATCAGAGCTATTGGGGCTTCATTGATTAGTTTTTTGGAGACACTTTAGAGGCTTCTATTTTCGGATTTGGGGATCTTCATTTTTTGGGGGCGTCATACAGCAATTTGGACATCACCGTTGAATCCGGGAGGCCATTTCCATAAATTTCGACTATAAAGTTGACCTATTTTGGTGAGAAATTTTTTTTCCCCATTTTGGCTATTATCGTACGGATTTCGAAAAAAATTTAATTATTTTTTTCAAAAAAAAAACAAATTGAAAAAAAAAAAAAAAAAGGCGATCAAAATATTAAAAAAAAAAAAAAAATCAAAACAAAATTTTTTGTTGTTGGGGGTCCGCAGACCCCCCTATACTTGCCCGTATCCTGGGTGTGTTGCAGGGAGTACCTACGCTGTCGGACCCGCCGTGTACCGTGCCGCCGGGACCCGCGTCGACCAGTCTCACCCATCGCCGCCGCAGAACTCCCGCCGGCCGCTTCGCACGCCATCGGCCGCTCCGCATGCTACCGGCTACTTAGCACCTCCCGCCAGCCGCTGCCGCCGACCCCGCCGCTGGCCGCTCAGACCACCCGTCGGCAGCCCAGACCTCCCGCCAGCAACGCTTCCGACGACAGTTTTTAAACCGGCGACCCTCTTCCGCCACGTGGCAGGAGGCCACTGGCCCGTGGCCACCTCTGTCTAGCACGTCAGAATCCGTATGCAGACCAGTCCATATGCCACGTCACCCGCACCACGCAGTCCAACTGTACACCCTGCATAGTGCCACGTCAACATCCGTACGACAGCCCAGTCAGCAGTCCGTACAGTATGGACACCAAATCAGTAGAGAGGCGAAGCTTTCACAATGGTCATACGGCTGTCAAATTTAAGATAGTGAATTGCTGATGTCAGCGCCACATCAGTTTTTTGAAAAAAATTTGACCCCTCTCCATTGAGCTTTTCAATTTTGCAGTCCAACTTTGAAAGGCCATATCTTGCTCATTTTTACTCCTTTTTTTATGCAATTTTTTTTGAAATGGGCTAAAATTTTGTGATCTTTGCAGTGGTGTGGTTATTTTCTGATTTTGGTGCCCAATTTTTTCGAAATTTTTGGATTCTCTTAGTTGTACCTGTCCAATCCTCAATTCTGCAACTTCAAAGGCCTCGTTTGAGCTCATACGACCTCCTTTTTAGGTGTCATTTTTTTTGAAAGTGCATGTTTTTTCGTCTACTTTCATAATCTATGATCAGATTTTAGATATTTTGAGTGAAAATTGTACCTTCAGATATTGGTCTTATTTGGCCTATTAGGTACTTGTAAATTGCTTGGATCTTAGTTAGATCTCTTGCATTATCAGTTTGAGACTCTTTTGGCCTTATTGAGGCAGTTGTAAAATTGTAATCAGAAGTCCACTTTGCCATCTTTTGCAAGTGGCCCATTGTATATGCACTAAGTATAAAGTGCCAAATCATCACTTTTGGGGGGGGTTCTTTGATTGAGTGAATTTGGGGGGGTGTCTTGTGTGATTGTGCCTCTCTTTGTGCTCTTTCCATTTTTGTTGCAATGAGTCCTAATAAATTTCCACCTTTAACTCCACATAATTATGCATCATGGAAAATTAAAGTATGGAGTAAATTAATGGAAAAGGGTCTCACAAATTACATAGATGGAACAATAACAACACCACCTGATCCTAAGGTTGATCCAAATGGTCAATTAGAATGGCTCACAAAGAATTGCATGGCTCTTGGAACTTTGCGCAAGTATGTATCAGATGACCTCATTTTTCACATTGAGAAGTGTAAAACAATCAAAGAGGCTTGGGATATGTTTCAGAAATTGTATGGTCAAGTTGATAAAATTAGAGGCTCTCAGATTGACAATGAGCTCACCAACTTGGATCCCAAGAGTTTTGATACAATCCAAGATTATGTCACCAAAGCAAATGAGCTAAGAGCAAAGCTTAAGGATTGTGGAATTGACAAAAAGGATGCTCAGTTGATATTCAACTTGTTGGACAAGCTTGCACTAGAATATGCAGCATTTGTGTCTAGCTTCCAAACTCATCGTTTGACAGTGGGGAGTTCTTATGTTATGCCTTCATTTGATGCTTTCACAGAAATGTTAATATTGGAACAATCTAAGTTGTTGAACATGGGGTTTCTCAAGTCTTCAAATTCCAAGGCTTTGGTGGCTAATCAAGGGAATCAAGGAAGTCAAGGCAAAGATTCCAACAAGAAGAAAAAACAATCTAAGTCTAAGCCACACCAGGAAAAAGGACAATCATCCTCTCCATCACAAGGTGATTTTTCATCCTCTTCCAAGAAGGGGACACCACCTAAGAAGGATAAACCAACTTGTGCATATTGCAAGAAGTATGGTCTTGATGAGCATCGATGCCACGCAAAGCAAGTTGATGAGTTAACTAATCTTCTCAAGAAAAACAACATCAACTTGCAATCCACCTGCACAAAGAAGGATTCATCTCCTTCCTCTTCCTCACAGTCTAAGGGAAAAGGGCAAGCATTTGTGGCTACAACAGGTTCTTCACAGCAATGGATACTTGACTCAGGTGCCTCATATCACATGGGTTCTACAAAGGAGCAGTTTTCTTCATTGGAGCCATCTAAGGTACCTCACATTTACATAGGTGATGATACACAAGTAGAGGTTGAAGGGAAAGGTTCAGTTGACATGGATGATGGAACATTTGAGAATGTTCTCTATGTTCCTAACTTGTCTACCAACCTTCTCTCCATCTACCAAATCACTCTCTATGGGAATGGGAAAAAGGTTGAGTTTACACCAGATTCAGTTGTGGTAAAGGAACTTGATGATGATGCCTTGGTAGCAGTGGGACAAGTCAATGACAACTCAAGGCTTTATTCATTCTCCCACTTTGTGCCAAGTTCACCTTCTAGGGCCTTGCTTACTCATTCAAATTCAGAAAGTAAGCTATGGCATGAGTGGTTTGGTCACCTCAACTATTGCTATCTTTAGCAGCTCAGCACTAAAGACATGGTCACAGGTCTACCTCGAATCAGTTTTTCAAAGGGTGTATGTTCAGGTTGTTCCATGGGCAAGCATCTCGAAGAGAAGTTTGATCAGGGGAAAGCTTGGAGAGCTTTGGAAGTTCTTCAACTTGTTCACAACGATGTAGCAGGTCCGTTTCCAACACCTTCATTTAGTAAGGCCCGCTATGTTCTTACCTTCATTGATGACTACTCCCGCTTCACTTGGGTCTACTTTCTCATTCATAAGAGTGAAGTATTTAACAGATTTCAGGACTTCAAGACTCGTGTGGAGAAGCAATCAGGGAAAATGGTCAAGATTATTCGCACAGATAATGGAAGGGAATATGTGAACAAAAGACTTGAGCATTTTTGTACAGTTGAGGGGATTGATCTTCAGCATATTGTCGTATACACTCCACAACAAAATGGGGTTGCAGAATGCAAGAATAGAACTCTCAAAGAAATGGCTAGTTGTATGATACATGCACGTTCTCTTGATCTCGCTTTTTGGGCAGAGGCTATCAATTGTGCCACACACATCCAGAATCGGGTTCCTCACAAAGCTTTGCAAGGTATTACTCCTTTTGAGGCTTGGGCTAGAAGGAAACCGATTGTAAGACATTTCAGAGTCTTTGGGTGTCCAGCATGGGCTCGCATACCTCTGCAAAAATGCAAGGCATTGGAACCACAGAGTCGACCTTGCATATTTGTTGGATATCCCGAGGGTGTTAAGGCATACATATTGATGGATCCAGAGACACATGAGGTGTTCATTGAGAGGAGTGTTCACTTTGAGGAAAGCTCTCCTAGCTTAGCCTCTCTACCTCCTCCACCTTCCTCCATTGTGGATAGTGATGTTAGTGATTCAGATGATGAGACTCCTTCAACTTTGACTTGTAGGGTTACACCTTCGCAGGGTCCACTTGCAGTTGAGGAGCCTCATTCTCCACCTCCACCTAGACCTCATTGGGCTCGACAGACACTTGAGTCCACGGGTTCTCTTGTTGGGGATCCTACAGATACACGGAGAACTCGATCACAACATCAGGATCTTCCACATGCATTCATTGCTACTGCTTCCGATCCACAAACATATAGGGAAGCATCAGGGGTTCCTGAGTGGGACCAAGCTATGGAGGAAGAGTATAGTTCCTTGATGAGGAACAACACATGGGATTTAGTCCATCTCCCTAAGGGGAGAAAGATGGTTCGATGTAAGTGGATCTATCAGACCAAGTTTGCAGCGGATGGTAGTGTGGATAAGTATAAGGCTCGGCTTGTTGCAAAAGGTTTCTCGCAGGTTGCAGGTGTTGACTATACTGAGACCTTTGCACCCATAGCCAAGATGAACTCCATTCGTTTGACACTTGCTATTGCTGTAGCTCATGGTTGGGTTGTATAGTAGATGGATGTGAAGAGTGATTTTCTTTATGGTGATCTTGATGAGAAGATTTATATGGAGCAGCCACAGGGTTTCATCCAGGATACTTCCTTGGTTTGCAGACTAAGGAAATCTCTCTAAGGCCTTAAGCAGGCCCCTAGGGCTTGGTATGCCAAGATGGATTCCTTTCTTCTCTCCGCAGGGTTCACCAGGTGTCATTCTGATCCAAATGTCTACATTTTGTGATAGGATGACTCTCACTTGATACTTGTGCTCTATGTTGATGACTTGATCATTACAGGGAGTACTTCATCCATTATTAGCAGGGTCAAATCTACTTTGCATGACAGATTTGCTATGACTGACTTGGGTCTTTTGCACTACTTTCTTGGGATAGAGATTTCACAGTCACCTTCCAGGATCACACTATCACAGCCTAAGTATGCTCTTGATCTACTTGCATGCTTTCATATGGTTGATTGTAAGCCTGCCCCGACTCCCTTTCTTTCAGGAGTCAAGCTTGAGGCTCAGTGTTCTTCTCCACCAGTTGATGCCACTTTGTATCGTCAGCTTGTGGGTAGTCTCATCTACTTGACTCATACATGCCTTGATATTTCATTTGTAGTTGGCATGGTTTCCTGCTTCATGCAAGAACCACATGAGCTTCATTGGAAAGCTGCCAAACGCATCCTTCATTACATCCAGGGTACACATCACTATGGGATTCACTATGCAGCAGGCACAGGACTTCGCTTGGTTGGTTACACAGACTCCGATTGGGTTGGCGATCTTGATGATCGTAAGTCTACTTCTGGTTATAGTTTTCACCTTGGTTTGAGCCCCATTTGTTGGCAAAGCAAGAAGCAACATGCTATTTCTCTCTCTTCAACTGAGGCTGAGTATCGAGGCGCTGTTAATGCAGCAACTGAGACCATTTGGCTCCAGCAGATCCTCACAGAGTTTGGATTCACCACTCCATGGCCGACAGTTCTACATTGTGACAATCAGAGTGCTATTGCGATCTCGAAGAACTCAGTCCAGCACTAGCGGACCAAACATATTGAGATTCATATGCACTATATCTGAGAGCTCATCTAGGAGTAGGTCATTGATTTGCAGTAATGTCCTACAGCAGAGCAGGTTTTGTCCTTCTTCTTTGAGAGTCTTTTGTACATTCATCTCTCTTTTGGAGGGGAGTTTTTTCCCGCTGGGTTTTCTCCCTTTCTCCATTTGTGAGAGATTGCATTGCATAGTTTTGCTTGCATTTGCATATTGTACATGGGTACCTATCATGGCCTAGTAGCCGGGACCCATCTTGCATTGTTGACTTGAGTCTTCATTCCCCTAAGTTGCACTTAAGGGGGGGTGTTGGTGTAAATAAATATTCATTTTGGATATTATTACACTTACTTAAGTTAACTTAGGATAATGCATCTCTTCGTAGTTTGGATTTGAGACACTTAGGGAAGTGTGCACATAGGGATAGAGCTTGTAGGAGAAATTCCACCTTTTGTGGTCTTATTTTGCTGTTACACTCCACATTCGGTGGGTCATCCACCTCTTGTGGAATATTATATTATTTCTCCTACCTACCCCTAGTTTTTCTTACCTACCCTTGTTTCTCATTGAGCCACATGTCATAATTGTGTGCTCCTACATCCATATGGCCTTGCTTATATAAGCAGGCCTATATTCATTGTATTGGTTAATCCAGTTGATCATTTGCATATTGATGAGAATATAGTTTGTTCTTATCATTCTATTGTCTCTCTTTTTATGCTTCTCATTGTGCCCTTGATCTTGGCAAAATCCTACAGTGAGCAATCTTGGGGGCAGGTTCTTCCCCACTCTTGCACTATGATATTACAAATGTCTGGTTACTGACTCGGCTCAAAGTTTCTAATGCTAAGGTTAATCGCTGCACACAACCGTTGAAAAAGACTTTTGTCACTTTCCACATTTGATTATAGTGGGTTGGAACACTTGGCTTCAAAGTCGTTTCCCACTTAGGTAGTTCTCTTCACACCGGCCAAAAATGGCTTTAAGAGTTTTTCAAACCCTCGGGAAGGCAGGCCTACTAAAGGATTTAAATGTTGTATGACTAAAAGCGTAAGAGTAGTCTGGCTTTTTGATCACCCAGTTAAGGGGAGAGCATATACCTTCTACTTTTGAGACAAGGCAAACAAGGTTCTTTTTACCTTTCAAGTCAATGATTTTCTAAGATCTATATGGAGATGTTGCTCCACGAAAACATGGTGTTTCTTTTATTTCCTTCAAAGCAATGATTTTCTAATCTAGGAAAAGAACCGGGTCAACAAAGAAAACTTCGATGTTTGATCAACAAAAGAAATCGATCCAAAGGGGAAGACCTTCCCTTTTTTATTGTGAACAAAATTTTTAAGTGTGCTTCTTTTTCCTTGCAAAAAAAATTAAAATTGATCCTTTTATGCACCAAAGGATGGTGAGGTTCTTTTTAGTTTTTGTTTGCAAAAATAAAAGATTGTCTTGTTCCTTTTAATAACCCAAAAAGAAAAAATTTTCTCCTATGAAAGCAAGAAAGATTTTCATTGTGATTCTTTTTAGGTATCCCAAATGAAATGTGAGTTCAGTTTTAAGAAAATTTAAAAGAGGTTCAAATTTTAACTAACTTATCTAAGTTAGTAAAAACTCTAAACTATCTTAATGATCCTAAAAATGGAGCTCCTATCTGCAAGAAAATTGTTAGAAACCTGCAAAATATCAAGCAAAACCGTTAGACAAATGTGAACTTCAACAAGTCTAATTTCGCACTCAGTTACAACTTTTAGTTTTTGCCTCTGTCTGTGATGCACTACAGAACAAACTGTACGCGCTACAATGTAATCCAGATGCGCTATCTGACAGACCCAGTGCGCTAAACTATTTTTCAGATGCACTACTCTATTTTTCTCTCGCATTGATACCTACAGGAAAAGATTAGTGGAAGTTATGCGCTAAGGTACAGACTTTACATGCTAGAGTATAGACTCCACGCGCTAAACAGTGTACGGGATGCTCTATAATGTTAACCAGATGCGCTAAGTGATTTTCCCCACGCGTTGATTCCTGTTTCTCATGTACCTGCAAAAGTGCTTATTTTTGAAAATCGATTTGATTAATGGGGTATAGCCCCACGGTGGGCCCAAAATTTATGCAGAAAAAAGCGAGTCAATGAAACTCAAAACGTGAAAACTGGAGCTCAAAGAGGCTTGCTCACACACCCATAGGAATTCTTGGTGCAAGTTACGGAGTCATGAGGAATGACTCAACTTCCCACGGTTGGTTCCATGGTTCTCTATCTCACAAAGTCCCTCAAACCAATGCCTTTGCTCTCATATCACTGAGAAAAGTGGTTTAGGGATGACAAATGCAAGAACAAGGGATGCTTTTGATTGATTTTAACATGAGAATGCATCCTATCTATGCATGATTCTACAAAATGTAATAAACTAGATTATAAGATGGAAAGGTTAGTATAGATACTATCCTAACATGAAATACTAGTTTAACATGAATTTTCTATGATAATGGAAATGCTTCTTAAAATTCTTATTAAGATGATTCCTATTCAAAGAGAGGTTAAATGATAGATTAAAATTACTATAGATTAGATGCATGAAACTTGGATCCTTAAAATGGAGGAAGGAGAGCTCTATTTATAGTGAAAATAGGGCAATGGATGGCCAGGATTGAAAGAGTTAATCAAGGGTCAAGATTGAAAGTTGTCAATCCATGTTTTCAATTTTTGCCAATGAAATGGTGACAATTGTCAACAAGAGGTTGGTTGAGAGGAGAGTTAGGAAGCATTAAATGCTTGAGAAGACCTCATGGTTACCCTAGGAGGTAAGGGTTAAGGTTAGGTTAAGGCTATCCATTGGATAAAGCTTTTACCCAAAGGATAAACTCTTGTGCAAAGGTTAAAGGGATAACCATGGTCAAAGCAATAAATTCTTGATGAGACCCTTGGGTTAGATGGAGGTTAAGTTAGGAAAAAATTCTCTAACCATGCCACTAAGGGTTAGTTAACCATTAATGGTTTGAAGACTTTGGGGACAAATTTGTAAAAGTCCTTCCAAATTTGGGTGAATGGATAAAGGTTTTAATGCTTTTGGAAGACTTTACTCCAAATTTGAGAAGTGACCTCCTCAAATTTAGGGAAAAGGGATAATGGATGGGTTTGGGCCAATTAATTAGGTTTAGAAGAATCTAGAAGAATTTAGGAAGGGGATCTAGAAGGCATGTGGGAGATGTAGGAAAATGTAAGTGGGTGAGGAATAATAGGATTAATTAAAATAAATTGCTTTATTTTAATTTGGTTGCAACTTGCATTTGTAGGATTTTTTTAAGTGGGGAGATTTTAATTAAATGTAATTTTAATTAAATGGGCTAGAGGGGGGATTTTAATTAAATGGCTTTGAAGGGGGATTTTAATTAAATGTAAATTTAATTAAATGGCTTAGATAGAAGAAGAGTATATTAATTAAATCTTAATTTAATTAATTAGAAGAATTAAGAGTAATTAAATGAATAAAATTCACTTAATTTATTGTGCAACTTTTAGGTGTCTACAAATAAAATGAAAAACAAATTAAAAAAGTGCAATAAAAACAGGTGGTGAAAACTTGGCAATAGGCGCCACTTGTGAGAGAGTAGCTCCTCTATCTATCAATACTCATATCTTATCCATCTAATCTAAACCAATAGCTACCACATAACACTTATACATGCAGCATCATCATGGACATACTTAGTGTAGTCATTGTCCTTGATTATTTGAATCAGTTGTCCAACTCATATCCCACCATGGCTTGGTGATCAGTGTACATATCCATATCAAAGTTGTATCAATGGTAGGGGGCAAAATCCTGACCTCATTGGGGGCATTTCACCTTAAGGGTTTTTAGGAATCAAACCAAACACGCAGCAAGACAATAGAGATCAGAACAACCAACACATGACAACAACGATACAAGAGGCTAGACATCAAGGAATTGAACTGATTTGAACTGAACAAAAGATCTATTTGCAAGATGTTTTAGTGACTCAAGGATGTCCCAACGACTAGAGAAGCAAGAGAGGAATGTGATTTTTTCTTTGTTTGTTGTTTGGGAGTGAAGCCTTCTATTATGCAAATTTATCTTACGACACGATCGGGTAACATATCACTGAAGACATTTTGGATTTGTATGGGACAAAGGTTAACTCTTGTCTATTCTATGCAAGCAACACTTAGGTTGTCTTGGTTTAATTATACCTCAATGCTTGTGTCATCTTGCAATATCAAAATCCATGTAAGTTACACTCGAGTCATTATGGTTCAATTATACCATGACGCTTGTATCAACTCAACAAATCAAGGCTCGATGATGAAAACAAGGGAAGCACTGGCACTTTGATAAAAAAGAGATGACAACATTGAGAATGAGAACACATATTAAGATTTACATTAGTAGCATTATCATTTTTATTAGGTGCATTAAATCATGTTAATTAGTAGCATTTTATTACCATATTAATCATGCACACACCATTATCATGTTAATATTGCATTAGGTTTCATATCATTTCCAGTTTGCATTTCATCACCATTATCATGTTAATCTTGCATTAGGTTGCACATCATTATCATCTAATAACTTACATTAGGTGGCACATCATTATCCTATTAATATTGCACTTAGGTGCATTCTCATTATCATTTTATAGTTGTATTAGATTCATTAATATTATTCATATCATTATCACATCATACATCTCATTTTCAAGTTACATCTCACATCATACATCTAATTTTTAAGATACATCTCACATCATACATCTCATTTTTACATCATTATCACATGCATATCATATCAAAAACATTTGGCATTATATATTGCATTAACCAAAGCATGTAAAAGCACAAAAATATGTTAGCAACATTTGCACCATCATAGGCATATCACTTTCCACACATATAGTATACATTACAATCATCATATAAGCATGTAGATCATCAAAATAAAAAGCACACACATCACATCATCTACAAAAGTCATATAGATCAAAAGCATATCACATAGCTCATCAAAATCAAAGTAGCTGCATCCATGACATATCATCATATATAGGTGTGACCACATACTGATCCAAAGGAAAATCAAAGATACAAGTCAGAGCCAATCATAAGTGAAGCAATAAAATGTCCAAAGTCCCTAGATATATCTCAATAACAATGTCCATTAAATCAAGCAACATCAGTATCAAGGAAAGAAATGAACATCAAAGCATCATATCAGAACATCAATAAGTATCATATCGATGGGATCAATGAACAACAAAGTATCATATCGAGAGGTCATCAAAATATAATGATATGTGTATATATCAACAAAGTACATCAAGGAAAAAATACAACATATGTGATCATGATCAAGGGGCAGGATCAGCTTGGCCACCTCCAGCACCTGTTGGTCGAGAGATCGAGCTACCCGCACTTGTGCTACTACTGGGAGCATCTCTCCTAGGTCCCACAACCCCTTTATTGCCCCTATGTCTGCGAGATCCACCCCATTGAGAACTAGCTGCATAGCTAGGGGCCCGCTAAGCCGCCAACACCTCCGCAAATTACAAATCCCTATAGTATGTGGCCCTCTTAGTCTGATAAACAAGAGTCTAGATGGTCTCTCCTGTAACCCCCTATGTCGCTGCCTGCTACAGAGTCTGAAGCATCTCATCAGCTCGACCCCGACACTCTATCTCAGTATCCCACTCTACGATAACCTGTGTGATCTATGCATGTGCAACATGTATCCCTTGTTGTGCTATGTCCCTCTCAGCCTGAGCGGTATCCCACTCTAATGACACTATCACCACTTGTCTCTGCAGTTGTCTCACTTGTGTAAGCTGAGCCTATACCCTACGCATCAGGGAGTGTAATGTTGTTATCTATGTCTGTTGCAGATGCAGAGGCACTCTAATTTGTACCCCCTATGGATGCGATGACTATGGATCCTAAATATCAACCTATCGAGGGGCGGGAGGGAGCATATCAATCCTCCTCCATCGAGAAAGTGGTTGTACATCCTCCTCCTCCTCCTCCTCAACCGCTATCCCCACCAATCCCATTAACCCTACTCCTCCACCAACCTCCTTAAACTTGCTCTCCTCATCAGAAGAATCGTCACCCTCCTCCTCAGATCCATCATCATCTGATCCCTCCTCAGCCTCCTTAGCCTCCACTGTAGCAACATCCTCAGCCTGCACCAGCCCTCCTCATCCTAACTGATATCTCCATCCTCTTCCTTGACCCCTCACTCCCAGTCCATCAATCCTATCTCCTCTGTCATCTCCTCCTCCACCCCTGCCACAACCTACTCCCCGGCCATGCCCAATTGCACCACCTCTAACAACTCCTCCACCCATCGTACCTCTTTATCGTCCTCTCCTACCACCTCGACGACCTCCCCCTCTACCCTGTTCATCATCATCATCAACCTCCTCCAATGCAGAAATGGGCTCTCTTGGTCTTGTCAACCATGGGAACCTGTGTGTAAGAAAATACAGTGTATACTTCGTATTCATCCCAGCATCAGCTACATCCTCTAGCATGCTCCATACACAAAATGGCAAGGAGTAGAACTCGGCCCAAGCTGTAGAAAAATCTAGTGTGGGCCTCCAATTTGTACTCTCCTTGTGTACCCTTGTGTACATAGTCATCCCCTGTGACATAGGTTTCACATGACCAAACTATCAGTATACCCAAGGAAGCACAAACCGCTCTACCACATAGGGGGTGCGCCTCAGCAGAAATCTGTTCAAAAATAAATGAGGCACCTCAAAACCATCCTCCAACCAAGTCTTAGACAATCGATACGACCTCCACACCACTGAATCCATGTCATTGAAATCTCGCCTCCAATACTCCAACTTCTTGAGTATAGGTTGGGAAGCATCCTAGGTATACATCATAACAAAAGGTGCCCTTGCTGGTTTGAACCTCTCTCCCAATGGATGGGTCATTGCTATGTGTTGGCCTCCAAACCACTGAATCAATGTCATCCAGAGCCTACCTCCAATACTCTAACTTCTCAAGCATACGTTGGGAAGTGACCTAGCGATACATCATAACAAAAGGTGCCCTTGTTGGTATGAACCTCTCTCCTAGTGGACGGGTAATTTCTATGTGCTCCCATGCGCAAATCTGCAACAGAGTGCACCCGGAAGCTAGACTAGTTGCATCATCGTAGATGACCTAATGGAGCTCATGATATAAATGGGCAAGACAACAAATGCCCCAAGCATATCATGTGCACAATTGCACCATCTGTCGGAGAACTTAGCCCCATCCAACTGATAACCCATGAGATCTCCTGTCTGGAATCAGGAAGTTGCCAATCAAATGTGCCAAAATTGACGAGAGGGGGGCATAACTATCCACAATATCTTGCCACGCTACTGAGTATCTTGTAATCTGTGGATCGAAAAAAACCTCCCACAGAGCATCTGTCCCACCGGCCTCCTTCACATCGTACTCGATCAACTCTCCTATGATCAGAATCCAATGGACATCCTTGGGCATCACTGTGATCTCATCCGTCAGTGAGTAGACCCCTATTCTTCCGATAGGGCGGCATGTGCAATAAGTGAATGAGACCACAAGCCTCTATAACTGCCAAATCATCGACAGTCAATTGAGCTCTCATCACCAGAGTCTTTAGGAATTTCTCTCAAAGCATGAGAACCCCTTGATGGACCTATATCAACACATGGGTATCATCCTATCAGTCACATCTATTCTAAATAAATAGATAATCAACAAATCAAGTGACGGCAGTCACGACATCAACTAAGGCCTATCTAATCATCCAATCAATGAATCAAGCATCATATCAAAAATCAATCAACAACTTCATTGCAGGACTCATATCGAAAATCAAGTACCATATCAACGACCAAGTTCCATATCAAATATCAATCTCGAAAAATAATCAATAATGTTGTAAATCTATCAAGACTCATATCATAGATCAATCAATCAATCACATGAGTCCCATATTGAAATAGTTCCATATCGCACAACATCAAAATCCATATCGAACCAAAAATGACAATGACCCACATCAAAAATTGACCCATATCAACATCACGCGACCCATATTGACAACAATTGACCCATATAAACATCAAGAAACCCATATCGACGTCAATTGATCAATATCAGAAATAGACCCATATCGACATCAAGAAACCCATATCGACATCAATTGACCCATATCGAACAAAAGACTCATATCAACATCATGATCCATATTAGTAATTGACCCATATCAACAAGTAACCCATATCGACTTTCAACCATATTGACTTTGACCAAACCAAAATTTAAATTGACACAAAGAACTCATAACGACGAACAACAGTCAATCAATAAAAATCAACACAATTGACCCAACTGACAAATCGATAAGGTGCAGAAACACATAATGAATCTAAAAATCCAAATTGCACATGCTCAAAATTTTCCAAAAATAAAAAAATCACCCGTTATCTCATATGCGCTAAAATAGTTCTTAAATGCATTATTTCATATGCGCTATTAAATTGGTCATATGTGGGAATAAATTCATCGTAAAGAAATATCAAATGTGCAACACTGTTTTTCAAATGCATTAAAATCTTAATCAAATGTGCCTGAAAATAAATCATTTATGTGCTATCTAAAAAATCAAATGCACGATGACAATACTCATATGCGCAAAAATATAATTTGCATGCACTAAAATAAAAATCATATGCACAAAAAGAAGTGGAAAAGTTAAAAACAAAAAAAACCCTAACCCTAGCATGAAAAATTCAAAATCTTCCAAAATTGACTAAAAATTTAACTCAAAATTCGTAAAGAGGGTTAGAAAATAAACTTAGAGGTGGCCCATACTCCGGTGGCCTCTCAAATTGATGCACTTGATCAAATCGATGACAATGGTAGGGGGGTGTCATTTCTCCTCTTCACTCCGGTGTGCTAATGAGCTAGAAATGGGTCGTTGGAGACTTATATAGCCCATGTTGACGTAGGCGGTTGTGGTGTCTCGGTGGATGTGTGGGGCATGAACGCACTATCCCCACATGGTCAAAATCTATTGGGCGATAAATTTTAAAAAATCTAGAAAAATCAAAACATTTAAAATAAATAAATAAATCAGGAGGTCACTAATCATTCTTCTAGAAGCCTTCTAATCCTATCCTAATCATGTCTAATCTCCTAATCATGTCCTTTCCCTAAATTTGAGGAGGTCACTTCTCAAATTTGGAAGAAAGTCTTCTAAATGCATTTAAGGCTTCATTTCTTCAACAAGTTAACTTGTTGAGTTCCCCAAATTTGGAAGGACTCTTACAAATTTTTCCCCCAAAGTCTTATTAACCATTAATGGTTAATTCAATCTCCCCTCATTGGTTATCCACTAACCCAACCTTAACCTTACCTCTTAAGGTAACCACCATGTCTCCTCAGGAATTTAATTCCTCTTACATCTGCTCTCAAGCCCTCTCAAGGTGACATTTGTCAACTTGGGATTGGATTGAATCCCTCACATGGATTGATAACTTTCAATCCTAGCCCTTGTTGAGATTGATCAATCTCAACCATCCATTTCTATATTTTTCCTATAAATAGAGCCCATTCCTTCTTCAAAATAATCCAATTCTTCATGCATCTAATTTATAGTTTCATTTCATTAAGAATTTTGAGCCTCTCTTTGATAATAGCAATTAGATCATTTTAATAGCATCATAGCTTAGATTTATCATGTTTTTGCATATCATATTAGTAACATCATGTTAGCTTCATCTCCATGCCAGTTTAATATCATCTTAAATGTTAGTTTAGTTTCATATCAATATCTTGCACCATATCACTATCTAGTTTCATATCAAAATCATTTATTAGGATTTTAGTTGCATCCATTTTGATCCTAGAATCATACATTTAAATCTTGTTCTCTAGGTTGTCATCCAAGATATCAAGTGCTCTTCCAAGTGAGGGCCAACTTGAATCTTGAGGATATTTAGAGATAGAGGAGCATGGAGCGATTTTAAAGAGTTTAAATTTGCAATGCCTCACCAGGAACCCCAAAGGAAAAAACACATCTAAGGGTGAAATAATTTTTTTGTTTTAAGTATAAACCATATTAAGTGCTTTAATTACTACAATAGCACTACAAAAACACAAGTGAAAGACTTACACCAGAATTCGTTAAGGGTAACCAACAAAGAATAAAACCAAAAGTTAAATTCCACAATTACGATTAATCCAATAAACCATCAATAACTCATAGAACATAATAAGCCATATGCAATAACAGATTACACCATTGAAAGATTGAAAGGATACAATATAATTTCTCTTCAATAAAGAATTTACACTAATCATATAGAAAGCTGATAAATAACATCCAAAACTTGGATTACATTGATCTTTCAATACATGGCTCAATAAAACATATAAAGTTAACAACTTAACCAAATTACAAGGTTACATAAAATCATTGATACAATTGACCACATAGGTCTCCAAAGAATAAAAATCTCCGACATGAGATAGAATATGAATCACGAACCAAAGGAACACTTGCGAAGCCAATCCTCGCATGAAGGTATGAACAATAACATCTGATGGGAAGTGGCACTACCACCCGACCATGTAATTCACAAAATAGAATCACCCCAGTGTCCTAGGAGATAGCAGAGGACCCTCAAGCAAGAAAAAGCATGACATGGTCAACAGAATAAAATGACTCCATCACAGCACAATACGACTCCACAATATTCCAGGTGACTCAACATCACAATACACACTTGACTCGACATCACAATACACAAGTGACCCTAAAGAGAGAGTTTCATTGCATAGCTTAACATGGTTACCATGATAGGCCTCCATAGGTCCCGACTCCCATCCTGGGTTATTCTGGTAACCTTTCCCAAACCTCTGGCTCCAACTAAGTCTCATGTAGACCCTACCAACCCTTCGTGATGACAAGGTGGTCGGTTCACCATTCCAGTCCTTCCCACTACACCTTGAGCCTATACAAGCACTCAACCATGCATGGGGTACAATATCTTATATAATGTTATAAACTACCCATCTCCTAATTAGATTATTAGATTATCACTTATTAGCTGACTTTCAAGGGGTTATATTGCCATCCACTTCGGGCGCGGCCCCCACTCAAAAGCCACTATCTCACAAGACACTAAGAAAACATGGTCACTCCATTAGGACACTATAGCAAAGCAGACAGCCATAACACCACTATCCAAATACAAGTGGTCAAAAAAAGGCATACCAACTCTTGGTTAACCGTAAGGAAAAGACACTAGATGGTTAAGAGAATGAGGTCATCATACATTACTTGATCAATAGGTACCAAATACACCACAACAGGATGACTGAACCACAGACGAGAAATAACCACAATTAATAATCTTTACAAGAAAAGCTAATTCACTAAGTCCGCACTTAGACAATCTTTGACAAAACATCATCATAAACACTTGCAAATACCATTGATTGAAATTTCAATAAAAACACCCTTTAATTAATGCATCATTCAGAAACGTCGTTTACTTCTATTTAATTTCCAAATTCAATACACCAATATAGAGTAAAATCCATATTAAATATTCAACCGAATAAAATATGAATTAAAATAAACATATACTCCATTTCCAAAATACATCCAAATTATCAATTTGAATTTAAAAATTCCAAAACCTGTATTTCAATTAATAAATTTATTAAATCACTTTATACTACTTTTGATATTTAACATTAAATCTAACTTTAAAATTTGTAGCATTTAATAAAATTAAAACAATGACATATTAAATTATGTTGTGGAGGGTTAAAGTGACACGTGATGGCCAAAGCCTACCCATGGTAGTGTTGTTGCTGGTAGCTGCAAGGACTACCTGTTAGTAGTGTTGCTACCACCGGTAGCAGCCACTTCCAACCAACCGGTAGCAATCCTATCATCCGATAGTGATGCTACTGTGTAGCAGCCCTACTGACTTGTAGTGTTGTTACCATGTAGTAGTCATATCGAACGGTAGTGCTGCTACCTGCGGGTAGAAAGACACTACCGTCCCATGTGGTGGGGCTTAGCCCGCAACGTGGGCAAGGTTTAACTTAATTAAAATAAATTTCCTATTTAAAACAATAAAATCAAAACATAAAACCTCCCCTGTTCATTTCACGGGCACACTCACACAGTGCCAAAATCCAAAACTAAGAAAGGATATTTACCAATAAGGTAAATGGTGAATAAAATCACACAAGAGCCCCAATTAAATAAAGATTAGGAAACAACAGAATAAATTAAGAGATAGGAGAAGGATTATCCAACCTTCAACAAACCAGGAAGCAAAATGATGGAAGAATCCCAATTCTTGAAAACCAAATCCAATTCCAGCTCCTCTTCCTAATGGTTTTCCAAATTTCTCCTTAAAAATTTATCCTCCCTCTTCCCATGAACTCCTAGGAAAATATGGGAAAAATATATTTCAACCTAAACTTTCTAGGTTAAACATTTTTCCAACCAATCAGATTAAATTATTTAAAAAGTAAAAGTAATCAGCTTTACCCTTTTTCCAAAAACAATTCTTTTCCAATAACATAGAAGCCAAAAGCCAAATGGAAAGGTAAAAGGAAAATCTTTTATTTTTATTTTATTTCATTTTCCAAAATACTTTCTTTCAACACAAACATTCCAAATTAAATGGCAAGGCAAATACTTATGTCCTTTCACAATTTATTAATGGAACTTAACACAATAAAATAAGCCAATCACCATTTAATTATAGCAAATCATTTATTTAATTAAATCAATAATATCAAGAGCATAATAATTAACTAATTACGCCAACACAAACTAGGATCATTCACTCAATTAAATAACCATTTAAATAAACAAAAACACACAAAATGAGGAATGCTCAAATGATGACTCACAAGACAAAACACTAAAGTACTTTGACTCGCATACCAGTCAAATGGAAAAGTCAACCAACTGACAACACTCACATGAGTGTGATTGTGGGTCAAGCTAGGGTCCAACAACTATCTCCTCCATTCCTATAGGACATATAAGGCATGCTCAGACCTATGAAACCAGGTGGAGTTGATACCCCGTACCTACCCGGTACTTGTACCTATAATGTCCTGCACCAAAGAACCACATGTGCATATAGACAATTATACAACAGACACGACACACACACTGATGAAGGAGAATTGTGACGTTCCCTATCTCACTGGAGTGAGTGAAGGAAAATCATCCCCTGACATCCCATACACTTGCAAACACACAACATATAAATAACACATCACACATATGAGGTAAAAGTGTCAGTCCATGATAATGATCCATAAAAATAACATTAATCATAAGCACTAAGATACTGCATGAAAGCATACACCATAAATCCAAATAAATCATAAAATAACATCGCATAAAGTCTGAATCAATATACAATAATATTCCACTGAATAGTCAACTGAAGTCAAACATAGATACAAAAAGAGTCTGATCGAGGAGGGGTATTACATCCTCCCCCTCAAAACTATGCTTACTCTTGGAAGCCTAAAACAGATACGAATAAAGCTCCCTCATCTTCATTGCATTTTCCCATGTCGCTAAGTTGTCATCACTTGGGTCCCATAGGACCCTTACCTAGTCAATGGTATGACCCCTGAGGATCAAACCCCGATGTTGAAGAATGTGCACGAGCTCCATGGAAAGATATATGTCCTCGACCTACAAAGCATTCCAATCAAGAACATGAGTCACATTAGGATGATAAGGTTGATGAACAGAAACATGAAAGACATCGTGGATGCAGGATAGACTTGGTGGCAAGGCAAGACAGTAGGCAATAGGTCCTATCCTCTCAAGGATCTCAAAAGGGCCAACAAAATGAGGTGCCAACTTAGAACCCTTTACATAATGGATCAAAATCTTCTGCAGATGCACTTTCAAGAACACACGGTCACCAACTGAAAACTAACGATCCACTCTATGAGCATCAACATACTTCTTCTACCTATCCTGAGCAGTAACCAAATGCCCACGAATATGCTCAACCTGCTGCTCCATCTCATGAAGCATATCTAGGCCTAAACTTTTAAACTCACCCTATCCTCTAACCGATCCCAACTCAAAGGAGTATGGAAAGGATGACCATACAATGCCCGGAAAGGAGACATGCCTATAGAGTTGTGATATCCATTGTTATAAGCAAACTCCACAACGCAAATATATTCCTCCCAGCGTGACTACTGGTCCATAACATACATGTGAATCATGTCATCCAAGACCTAATTCACATGCTCTGTCTAAGTGTCAGTCTCTAGATGATAAGTTGAATTGAAGTTCAACTGGGTCCCCAAAGCATGCTAAAGTGAGGTCCACAATGCTGAAGTAAAGACATGGTCTCTATCAGAAATGATTTGCCTTGGAATCCCATGCAACCTCACCACATCTTCCAAGAAGACTCGTGCCACCATTACTTCTGTATAAGAAGATTCAATAGGAATAAAATGAGCAACTTTGGTCAATCTATCATAATGACCATGATGGCATCATGACGACGTGAAGAAATAGGCAACCCTATGATGAAATCCATGGAAATCATATCCCATTTCCAATCCAATACCAAATTAGGTTGTAAAAGCCTTGTAGGGTGCTGATGCTCCACCTTCACCCGCTAACATTCTAAACACTTCAACACAAAATCAGCAATGTCACGTTTCATACCAGCCCAATGGTATATTTGTCTAAGATCTACATGCATCTTCTTGACACCAGGGTGTACCAAATAAGGTGCATGATGGGCCTCAGTCATGATCAAAATATGAAGAGCCTCCAAAGGAGGTACATAGATCTGTCCAAGATGTTGAAGAAGACCATCTGACTCGAGATCATATCCAAAATATCTACCCTCCAATGGCCTTTTGGACTCTGCCATGGCTCTAACATCCTGATACTAGGTCTCCTAAGGATGAACTCCAAGAATTCTCTCTCCAAGTCCACTCCAAGGGACAATGTTACAACCTCATGCCACCTACGGCTCAAAGCATCTGCCACTAGATTCTCTTTCCCTTGAATATAACGAACCTCAAAATCATACTCGTAGAGGAATTCCATCCATCTTCGATGTCGAGCATTCAAGTTCAACTGCGTGAAAATGTACTACAAACTACGGTGATCACTATGCAGCTCAAATTGACGCCCCAATAGGAAATGTCACCATCTAACCAATGCATGCACTACAGTTATCAACCCCAAGTCATGAACTGGATAGTTCAACTCGTGGTCCTTGAGTTTGCGAGACTCATAGGCAACTACATGTCCATCCTACATAAGCACTACACCTATACCTTCTAGAGAGGCATCTGTGCATACCATAAAATCTCTAGAAGGATCAGGGACTGCCAAAAATAGAGCACTAACAAGGAGTTCCTTCAAGGTACGAAAAACTGACTCGCACTTCTTTGACCAAACACACTTCTTCCCTTTCCTTTGAAGAGAAGTGATTGGGTGGCCTATCTAGGAAAAACTTTGAACGAAGTGACGGTAATATCCAGCCAAACCCATGAAACTTTGAACCTCTGAAACATTGGTCGGCACTGGCCAATCAACAATGGCTTCAATCTTAGAAGGATCCACAGATACACCTTCTCCCGAAACCATATGACCAAGATAGCTCACCTCTGACTGGAAGAAATCACACTTCGCCAAGTTCACAAAAACCCAATTCTCTCTCAAACACTACAATACCTATCGCAAGTGTCCCTCATGCTCTTCCATAGTTCTAGAATAAATCAATATGTCATCCAAGAACACAAGGACAAAATTATCAAGGTAGGTGCAAAAAATCCCATTTATAAGGCTCATGAAAACTGAAGGCACGTTCATCAACCCAAATGGCACCACTATGAACTCATAGTGACCATAACTAGTACAAAATGTCGTCCTATGAAAGTCTGCATCATGAATGCACAATTGATGATACCCAAATTTCAGGTCAATCTTAGAGAACACCTTGGCTCCCTTTACCTGATAAAAAAGATCATTAATTTGAGGCAATGGATATCGATTCTTGATGGTTACCTTATTTAGCTATCGGTAATCAATGCATAACCGAAGAGAACCATCGTTCTTCTTAACGAAGATAACAAGCATACCCCAAGGAGAAACACTAGGATGAATGAACCCCTTGGCCAACAATTCCTCCACTTGCAACTTCAACTCACTCAACTCCTGAGTAGTCATCTGATATGTAGCTCTTGAAATAGGTTCCGCACCAGGAACCAAGTCAATGCGAAAATCTATGTTTCTCTTTGGAGGCATACTGGGAATATCCAATAGAAAAACATCAGCATACTCTCGAAGAATAGGGTGACCATCAAGAGAGATTTCTTGACTCTCTTCGTCATCCACATCCTAGAGAAAAACTGCAAAGAGCCGACACCCTCTATGCATACATCGCTTAAAATGCATAGCGGAAATCATACGTAAGGATATCGATCGCTGAACTCCAACGATCCCCACTCTCCTGCCATGGTCATCTAAATATTCTACTATTTTTAGATGAAAGTCTACACGAGCATTGTGAGATGATAGCCAATCCATCTCCAACACAACTCCATAGGACCACAAAGGAATGACTCAAAGATCAACTAAAGTAACAAAGGGTCCTAGGTCCAACTCACAACTGGGAACGAAGGCATCAACAGACACACGCACACTGGTAGCCAACTCTACTAGCCACCTACCCACCTGCTTAGCAGACGTGAGCCCGTACTGCTCCACAAAGGATGAAGAAATGAAAGAATCTTAAGCACCGAAGTCAAAAAATATAGAGATAGGGATACCACACAACACACCTACAGCCTCAATCATTGTACCCTGATGCTTAGCCTGGTGGTCATCCACCGCTGCAAATACTCTGTGGGATCTACCTGCATACCACACTATCGGCTCTGATGATGCTGGCCTCTGACTACCCGTCTGGTGAGAATGTTGAGGGCACTAAGCACTATGTGACCAAACTGTCCATGGGTAAAGAAATCTCCTCTACCAGGTCCTCTACTCCCAGACAACCCACTGGACTACTGAAAGCTTCCCCTACTAGGGGCCTGAGAAGCACTCTGAGAGAACTGCCCTGGAAAACTCTGTCTGCTCCTCTGCTAGTTCCTTCTCTTTTGATACTGAGAGTTGCCACCCTGTTGGCTCTGAGACTACTTCGGTTTCGACAGCTACTGCTGCTACTGACCACCCTTAATGAGTGCCTGAGGACCCCTAAAAGGTGCAGTAGTCTGGGACTGATTCGCTCTCGCTCTAGACCCACTGAAAGGATCACTCCCGATCTACACTCCAGACTGACCGCCATGTGCATGACCAAGATTTTTCTCCACCATCTTGGCTTTTGCCACGGCTACCTCTACTAAAGCAGGCTCAAACACTCTCACTCCTCCATGAATGCATTCATTTAGACCCCTCAAGAAGTGTTGAACAAGCATCACCTCATCGTTGCCAATACCAACATACTGTTTGAGAAAATAGAACCTATGCTCAAATTGATCCACTATCATACCAAACTGGCACAAAGCATAGAACTCATCTACTTGCGACTGCATCAAATGGGGTGAGAGAAATTGTTCCCTGAGTCTCTCTAGAAATATTTCCCACAATACGGTGTTAATGCTCACACCGATCCTCTCCTCCTCTAACCACCACCAAATGGATGCGAAACCCTTGAGATGCATGATAGCGCACCTCGCCTTGGTGTTGCTACCATATGGATACATGGAGAAACACCAATCTAAACTGATTAGCCAGTTCTCTGCCTTGAGACCGGTACCTTTACCATCAAAGAAAGGAGCATTGGACCTTATCAATTCCCTCATGTGACCCATGGTGGCTGGATCATGGTCCACTAGGACCTCTCTCCTTCTAGGAGACCTCTATCTCTCTCTCCTCTAGAACCTGCTGATGCGACTCCTCAACCTGAGCATGGAAGGGCTGATCAACCTCAAGTCTGGGGCATAGTCTAGCTAGAACCTCCTGAAACATTTGTCACAACTCTTCCCTTTTGGGAATCTGCTCTCTTGAATGTTATTCATCTTGATGAACAGACTAATCCTACTCCACACTCACATGAGTGGGAGGTGGTGAAGGACTATGGTAGTCAAAACCTCGACCCTATCCCCCACCTCCACCTCTATTGCAGCCACCAACACGGCCACTACCCTTGGCTCTCCTAGCCATGACCTAACACTGCACAAGAGAAAAAGGTTCAGATCAATGGCAGGGATAAAACAAGGAAATCACAACCACTAAGACCTCAACAAAAGGCCAATCTCAATGGGCTAACTACAAATCCAGAGTACCCAGTATTGAAACCTAGCTCTGATACCAAAAGTAATGCCCTGCCAAGAACCTCAAAGGAAAAAACACATCTAAGGGTGAAATAATTTTTTTTTAAAAGTATAAATCATATTAAGTGCTTTAATTACTACAATAGCACTACAACAACACAAGTGGAAGAATTACACCAGAATTCCTTAAGGGTTACCAACGAAGAATAAAACCAAAAGTTAAATTCCATAATTACGATTAATCCAATAAACCATGAATAACTCATAGAACATAATAATCCATATGCAATAACAGATTACACCATTGAAAGATTGAAAGGATACAATATAATTTCTCTTCAATAAAGAATTTACACTAATCATATAGAAAGATGATAAATAACATCCAAAACTTGGATTACATTGATCTTTCAATACATGGCTAAGTAAAACATATAAACTTAACAACTTAACCAAATTACAAGGTTACATAAAATCATTGATACAATTGATCACATAGGTCTCCAAAGAATAAAACTCTTCAACATGAGATAAAGCATGAATCACAAACCAAAGGAACACCTACGAAGGCAATCCTCGCATGAAGGTATGAACAAGAAAATCCGATGGGAAGTGGCACTACCACCCGACCATGTAATTCCCAAAATGGAATCACCCCACCATGCTAGGAGATAGCAGAGGACCCTCAAGCAAGTGAAAGCATGACATGGTTGACATAATAAAATGACTCCACAATATTCTAGGTGATTCAACATCACAATACACAAGTGACTCGACATCACAATACACAAGTGACCTTGAAGAGAGAGTGTCATCACATAACTTAAGATAGTTACCATGGTAGGCCTCCATAGGTCCCGGCCCCCATCCTGGGTTATCCTGGTAACCTTTCCCGAACCTTCGGCTCCAACTAATTGTCATGCGAACACTACCAACCCTTCGTGATGACAAGGTGGTTGGTTTGCCATTTTAGGCCTTCCCACTACACCTTGAGCCTATATGAGCACTCAACCATGCACAGGATACAATATCTTATATAATGTTATAAACTACCCATCTCCTAATCAAATTATTAGATTATCACTTATTAGCTGACTTTCAAGGGGTTATCCTTCCATCCACTTCAGGGGCAACCCCCACTCAAAAGCCACTCTCTCACAGGACACTAAGCAAACATGGTCACTCCACGAGGACCCTATGGCGAAGCAAACAACCATAACACCACTATCCAAATACAAGTGGTCAAAACAAAGGCATACTTACTCTTGGTTAACCATAAGGAAAAGACACTACATGGTTAAGACAACGAGGTCATCATACATCACTTGATCAATAGGTACCAAATACGCCACAACAGGATGACTGAACCACAGACGAGAAATAACCACAATTAATACTCTTTGCAAGAAAAGCTAATTCACTAAGTCCGCACTCAAACAATCTTTGAGAAAACAACATAATAAACACTTGTGAATACCATTGATTGAAATTTCAATAAAAACACCCTTTAATTAATGCATAATTCAGAAACGTCATTTACTTCTATTTAATTTCCAAATTCAATACACCAATATAGAGTAAAATTCATATTAAATATTCAACTGAATAAAATATGAATTAAAATAAACATATACTCCATTTCCAAAATACATCCAAATTATCAATTTGAATTTAATAATTCCAAAACCTTGATTTTAATAAATAAATTTATTAAATTAACATAAAAAATCACTTTATACTACCTTTGATATTTAACATTAAATCTAACTTTAAAATTATAGTGTTTAATAAAATTAAAACAACGGCACATTAAATTATGCCGCAGAGGGTTAAAGTGACACGCGGTGGCCAAAGCCTACCCACGGTAGTGCTGCTGTCGGTAGCCGCAGGTACTACCTATTTGTAGTGTTGCTACCGCCGGTAGCAGCCACTACTGACCGGTAGTACTGCTACTGACTGGTAGCAGTCCTATTGTCAGGTAGCGTTGCTACCACATAGCAGCCCGTAGCAGCCCTACCGACCAGTAGTGCTGCTACCTGCGGGCGGGAAGACACTACCGTCCCACGTGGTGGGGCTTAGCCCGCCACGTGGGCAAGGTTTAACTTAATTAAAATAAATTTCCTATTTAAAACAAGAAAATCAAAACATAAAACCTCCCCTATTCATTTCACGGGCACACTCACACAGTGCCAAAATCCAAAACTAAAAAAGGATATTTACCAATAAGGTAACTGGTGAATAAAATCACACAAGAGCCCCAGTTAAATAAAGATTAGGCAACAATAGAAGAAATTAAGAGATAGGAGAAGGATTAAGATAAATTTCCTCACTTCCATCACACAGAAAAAATTCCTTACATCTATCAAGAGGTAAACAACCAATTTTTGCCAACATAAGCCCCAAATCTTGGGCAAATAGATACTAGAAAACACACAACAAGCTAAATCTATTCATTTCTATTCCAAATAGAAGAGATAATTCAAGAACTTGATTTTCAAGAACAAATAACAAACAACAATTAGAGAAATGAACCATTTCTTTCCCATATGCAAACATTTGATATAAATTCCCTAAAATCAACAAAAATAGACACTCTTCCTTTCATTCCAACCATTCAACAAGAAATTTACAAAGAGATTTACATTTTTCTAACACACGGGAAGCAACTAAATTATTTAAAATTAAATTGTAAAACAAGAAGAGATTATCCAACCTTCAACAAACCAGGAAGCAAAATGATGGAAGAATCCCAATTCTTGCAAACCCAATCCAATTCCAGCTCCTCTTCCTAATGGTTTTTCAAATTTCTCCTTCAAAAATTATCCTCCCTCTTACCATGAACTCCTAGGGAAATATGGGAAAAATATATTTCAACCTAAACTTTATAGGTTAAAAGTTTTTCCAACCAATCAGATTAAATTATTTAAAAAGTAAAAGCAATCAGATTTACCCTTTTTCCAAAAACAATTATTTTCCAATAACATAGAATCCAAAAGTCAAATGGAAAGGTAAAAGGAAAATCTTTTATTTTTATTTTATTTCATTTTCCAAAATACTTTCTTTCAACACAAACATTCCAAATTAAATGGCAAGGCAAATACTTATTTCCTTTCACAATTTGTTAATGCAACTTAACACAATAAAATAAGCCAATCGCCATTTAATTATAGCAAATCATTAATTTAATTAAATCAATAATATCAAGAGCATAATAATTAACTAATTACACCAATGCAAAATAGCATCATTCACTCAATTAAATAACCATTTAAATAAATGGAAACACGCAAAACAAGGAATGCTCAAATGACGACTCACAATGAAACACTAAAGCACTTTGACTCACATACCGATCAAATGGAAAAGACGACCGATTGACAACACTCACATGAGTGTGACTACGGGTCAAGCTAGGGTCCAACAACTATCTCCTCGACTCCCATCGGACATATAAGGCACGCTCAGACCTGTGAAACCAGGTGGAGTCGATACCTCGTACTTACTCGATACTTGTACCTGTAATGTCCTACACCAAATAACTACATGTGCATATAGACAATTATATAACAGACATGACATGCACACCGATGAAGGAGAATTGTGACGGTCCTTGTCTCACCGGAGTGAGTGAAGGAAAATCATCCCCTCTCATCCCATACACTTGCAAACAGGCAACAAATAAATAACACATCGCACATATGAGATAAAATTGGCAGTCCATGATAATGATCCATAAAAATAACATTAATCATAAGCACTGAGATACTCCATGAAAACATACACCACAAATACAGATAAAGCATGAAATAACATCACATAAACTTTGAATCAATATACAATAATGTTCCACTGTACAGTCAACAAAAGTCAAACATAGATACAAAAAGAGTCTGATCGAGGAGGGGTACTACAAAATTCACTAACTTGTTTGGTTTATGTCTAACCTCTAATGTTATGTTCCAAGTGTGTGTTTGAGATGTTTTTCCCTCTTGCAGGTTGAAGACCACATTTCTTGCATACAATAAGCTTTGTAATATCAAAAGATGAAAATGAAATAAAGTTTAAATGAAAATTTTCCTATTTAAATATGAAAATGGTCCAAGAGGGGCATCCAAGATTCCATAATATCCCTTTCAAATAATTTGTATCATATTTAAAAATAATTTACAACCCTTAAAATTTATGTTTACATTTTTTTTTAAGTTTCTTTAAACATTGCCAAGAAATTAAGTGATTAAACACACATAGGATGCAGTTAACTTCACGTAAATTGATAAATAGTTGATGACATAGATTTGTAGCAATAAATAACCATCTAAACACTACTCACACAAACCCTCACAAACCCTTTCAAACTATTGAAATAAACTAACAAATTTAAACCAATCTGCACATGGGAAAACTCTGAATAAGATTGCACTTTGAAGAACCTTAAACTCTCATCCTTAGCCCTCCTAGAAACCTTCAAAATACCATCCTTGGTCTCCTTCTCCACAAGTTTGACAACCTCTGAAGAACAATAAAATAAATTAGTAAATAACAATTGAATGAATGTGTTGGATGAATATTTTGTCACCAGCGTACCAATGACAAAATATATTTTTCACACATAGCTATGTTGAGACAAAGTCTCTCCTCTCATCAAGGGGAGGTTCCCTGGTAGAATTTTGGTATTTCAACAACTTAAAAGTAAATTCGGGGGGTAAAATCAAGGTGTATAATTCTCTTTTTTCAAAATTAATATATATCCATTCACTTGATAAAACTTCTTACAAACTAACAAACTAACTACACTTGCCTACAATGATTAAAATATATCCCTAAATCAGCATAAGTACAAAGTCTTATGTGAGTACAATCAAATTTCCAATCTAATAACTATTATAACTTGCAGCTCAAAGTCTTCAAGTTATAAGTGAAACTTCCATTAACCAAAAGTAATCAATAGTAGTACAAAGCCTCCCGCTTAATCATTGTATCACAATAAGATTTTCTAAATATGAAAGATAGCTCAAAGTCTAAAGTCACAATTAGAATGCTCCTTTAATAACATAAAACAAACACCAATACCAACAAGGAATTAAACATATATATAAGAAATGAACAAAAGAACATACACTCATATACACAATTTCTTGCCCAACTCAAAGTTTGGAAATAAAGGGAACTATCTTTTTAATTTTATTGATTAATTTTCACAACAAAAGAGCTCAAAGTCTCACTTGAGGCAACAATTAGACAAAGTTTTGTTAAGAATATAAAAGATAAATATTTACAAATGAGGTTCCTCCTTTTATAGGAAAAGAGTTGAGAAAAATGTGGGCACAATTGACTAATTCAACTGCAGAGTCCCACTTGACTACAACTACTACATAAAACAAAAATGCAACTACAAGAAAATTTGCAGTAAGAAAAGATGCAACTATATGAAAATTATTTATTGTCAAGAGGACACTTTATTCTTCATTTTACTCCCTCTCGATTTTCTTGGAGAAGGATCAGTCATCTGCCAGAATTAGTAACATTTTTTTCATGAAAATCAATATTCACCATTAGATTGTCAGCTTCAAAGACCCGAAATGATGCCTAAAAGATCAAAATTACCCTTTGACAAAAAGATAGTGCAGGTCGCGTTTTAAAACCTGATCTACTAACGTTGCAGGTCAAGACTGCAGGTCGGGTTTTAAAAATCAATCTATAGTTGGGCAAAACCTAGGTTGTGGGTTGGGTTTTAAAACTTGACCTGCAATATGTGCAGAAAAAGACTGACAGGATGAGTTTTAAAACCCGACCTGTCACTGGGTAGATCTAGACTGAGAGGTCGGGTTTTAAAACCCACCCTGTCAGTGGTTAGACATGGTCTACACATCAGGTTTTAAAACCCGGTGTGATAATAAAAGAGGTTAGCAGGTCAGTTTTAAAACCCGATCTGCTAATGGGGAAGTACTGCAGGTTTGCCTATTGGCAGGTCGGGTTTTAAAAAGCGACCCACACTACTTTACAGACCAAAACTGCACTTCGGGTTTTAAAACCTAACATGGAGGAAAACACAAGAAACATTGCATTTCAGGTTTTAAAACCTGAAGTGCAAGCAAAAGATAAAATAAAAGATCAAGGAAAAAACATGGAAACAAAAAACGATAAAAATGAAGACGCAAACTGATACGAATTACGAGATAAGTCGATCGACCTTGGCGGATGTGGGTTACGAAGTAGACAAGTTTCGTAGGGGTTGTCCCATGATTAAGGCTAGCTGAAATTGGTGACAATAGAATGAAATGAAAAATCAAAACTTTCTTTAAATAAAATCCACATTGAATATGAAGACTTGGTCACCCAAAACCCCATAGCAAAAGGGAGAGAATCTTGCAAATCAGGATTGGAAACTGCTTCTCCAAGTCTTCACTTCCTCCTCACACAGACTGATTAGAAATATCATTAGTCTGTCTTGTAATTAGCCTCAAGAATGTTAAGTAATTACCATTTAGAGCTCCTCCAAAACCCATAGCATATTTTAGCTTCCAATATAATTGAAATAACATTTATTAAATTGACAATAAATCTGATTTGATCATTTCACTATAGAGAGCATTATTTCCTAGTTTATCTGCAAGAATTGACTTATTATTATGGATTACTAGTCTTACTATAGATGGTAAATACTATTTTTGAAAAAGGGACATGACAAGTCCTCTATTGAACACACACCAGATGCTGAGAGGGGGGTGAATCAACATTAACTAAAATTTGAACCTCTACTCTTGCATCAAACAAGTTTATTCCAAGCATCCACTTAAATGAATATCAAATGAATACATTATAAAAATATTCACATCAATCACACATGAACACCAAAATTTTATACGTGGAATACCCAAACTGGGAAAAACCACGGTGAGCGCTATCCACTATATAAAAATGTGTTATAATAGGGAGCTTACTGCTCCGGTCTTGCAGGCCAAGGCTAACTACACTCGGTGCAAGATACAAAAAAAGACTTGTGCATTGATGCTAACTACAACATCATAATATATAGTATTACAATTTATAGAAAAGGAACTGTATGAATAAAGGCATCTTAGTATGCTAATTATAGTCTCTATTATAGCACAAATTCTAACCTTACTCAAATGTCTGGACTTCCAAGTCTCTGAATCACTACTCTTATATAAACTATCACCTCTATAATTCACATCATCATCCTTACATTAATTCACACATACATTCATCACTATATATCACACTCATACATGCATACTTCAATTTTGTTTATCCTAAGTATGTATATATACTAATCCAAAACAAAAACATCTTCACCAAGTCGGCCAAAAAAAAAGGGTGCAACGTGTATGCACATCCTTGACCCAAAATATACAACTGGACCAAAAACTAAAACCAAACATGCAACATAGGACCAAAAATATATGTTACATCTAACTCTAATAGCATAACCCAAACACATGTGCCAATCATATCTTTTCACAATTGCATAAGTCTGGACCAAAACAACCAACACCCAAACCATAGTAATCAAATTTCCAACTATCCTCATCACCAAAAAGTAACTATATCAACATTCAAACATACTAATATCAATCGGATCAACTGCCAATGCAAATTTTCCATATCCAAACCATAGTACCAATCCAAAATGTCCTTCGGTCCAAAAGCATAACTGTAAACACTTCAACACTGTAGCTAACTCTGACGATGTCTTGACCAGAACCCATCTAGACCACACTATTTGACATCAATTACAACAAAGCATATATTTGTAACAATCTTTCCCTTTGTCATTGATGACAAACAATAAAAGATGTTTTCATAGTAAACCTTTTTTTGAATAACAACTCCCCCTAACCAAATAATCACCACATAGTATAACAATCCTTTTGTTTACTTTAAATGTATTTCAGTATCCTACTCTTAAAGTAGATAAAACATTTTTCAGTATTCTTCTCCCCCTTTTCCATCAAAGACAAAGGCCAAACCAAATAATCATAATGTATAACATAGAAAATCATTAAAAATTACCCAACCAAATATCTTTGACTTGTTTCAAATGTAGACACCTAAAAATGGATTACGCTTGCGATGTCATACTTTAACATGTATGTGTTACCTTATTTTAGGTTTTTTGCACTTACTAACACTTCCTCTATGTTATGGATTTGATCTTTATCATTTGTTAACATTATGCCATTCTTCTACATTCTTTTCCTATTTGATCCTGTTTTCTCGAATTTGACATAGGTTTTTTCGATGTCAATCTCAATTCTCAATCTGTGATCATGATCAACCTTTCATATCAATTGGACATCATTTTAACCCTAATCAGTGTTAATTAGGGTTGTTATCAATCATTTTCAATATCAATCCTCTTTCAATCAATTATCAAATCAATTTGGATCAATTTGCATCATTTTTCAATCATCATCAATCTCCATCAATTTTGATTGATTCATCATTTGATCTTTATCAATTATCAATCATCATTCATCATTTCAATCTTTATCAATCTTCATCAATCCTTGTCAATTTTAATCAATTTTTCATCGGTTCCTATCCTTATCAATTTGATCAATTCTCTATCCTTAGTAATTGTTTTGATTTATCATGTCCATGTTGATCATTAATCTTGTCAATCTTATTATAACATCGTTTAACCTAATTCATTTCCTTTTATACAAAGAGTTTAATAATTTTTCAATTATTTCTCTCTTTTTCCTAAATAATTTGTTTTAGGACTTATAAATTAGTTCATTATCTTAATTCCCTTTTTCTATTTTATAAATAAATATTATTTATTTAATTGGCTAATTATGAGATTTGTGGGAGAAATTAATAAATGAATGTTTATTAATTTATCCCCACTTCTCCTCCTCTTTTCTAGCTTCCCTCCTCTTTTCTAGCCTCCCTCCTCTTTTCTAGCCTTCCTCTTTCCTCCTTTTTGAATGAAATTTTGCCCTCCATAATTTTCTCTCAATCAGCCCTCGTTGTGCTTCTAATTTTCCCTGATTGTGCTTCATGAAGTCAATTTTCACCGTTGATTTCATTTGATCTCATCCATCCATTATGTCTTTCGAAAGTCTATAAATTGAGGGTCTCTTCCTCATTTTCAACAATCACATTTCCAGTATCCTTACGTTGTTAGAATTACTTTAGCATAGCCATCATTTTACTATCATTTTGATAATCATATTTCTTTTAATACACTTGCATTTGTTGTTAAGAGTCATATACATTTGATTGAAGGAGAAAGAAAAACAATGGAAGAGAAAGGAAGAAGTGCTCATACTGGTTTGCATTTGTTTTAAGAATTTTGTTTTCATACTTCTATTGATGTGATTAGGTTTATTTTCATGATGTTTTCTTTTGTGGCTAGCTTTATGATGTCATGATGTTTTTAACTGAATCCCTAGTCTACATTTTGTGGTGAACTCGATGTGAAACATGCTTGATCTAATGGTATTTCAGTGTTTTTGAGTGATTGCAAGACCTAATTGCATAAAATGGAGCCTCTTCAAGCTTCTGTCAATACTTCTATGCAATTGTCCTCAGAAATTATGTAATTGTAGCTAGTTTTTGTACAATTTAATAGGGATTTCTAAGCAATTGAAGCTCAAAATTGCATAATTATAGCCCAGAGATTTGTAGTTGCTTTAGCCTATTCAAATCTATAGTTTTTTAGAAAATTTCTCTCATATAGGACTAAATTAGGGTTTCAAAGAGTTAATCATGGCTTCAAAATAAACTCACATAGTCCCAATTATGCCTTGGATCAAAGAACAACAACTTTTCACATCTCTTTTCATGCAAAAGGTTAAAAAGAACACTAAATTTTCACTAAATGATGGTTTAAATCAATCAAATTCAATCAATCATAAGACAAATTGATCATTTTTACTATAATTAGAGTTCTAGGTGGATCAATGAACACACATAGCCTAATTAGGAATGGAATGAACAACAAATTCAACACTAAAGCCTAATTAGGGTTTCAAGGACAAACACATTTGCATTTCATTCTAGAGGATTTCAAAGGTTTTATTTTAGAAAATTAAGGTTTTAAATCACATTAATAAGCATAATTTAAACTCGTAATGGATTAAAATTGAGTAATGCATTGCTATCATGTTGAATTCTAAGGTCAAGTAGGGTCATTTTTATATCAAAATTAGGGTTTTTATAGTCAGATTAGGCTTGCATTTGACATAATTTACCTTTTGAATGACATTGGTGTTGATATGTGGTGACATTGTAATAAAACCCTAAAAAGGCTGACTTTGTTTGTTGCCCTAAAAATGCATGTTATAAGCGGCTGGGATGCTTAAGGCATTGTGAGTTTGATGTATTATTTTTGCTGGACAATATGAAAGATTGGATGGCCGTGTATGGTGGACGTAACGCATCCTGGGTGAACCATGTTAAATCTCTGTGTTATCTATGTCCTGTTTTATTCCTTTATCTTTTGTATTTAAATCTACATATAATTGTTAGTTCATATTTGCTTCGGATCTGCTTGAAACCCTAACAATTGGTATTAGAGCGAGGTTTTCTGTAAATTGGCAGGACTCTCTGATTTGAGTTGGAGCAATGGAGGATTCCAAATTCAAGGTCGAAAAGTTTAATGGCAAAAATTATCAGTTATGGAAAATGTAGATGGAGGATTACTTGTATCAAAAGGATTTGTGGCGGCCATTGGAAGGAAAGGCAAAGAAAGCGACCACAATGTCAGATGAAGAGTGGGACATTTTATATATAAAGGCACTAGGATCCATTCGATTGTGCCTTGCATGGTCTGTAACATTCAATATAACAAAAGAAAAAATGACTGTAGATTTGATGGCAACATTGGCTAAGTTGTATGAGAAATCATCGGCTTCGAATAAGGTATTTCTTATGAAGCATTTGTTTAATTTGAAAATGAGTGAGGGAGGATCTGTAGCAGAGCACTTAAATGAATTTAATACAATTACCAGTCAATTTTCTTCGGTAAAAAATACTTTTACAGAAGAGGTTAGGGCTCTCTTGATTTTATGTTCTTTGCTAGAAAGTTGGAATAGCTTGGTTATGGCTGTAAGTAACTCTGTCTCTAGTAAAAATACTTTGATATTTGATGATATTGTTGGTGTTATCCTAAGCGAGGAAATGTGAAGGAAAAGAACAGGTGAGACTTCAACATCATCAAGTAGTGTTTTGAATGTGGATAACAGAGCAAAGGAAAGAGGAAAAGGCCCTAGGAATGAGAAGTCATGAGGGAAGTCAAAGAAAGGACGCTCTCAATCTAGAGGAAAGAAAGATTGTTGGTACTGCGGAAAGCTTGGTCATCTAAAGAAAGACTGTTGGTCTCAGAAAAACAAAGAAGGAGACAAAAATGAAAATGACAGTAAGGAAGCTAATATTGCAAGTAATACTTTACAAGATGCTTTAATCTTATGTTTGGATAATGTTAATGATTCCTAGGTAATAGATTCTGGGGCTTCATTTCATGCTACACCCCATAGAAAATATTTTCTAGATTATGTTCAATGTGATTTTGGACAGATATATTTGGGTGATGATGAGCCCTGTCAAATTGTTAGAAAAGGAAAGATAAAGATCAAGTTGCAGAATGGAAATGACTGGTTTCTGCAGGAGGTAAGACATGTTCCTAATTTAAGAAGAAATTTAATTTATGCAGGGCAACTAGGTAGATAAGGTTGCATAGTTACCTTCTCAAACATTATCTGGAAGGTCACTAAAGGATCATCAGTAGTAACTAAAGATGCGAAGGTAGGCACATTATATCTGTGTACTGGTAACACTTACTCTACCTTAGCTGCTATAGATAAAGTTACTGCAGGGACAACAACAATAGATGTTGCAAGAACATATTCGATAATATGGCACCATAGGCTTGGGCACATGAGTGAGAAAGGGATGAAAATCCTTCACTCCAAAAATCTATTCCCAGGACTAAAGAAGATTGATTTAGAGTTCTGTGAAAACTGTGTTTATGGTAAACAGAAAAGAGTCAGATTTCTTAAGGTTGGGAAAGATAAGAAGAGTGAGAAGTTAGAGCTTGTGCATTCAGATGTATGGGGACTGGCTCAGGTATCATCTCTTGGTGGCTCTTGCTATTATGTTATTTTTATTGATGACTCAACCAGAAAAACATGGGTATATTTCCTAAAACAAAAATCAGATGTTTTTGAAACTTTTAAGAAATGGAAAGCTTTGGTTGAGAATGAGATAGGAAAAAAGTTGAAGTATCTCAGATCGGATAATGGAGGTGAGTATTGCAGCAAAGCATTTGAATATAACTACTCCATAAATGGGATTCGAAAGCAGAAGACAGTTCCAGGAACTCCACAGGAAAATGATGTGTTAGAGAGAATGAATAGGACTATCATGGAATGCGCAAGGAGTATGAGATTGCATGTTGGATTGCCCTTACATTTTTGGGCAAATGTTGTACATATTGTTGTCTATTTGATAAATAGAGGACCTTCAACCCCTTTGGATGGTGGTATTCCAAAGGAGGCATGGACTGGTAAAAAGGTAAATTATTCTTTTCTGAAAACCTTTGGTTGTGAAGCTTTTGTCCATGTTGATAAAGAAACAGAACCAAGCTTGATGCTAAATCTCAGAAATGTACCTTCATTGGATATGGGATAAATGAATATGGCTATCGGTTATGCAATTTTGAAAATAAAAAAATAATTAGAAGTAGAGATATTATATTCAATGAGAAGGTCATGTATAAAGAACAGATGTAGGAAAAGAAGCATGAACAGGACAAACAAGAATATGTGGTGTTGGATGAGATTTCTAAAAATGAAATGCCACAGGTACCTGATGCTCAGCAACAATAGATTGTCCCACAAACTCCTGCAAGTGTTAGACATTCTACAAGGTTAAGTAGACCCCCTGAAAGATTTTCTCCTTCTTTGTATTCTATTTTATTAACTGATTCTAGTGAACCAGAAGAATATGAAGAAGCAATGAAGGTGGATGCCAAACAACAGTGGGAGCTATGCATGAAAGAGGAGATGGACTCCTTGATGGAAAATAAGACTTGGGACTTAGTACCTTTACCTGGAGAAAAAAGAGTCTTCCCTAACAAATGGGTTTATAGGCTGAAGGAGGAGGAAGGAGGTCAGAAAAGATATAAGGCTAGACTTGTGGTAAAAGGTTTTGCACAGAAAAAGGGTATAGATTTTGATGAAATATTTTCTCCAGTTGTAAAAATGACTTCAATTAGAACTCTACTTAGTCTTGTGGCTGCAAATGATTTACATATTGAACAATTAGATGTCAAAACAACTTTTCTCCATGGAGATTTGGAGGAGGAAATTTACATGTTGAAATCACAAGGATATGAGGTCAAAGGTAAGGAGAACTTGGTGTGCAGGTTGAAGAAAAGTTTGTATGGCCTAAAGCAAGCGCCCTGACAATGGTATTTAAAATTTGATAGTTTCATGGCTGCACACGGTTATCATAGATGTCATTCTGATCATTGTGTAAATTTTAAGAGATTGGATAATGACAGTTATATTATCCTATTGCTTTATGTTGATGACATGCTTGTTACTAGGTCTAACATGCAACATATAAATAATCTTAAACAAAAATTAGCCAGGTCATTTGCTATGAAGGATTTGGGTGCAGCTAAGCAAATTCTTGGTATGAGGATTACATGGGACAGGAAAAATAAAACCTTGAATTTGTCCCAAAGTGAGTATATAAAGGTGTTGAAAAGATTTAACATGCAGGATGCAAAAGCAGTTAGTACACCTTTGGCTAGTCATTTCAAATTGACTAAGGAGATGTGTCCAAAGGCATAGGAAGAGGTAAATAAAATGTCTAACATCCCATATTCATCAGTTGTTGGCAGTTTGATGTATGAAATGGTATGCACAAGGCCAGATATTGCACATGCAGTGGGAATTGTGAGTAGGTTTATGAGTAATTTGGGTATGGAACATTGAAATGTTGTGAAATGGATTCTTCGATATTTGAAACAAACTACTACGAAGGTATTATGTTTCAAAGGATCTAATGTTGCTCTGAGTGGATTTGTTGACTCTGATCTGGTAGGTCATATTGATTCATGGAGGAGTACTATAGGGTATGTTTTTACTATAGGGGGAACTGCAATCAGTTGGATTTTTAGGCTACAAAAGGTTGTTGCACTTTCAACCACTGAAGTTGAGTATGTTGCTACTACAGAAGTCAGCAAGGAGATGATTTGGTTACAATGTTTTCTGGAGGAATTGGGGCAGACACAGGAGGATAGCCCATTATATATTGTAGCCAGAGTGTCGTTCATCTTGCGAAGAACTCTGCTTTTCATTCAAGGACAAAACACATTCAGCTCAGGTACCACTTCATTCGGACTGTTTTAGAGGAGGGTCAGTTACGGCTTAAGAAGATTCACACAAGTGAGAATCCTACCGATATGTTCACGAAGGCCGTTCCACAGGAGAAGCTGATTTCTTCATCAGTTTCTATTGGTCTTCTTGATTGATAATGGTGGAATTTATACCAGACGAGTCCCAGTGTTTTATCCAGTGGATGCTACAAGTACAGTGGTGTCATCCTGTATTAGTCTCCAAGTTGGAGATTGTTTGGTGTGGAGCCTGATTACTAAAAAGGCTGACTTTGTTTGTTGCCCTAAAAATGCATGTTATAAGCAGCTGGCATGCTTAAGGTATTGTGAGGTTGATGTACTATTTTTGTTGGATAATAAGAAAGATTGGATGGCTATGCATGGTGGACGTAACCCATTCTGGGTGAACCATGTTAAATCTCTATGTTATCTGTGTCCTGTTTTATTCCTTTATCTTTTGTATTTAAATCTGCATATAATTGTTAGTTCATATTTGCTTCGAATCTGCATGAAACCCTAACAATTAGGTGTCTGATCTATAATTTATTTTAGGTATTGCACAGTTGTGAGCAGTTTTTATGCAATTGTGATTAGTTTATGTGCAATTGCAACTTATGTCTATTTAGTTGATTGCTATGTACTGCACAGTTGCAACTACTTTCTATGCAGTTGCTTCATTAGGGGGTAGGTATAGCTTCTAATTTTGGTCTTGCAATTCATTTCACTTTTAGATTCCTATTTCTAAGTTATTGATAATTTGTGCAATAATTTGGCATTTTTTGGGAGAATATCTCATTGAAAACTACTAATATTTGGATGAATGACACTATCAAAGACAACTATTGAAACAAAGTGTTTGTGTTTTCTTAGATATATAATATTTCAATTGGATTCTAAAATGAACCTCTATTTTATGTGTTTGGCATGCTTGTGTATGTGTAAGTGGACCTACTGCTAACACAAACTATCCTCTACCCTAATTTTCATGGTCCTGGGTGCAAGAGAAAAGTGTTAGTGATGCTCAAATTTTTCCTTTATTAGAAGGGCTTGCCTCCTAATTTGTGAGAGGGAACGACCCAAGAGGTACTTCTTCATCTTGCTATATAAATTAAAAATTCAAGTGAAAACTGTGATTGCTTGGTGATGTGCATCTACACCAACAACTCCCTCAGTATCCACATTTATGTGAGATACATAAAAATCCTTTAACGAGGACTGGGATAGGCTCTTAAGTGAGTCATCGCCACATGGTTAGACACCAAGTTTTGCTAAATTTCCCCCATTAAGAACCAAATGTTTTAGTAGCCTTGCCTTCTAGTCGTTGACTCAAGAATTGTGATACGTACATTCTAATTACACCCCTTGTTGGCAATTGGCACTCATTCAATGACTTTAGGTGACATCCTATTGTTGCATATTGGTCTAGGGTTGTCATTAATGAAAACTCTTTGCAACTCTTCATGATGATTTGATCTGGCAATCTGCTGGAAATTTGGAGGAATTGATTATGTGTTGCATTGATGTTTGTCATTGATGTCAACACTAGCTTCTTTGGTTGCCTATCGAGTTCTGGTAGAGTGGTTGGACTTTGATGATGATCAGGAGATTTGTCTCTGGTATGTTTCGATTGGTGGAATTGGTTTGGTTCGGTCATTCATGTTATTCAGGTGCGTGTCACATTCAGTTTGTTTAGGATTTGGTGATCTGGAAGCTATCATATGTTCTAGTAAGCCTTTTGGTTACTGATAAGGGTTCTACCGACAGAGCTTCGTTGAAGATCTTTTGATGGATTTGATAAGTGGTGTTGGTGTGGCTTGTAGAAGGTTTTTTAGGATGTTGATGGTTATCATGTTCATTTTCCAGTTGATTGGTGGTATTTCATTTGGCTTATGGTGACCTATTTTAGGTCTGGTCTTATTTTGCTAGGTTATGGACCGATTTATGTAATGTGTTGGTGGATGTTCTTGATGCATTACCGGTTGGATTTATTGTTTGGTTAATGTTGTTTCAGTCTTAGGTTGGCTTGGTTTATCATTGCTTTGCGGGTTTATGTAATGGATTTATTATATTATCTTTTAGGTGTCCGACCTAATTGTTTAGGTCTTGGGTTGGTATAAATATGATGTAAGATCTCTTTTTAGATCATGGTATGTGGGTTATGGAATTATCTGTGTGCGAATAAAGTTGTAATCATTTGCAGAGGTTTTGGTCAATCATAGGTGATCAAATTGGGTTTGTGTAAGAGGTTTCAGACCTCCAGCATTGAGCTTAACCAAAACTGTACTCAGGCATAGGAGATGTTATTCTTGCAGTTCATTCTTATTTCTAGATTGTAGTCTGGATTTATTTTGTAGTTAGTGAGGCTCCTTTTGTGATGAGCAGTGCACTCTAGGTTGTTGGCCTTCCTGCATGTGCAAGCCCCTTATTGTAATCACATACTTACTACAGAAGTATCATCTGACTGTGGGTAGGCTTCCCACCGTGGTTTTTCCCTTTATCGGGTTTTCCACGTACAAATCTTGGTGTTATGTGTTGTGGATGCATGGTGATTGGTTTATGATTTATGTTTGTGCTTAATTGATATATCTTCTATTCCAATATTTGGTTTATGCATTTTGGTAAAAGCTTTTGTGTGCTTAAAGTTTTATAATCTATTAACAATCAATTCACACCCCCCCCCCCTCTCAATTGTTCACCGATTATCCTAACAATTGGTGCTTAACTGCTTGAGGAAGATCCTATGGCAAGTAATCATTCAACTTCAATCACTTACCAAAAGGACAACCCCAGGCTTGAAGGAACAAATTTCAGAGTATGGAAGCTTCGGATGGAGACTCATCTGAGATGTCTTAGCAAGGAGATTTGGGAGATCACTGAGAAGGGGTATACTCCTTATGATCTAGCATCTGGCAACCCTCCTCCAGCAGACTTGGATAAGAACATTGAAAATGACTGTAGAGCTAGAGAATCCCTTTTGAGCACCCTTTTTGATCAGCAGGTAATGGGATTAATGAACAAATCATCTACAAAAGCTATATGAGATAAGTTGGAGACTATGAATGAAGGTGACCCTATTGTTAAAATTGCTAAACTTGATGGTTACTGGGTAAGGTATGAAAACTTGAGAATGGAGGAAGATGAAAGAATTACTGCTTTTATGGAAAGAGTAAATGAAATTGTTTTGGGAATGCAATATTGTGGTGGATCTCTGAGCGAAGATGAGATTGTATTTAAATTATTGAGAGCTTTACGATCTGCTTACAAGATGAAGGCTACTACAATTAATGAGCCGAGAACAATGTCTAACACTTTTGTTAATAGGAATACTTTGGTTGGAAAGTTATTTGCTTTTTAGCTTGAAGAATTCGGTCCTCAAGGAGTTACAAAGACAAATTCTTCATTCAAGGCATCTATATCATCATCTGGAAAGAGTGATTGGAAAGCATTATATACGAAGGAATGGGAGGATATGAGGAAACAAGATAAAGAGCTTGAAGAACTTGAAGCCCTATTTGCTAGAAGAGTACCTAAAGGTCCAGCGGGAAGTAAGTATGAAGGAAAATTGCCTTTCAGATGTTTTGCATGTAATAAGATAGGTCATTTTGCATCTAGATGTCCTGAGAGGAATTCAAGATTTGAGGAGAAAGCTAGAAGATCTTTTAATCCTAACCATGAATATCAAAACAAGCATAAGTACAGGAGGAACAAAGACAAATCATGTTACTATGCTAATGAGGAAGGTGTAATTGATGATTCTGATGATGAACCAACAAAAGATTCAGCTAGTGGATCTGGTAATGGAAAGGAATGGGTATTCTTAGCTATCAAGGAAGATACTCCGGAACCTAGCATTCATAATGAAGAGAAGGCCCTTGCTACTAAAGTTGAAGACGAGGATGAATGGGTGATAGACAGTGGATGTTCACATCATATGACTGGAGATAAAAGGAATTTTTTATCTTTGCAAGAATTTGATGGTGGTCTAGTCATATTTGGATATGACAAAGCATGCATGATCAGAGGAAGAGGAACTATATCATTGGATGGTAAGCATAATACTAATAATGTTTATTATGTTGAAGGTTTAAGGCATAATATTTTGAGTGTAGGTCAGTTGGTGGATAAGGGATTTCAATTATAGTTCAAGGATGGAAAATGCAAAATCATCAACAGATCTGGATTGGAGATTGCAGCCACTACTCCGACTAGAGGTAACATCTTTCATTTGAACTCCAGTGAGAAGAAATGTTTGATTGCACATATTGATGAAAGTTGGCTATGGCGTAAGAGGTTGTGTCATGTGAATTTTGATTGCATTGTAAAGATCAGTTCAACTAAGGTAGTTAGACATATACCTAAGATTGTGAAGCCTCATAATCTGGTATGTAAAGAATGTCAAATGGGAAAGCAAGTCTGAACTTCTTTTAAGAGTATTCAAGATAAATGTTCTTGATCTTATTCAAACTGATTTATGTGGTCTTGCTGAAATAAGAAGTTTTCAGGGTGATAGATATATCATGCTAATCATTGATGACTATTCTAGAATGATGTGGGTTACTTTTATAAGGGAGAAATCCAAAGCCTTTGAAAAATTCAAGAACTTTAAAGCTACAGTTGAGATAGAGATAGGATTCAAGATCAAATGCTTAAGATCCGTTCAAGGTGGTGAATTCACATCCAATGAATTTAACAGTTACTGTGAGAAACATGGGATAAGGAGACAATTGCCTGCACCCTGTATACCTAAGTAGAATGGTGTTGTGGAAAGAAAGAACAAAACTATCTTGGATGCAGCTAGATCTATGATGATGGAAGCTAATTTGCCACATATTTATTGGAGAGAAGCTATGAGCATGGAGGTGTACACATTCAATAGAGTTCATATCAAAGGAGACACTGGTAAGACAGCTTATGAGTTATGGTTTGGTCATACACCTATAGTTAAGTATTTAAGAATCTTTGGTAGTAAATGCTATATCAAAAGAGATGATTCCATTGGAAATTTTGATCCTAGATGTGATGAAGGAATATTTCCTGGTTATTCAAATGAAAGCAAAGCATATAGATGTTATAACAAAATATTGCAGAGAATTGAGGAAAGCACTAATGTCAAGGTGGATGAGTAGTACAAAGGTCAAATAAGAACTTATGAGAGAGAACCGGAAGTGGAAATGATCATAACTGAACTGGTAACACCTATACCGGAACATAATGTTGAACCAGTTACTCTATCAATATCGAAAAATTCAATAGTAATTGAAGATTAGAGCAGAGAAACAGAAAGTCGGCAGACTCCTTGGTATGTAAGGTTGGATCATTCATAAAATCAAATCATTGGAGACAAGAGAAAAGGAGTGATGATAAGGAGAAGGTTGGCAGCTGAAGGGGTATGTTTAATTTCTCAAATTGAACCAGCATTAGTAGATGAAGCATGTAAGGATGAATGTTGGATGAAAGTTATGGAAGAGGAATTGGATCAGATAGAAAAGTACAACGCATGGACTTTAGTTCCCTAACCTAAAAATAAGAATGTTATTGGAACTAAATGGGTTTTTAGGAATAAATTGAATGAAGATGGACAAGTTGTGAGGAACAAGGCTAGATTAGTATGTAAAGGATATTCTCAGAAGGAAGGAATTGATTATGATGAAACTTTTGCTCCAATAGCTAAGATTGAAACTATGAGATTATCTCTTGCTTATGTTGCCCATAAGAAATACAAGGTTTATCAGATGGATGTTAAGTGTGCATTTCTAAATGGAGATCTTGAAAAGAAAGTCTACATTGAGCAACCTGGTGGATTTTCACTTTCAGATGACAATAACATTGTTTGCAGATTAAGGAAATCTTTATATGGATTGAAGCAAGCACCTAGAGCTTGGTATGCTAGATTGGACAAATATATTTTGAATCTTGGTTTCACTAAAGGTAATGCTGATAGTAACTTATATTATAAGATCACTAATGATGACATATTGATTATTGAGGTCTTTGTGGATTATATCATTTTTGGAGGTGAGGAAAAGTTATGTATGGAATTCTTTGATAATATGAAGAATGAATTTGAGATGTCTATGATTGGAGAAATGAGATTTTTCTTAGGTTTGCATATTAACCAGACTGATAAAGGTATTTTCATCTGTCAAACTATGTATGCTAGAGAGTTGTTGAAGAAACTTGGTATGGAAAGTTCTAAACCAGTTGGTACTCCTATGGTTACAAGTGAGAAATTGACAAAGAAAGATGTATTAGCTCCAGTAAATCCTACAAGGTATAAATATATGGTTGGAGGTCTATTATATTTGACTCAGACTAGACCAGATATAATGAATGTTGTTTGTATTATATCAAGATATCAGAGTGATCCTAGAGAGAATCATGAGAGTGCGGTGAAAAAGATTTTTAGATATTTAAAAGGAACAACTGAATATGATTTGTGGTATCCTAAAAATGATGACTTTACACTATGTGCATTTACAGATGCAAATTGGGCTAGAGATATAGATGATCGAAAAAGCACATCCAGTGGAGCTTTCTTTCTTAGAAAGAAACTTGTTTCATGGATCAACAAGAAATAGTCATGTACTTCTTTATCTGCTACTGAAGTTGAGTATGTTGTTGTTGCTACTAGTTGTACACAAGTTCTATGGATGAAGAAAATGTTGAAGGATATAAGAGTAGATTTCAATGAACTGGTAGTTATTCACTGTGATAACTCTGCTTCTATTGACATATCAAAGAATCTGATATTTTATTCTAAGACAAAGCACATATCAATCAAGTATAACTTTTTGACGGAAAAAGGTGGAAGCAAATCAAATCAGATTGGTTTACGTGAACACTTAAGAGCAGATTGTAGATATCTTCACTAAACCTTTGCCCAAGAAATCATTTGAGTATTTTAGAGACAGATTAGGAGTCTTTGTCCCTCCGATTGAGACTTGAGTGATGCTGATTGGCATCAATCCGGTATGCATTATTAGAATTATCATTAATTTCGGATCGATGAGATGGTGCTACTACTCAGGGGGAGTAGTCAATTGTGTGGTTAAAAGGTTTTATGACTTTTCTTTGATGTTTATGTCAGATTTATGGCATTTATGTCAAAGGGGGAGAGATATACATGTGAAAAATAGAGCTTAATAGAGATATCAGTCACAGGGGGAGTTTGGTCTATGGTTTGGTTATTTGGTTCAGAACTTCATTGATATATCATTTGATTGGATGTCTTCCATTGGGGGAGACCTGTTTGGCACTTCTTGGCACTTGGATGTTTTTCACATCTAGTGTTGCCATCAATGCCAAAGGGGGAGATTGATGGCAATTTGGAGGAATTGATTATGTGTTGCATTGATGTTTGTCATTGATGTCAACACTAGCTTCTTTGGTTATCTAGCAGGTTTCGATAGAGTGGTTGGACTTTGATGATGATTAGGAGATTTGTCTCTGATATGTTCCGATTTGTGGAATTGGTTTGGTTTGGTCATTCATGTTATTCAGATGCATATCACATTCAGTTGGTTCAGGATTTGGTGATTTGGAAGCTATCATATGTTCTAGTAATCCTTTTGGTTACTCGTAAGGGTTCTATCGACAAAGCTTCGTTGAAGATCTTTTGATGGATTCGATAAGTGATGTTTGTGCGACTTTTAGAAGGTTTTCAAGATGTTGATGGTTATTGTGTCCGTGTTCTAGTTGATTGGTGGTATTTCATTTGGCTTATGGTGACCTATTTTAGGTCGGGTCTTATTCTGGTAGGTTATGCACCGGTTTATGTAACGTGTTGGTGGATGCTCTCGATGCGTTACCAGTTGGATTTATTGTTTTGTTAGTGTTGTTTCGGTCTTAGGCCAACTTGGTTTATCATTGGTTTGCAAGTTTATGTAGTGGATTTATTGTATTATCTTTTAGGTGGTTGACCTAATTGTTTAGGTCCCGCATTGGTATAAATATGATGTAAGATCTCTTTGTAGATCGTGGTATGTGGATTATGGAATTATCTTGTGTGTGAATAAAGTTATAATCATATGCAGAGGTTTTGGTTGATCATAGGTGATCAAATTGGGTTTGTGTAAGAGGTTTGTTAGAATATTTAATCTTTACTTAGCTTAGGTTTATTTGTATTTAGTTTGGGATATTCCTTTGGAATCCCTACATGTAATTTGTCCTCTAGTACACGTGTGAGGACAAGTCATTTCTTTTATTTTCCTTTATTAAGGAATATTAGATTTCCTCCTTAAGAGGTTGTGGACACATGGCACACACATTTTATGAATGGTGGCATTCATAGATTTGGGAGTTACTTTGTAACTCCTCTCCTCGTCTCTATTTAAGAGATGTCTTCTCTCTCATTTCTTCTTAATGACAATATTGTAAAGAGCTTCTTGCTCCCTCTTTCTCTCTCATTTTAGGCATTTTCTCATTCATAATAACACAAGGGGTTTTTCTTTTCTTTTCCTCTTTCAAAAGATCTTGTGCCTCCTTCTTCACATTTGGGTGATTGCTCCAGGGTTTTTGCATTTCTCTTGGTAACATTTATTTCATCAATAAACTTACTTGGATTTTGTTTTTATTTCCTTGCTCTTGTATTTCCTTTCATGGTATCAGAGCAGGTTCTAATCCTTGTTTCAAGTTGAGATTGATGAATGTTACCATTTTGTGGAGCTCACCTTTCTTGGAGGCATTTTTTTTTAGAGAAGAGAAAAATGTTGTTCTTTAACGTTTTGTTGTGTAGGTTATGATTTAAGTTTTTTGGTGTAAATAAATATTCATCATGGATATTATTACACTTTACTTAAGTTTACTTAGGATAATGCATCTCATAGTAGTTTGGGTATGAGACACTTGGGTGTTTGTGCCATATAGGGATATAGCTTGTAGGAGAAATTCCACCTTTTGTGGTCTTATCTTGCTATTACACTCCACATTCGGTGGGTCCTCCATCTCTTGTGGAATATTATACAATTTCTCCTACCTACCCTTGTTTCTTATTGAGCCACATGTCATTTTTGTGTGCTCACATATCCATATTGCCTTGCCTATATAAGCAGGCTCATCTACATTGTATGTAATTGAACGATTGATGATCCAGTTGATCAATATTTTCATCTTGATAGAATACAGTTTATTTCTATCATCTATTTTGCCTCTCTTATTTGTGCTTTCCATTGCCTCTTGATCTGGGCAAAATCTCACATGGTATCAAAGCCATTAGAGTGCCATTGGTTTGCCAATTGAGAGAAATTTGGGGTTTCCATTTTGGAGCTTTCTATTGCAGGTTATTATTGGAGCTTGTTGGGTCAGATCTGAGGTCACCGTTGGATTGAGAAGGTTCAAGCAATTAAGAATCACCTTTTATTTCGTCCAAATCTGACATCCGAGGCCAAATCTAGAGTCGTTTGAAGGTGGAGGGTGGTGACCGATCTGCAATTTTGGAGCATTTTTGGCCAAATCCATCATCACCATTACGCTTAGAAGGCCTAGAAACCCATGAGGTGCAAGGCTATGAAGGCCCCTTCCCATGAGGTGGGGTACCTTTTAATGTTTTTTTTGTTTTTTTTAATAAATAAATAAAAATCACTTTTTCTTATTTTTTTAAATAAGTTTTTTTAATAACAAAAAAATAAAGATTTTTATAAAGTTTTTTTATCTTTAATAAATTATTATTAAAGTTTTTTTTTTTTTTTAATTTTAAAAAATGACTATCGCCTTTTTTATTTTTATTTTTTATTTTTTAATAAAGTTTTTTTGGGGGCATAATAAATTGCTTTTTCTAGATTTTTAAAATCTTTTAAAAACACAAACATCATTTAATAAGTCAAATTGCGAACACTTTTTTTTGTCACTTGACACCTGTCTTGCAGTGCTTCCAACCAACAGTCAAGAGGGGGGGGAGGGGGGGCGGAGGGGTTGATTTGCTCCTTTATATCTCTTGACCACATCCCAATCGGAGACATCTTTTTCTGCAGTATTCTACAGAGCTTCTTGGTGCCATCATTTTCATGTTTCCATATTTGCACTATCATGTTGTATGCTCTTGCACGAGCAATGTTGTACTCGCACTATCATAAAGTGTCACACCTCTTTGTATCTTGTCATTGTTGACTATTTGATGTAATCCTCTTGTACACGTAGATTAGGAATATCTTGTGGGACTTGGTGCATGGCTCCAATTGAGACTTAGATTGTACACATTTGTGCATGGCTCCCATGAGACTTGGATTGTACCGGTATTTCTACTATTTCTGAGTATCCATATGATGCTCACAGCAGGTTGTCTCCATGCCTGATCTTCATTTTGTTGCAGCGAGTGATTCATCGTCATCGACTTGATACCTGGTTTTGTCACACTTTGACATTATTGGTGCAGCATTGGCTCTCTTTCCTCCTTATGAGGAGGTATTTTGGTCATCATCATTGGACCATCCTTGCGGGAGATTCGACATTGAGGGGGGGCTTCATGGTCTTTCTTCTCTCTTATGGGGGGACATATTTTTTGTTCTTCTCATTCATCATTGAGAGCATTGTGTGCTTTCATCATCTCTCTTTTGGGGGAGGGTTTTTTCCCATTGGGTTTTTCTCTCTTTCCTCGCTTTATGGGAGATTGCATTTGCATTTGTTCATGGGTACCTAACATGGCCTTGTAGTCGGGACCCATCTTGCATTGCTTAGTTGCATTGTAGACTTTAGTGCATTCCCCTAAGTTGCACTTAAGGGGGGGTGTTGGTGTAAATAAATATTTATCATGGATATTATTACACTTTACTTAAGTTTACTTAGGATAATGCATCTCACAGTAGTTTGGGCATGAGACACTTGGGTGTTTGTGCCACATATGGATATAGCTTGTAGGAGAAATTCCACCTCTTATGGAATATTATACAGCTTCTCCTACCTACCCCTAGTATTTCCTACTTACCCTTGTTTCTTATTGAGCCACATGTCATGTTTGTGTGCTCACATATCCATATTGCCCTGCCTATATAAGAAGGTTCATCTACATTGTATGTAATTGAACGATTGATGATCCAGTTGATCAATATTTTCATCTTGATAGAATACAGTTTATTTCTATCATCTATTTTGTCTCTCTTATTTGTGCTTTTCATTGCCTCTTGATCTTGGCAAAATCTCACAAAGTTTAAATGTTTTTATTTCAAACTTGTTAACAAGTTTGCATGCAGGTTTAATCTTCTTAGATTCTAGTTTAAAGTTTTTTTTTAACTTTGGAAGGCTTGCCACCAAATTTTTCTTTCTGGTTTAAGATTTTGGCTTTGGAAGGCTTGCTGCCAAAGTTTCTTTTCTTTCTGGTTTGTATATTGGTTTTGGAAGGCTTGCTACCAAATTCATTTAATATTACTTGTTTTGGAAGGTGTGCCACCAAAACTGTTTCATCATTCAGCTGCATCTCTTATTTGTTTGCATATTCTAGTTTTTTTTATTTATTATTTTGTTAAAAAAACAGTTTTATATTGATCTTTGTATAACAAATATATCTGATTATATTCTCCAGTTTATGTATTGTAGGATTTTGTTACCAAAAGCTTAATATTCTAACAAGTTTTTTAAAAATTCTAATGTATTCTGTTTGTTGTGTATTCTTCATATCTCATTCTGTATTCTAACATTTCTAGTGTTGCAGATATTTGAAACAACCTTGCATGATATATCAAAACTTTTTTATCATTTATTAAAGTTTGTAAAAAATGTATCTCCCTGCCTCTACGCCTCTTTTTTATCATTTATTATCACTCTCTCTGCCTTTAACTCAGTTTTTCATTTTCTCTACTCATATTTTCATGTCCTCTTTGTAACGTATTACTTATAATTGCTCCTTATCATGTGTGTTGGTATTAGTTCATTCCTTATTTACATGTTTCTTCCATTTCATTAAAGTTTCAAAATTTAGTTTTTGTTCTTTTAAATACTCACGTATATGAAAGTTTCCTTTAGTTTATTTTAAGATTCTTTCACATGATAAGTTTAAAAAATTTATAATGTTTTCTCACATACATAGAAAGTTCAAAAATTTAAAAGTTTTTAGAAAAAGTTTATTTTTTTTTATAGAAAGTTTTTAATAAAGGTTTTAATATAATTTGTTTTATTATTAATAAAAGGTTTAAAGTTTGTTTAATTAAAATTTGAGTTTTTTAAATTTAAATTTGTTATTTTAAAATAAGATTTTTTTTTTTATAAATATTTTTGTAAAAAGAATTATTAATTTTTTTAAAGTTATTATATTTGATTCAATTTTATTTTATTTTTTTAACAAAAAGTGGCGAGCACTTAATATATTAATATTTATAAAACCTAGTTCGAGAGCTCATCAGAGAAAGAACTAGGAAGAAAACTCTGAATCGTAGCTCGAATACAAATGCAAAAATCCAAACCTACGCTATAAAGGGTCTAGTCAGCCAATTTTACAAAATAAGCTTCATCAAAATATACTTTTTTCTGGGAAGCCTATAATTGCTATGTATAATTTAATATAATATATCAAAATATCAAAAATATCAAAAAAGCAACCAAAATTAGCATGCCATATCGGCTGACATCGAATTCCCTTTTACATCGAATCAAGGAAATATTCTTGGTACCAAAAAACAAAAAAAAAAACTATCATTTTACTCTTCCATGGCAAAATTATCCAAGGTTTGATTTTCGAGGGCATTGAGGTCTGAAGTGTCATCCTCTCATCGCACTGGCTCTGCTTCCTCTTCTGGGCGACAAATGACCTCCCATACATTTATCTATGTGGGTTGTCAAGACCTTGCTTCCCTCCTTGAAGTTGATGCAATATTCTCCCACTCCTCTACCACTTCAGACTATGAAAACCTATTTGTCCAACCCGAGGCCACGTCATGCAAAGGTGCATTAAGGTCTGGCACCCTTTCTGGAGTCCATCCCCTTTCCTCAGGTTGCAATATTGGCGGTCTAGAGTCGATGTTTTCTAGCTCCAAAATCACCATAAGAGCCCTGACTTTAATCCTGACTCTGTGCACAATGTGCTCGTCCAATTGTCGACCAAGTTGTTGCAGGCCATTCTTCACATGGCAAAAATTTTGCCTTTTGAGGGCATGCTTTATTCGATCATAGAGCACCATGTATGCATGACTAGTTAAGATGAAATGTCATGGAAACAAACCCCCTAGGAGAGCCAAGCCCTGCCACAGATTATAGTTGGCCAAAGCTTCATAGAACTTGGCAGATTCAAGCACATCCTACCTTACCAACTTAAAAAACACTATTTCAAGCTGAGGAATCGATTGCAAAAGATCAAAAGCATTGGACAGAAAATAACTGAGAATTTGATAGGGAAATAAAATTATTTTGGCTTGAGGGGACAATATCTCCTCACCAATGAAGTCTTAACTGCTCTCCTTAGTCATGGGTTTTGCAGATGAAATAGTTGGTCGAGGTCCCCATCATCAATGTGGCCATGGGATGCCGCAAAGGGCTCTTCAATACGCACTGCCACTCAATCGTTCCATGGCATGTACTCCCAGTGCAATTACCTGCAACCTTCACAAGAAAAATTTTGCCACTCACTGAATTGCTAAAACTTTCAAACACTTCGGCTGATAATTGTGAACTAATGCAGGCAAGTTTCCTTTTATAAACAAAAAATAGCTTGCCACGCAAAAATAGTTTCCGAAAGGATTGCATTAAGGCAATATATGTGTTGTAATAATTAGCCGGACTATTAAAAACCACACTCAAAATTTCTTGCATTAACATCTAACATTAGTGCAACCGAGGGAGTGTGTGAGAAGCCAAAAATCTCCTTTCCCCGTGTGAGCTGACATCATCAATCTCTTGGAGTACTCGCACTGTCCTATCATTCATACAATCTGCAGGCTTCATTTTAAGTGCATACATGTGAGTGTCCTATCATTCATACAATCTGCAGGCTTCATTTTAAGTGCATACATGCGAGTACTCATTGAGGTATAATTTGGCATTAAAGTGCTATAATTTCCTTTTGTACTAATTCAAGCAATTCGGGGTATGAAGACATTTTGATGGGAGAGTTAACAAACTCAACTAAAATTCCATCACAACCCATGTTTGCTAATTTGTCAGCTACGAAATTGCCTTCCCTTAATGTATGGCTAACAATGTAATCTGAAAATGACTCAAGTAAATCCCAGATACGCTTTAAAACATACGATAAGTGCCATGTCTTAGACGTTTTTGATGTAATTGCATTGATGACAACTAATGAATCCCCTTCTAAATGTATGTTGGAGAGACCGCATTTCCTTGCTAACACCAGGCCAGCTAGTAAATCATTTGCCTTTGCCAAATTGTTGGTACCCGAGGAGATGGGAGATGCTTGGACAGAACACATTTTCCCGTGAAGATCTCGAATGCAAACTCCAATTCCTGACTTCCCTAGATTTCTACGGGAAGAGCCATCGAAGTTGATCTTAAAGAAATTAGGTGCAGGGGGTAACCATTTTATGGAAGACCGATCTTTAACATGAGCTGATGACCAATTCAGAGGAATCCCCATTGGTATAATAATACCATTCCATGATTTTACAATTACCGTATCCCACTTGGTAAATGAATTATTGTCCTTGGAATTAGAGAGAGAAGAATTTATGAATTCTGCAATCGAATTTTCCAACTTGGCCAGAACTCGATCCAGGGATGAGGATTCTTTTCTGAAAATTCTTTTATTTCTCTCCCACCAGATGGCCCAAATGGTGAGAGTAGGGGCACATTTCCAAATGCTTGAGAAATTTGAAGATGAAAATAGAAGAGGTCAAGAGTTAAACATATCCCAAAGTGATTTCAGGAAGGGCATAAGAACTTGGAGTTTATTCATGATGAAGAACCAACATTGAGAGGCAAAAGTGCAGTGTAAAAATAAGTGATCCACTGATTCTTCTTCTAAGCCACAAAGCACACAATTGAAAACTTCTGAGATGACCAATTTTACTAGTCCATCTGTTGTTAGGATTCTTTTGTTCAATGTTAACTATGCAAAACAACCTGCTTTTGGCAAAATAATATCATTCCAACAAAATGAGTATGCCTGACTACTCACCTTACTGCTACATCCCTGTTGTGTGGCTTTGTAGCCTTCTTTAATTGAATATTTCCCTGATTTAGAAGCTGCCCAGATTATCAAATCTTCCCTATTAGACATGAAAACTGTTCTATTCAAGAAGATATCTTCCAAGGAAGAGGATTGCTGATTGGATATAGGAAGAAGAGCTGGGTCTTTCCATATTGTTTTACCTGAAAAAGATTTCTACAGCTGACACATAGTCACTCAATTTTATACCCCAATGAGCTATAGCTATATCCATAATATCTTCCATATTATCCATTTGAGCAATTGGAGGATGCCCACACCATGAGTCTGTCCAAAAGTTAACACTGAAACCATTATTGACTTCCCATGTAATATACTTAGTTACTAGACTTCTTCAATCAATCATAAAATTCCATATAGCTGGCCCTTTTGGAGGATCCAAAATTGTCAAAACTCTGGATGGTTGGTTGTTGTCCAAATATTTGGCTTGCATGATATGACACCATTTTGAAGTAGGATTAGTATACAATTTCCAAATCAGTTTTCCTCCAAAAGCCTTGTTGTGATGTTTTAAGTTATGAAGACCTACTCCTCCTTAAGACTTTTGTAATGACATATTTTCCAGAGAGACTAAGGGGACTTTCCTTTCATTTGTCATATTACTATTCCATAGAAAATCTCTTACAAGTTTCTCTAACTTTTGAATGACAGATGAAGGTGCTTTGAGAACAGACATGTAGTAGTTTGGTATTGTTGTTAACATTGTATTTATAAGAAGAATTCTACCAGATAATGATAGCCACCTTACTTTCCATGCTGAGATTTGTGCCTTGATTCTTCCAATAATAGTAGACCAATAAGAAGATTTGTTTGTCCCCATAAAGAATGGAATACCAATGTAAGAAGATGGCAATTGGTCCATTGGGAAGTCCAAAATCTTGGATACTTTTAGTGAAAAAATTGGATTTGTATTGAAAATGAAAATCTTAGACTTAGCAGCATTAATTTTCTGACCTGAAGTTGATGAATAGACTTCCAAAGTTTTCTTAATATGCCTAGCTTCTTTTAGAGAATACTTACCAAATAACAATGTGTCATCAACAAAAAGAGAGTGAGTAACTACAATTGAAGTACCTAAAAGACTAGCTCCATGCCAAAGCCCTTTTGATGATTCAAGATTAATGCTTCTGCTCAAGGCATCTGCCATAAGAATAAAAAGGAAGGGTGATAAAGGGTCACCTTGTCTTACTCCCTATGTACCCTGAAAAAACCCTGAGGGAAGTTCATTTAATAGAACCAAAAAGTATGCACCTGAGACATAGGCTTTGATCCATTTGCACCATTTGTTTGAGAAGCCAAATTTAGATAATACCTTAAAGAGAAACTCCCACTTAACCCTATCATAAGCTTTCATCATGTCAAGTTTGACAAAAAAATTTGCTTGCTGATTTTCATTGATAGAATGTAAAACCTCATGTGCTACTAAAACCCCTTTCATAGTCTCCCTTCCTGGAACAAAGCCCCCTTGTTCTTGCGAGATGATCTTAGGTATGAGATGATGCAGTCTCAGGTAAATTACCTTAGTTAGTATCTTATAGATCGTGTTGCAAAGTGAAATAGGTTTGAACTCTGCAAATGTTGATGGAGAGGCTGTTTTGGGAATAAGAGCAATATTTGTTGCATTGAAACTTTTTAACATTGCATCCCTTTTCCTGGATTCTTCCATTACCACCAAAAGGTCTATCCCTATCACATCCCAACACTTTTGGAAGAAGAGAGCAGTGAATCCATCTGACCTGGAGCTTTATCCGGGGAAAGGGAGAATACCATTTTGTGGACTTCCCCTAAGGTGAAAGGGGCCAATAAAGCTCTATTATCCAAATTAGTAATTAGAGGAGGAATAGATTGCAGTAACTGCTCAACTTTATCATTCCAAGAAGAATCTAAATTAGAAGGTACAGGGGCTAAAAGATTCTTAAAAAACCTAACTCCTTCATCTTGAATATCTGCCAAATTTTCAATCAATACCCCTATGTCTACATGCTTGATTGAGAATATAACATTTGATGTTTTTCTTTGTTTTGTGGATCCATGAAATTTTTTTGTATTCTTCTCTCCTTGCTTTAGCCAAAGCTCTCTAGACTTCTATCTCCAATATTCTTCTTCTCTCTTACAAACATCTTCCCACTCACTTTGAAGACCCTTTTGTGTAGAGTACAAAAGTTGATCCAATCCCTCGGAGATTATATTTTGATTAACTTCTTCCAATTGTTGTTCAATAATTTTTTTGTTCAAATACATTCTTGAAGACCTTTCCATTCCATTCTTTTGCCTTAACCTTAGTAAACTGAATTTTCTTAAAGAATTGGCACATCTTTGTTCCTCTGCATATAGGGGCAGATACCCACCACTGCCATAATAATTCCTGAAAGTGTGGATGTCTAAACCACATACGTTCAAATTTAAAAGAAGAACCAAAACAAGGCATCGGGTTCTGATTTTGCCATTCAAGTGCAATATGAACAGGAAAATGGTCAGATTCTGATATAGGAAGAATTTCAAAGCAATAATTGAATTGTTTGAGTCGCCACTCCAAAGGTATAAAAAACCTATCAAGTCTCTCTACAATTTGAAGAAACCCTGATCTCTTGTTAGTCCAAGTGAAGAGACCATTATTGGGAATCACGTCCAATAAGTTGTTATTTGTGGTGAAATTTAGAAAATCCTGCATAGTTCATGGAGGTGGGCAGATTCCTCCTTGTTTCTCCTTATGAGACAGAATTGCATTAAAGTCTCCCCTATTAGAAAATTCTGATCTTCTTCTTGTTGGAGCAATTGAGTCAGTTTATCTCATAAATCTTTCTTTTCCTGAGAAGGGGTAGGACCATACACATTGAATAGCATAAAGGTCATATCATAACATACTACTTTCAGCATTTGCCAACTTGATCTAGTAGTTGGACTTGAACTCTTTTAGGGTTCCATAATGTGAGCAATCCTCCCAAGGCCCCAGCACCTTGCATATGTGCAGATCCAAATTGTGTCCATTTAGCCACTATTTTGAGATACATTTCCTCTAATAACTTTGTTTCTTGAAGTATGTAGATTTTAACCTTTGTAGAATCAAGATGAAGCTTAATTCTACCTCTTTTGTCAGGAGAATTAATGCCCCTGACATTCCATGAATCACTTTCATTGCAAACAAGGACTGCCTTTCGCACTCCTTGTAACTCTTTTTGACACCTTGAATTTTCCATCTAATGTACTCTGAACACCTGCCTCTATTTCCTCTTGAATCTTGACAGAGTTTGGTTTTCTACCTCTTTTCTTAGGAGTTCTAAACACTTCTATCTTGATACTTGGACTTTGCTCGACCGAAAATGACTGTGAATAATCAAAGTTACTTGTTTTTGTCTCATCATCTTGCTGAGGAACTTCCATATCTTCCTGCATAATTTTTTGCGAAGGGATATCTAAGTGTGGGGATATCAGAGTGACATTTTGCTGAATCTTGTTTGTAAAAATTAATCCTGATGCAATATGTAGGTGGTTTAAAGGTCTGTGAAAGGAAAGAGAGTCCCTAATACCGAAAGGGTGAAGAACAAATGAAAAGTTTGTATTAAAGATAGGCTTTACTAGGGAATCAAATTTACTTAGACCAGGAGTTTCCTTACCCAAGGGAAGTTTCCCTTCCATTGAAAAATCAATTGTTGGGAAACAACACATTACCTTTTGTAAGGGACACATTACATTTGTCATACTAACACCTTCCAATTTTGCATTTTCCTCAATCATAGTGGAAGCTAATGTAAACAAAATATCATCTGCTAACCCCTGAATATGTCCTTCATTTCTTGAAATAGCTAGCCCTGAATCTGAAATTTGTTGCATTAAACTTTGTATATCAATCAAGGATTCATTATACATTAGGTCCCAAACTACAAGATTTCTTCCATTATTTGTTTTATCACATATTTGAAGAATCATTGTGGGCCTAAAGCAAGATGTATAGATATAGAAAAACTGAATCCAACTATACATGCTGAAAAAATTGGTCAATTAAATAAGTCAGTTGATGCAAGGCATCATGAAAAACCAACCAAGAACCCCAAATCAACCATGGATTCCCAATATTAGGGTGCTAAATGACCCAAAACCATCATTAATCTGCAACCTTGATAAGTTTGAGGCATATAACAACATTCAATCAATCCAATATCAAAACTTTCATACATTAGTTTCAAATCAACTCCTTCAATATCAACACAAATATCATTGTCTCCAAAGCACCAGATAACTCAACATCTTTCCATCTCATAACACAATGTTAAAAAATTCAAAAAAAAGCTTACCATTTACCTTCAAGACCTCAACATCAATCTTCTACCCTCCAAGAGTCCATTAAACCCATGCTCCAAACATCTTTCAAATTTGTCCCAGTTTTAACAGTTTTTCTACCCTGTAATCTGTTATTCACATACCGCAAACCAAACAACATTTTGACAATCCCTTCGGTGGAATGATAGATAACTAGGCCTAATAAAACATATGTAAACATTGTAAAGATCCAACGATGACATTAAAATATATGATCTCTTCACTGAGGCCTATTTTGACTATCACAAACAAAATCAGAAATGTGCATGCCCAGTCCAACTAGGGCATCAAATTACTCACACAATACCAAAACATTAAATACCAAATAAAAACCATATAGAATTAAATTCAATCCACTGCTAAAATCCAGAATATTACAATTTTTGGATGGTTACATTGTGAGATATCAACAAATCCTTGTGACTAATACTGTTAATGAGAGTTTCTAGGCAGTTTTTAGTAAAATCCTCATATCTCATTCATTTCACAACGGAAATGTTCCAAACCAAAAAAAAAGGAAGGATTATTCATTTCCCTATCTAATTATACTATTGATACATTATTTTTAGGATGTACAAATCGCACAAGGCTTGGAAACAACTCAGAAATAGTTAAAACCAATCAAAATAACAAGAATTGAGTGCACCAAAATATACCAAAATGTTCTCCTTCCTCAAATCTCGACTAGGATTGATAATAAAATGGTATTGAAAGCCTCTTGACTGTTCATACCTTCCTAGCTACCTCCAAGACCAATGGGAACCAACTCGTCATCATTTTTGTTGCATTTTTGCAATGTTGTTTGTGCAACTTCTAGGCAACTTTTACATTTTTTGCAAGAATGAGTCCAAAATTTACATGGACCCTCTAAATATTCAAAAATGGACTAAACATAACATATTACATCCATTTTACCCTTCCTTGGGTATTTTACATATTTTTGACCTTCTTGACCCAACTAGGACCCATTAGGACAACTTGAGCAACTTTTACAAATTGTTACAATTATGGCTCATAGGCCTTTACATTTTGACTCAATGGACTCAAACACATTAAAATGACCATATAAACTCAAATATGAGTGAAATGACTCATGGCATAATCTTTAACCTCCTGGTGTACCTTTGTGCTAGGTGCTCCTACACCATACTATCGACCTTGAAAGCTTTCCAAGTCCCTTGGAAACATAGGGATAATAACCTGCAAGAAAAATTTTGAGTGAAAATTTTCACCTTTTCACCTTTGTCTTCATCTTTATCTCGTTATGCCTCTTTATGTTGTTGCTTCCTTCTTAAACAATCTCTTTGTGACTCCTACCAATGGAGTTTGTAGTGGCTGCCATCCAAGTACTTATACCAACCATAATTCCACCTCTCCATGTTGTATCACATCACCAACAACCTTTGTGCCTCATCTAGGAGTTCTCCTCTTTGCCTCTCTCCCTAGTCTTTCGGCAATCAATGGACCATTCCATGGCCCTGGACCATCCCTTTGGCGCTTGACAGACCTTTCTTGTCTACCTTCTTGCAGCTAGATGGACGAGCACCTTGCAACCAAAAAATTATCAGCAAAAACCAAATAACAAATCCTTCATGGCTAGGTCCTGGTGTGGATTGCTTCCTTCGGCGCTCTACACACACACATGGGCTCTTCTAGCTCTGATACCAATTTGATGCAGAGCATCATGAAAAACCAACCCAGAACCCCAAATCAACCATGGAGTCCCAATTTTAGAGTGCTTAATGACCCAAAACCATCATCAATCTGCAACCTTGATAGGTTTGAGGCATATAACAACATTCAATCAATCCAATATCAAAACCTTCATACATTAGTTTCAAATCAACTCCTTCAATATCAACACAAACATCATTGTCTCCAAAGCACCAAATAACTCAACATCTTTCCATCTCATAACACAATGTTAAACAATTCAAAAACAATCTTACCATTTACCTTCAAGCCCTCAACATCAATCTTGTTTCCTCCAAGAGTCCATTAAACCCATGCTCCAAACATCTTTCAAATCTGTCTCAGTTTTAATAGTTTTTCTACCCTGTAATCTGTTATTCACATCCTGCAAACCAAGCAACATTTGGGAAATCCCTTCGGTAGAATGGTAGATAACTAGGCCTAATAAAACATATGTAGAAATTGTAAAGATCCAACGGTGATATTAAAATATATGATCTCTGCACGGAGGCCTATTTTGACTGTCACAAAACAAATTAGAAATGTGCATGCCCAGTCCAACTAGGGCATCAAATTACTCACACAATACCAAAACATTCAATACCAAATCAAAACCATATTGAACTAAATTAAATCCACTGCTAAAATCCAAAATATTACAATTTTTGGATGGTTACATTGTGAGATATCAACAAATCCTTGTGACTAATACTGTTAATGAGGGTTTCCATGCAGTTTTTAGTAAAATCCTCATATCTCATTCATTTCACAATGGAAATGTTCCAAACAAAAACCAAAGGAAGGATTATTCATTTCCCTATCTAATTATTCTATTGATACATTGTTTCCAAGCTGTACAGGTCGCACAAGGCCTGGAAACAACTCAAAAATAGTTAAAACCAATCAAAATAACAAGAATTGAGTGCACCAAAATATACCAAAATGTTCTCCTTCCTCAAATCTCGACTTGGATTGATAATACAATGGTATTTAAAGCCTCTTGACCATTCATACCTTCCTAACTACCTCCAAGACCAATGGGAACCAACTCGTCATCATTTTTGTTGCATTTTTGCAATGTTGTTTGTGCAACTTTTAGGCAACTTTTACATTTTTTGCAAGAATGACTCCAAAATTTACATGGACCCTCTAAATATTCAAAAATGGACTAAACATAACATATTACATCCATTTTACCCTTTCTTGGGTATTTTACATATTTTTGACCTTCTTGACCCAACTAGGACCCATTAGGACAACTTGAGCAACTTTTACAAATTGTTACAATTATGGCTCATAACCCTTTACATTTTGACTCAATGGACTCAAATACATTAAAATGACCATATAAACTCAAATATGAGTGAAATGACTCATGACATGATCTTTAACCTCCTAGTGTACCTTTGTGCTAGGTTCTCCTGCACCATACTATCAACCTTGAAAGCTTTCTAAGTCCCTTGGAAACATAGGGATAATAACCCGCAAGAAAAATTTTGAGTGAAAATTTTCACCTTTGTCTTCATCTTTATCTCTTTATGCCTCTTTATGCTATTGCTTCCTTCTTAAACAATCTCTTTATGCCTCTTTATACTATTGCTTCCTTCTTAAACAATCTCTTTGTGACTCCTACCAATGGAGTTTGTAGTGGCTGCCATCCAAGTGATTATACCAACCATAAGTCTACCTCTCCATGCTGCATCAAATCACCAACAACCTTTGTGCCTCACCTAGGAGTTCTCCTCTTTGCCTCTATCCCTAGTCTTTTGGCAATCAATGGACCATTCCATGGCCCTAGACCATCCCTTTGGCCGTTGAAAGACCTTCCTTGTTTGCCTTCTTGCAGCTAGATGGACGAGCACCTTGCAACCAAAAAATTATCAGAAAAAACCAAATAACAAATCCTTCATGGCTAGGTCCTGGTGTGGATTGCCTCCTTCAACGCTCTACCCACACACACAGGCTCTTCTAGCTCTGATACCAATTTGATGCAGAGCATCATGAAAAACCAACCAAAAACCCCAAATCAACCATGGAGTCCCAATCTTAGGGTGCTCAATGACCCAAAACCATCATCAATCTACAACCTTGATAGGTTTGAGGTATAACTACATTCAATCAATCCAATATCAAAACCTTCATACATTAGTTTCAAATCAACTCCTTCAATATCAACACAAACATCATTGTCTCCAAAGCACCAGATAACTCAACATCTTTCCATCTCATAACACAATGTTAAAAAATTCAAAAAAAATCTTACCATTTACCTTCAAGCCCTCAACATCAATATTCTGCCCTCCTAGAGTCCATTAAACCCATGCTCCAAACATCTTTCAAATCTGTCCCAGTTTTAACAGTTTTTCTACCCTGTAATCTGTTATTCACATCCTGGAAAACAAGCAAAATTTTGGCAATCCCTCCAGTGCAATGATAGATAACTAGACCTAATAAAACATATGTAAAAATTGTAAAGATCCAATGGTGACATTAAAATATATGATCTCTACATCGAAACCTATTTTGACTATCACAAAAAAAATTAGAAATGTGCATGCCCAGTCCAACTAGGGCATCAAATTACTCACACAATACAAAAACATTCAATACCAAATCAAAACCATATCAAATTAAATTCAATCCATTGCTAAAATCCAGAATATTACAATTTTTGGATGGTTACATTGTGAGATATCAACAAATCCTTGTGACTAATACTGTTAATGAGGGTTTCCAGGCTGTTTTTAGTAAAATCCTCATATCTCATTCATTTCACAATGGGATTGTTCCAAACCAAAACCAAAGGAAGGATTATTCATTTCCCTATCTAATTATACTATTGATACATTGTTTCTAGGCTGTACGAGTCGCACAAGGCCTGGAAACAACTCGGAAAAAGTTAAAACCAATCAAAATAACAAGAATTGAGTGCACCAAAATATACCAAAATGTTCTCCTTCCTCAAATATGGACTTGGATTGATAATGCAATGGTATTTAAAAGCCTCTTGACCATTCATACCTTCCTAACTACCTCCAAGACCAATGGGAACCAACTCATCATCATTTTTGTTGCATTTTTGCAATGTTGTTTGTGCAACTTTTAGGCAATTTTTACATTTTTTGCAAGAATGACTCCAAAATTTACATGGACCCTCTAAATATTCAAAAATGGACTAAACATAACATACTAAATCCATTTTACCCTTCCTTGGGTATTTTACATATTTTTGACCTTCTTGACCCAACTAGGACCCATTAGGACAACTTGAGCAACTTTTACAAATTGTTACAATTATGGCTCATAGGCCTTTACATTTTGACTCAATGGACTCAAATACATTAAAATGACCATATAAACTCAAATATGAGTGAAATGACTCATGGCATGATCTTTAACCTCCTGGTGTACCTTTGTGCTAGGTGCTCCTGCACCATACTATCGACCTTGAAAGCTTTCCAAGTCCCTTGGAAACATAGGGATAATAACCTGTAAGAAAAGTTTTGAGTGAAAATTTTCACCTTTGTCTTCATCTTTATCTCGTTATGCCTCTTTATGCCACTGCTTCCTTCTTAAACAATCTCTTTGTGACTCCTACCAATGGAGTTTGTAGTGGCTGCCATCCAAGTGCTTATACCAACCATAAATCCACCTCTCCATGTTGCATCACATCACCAAAAACCTTTGTGCCTCACCTAGGAGTTCTCCTCTTTGCCTCTCTCCCTAGTATTTTGGCAATCAATGGACCATTCCATGGCCCTGGACCATCCCTTTGGCCCTTGATAGACCTTCCTTTTCTGCCTTCTTCCAGCTACATGGACGAGCACCTTGCAACCAAAAACTCATCAGAGAAAACCAAATAACAAATCCTTCATGGCTAGGTCCTGGTGTGGATTGTCTCCTTCGGCGCTCTACCCACACACATAGGCTCTTCTAGCTCTGATACCAATTTGATGCAGAGCATCATGAAAAACCAACCAAGAATCCCAAATCAACCATGGAGTCCCAATCTTAGGGTGCTCAATGACCCAAAACCATCATCAATCTACAACCTTGATAGGTTTGAGGCATATAACAACATTCAATCAATCCAATATCAAAACCTTCATACATTAGTTTCAAATCAACTCCTTCAATATCAACACAAACATCATTGTCTCCAAAGCACTAGATAACTCAACATCTTTCCATCTCATAACACAATGTTAAAAAATTCAAAAACAATCTTACCATTTACCTTCGAGCCCTCAACATCAATCTTCTGCTCTCTAAGAGTCCATTAAATCCATGCTCCAAACATCTTTCAAATATGTCCTAGTTTTAACAGTTTTTCTACCCTGTAATCTGTTATTCACATCCTGCAAACCAAACAACATTTTGGCAGTCCGTCTAGTGGAATGATAGATAACTAGGCCTAATAAAACATATGTAAACATTGTAAAGATCCAACAGTGACATTAAAATATATGATCTCTGCACCGAGGCCTATTTTGACTGTCACAAAAAAAATCAGAAATGTGCATGCCCAGTCCAACTAGGGCATCAAATTACTCACACAATACCGAAACATTCAATACCAAATCAAAACCATATTAAATTAAATTCAATCCACTGCTAAAATCTAGAATGTTACAATTTTTGGATGGTTAGATTGTGAGATATCAACAAATCCTTGTGACTAATACTGTTAATGAGGATTTCCAGGCAGTTTTTAGTAAAATCCTCATATCTCATTCATTTCATAATGGAAATGTTCCAAACCAAAAACAAAGGAAGGATTATTCATTTCCCTATCTAATTATACTATTGATACCTTCTTGACCCAACTAGGACCCATTAGGACAACTTGAGCAACTTTTACAAATTGTTACAATTATGGCTCATAGCCCTTTACATTTTGACTCAATGGACTCAAATACATTAAAATGACCATATAAACTCAAATATGAGTGAAATGACTCATGGCATGATCTTTAACCTCCTAGTGTACCTTTGTGCTATGTGCTCCTTCACCACCAGTGAACAGAGGATAACTCAAATTTTGAGTCATCATGAGGCACAAAGACAACACTGCATGCTTGTACAAAATTAGAAGGCAAATCTGCCTCATGCTGATGAACGGTGCGCAATAAAGGGTTTGAGCAATGATTTTTACAAACTATAATCTTTGAACACTCGAGACCACTACAAGCATTAGTAAAATGCCCTAGTTTATGCCTATATTTGCAAATTTCCTCTGCATTATCCATCACGATGTCTTGATACCATAAACCCCATTTTGATGTGATAGAGATTTGCCTTGGAAGGGTTTTATTTGAATCAAGAAGTAGGCAAACTCTAACATGTCTTTGAATTACTTAAAAGGGTATAAGATCATGAGAAACAAAAATACCTAATTCATTAGCCATGATCTCCACAATTTCTAGATCTCCATATTCCAAAGGCAAACTTGGGAAAGAAATCCAGTAAGGGTAAAATCTACATAAATTAGCATCTTGCTTAAAGTTTGGAATCCAAGGCATGGTAAATAGACCAGCCCCTTGACAAAACTAACCTTTGAATTAGTGGACTACATCTCTATCTTTGGGTGAAGAAAACAAAACGACAAAAAACCCTAAATGACTATCAACATAAAAAAAGGTCACGAAAACCCGACCATTGGCTTTTAGCCCATGAAAGTAAAGATTGAAAAGGGATAGATGAACTAAACTTACCAATGAGAGCTGAATTTTGGAGAAATGATACAGATTGAGAGAGGACTTGCTCAAGAAAAGTAATATTAATGATAGAGGCGTTCTCTTTTTGATCCAATTTGGAAAGAGATATTTCCGCCTCCTCCTTGAGATTGGCCCATTTTCTTCTCCACACAAGAGGCACAAATTTTGGATTGAAGGGACCTCCATGATCACCATGATGTTCTATTTCATTATCCCCTTCGACTAAACATTCCTTTTGCAAAGATTATTGGGATACAAACGGAGTCTCTTCACAAATGTCAAAAACGGGTTGTTTTCCTTTTTGCTTTGGGCCGATACGCTTTCAAAGGTTGAAACTTTTTGACAGGATTTTGAATTTTTTTTCCCACCCAAATGATTTTTGAAAAATAAATGGTCGATGGCCTATATGCCCTTTGATAACATTTTGAGCCCCTTGTTTGGATGATTCTACCCATTCATAGTTGTTGAGATTCGAATAATTCTGCAAATATCCTTGTTCTTTGTGAATTTTTTTATGTAATGAGTGAGCCGGTTGAACAATTGGTCGACTGTAGAAGATGTCAAAAATATCCGTATGAGCTTGGGATCCCCGATTAGCTGCCTTTCTTATGTAATCTTCACCAAGACATGCAAAATGATTCAACCATTGTTTCCCTGAAGGTAAGTTTGAAACTGGTTGAACAAAAGGTTTATCTCTAAAATTTTTGGTGAAGGGATTATTATCAAAATTTGGTCTATGAGCCAAATGAAGGACACCTTTGACCTGCCCTGAATTTGTTTGTTGAATGTCGTAACTGCTCCCTACTCTGAAACCCTAGTGCTCCATGTGGCCATCCCATGATTTTCTTGCAACTCGAGGATATGTATATTTGATTCAATTTTATTCAAAGGAGGTTAATTTTTCTTTTTTAATCAAAGGGGATAAAAAAATTTACTAACCATTATTTATTCACAATTATTTTGCTATCATGTCTACTTTAATTTTGGAAATTAAATTAAATAGTTCCAATTATCATTCATGGAAAACACATATTTCATTTATTTTTCGTTTCAAACACCTTTTGGATATTGCTACTGATAAAAGTTCATAGCCCACTACAACTGCTACTCAAGCCAACCAAGATAGATGGAAGGCTCAAAATGAAGCACTTAGTTTGATTGGAATTTCAATGGTTCCTAATTTGTATGTTCTAATTGGAAATTGTACAAAAGCGTATGAAGCTTGGGAAATTTTAAAAACAACTTATGATAGCTCTAATGAATCCCGAAAAAATTCAACTTCAAGATCAACTCGAAGATCTCAAGTATATGGATTTTAAAACCATGGATGAATTCTTATTAAATTTTGATTCTATTAATGGTCAATTAACTGGTTTAGGAGTTACACTAGCTGATATACATTTAATTCATATTATTCTTAAAAAATGTCTTCCTCGTCAATTTCAACAATTTACTACTAATAATCATGCTCAACTTGCTATTCCTAGTTTAGCTACTCAATTAACTTATGATATTTTTATAATTTATTACGTCAAGAGGAAGCTAAATTAATTTAGTTTGGTACTCTTAAAAGTAGTGAACATGCTTTTATGTCTAAAAAACAAAACCATAATAATCATTTTAAATCCAATAATAATAATAATCATAATAATCTTTATTTTAATAATAAATTTTATTCCAAATCCTATAATAACATTTCTAATAATATTCAAAATAATAATTATTCTAAGAGGCCCCATTGTACATATTGTGGTAAGGATGGTCATGTGACTAATAATTGTTTCAAGAAGCAAAATGGTAAAAAGCCCATGAACCAAAATAATCAAAATAATCAACAACATAAAACTCATTATAAGAAAGGTAATGATAATGGTAATTCATCTCGTCATGCATTTGCATGTACTTATAATATTTATCAGCCACTTGAGTGGATTATTGATTCTGGTGCATCTCAGCATGTTACTTCTCATAAAGAATGTTTTAAATCTTTGCATCTTGATACTTCCAATATTCCTATTCAATTAGCTAATAATCATAGTTGCAAAGTTGAAGCTATTGGTGATGGGAATGTCCCTAATGGGAAATTACATGATGTTATAGGGGCATGTGTTATATCATTGATCCAAACACTAATCATGTTATTGCTACTGCTAAAATTGATACTAATAACTTATTCAAGTTCTATGAATTTGCTCCTACAAAGTATTCCTTGCTTACTACTGTTGATTTTACTATATGGCATGAAAGACTTGGTCATCTCAATTCAAATTATATTTCATTGATGCAAAAAGAAAATATGGTTGATGGATTTCCTACTATTGTTCCTTCTCAAATTTTTTGCAATGGTTGCATGAGTGGTAAGATGCATAGGGAACCTTTTCCTCATGGTCAATCTTGGAGGGCATATACTAAATTGCATCTAGTTCATAGTGATCTCTTGGGTTCCATGGAGAATCCCTCCATCCAAGTTTCAAGGTATGCTCTTACCTTTGCTGATGATTTTTCAAGGAGAACATGGATATATTTCCTTCATAGTAAGGATCAAGTGCTTGATGTGTTTACTGAATTTCATATGTTTGTAGAAAGGCAATCTGGTTCTAAAATTAAGATTCTTCATACTGAAAATGGAAGAGAATATGTCAATAATTAATTTAATGCTTATTTGAAATCTTTTGGAATTAAACATGAGCTTACCATTCCTTATACACCACAACAAAATGGTGTGGCAAAACAGAAGCAAAGGACCATTGTGGAAATGGAAAGATGTTTATTGCATGCAAAAAATATGGATTACAAGTTTTGGGTTGAAGCTATGGCTTGTGCAACTTATTTAATTAATAGAACACCTACCAAAGCCTTAAAGGATAAACTCCTGAAAAAGATTGGTCGGGTAGAAAGCCCAATTTGCAGAATTTAAGAATTTTTGGTTCCACGACTTATGTTCACAAACCTAAGGAGAAAAGATAAAAATTAGATGCTAAATCTTTTCCTTTTATTTTTGTTGGTTATGATGAAAATACTAAAGGTTATAGAGTTTACAATCCTGTTACTAACAAGGTAAAAGTTACAAGAGATGTTTGTATTGTAGAAAAAGGCATTCATGATTGTTCTAAAGTGGAGGATGTTGAACTTGCTCAAAGAAAATTTGTGCTTGTGGAGGACCAACCTCCTTATCTTAACCCTACTCCTAATGCATCTCTTTCTATTCCTTCTAGTGATAGTGATGATGATAATAATAACTCTACTCCTCACGACTCTTCTTTTAGTGGTGAATCTATTACTTCTAAAAGAAGACCTGAATAGTTTAAATCTTTAATTCAAGATAGTGAGGAATACTTAGCTAGAATGGATAGACTTCAAGCTAGAAGAGTTAATTATTGTAATTATGCTTTAATGTCTACTACTATGAATTATAATGATCCTAAAACATTTTATCAAGCTAAAAATCAACCACATTGGAAAAAAGCAACGAAGGAAGAATATGATACTTTAATTTCTAACCAAACTTGGGATTTAGTTCCCTTGCCTCATGGTAAAAATCTTGTTTCTTGCAAGTGGCTTTATAAAACTAAATTGAATGCTAATAATCAAGTTAGTAAATTTAAAGCTAGACTTGTTGCTAGAGGTTTTTCACAAGTAGAAGGATTGGATTATCTTGCTGCTAAAATGCTTACAATTAAACTTGTGCTTGCTTTAGCTTCTAGAATGAATTGGCCTATTCACCAAATGGATGTTAAAAGTTATTTTCTTAATGGCGATTTACATGAGAAAATTTATATGTCTCAACCTCCTAATTTTGTTAAGGAAGGTAATGAACATTTAGTTTTCAAGTTAAAGAAATCAATTTATGGTTTGAAGCAATCTCCTAGGGAATGATATTCTAAGATTAATGCATTCTTTCTTGCTCAAGGTTTCATTAGAAGTAAAAATGATTCAAATTTGTATATTAAACATAGTGAAGATGCCATTGTGATTATTATTTTATATGTAGATGATTTAATTCTAACTTCAAGTTCCAATAATTTGATTTCTGAAATTAAGTTTCAACTCAATCAAAAATTTCAAATGACTAATTTAGGACTTTTACATTATTTTTTGGGAATGTGAATTTGGCAAACAAGTAATGGTATTTTTCTATCTCAAAGTAAATATGCTCAAGATCTTTTAGACAAGTTTAAAATGAATGATGCTAACAATGTTTCAATTCCTATTGAATTAGGCACTAAGTTAATGCTTGATATGCAAACTTCACTTGTTGATCCTACTTTGTATAGACAATTAGTTGGAAGTTTGAATTATTTAACTCTTACTAGGCCAGATATTGCTTATAGTGTTGGTTTGGTTTCAAGATTCATGTCTAAACCTCAACAAACACACTTTAAAGTTGCTAAAAGAATTTTAAGATATATTAAAGGAACTATTAATCTAGGTTTGTTTTATGATGCAAATTTTGATTTTACTTTGAAAGGTTTTACTAATTCTGATCTAGGTGGAGATCCCAATGATGGGAAATCTACTTGTGGTTATTATTTTTTTGTTGGTTCAAAAGCAATTTCTTGGAATAGTAAAAAGCAACAACCTACCTCTCTTGGATCCATTGAAGCTAAGTACAAAGGATGCACTAATTCTTCCAAAGAAGCCTTGTGGCTTAGAAGACTACTTGAAGATTTGGGTCTATCTCAACATGAACCAACTCCATTGTATTGTGACAACCAAAGTGCTATTACCTTGGCTAAAAATCCAATTTTCCATGCAAGGAAAAAATACATTGCTCTCCAACACCACTTTATTAGAGAACAAATTGAAGACAAGCAAGTTTCACTCCTCTACTGCAAGGGGGATGACCAAGTTGCAGATATTTTAACCAAGCCACTTTGTAAAAAGAAGTTCCAATTTCATTGTAAAAATCTTGGTTTGCAACCCATTGAAGGGTTTGATGTAAACTCCCCAAGTAAATCTTAAGGGGGGGTGTTAGAATATTTAATCTTTACTTGGCTTAGGTTTAATTGTATTTAGTTTGGGATATTCCTTTGGAATCTCTACATGTAATTTGTCCTCTAGTACATGTGCGAGGACAAGTCATTTCTTTTATTTTCCTTTATTAAGGAATATTAGATTTCCTCCTTAAGAGGATATGGACACATGGCACACACATTTTATGAATGGTGGCATTCATAGATTTGGGAGTTACTTTGTAACTCCTCTCCTCATCTCTATTTAAGAGATGTCTTCTCTCTCATTTCTTCTTAATGACAATATTTTAAAGAGCTTCTTGCTCCCCTTTCAAAAGTTCTTGTGCCTCCTTCTTCACATTTGGGTGATTGTTCCAAGGTTTTTGCATTTCTCTTGGTAACATTTATTTCATCAATAAACTTACTTGGATTTTGTTTTTCTTTCCTTTCTCATTTAATTCCTTTCAAGGTTTAAGACCTCTGGCATTAAGCTTAACCAAAACCGTACTCAGGCATAGGAGATGCTATTCTTGCAGTTCATTCTTATTTCCAAATTATAGTCTGGATTTCTTTTGTAGTCACTAAGGCTCTTTTTATGATGCGCAGTGTGCTCTAGGTTATTGGCCTTCCTGCATGTGCAGGCCCCTTATTGTAATCACATACTTACTATTGTGGGTAGGCTTCCCACCATGGTTTTTCCCTTTACTGAGTTTTCCACGTACAAATCTTGGTGTTATGTGTTGTGGATGCATGGTGTTTGGTTTATGATTTATGTTTGTGCTTAATTGATATATTTTCTATTCTGGTAAAAGGTTTTGTGTGCTTAAAGTTTCATAATCTGTTAACAATTGATTCACCCACCCTCTCAATTGTTCACCGGTTATCTTAACACAATCGTGATTCATCTTATCTGGAAGTTGGTGTTAACTGGTAAAACAAAGTATTTTGGTAATGTGTTGGTCCAGAATGTTTTTCGATGATTACGAAGTTTGGTTCAATTGATTTTGTGATCTCGATGATTGGGATGACCTTTAGGAAGCGTGTGGTTATAATCTTTTGGTTAGGTGCTATGTTTTGTTCGAGATTGAAGCCGACTTTGAGCTACATGTTACATCTCCTGAAGCTAACTTGAAGGAGATTACTTTTGTGTTATGACCAGATATATACGATCGATTTGGCGATTGATTTTTTGTATGTTAGAGATGTGGTGATCCATTTTGGTGCAATTGAGCGCAGTTTCATGTGCATATTTTTCTTTCATACCAACCGGTAGCTGACTGAGATAGAAACAGAGTATTCAGCAGAGCAGAGATAGTCATTGATTCGAAGCTTAATCGGAACTCATTTTTGCATAGTCACATGTTGTTTAAGAGTTCATTTCATTGTACTTTCTTATTGTAATCAAATTGTAAGTCAATGAGACTTCCCTAAGGATTGTAGCCCTCTGGGCAACTTTATTTGAACAGTGAGCTTTAGGAAGTGAGCCTAAATGCAAGTGCATTTCCCATCTATGTAATATTTATGTACTCCTAGCTATAGTATATAAATATTATGGGTTCCAACCCCACCATGGTTTTTCCCTTTCCAGGTTTCCATGTAAAAATTCTAGTGTTGTAGATCTGTATATTTATAGTTGCATGTTTATGGTCTTATCTGTTATGCATTGTTAACTGGTGGATAAAGAATAAGTTTATGATTTTAACTTCTGGTAGATCATTGATTCAATCCCCCCCCCAATGATCTATGATTCTAACACCCCTCATGTACTCTTCAATTTATGAGAGAAAGTTTTTGGAGATCTTCGGGTCTTTAGAAATTTGAAGCTTAGTATGCTTGAGAAGTGAGTGTCATGCAAGGGGGAATCAGTTCTACCAAGCTTCTATCTATTTGGTTGAATGTGGTATTCTATGGCAAGGGGATTCAACAAGTATTATCCTGGCCAAACCTCTAGGTTGTAAATGTTGAATGTGCTTTTATTTTATTGAAAAGTCAAATAGCCATTCTATCTTCTGGGCTTGTTGACATAAAAACTTTCAAAACAAAGATCATATAAAAAACAAGGTCAAAAACAACAACTTGGTCACAAAGATTCAAACAAGGTCTTCAAAATAAAAACTTGTGTCAAACATCAAAGCTATCATCTGAAAAATTCAAAAAGGTCTTCAACAACATGGCTTATAAAAAATCTGGACTCCTTGATTTCAACTTTCATGTCATTTTAGGTTAGGTCTTGCATTGTCCAACCTTAGGTGCTATAACCTATTCATTGTGATTATTAGATACATTGTCATTATCCTTTTGCATCTAGGTCTCAAAATAATTTTCTAGGTCTTGGTCATTCATACCCTTGAATTGTTCTCAGTATCCTAAAATTAGGTCTTAGCTTAGATTGGATTTTCCGTATCATAAATCATTTGTCCTCATACCTTTTCATTGCATTAGCCTTATCATTGTATGGTTATAAAAACCTTAGTCTTGTCTTAGGTTGATTTCTCATATCATATCCTTGCACTATCCTTGGTTCATATCACCAACTAGCATTTAGTCTCCAAAATTGAATTTGTCAAGCTTGAAAAATTAAATCTTTAGATCATACCCTAAGTTATTGTTAGGAAGTCTTGACCTTGTCCAAAAATTTGTCCTTTTATCAACACTATCACATCAAACCTTATCTTAGTATCCAAGAAATAGGTGATACATTGTCCTTTTGTCCTATCATTTTGTTCTTTGTCAATTAAGGTCTCAACTTCATTTCAATTTTCAAAGGTTATATCTTTAGGTTGCATTCCTAAAAGTTTTCCAAATCTCCAAAAATAACAAAAACATAGGTTGCATTATCATCCTTTACGATCTTGAACTTAGTGATGTCTTATCTCTTTGTAGGCTTTCCCAATGGCTCTATCTTTCTCTCTCTTTCTTCTACTTTACTATGAGTATGTGTGTAGGCTCATAGTCTTGCTAAAGTGGGGGCTAAATGTAGCATAATCTATTACATCCCTATGAAATTTCTTGCTTAGATAGGCCCTATTTTGGCATGTATGGCCTCCCGCATTCGTTCCCCTTCTCTATAGCTTAATTTGGGATCTCATTATGATATTTCCTTCCCAAAATGGACCCTAGGTTCCAATTTGGGGCCATATTGAGGGATTGGGTCAATCAGATCGACCTAGTCCTAGGACTTGGTATATCAGTTTGACCAACTCCCTAATGTTTGGCCCCAAATTTGAATCACATAATGTAATACCCTAAAAATGGTCATCTAAAAGCATAGGCCCCCTAGTCTCGATTTCGTCACCAAAATCCTAACAAAAAGAAATTAAATTTAATCTTGAGCACACAATTAATTTCTTAAATCATCAAATGTCACATGGCAAATTAATCACTCTGAATTAATTAATTGATCATTTCCAGTAAATCATTTTTAAACAATTATCCTATTTATTTTATTAAATATCCTAGTATATTTAATTAAATAAATCATTTTGCCATTAAATCATCAAAAAAGGGAATTAATTGGAAAAAATAATTAAAAATTGAGAAAATAAATCAAATGGAGTTAATCTTGAAAATCAAATTAAAAATTTGAAAAAATATCAAGAAAAGCAATTAAAACAATTAAAAAAATTAAATCTCAAAATTGAATGAAATAGAGAATAAATCAGTTTTTTATGATTTATCTTAATTTTAGTTCAATTTCCTTTAAAACTGAGAAAAGCAGCCAATCACATCAATTCACCTGGATTGTGCTTCTTGGAAAATCTTGACCGCTCATCATCATTTGATCTCAGTCGTTGGTTTCTTTCTGAATTGTGTATAAATACAGGCTCTCTCTCCTAATCAAGGATCCTGGAGAATATATTGTTATTATGTTGTTTTTGCTCTAGGTTCACTAAGATTTCATATTGAGAATATTTGCATATTTGTTAAATCATTTAGCTTAATCATGTTAGCCTAATATTCATTAATCTTGCATATCTTGCATCCATCTAGCTTAATCCTGCATCCATTTAGCTCAATTTCATACTCATATAGATTAAATCCTTCGTTTAGGTGTTGTCTAGTCACTGGTATTGCATATGAAAATTTGAGAGCAAGACTAAACTCGCATCTACTAGAAGGAAATAGGTCTCTTTGTGATGGTTTATTATTCATTGTTGATTGATTTACTAACCATGCATCTAATGACTTAATTGAAGTGTTGTGTATTCCAGATACAGATACGATCCACTTTTCACACACACATTTTTGGCGCCCACCGTGGGGCTCAGAATTCAATCTTTCGGCCTCAAAATCATTTTTTCTATTTTTTTAGGTCTCGTTCGTATAGTCTCTGCAAAAGATCGTATGAGTTTCTGCAACATACAGGACGATTTCTGAGATTTGTCGTTCGGCTCTATGGGAGTAGTCATACAAGTAACTGATTTTGTCATTTTCTTCTGGGTTTACTCATTCCATTCATTGATAATTCCCGTATGGTCTGGTGAGAATTCTCGTACGAGTTACTGTTCTGTCGTATGAAAAACAAAGAGTTTTCTTTAGGAGTTTGCTTGAAATTAGGCTTGTGGAAGGTCAATATATATGGAATATAACATTTAAGTATAAGTGACATTTCCTCTTCTCTTCTCTCTTTCTTATACTTTAATTTATATTCCATATATATTGTCAAGATGTTTGAGAGGGGTTTCGAACCTCTAGGAGTTATAATGCAAAATCTAGTTTTTGGAGGATCTTCCAAATTTCAGACTTAGTCAAATTTCAAGGCATTTCAGCATTAGAAGTGGAAAATTTGTAACCGAGATTTGAAATTAGGCTTGTGTAAGCCCACCAAGAGATTTAATAGTTAACTAATTTTTTCTTGTTGCAGGTTTCTAACAGTTTCTTGCAGGTTGGAGGAGTTAGATTATGATTTTTTGAAAAACAAATTACTTTCCAAGGTTTTTTCTTGAATTAAATTTTGATGATACTGACGCTAACCCTGAATTATCTTTTGTCTGCCTAAGATTTTCACAGCCTAACTGGTTTTCTGCAAAATGCTTGTCAAAGAATTTATCAATCAAACATATGCCTGTCAAAGAATCAAAAACAATATTACTACTAATTCATTGTTTTTGCAGGTTGCCTGAGGAGATTCAAGTGAACTTTGTGTATTCTTTAAATTCATTTCTTAGGCACTTAAATTGCTATCTGGTTAATGAAAAAATTTGTCTCTTGTATTTATTTAAAAATCTAAGAGGTAGGAGAGTATGCTCTTGTCTGCACAGACAATCAGAAATATAGACCCTCGAAGCTTTTTTTGAATTTGATATTTGTGTATGTTTAGCAGGCTTGTCACAGTGGGAAAAAGTAATCACCCTGTGAGAATGACCCAAGTGAGTACAGCTGGACCTGAGCATTCCAATTCACTATAATAAATAGGCCTTTGGTGATTAAAGTCTCAGAGGACAAGATTATTTGAGTTTTCTCTTTGAGATCTCTCATATCAAACCTTTTGTAGGGCCTCGTGGTCTCAATCACGTTTACGTGACTGCAGCTTATTTTGGTATCTTGTTGGGCTATAGGCCTCAATCATGCTTGCGTGACTTCAAGGGGTAATTTTGAACATAATTCCTGACTAAGAACTATAAGATAGAGGCTACCTGATTCACCTCCGAAAGGGGTATAATCTTTGTGCAATAGAGATAGTAACTCTCCCAAGATACTTGCCATATCATGCCCCCATTAGCATTTGGAGTCGGCTAATATGGCATTGGGAATCCATTGCGTGAGACTCAGCGGTCGTATTCTGATTAGCTATTGGGTGTGTACCTAAGTTTGTAAGAAAAGGTTTTCTTCTCTAAGCAAACTTTCGTAGGGTTAGCATGTTGTGCTTGAAAGTCATTATACATCTTGTGTGTTTACTATGTTTTCATTCCTAAAATTGAAATACTGAAACTAGAGAAAAAAAATCAACAACTCAGTGATCAAAACTCTGTCTGTGTCAAAAACTGGTCTTTGTCAGTCATCAAAAACTCGGTCCTTATCAAAAACTGGTCTTTGTCAGCCGTCAAAACTTTGTATGTGTCAGAATCTCATCTCTGTCCAGTCCTTTGTCATACGAGTCTGCTGAATTATCATCTAGCTACATACCTATTGTCATACGAGTCTTCATTAGTCCTGACAATTTGTCATCTGGCTCTGTTAGAATTATCGTTTGGGTATATAGAATTACTGTTCTGCTATTGAAGAATTGTCGTCTAGCCCTTAGTGTACTATCATACGAATAACTATCATACTCAATAGATTATCGTCTGGAGGTCATTAAATTATCGTGTGAGTTTAGGTAGCAACTCATACGAGAAACTATCTCTATCATCTAGGAACTGTTAAATTGTTGTCTGGGTCTAAAAACTCGTACGAATTCCTAATTTTGTCAGTCCAAAAACTTGTCTGTCTACACAATTTTCTAGAACAATCAAAATTACCTAATTAGTCTACAATGAGCATAAAACTGGTCATCATAATCCTAAACATAAATAATTTTGATAGTGTACCCCTATCGTTGTGCTGCATGATTTTGTCAATCATCTTTCAGCTAGTTCAATCAACTACTTATCAAACTTAAGTTACTTAGATCACATCTTATACAGGATAGATCATTCCTGAAACCAGACTGAGTCTTAGTCACTTCTCTCAAATCAAACTAAGTTACTTAGATCACGTCTTATACAGGATGGATCATGCCTGAAACCAGACTGATTCTTAGTCACTTTCCTCAATCACTACGTCAAACGAACAACTAGCTTCAATTTGATCTTGACTTCTGCATCACATCTATCTCTCATTCCTGTCGGTTGTAAATGCCTATTCAAACTAGAAGCTCTTCTTAAATTTTTGACAAGAGTAAGAAGCCCATGGCTACCTTGGCCCAACAAATTCAAGATCTCAAGAGAGAAATATATGACATTCAAGCCCAACAACAAGATTCAATGACCCCTCTTGAGATAAAATTTCATGATATTAAGAACACCAGACTTCAAGAAATGCTAAAACAATTACATAAGGCAGAATAGAAAGTAATTGAAAATCAAAAGCCAAATCTTATAAAAGATCACAAGACATCTTCACCAAGACAAAAAGACATCTATCGCTTAGATAGATAGTTTACACCTTTGGGGTAATCTATTGAGTCATCTTTGGAAGAGCTTCTTAATCACAATCTTATCATATTGCCTAAAAAGACCACATGGGGATGTGAAGTTTTGAGTAATTACTATGCATATCATAGGCATAACAAACATAAGACTTCAATGTGTATGGAATTAAAACATAAAATTCAAGACCTCCTTGATGATGGTGCTATTGAAATTGAAGATCCTAATAATTCACTTAAGGAGAAACCAGATATCATTACCAAGCATGATCAAAATTATGAACCTATGTCTAGAAATGGCCCACATGTCACCTCCATCTCTTCCATGATGCCTCCATCTCCTAAGGCTTCTCATCAACAGTCCATATCATATCCCTCAAATAATGAATCTAATGATGAAACTTTTCATGTTGACCCTCAAGGGCTGTCTCAAGGGCCATCCCATCCAATGGTTGAAAAAGATCCTATCTCCCTAGAATCCCATGAGGATCCCATTATACCTTTCCATTTATTCCAAGATGATCCCCTTCCATCTCAAGAGGAAATCACCCTTCCTAAGAAAAATCATGATGCCTCTTCCACCTTTCCAAATGATCCTATTCAAAATGAAGAGTCAAACACCCTATCTAATGGTCCTCTTCCATGACAAGATCAAAGTATCCCTTCATCTTCTTGTCATAATCCTCCATGTTCACCTCAAGGATCTGTCATGCCTACAAAGCCCTCTCATGATCCTACAAGTCAAAATATTTCTAAACACAAAGGGGTAGACCTGTACAAGCAAGAACCTCTCCATAATAAAGAAAATATTAAGGGTCATGGCCTCAGTGACATTCCTTGAGATGTTGGTATCACTACTAAACAAACATCCAAATACACACCTTCCCCTTCATATCTTCCATCCATTTTAGGACCCTATATTCCTCCATCCCTTGTGCAAGATCAACAAAGGCATACATCTTTGTGTACCTTCCATCCATATAGAAGGACACAAAGGTTCACTAAGAAAAATAAAGAAAAATCAAAATCTATATGGGTTCCTAAGGCACTTGTAGAAGAAATGCGTTCCAAGAAAATACAAAGGCATGAAAAATTAAAAAACCATGTGGATCCCTAAGCGTCTCCTTGAAGCACGACAGTCTAAAGAAAAATCCAAATCCACAGCCAAGATTGTTGTTCCTCCATCCAAACCTTCCAAATCTATTTCTCCATCACCTCTTTCATCCATTTTGGATCCTTATGTCCGAAAATCCCTAATTGTTCCTCCATCCAAATCTCAAAATCTGAGATCCACTTTTCCTCCATCAATCCACCATCCCTCAAGATGTGTGCCAATGGTGATCCCACAAACATTTCCATTCGCTCATGCACCAAACTTTCAATATCTAATCCATTATCCAACACCTCATATTCATCCTTCCATACCCCTTATCCAATCCTTTGCATAAGACTTTACCCTAGTTTCATCACCAAATCCAAAAACTAAGGAAATCAACATTGGAGATGCTAGACATGTACACTTAGCTGAGTTCTTCTTGAAAAGACATATTTATGCTGGACCCATGAGCTACCTACACAAAATCCCCTGACCCTATGAACAAAATGTACCTTAAACAATACTATATCTAAGGGCTGGGTTAGTTAAGGTTTTTCTTCTGCATTGCATATCATTTTATTCAAAGCACTGCATCGCATTAGCATATAGAAGCTCATCAATAAAACAAGGCAACTATCCAAGTTTATCATCTATTTGCATTCAAGACAAACAAGGGTCGTCTCCTTTCTTAGATATTTAGACATCAAGTCCTTGAGGTCATAAGGTCATTCATTTTCAACATTACCCTATGATAATGCTTTACTTATGGTTGGGTATTGATTTCACTATTTGAGACTTGTTAACCCAAAATCTATCAATTTCTATATCTTAAACACATTAACAAAATCTCTAATTCATTCGAGACACCTAGTTGATCATATTACTAGTGAAAAATCTAACATTCTACTTCAGCGTTGTTGTAATTGTCACACCCAAGTAGGTTTCATTACTTACAAGTCAAGGCAAAAAAAAAAGAGAAAAAGTGCCATGCCAAATATTAATCTCAAGGAAAAAGAGCAATGATATATAATTGAAATATCACACATACAAGTGCGACAAAAATCTTGACTATGGGAACATGTGAGTAACTCCATCAGGGCTATCGACGCCTACTGGCAATGGAGCAATATTCGAGAAATTACAGTCTATAACCTCGTCGGAGCTCACTAATACATTTGGACTAGATTTTCGACTGAGGTTTCTGACAGAGAAGGTATATTGTGGCCAAATTTGATTTTTTTTGAAAAAATACCGCATTCATCATAATTTCGATGGAAATTTCCCATTTGGTTTCGATGAAGAAGGCATTAGCAATGAGAATTTTCTTTTTTTCAAAAAAGTGCTCGAGTTCGTCGTAATTCTGACGATAGCGGCCATTACTTAAAAAAAAGAGGTGAGGAATTCATTTGTGAATAGCAATCCCGTGTAAGCGTCTGTGGCAACTTCAACCCCCAAGAACATCAAACCCGCGTCGAAGGCATTTGTGGCATTGCTTGCAATCCCACGCAAGAGGTAGATTCAAAATGCCCTAGTTTTTAATTTCATGATGCAAAAAATATACATGTGGTGGTTAATTGTCCTAGTTTAATCTCGTAAAACCACAGAATTGTGATTGAGGAGTGAGCGTTCAATTTTGTAGCAGCAATCCCTTCCTTCCGTATACACGCGTGTTGATTGTTCACATGAGATCACATCTCTTTGCGGCATCGTATCAAACAATTCATGAGCCTTGTCCATGTTTCCACATTTTGCATTCATGTCAAGTAGGGCATTTGCAAGTACAACACCTAACAAAATTCCTCTATCCGTTATGCTTTGATGGATGTCCATACCCTATTCCAAAGCTCCCATTTTTGCACAGGCAGGGAGGATGCTGGGAAAGGTTGTGGAATTTGTCTTTATGCCTTCCAATTTCATTTGCTTGAAAGTGTCTAAAGCCTTTTTGACAAATTCATTTTGTGCATATCTAGCAATCGTTGCAGTCCATGAGACAACATTTCTTTCAGGCATTCTATCAAATAGTTCACGTGCCTTGTCTATGCTTCCAGATTTTGCATACATGTCTACCAGAGCAGTTGCAACTACAACATCTGACAAAATTCCTCTATCCTTTATGCTTTGATGAATGTCCATACCCTGTTCCAAATCTCCCATTTTGGCACAGGCAGGGAGGATAGTAGCAATGGTCATGGAATTTGGCTTTACACCTGCCGATTGCATTTGCTTGAAAGTTTCTAAAGCCTTCTCAACAAATCCATTTTGTGCAATTGCAACTACATCTGACAAAATTCCTCTATCTTTTATGCTTTGATGGATGTCCATAGCCTATTCCAAAGCTCCCATTTTGGCACAGGCTGGGAGTACGCTGGCAAACGTAACTAAAGAAATGCAATGATCAGGTCCAAAGACATCAACCACTACTAACAAAATTGAGAGTCTAAAATATGATAGGGAATAGTGTGAGCTGTCCTAAAATAAAATCTTTTATTTTCAATTTCAACTAAAACATAATTACTCAACCATTTAATGTTATTAATAAGTGTTTAATTTATGAAAGAGATAAATCGTTGGCCACAAGTACATGAGTTAGTAAATGCACACAAATAAGTGAATTTGATATTCAAAACTATCTACAATGAATTCAATTCTTGTGCATTAGTCATTTATGTTTGCAATAAGCTTCTTTCTTTGTTTTCCTTAATCTTTATTCATAGTTATGTACATATTTCACATTCTATAATTAGGATATCACTTGCTATGGCTGAACACTAGCATGATGTTTGTGTTGTGGTATAGATGCGTGGAAACATAATTATGGGATTGTTATATTATAGAGATCATAAATCTATATATCGCATACTAGTTCTAGCTCTTCTTGGATTGAGTCTAAAGTTGACATACAGTCATAAAGCCATTATTAGCAGATCTATCCATTTCTAGTAAAGACAATTGAGAAAGTCATTTTGATATTGAGAGTTTCTTATCTGTTTACCTATTGATTATTATTAAGCCATAATACTTAGGTCTATTTATCTCTCTTGCAAAACCTCTGTAAGTGTCCTAGATTGTCCCTACTACTCACTCTTCAATGAAATAGTGGAGTTCTAAAGATTTGTTGCACAAGATGGTGTTGAATGTATCAACAAGGCTAGCATGGAAGGCATGTTCAAGCTTCCACTTGTACAACTTACAACAAATGATTTGTTGATAGAAGAAATTCTTGAAATAGGAATACAATCGAAAGACAAGTAAGTACATACAAACCTCCTCAGTTCAAAGTAAAATTTGTGTATAAAAAGAGTACATTGAATCCCAATCCATAAACACAATAGAGATACTAATGGAGACTTAATTGGATGTAGCATGTCATACCAAAGTTGTTAGAGTATTCTAAGCTAGTACATAATGTTTCCTAAAGCCACATTAGTATTTTACCCAGATCATTATCTACCAAAACTAACTATAGTAATCCTTTTGAGGATTCATTTCATGGTGCTAGATCTTCATTTAGTTCCACTTCTTGTTGGAGAAAAGAACAATTATTTCTTGAGGTAGATGAATATCTCATCAACAAAGGACACGACCCTTTCTAGAATATAACAAATTCTACTCCAACAAAAGATCATGGGGGTTTCACTAGAGATATTGAATAAGAGATAGACTTCTACTGCTGCATTAAAAGCATTGGCATGTTCTTCATTTATTGATGTAAACTCTTTGTGACGCCACCACAACCAACAAAGGTGTAAAAAGTTGTTTGCAATGCATGGATTTTTAGGATTGTCCTTTGAGAAAACAAAATTAAAGTATGGAAGCAGGATCTGCCAGCTCCTGAGGGAATCTTGATGAAAAATAACTGTAAAATATTTGGGCGAGCTTATATGCAAAAACTCATGCTTCCTGATGGGTTTATGTACATAAATAAGCACTAATTAAGTGGTAAAGGGGCTTCTGGAAACAAGACGGACAAAGAGGTAGTGGAAGTGAAAACTTCTGGTGTTGTGTCTGCTCCATCTCAGAATGGGAATGGCAAAGGTGTTGTAAGAGGAGTTGAGAAGGGTGTTGGAAGAAGTGGGGGTGTTTACATTCCCCCATTTAAGCTAGCTCAAATGATGAAAGATGTGGAAGACAAGAGCAGTGTGGAATACCAGCGCATGACATGGGATGCCCTTCGGAAGAGTATCAATAGGTTAGTAAACAAGGTAAATGCATCTAATTGCAAAGAATCTCATCCATGGGAGGGGTCTATTTTGTAGGTCTTGTATGAAATCCCAAATGGCATCCCCTGGATTTACAAATGTTTTTACTGCGTTGGTTGTTGTGGTAAAAACAAAATTTCCTAAAGTTAGCAATCTGCTTTTGCGAAGAATTATTTTGCAACTTAAGAGGGCATACAAATGCAATGACAAGCACATGTTGATAGCAGCAACCAAATTCATAGCTCATTTAGTGAATCAACAAGTTGCACATGAGATCATTTCCTTGGAACTTCTCACCCTTTTACTAGAGAATCCCACAGATGACAGTGTAGAGGTTGTTGTTGGGTTCGTGAAAGAATGTGGTTCTTTGTTGCAAGACCTTTCACCCAGAGGTCTCTATGGGATTTTTGAAAGATTTAGAGGTATTCTCCATGAGGGGGAAATTGACAAATGAGTACAGTTTTTAATTGAAGGCCTTTTTGCAATTTGCAAAGCTAAGTTTGAGGGTCATCCAGTTGTGCGTCCAGATCAGTTAACACATGAAGTTTTCCTAGAAGATGAACTTGATCAAGAAGCTGGTTTGGATGTTTTCAAGCCAGATCTTGATTTCTTAGAGCATGAGGCAACCTATAAAAAAATGAAGAAAGATATCCTTGGAGATGCTTCTTCAGATGAAGCAAAAGGGGAGAATGATTCAGGTGATGATTCAGATGATGATGATGATGATAATGACAAAGAGGAAGGTGAGGAAGCACTGAGAATATAGGATGAGACAGAGACAAACTTGGTCAATTTAAGACGTTCAATTTATTTGACAATCATGTCAAGTGTTGATTTTGAGGAAGTTGGTCATAAGCTACTAAAGATCAAGCTTGAACCTGGTCAAGAGAGAACATACCTTCATTATTATGGTCTTCTTGGGCAAAGATTCTATATGATCAATAAAATTTATGAGGAATTTTTTTATAAGTGTTTTGTACAACAGTATTCTATGATACACAGACTAGAAACAAATAAACTGCATAATGTTGCAAACTTTTTGGCCCACTTACTTGGCACAGATGCTCTTCCATGGTATTGTCTTGCTTATATACATCTGACAGAGGAAGATACTACTTCCTCTTCCCGTATTTTTATAAAGATTCTCTTGCAGGAGCTGGCAGAGCATCTTGGTATATTGTTGCTTAATGAAAGATTGAACGATCCAACAATGTAGGAGTCTTTTGATTCAATTTCTCCAAAGGACAATCCCAAAAATTCACGGTTTGCTATCAATTTCTTTACTTCTATTGGTCTTGGTGGTATCACTGAGAGTTTACGTGAGTATTTGAAGAATATGCCAAGGCTTGTAATGTAGCAGCAAAATTCTATTCCTATGTCAGATGAATCTACCTCTAATGACGATTCTTCTAGTTCATCAGGTTCGTTAGATTCTGATACATCAGACTTAGATTTTGAGAATGAAACTAACAGTGAGAGTACTAAGGAGTCACCAAGAAAGAAAAATAATTCAAAGCATGACAATGAGTATGGAAAAACAAGAAGAAAGAAAAGGGTGAGGGCATCTGACTCGGAGGATGGAAGTGACAGTGAAAAAATTAGAAGGAAAAAAAAAAGGAATTAAAAATCTTTCTAGTTAGTTATTCAAGGCTCCAATAGACACCGTTTTCCTAGACTATGACAAACAAAAGAATCACTCCCAAGTGCTTTGGTTTTATAATAGATGATTATAAGATGCTACAATGTTGTCTTATGTATTTTAATAGCCATGGGTTTTAGAGTTCTGTACTTGATAGGTAATGGATAAATAGTGTTAGGAGGAGAAAATATTGAAGGCCAAGTGTAGATTGTGATAATACTAGATCAATGAATCCTGTTATTTATTGAGTATTTCTTGTTTTCCATGTTGTGTGATGTACCATAAGCAAACTAGAAATCTAAATTCAATAAGATGCTTTGTTCAATGATGATAATTTCTATTTTGTTGCTTGTGAAGAAAGACCATGTCAGACAATATCAACGAACAACAAAATAAGGAGACAATTACTAGATTGTGGTCTAACTTGAAAAGAAAAGGTGATGGAAAATGTTATTGTTCGTGCAAAATTTGTAAGGGGTTAAAGACTAGAAGACTTCTAATCAAAACATTGAAGAAACATTGTAGGCTGCATGGTCACATTGAAGGTGGACATGATTATCATCCATTGGTAATTTTTTCATTATATCATTTTGACAATTTATATACATAATAAATCACGTGATGATGAGATCATGATCATGGTTTATTTATGTTTATCATTTTATATAGGTCAAGCACCCCGGAGCACATGGTATGGATCAACACAACCCTGAGAATATGGTTTTCGAAGTGGATGAACATGGAGGTGTGAATATCGAAGCTGAAAATAATGATCCCATGGAAGATGACGATCATGAGCCAGAAAACACAATTGAAGATGATGGTACAAATACATTGATCCATGACTCATTTAGTACTCGCGCAGCTGATCATGATGATGAAGATGACCTTGATGTTGTTCATGATGTCCCTCTACTTGAGAAGGCATCTGAGGCCCTTTATGAAGGCTCGTGGGCAACTCTTCTCTCTGTTGTATTGTTGTTGGTGAACTTGAAGGTTATGAATGGTTTATCCAGCATAACAATGTCACTTATGTTAAGGTATGTCATATATGTCATAATAAATTGTGAATCATGTTGTACCGTTAATATTCTTTATTATAACATATTATATTTTTTTGTTGTAGATTGATAGGTGAGTTTTTGTTACCACCATCAAATATTCTACCTCACTCATACCGAGAATTATCTATCGTTATGAAAGATATTGGAATGGAGTATCAAGCAATAGATGCTTGTCCCAATGATCATATTATATATCACAAACAACATGAATTTTGAACTAAATGTTCTGAATGTCATATCAATAGATATCGAACAGATCAAATAACAAAAAGGGTTCCTCGTAAGGTTCTTCGCTATATTCCCATTATTCTACGTATGCAATGATTATTCAAGTGCACTAGCTTGGCACAATTTATGGATTACCATGCACGCAATAACGGGAAGGTGTGGCTTCATTGGTTAAAGAAGCACATCGTAATGGAGATTCCAATGTTACGCAAAGGGAAATTGATTTAGCATATGGTTTAAGAGATAAACAGGTACGTATAAATTTATTAATCACCCATATGTTTATCAACTCACAATGCAATAAATTTTACGTGTTTGACATATCACAGGTCAAACACCACAACGCTATGTGTTGCAATGGTCATAAATTTTGCATTAAAAAGTTGGATGACACGAAGAAAACTTGTGATTTTGGCATCACTGCAGTCTTTGAGGTGACAAATATTACATCAAGAAATGACATTCATCCCCAACAGTCTCAAAATCAATACTATGGCATTTTGGATGATATACTTGAGTGTGACTTTAATTCCTTCAAATTAGTTTTGTTCGTCGTCAAATGGTATAGGCTACGATTGAATAAAAATGATCCTAATAGAACTGTTATTGAACACGATAATGGTTTTATAATGCTAAATACAAGGTCATTTGAACTGGTTGGGGATGAGCCCTATGTTCTTCCAAGCCAATGTGAGCAAGTATTTTACTCAGAGGTTCCACATAAACTGGGTTGGTCATTTGTTGTTAGACATGATCCAAGAGGAAGGCTGATAAAGTATAATGTGATGGAAGAAGAAGATACCGAAGAAGTAGAAGATGAAGTGGATGATGATCACGATCGACAGTTTCACAATGACGATGAAGAAGAAGAAGAAGAAGAAGAAGATGATGATGATGATGGTGATGGTGATGGTGATGGTGATGGTGATGGTGGTGGTGGTGATGGTGATGGTGATGATGGTGATGATGATGGCAAAAATGTTGATGATGATGATGATGACAACGATGATGATGACGACGACGACGACGATGATGACGATGATGACAACAACGATGACGACGATGACGATGACGATGATGATGATGATGATGATGATGATGATGACCTTGATGTTCATGATGATGAAGAATGAAATGTATGAGGTATGCGATTAGTATATTATCTATTTAATATTGACTTCTTGATAGAATTTTTTTTACATAATTAATTCATTATGTTTTGAATTCTAATGCCATTACATAATTAATTCATGATGCACCTTTTAATATTGTGATGGAGATAGGGAGAGTGACTATTTATGTGACAATTTTTAAACTGCGTTTATTTATGGAAATTGGATTGTTTATTATCTATGTGATGGATGTTGATTTAAAATACATATGTGATGGATCACATGTTTATGATGATGCATGTGACATTTTTTGAACTTTGTGTTTATTTATAGAACGTGGATTGTTTATTACCTATGTGATGGATGGTGATTTATGATACATATGTGATGGATTACATGTTTATGATGACACATGATATGTGATGCTTAATTACATATATGATGACACATCATGTGATGCTTCTGATGCTTATGATACGTATGTATTTATTGTTTATCAACTTAGAAATTTAGTAATGCTTATGATGCTCAATTGATGGTGTTGATTTTAGGTATAGTCCCCATGTGATGTTGTCACCCTTGGTGGGAACGGGTCATTTTATTAATGAATCCAATATACCATTTTATTATGAAGTGTTTTTGCTAAGTCTATTGGTTTAATTTCGTTAACATTTTTTATATTTTTTCTTTGTCACAGGCCGACATGGATCCATCACATATCGCAGATAGAGATGTAGCTTGCGACACTTCTACTGAGCAGGTAAACCTCATTGTAATTGTACAAATTAGATATAAGCAAACTATTACATTATTATGTTCTTTTTTTTAGTGATTTATACTAATTTTGTAATTGTTAATGATATTCTTGACACAGACGGATGCTCGGGGAAAGGGAAAGGGAGTTGCAGTACTTGAGCACCTTTCTAGGGATATGGAATCATTAGAGTTACGTGATGATGACCCTGAAGATCCCACAGACCTTATGAAATTCTTTAAAATGCCTCTTATAAAAATTAGAAAAGAGATTGTTGCTTTGGCAGTCGTGCATCCTATCACTGATGAGATACGAAAGAGGGTGGCATTATTGATTCAGACAACAGAAAACTTGCAAGTAAGCAGTAATGAAAGCTTTAATTATAACAAAAGTTCAATAATGGTTTATATTTTATTCTCTTTTATGTCATTAACTAAAATATGTACGTATTGTTTTTACAACAATTTATCTGCCCTCATCAAATTTGTTCCCATGATCAGGGTGTTGCAGGATGTTTAGGTGATGACAATTTTCTTCTATTATCACTTGCTTGGATTATCACTCTGAGTACCCAAAACACATCATACTTGATACTGTCAATTTTCAAAATAAAGGTTCGTCCTTGTTTACAATTCTTGCACTTTTCATATATTTAATGTTTGATATATTTAATGCATTATTCTTTAGGTGTTGTCAATGTTACTGTGCAAATGTCACCGCCACCTCATTAGAGGTTACCCTCACCTGTATTGCCGACTGCAATGTCAGCAACATGTAGTATGCAGACATCCTCTAGTGCATGTCATATTGGCCCGCCCACTATTGGTAGATCCCTCTTTTGCTCTATCTTTTTTCATGTGTTTATTTCCCTTCAAGCGTTCTTTCTTGAATTCTAATGCCATTTCATAGTGGATTCATGTTTTGTAGGAGGAGATGCACATGAGGATGTGCCAGAGGTGACTACTGCTGATAACATACCATCATTTCCTAGATCTTCTCGTATTGCTAGTACGGGAACGTTGCAGGCCACATTGGTGGTGAGCGACGAAGAAATGATTCCCTTAAAGATACAAAAGGTTCCAGGTACTTTAAAATTATTATTATATATACTCTAATTGTAATTTACTTTATGATCACTCATTGTGGACTAATGATCCCATGAATTTTTTGCAGGCAATGATATTTTCTATAAACATCTTAGTGACATTGCATTACAGATATTTGGGCCCACCATACGTAAAAGGTGGTACATCATATGTGAACTAACCCTAATCCACTTTTGATTTCATATCATTGCTAGAATAGTTTTCCTTTGATCCATTTCTTGAAGTGTAATAAATGTAGCTTCAGTTCATTTCTGAATCCAACAGGTTTGTTTTTGCTTTAAAAGGTGGAATGACCAAGAAAAAAGGTTAAAAGATGAATTGACAAACCAAATGGTTGAGTGGTTTGGAAATGACACCTTTGACAAAACCAAGCTCCTTGAAAAAGATAGCACATATCTAAAGTATGTGAGGGACCAATACAAGACCCATTTGGAGAGGAACCTAAAGTAGGAGCGTCCCCCCATGATTCCAGATAGGGAGTGGAAGGACCTGATTTTGGATGCCAAGGAGAAAATTGAAAGGAAAAAAGGAAATACACCAGTAGACGCCAGAAGAAGGTACGTGATACTATTAAGAATGTAATTATGTACTAATTAATTACTCTTTATATTTATACAATCTAACATATTTCAAAAAATTTATAGACTGAGTGACATGTCAAAGGCAACCAAGGCAAGGCAAGAAAAGCACGGGCAACACAAACTCAACTCTGGTGGTTACATGAAACTTGCTACACAAATTGTAAGTATCTCATGTAAATGAAATATTGCATCAAAATATTAATAAATTGCAAACATTTTTTTTTTATCAAATAATGCAAGCAAAATTCATGGTACCAAGCAAAAATGTAGGGCCCTGAATTCAATGGAGCACCCACAGAAGATGACAAGAGAATTGCCTACTAGCAAGGCTATTCTGCTGTGGTTGATCAGCTATGAGAATTGAGTGGGCATACACAACATTCGAGTGCATCCGTCACATAGGTAAATATGCTAAATGGAAGTTGTTTCAAATTGAATACTTTACCAATAATCTAATTGATGTTGAGTTCCAACATAAAGTGACTATATTTGTTTTAAATAAGCAAGCAATGATAACAATGTGCATGTCATTGGAATGCAACCTGCTAATTGTGAAACACCACTTGCACATGAAGGTGTGGATGTGCATCCCAGTAATGGAGGTATTCATTTGCTATTCAAATATATTTATTTAGCTATTAATAAAATTAAACATCTTAATTTGTAATTAGAGTAGTAATTAATGTAACATTTTTTGTTAATATTTTAGAGCATGTAGTTGGTGGTGAGCAAGTGGAGCATGATCTGGGTACACAACATCAAGAACATGATATTCCCTACTTAGGTAAAGAGGACCACTATTATTGCTTTAAACAAATATAATTGCAATTGGTGTTTAGCATTACTGTAACATTTAGTATTTCAACTCCAGATGATCTAGAGGGTGTTCAGCATGTTGAGGTTGAGGCTACACAAAATGATGTGGCCCCATCAGGTAAAGAGCACAACAATTATGTTCTCTAAATTAATGAAATACTTGTAAGAGTAATAATTTTTTTTTTGAATTTAACCCATTTCTTTGTTATTGTAGCAGACCCCCCTTCGCTTCAGCGTCCTTGTCCTCAATATAGGACTAGGTATACATCGAGATCATGAGTAGTTGGCAGAACATCTGCAGAGGGGGGAAATGATGAAGAAATCGATGTTCCACTTAGTCTTTTCATAGCTTCAAAGAAAAAACAAAGAAAGAAATGATTGTAATCTAACTTATTTGATAATGACTGATTTTTATGTGTTAGTGAATGTAATTATGTGCTAATTAATGGTTATGGATGATATGTGTTAATTAATATTGACGAATGTTGCGGGTTAATTAATGTTAATCGATGTTATGTGTTAATGAACGTTATGTGATATTAATGAATGAATGCTATATTTTATTAATGGTAGAAAGAATGAATGAATGTTATAAGATGTTAACAGGGAATTTAGAGTGATGTTAAGGGGGGGGGGGGGAGGGGCAAATGAGCTTCCACCTTCATGTGGTTGGCCCTGTTAAGTACAGAATATTAAACTAATCTCGAAACCAAGCGAAGCTCAACAAGATAACACACTTTTCAATATTTCATTATGTTGCACAGTTAATCTTATTGAATATTGAATCTTAATTGTAGGGTCCAATAGAGCCAACATGAACAACAACACCACAAGTTGCTGGGTATAATGAACTCCCATATTGTCTTGTCTGTACACGAACAATATGAGTTGCTTCTAGTGTTGATATCCAAGGTAGGACTGCAAAAGTTATGAATATGCCTCACCCTTGTAAGCTTTTTTATTACTTGTAAGTAATGAATATGCCTCATCCTTGTAAGTTTTTTTAATTACTTGTAAGTAATGAATATGCCTCATCCTTGTAAATTTTTTTATTACTTGTAAATCATGAATATTGCTCTTTAGTTGATTAAAATTAAATGAAAATCTTTAATGAATACACAAAACTATATACATATGCAGGTGCACCATGGTTGAGATGGTCCAACTCCCTAGTCTCACTCTACGACTAAGCTCATGCCATATCTAAATCAAAGACATCTCAAATACATTGTTGGTGGAAAGCTGCAAAATGTCATTTTCATACATAAGCAAGACATACACAATTGGGCACAATCACCAAGAGAACAGTAAAAAGTGTGTTTGAGATTGTATCATGGATGCTTTTAAGGATTGTGTGATGCTGAAAATGTGGTATAAGATAGGCATACACATATAATGAGACAATAAGATGTAATTGAAAAGATTAATTGAAAATTAAATCATAAATGCAAACCATAAGCCTTCCTTGAAATGTCCCATTTTCCTCTATTCTTGAGGACCTTGAAAGTGTTGGATTGATGGGCTCTTAGCGGAGCAATGACCTCCAAAGTGACAACTCAAGGGTTGAGTAGCTATTTGACCATGATTAACTATGGAGATGATATGAAATGCATGATTCAAGAAACTAGATTAACATGTTATGATTAATCCAAAAGCTAATTACTAGATAATTGAAATGCAAATTGCCTATAGTAACAATACCTAAATTGATATGAGATGGGATCCATATTGCTCAAAATGGGGGATATTTATAGGAATCCAAGGCCAAAGCTGAGGTGGCAGGAATCGACGGTCCAGATTTGATCTAAAGATATCAAGGGCCAAGATTGAGGAAGTTGGAGAAGAGGTTGGAGGAAGGGACACTTGTCATCTATATGGTGACAAGTGTCAAGGAGCCTTGCTCATGAGAGGGCAAGTGTCCAAGGGAGGAGACATGTGGCAAAAGTGCCATGTGTCTCAAGGAGAGAATATCCGCACCATGGGAGGTTAGGATAAGGAGGTTAGGATGTGCAAGATAGGATAGGGTTAGTTAGACCCAAGATTAATTGAATGGGTTAGGTTAGGTGGTTAAAGTTAGGAGCCATGTGCTCATTTGAATTTAGAAATTCAAATAATTTGGAAAATAGTAATTAATCTCAACAAACTTGAGTTTGTAAATCTTAATTAGGGATTAGAAGAATTGATTAATATGGGGAGACATTAATTAATTTAGAATTAATTAATCAAAGGGGATAAGAGATGAACTATATAAATAAATCATTTAGATTTATTAACTAGTAGATGAATAGAGAAATTAATTAAATTGCTTGTGAATTCAATTAATTGGGAAGGGGAATTAATCAAATAACCGCATATTTAATTAACTATCTTCAAAAAAAATTTAGGTGTATACATTTTGCCCCTCTTTGAAGCAATGTGTGACGACGCGTTGGTTCAAAGAAAACTTGATTGATGATGTTGTTGATATTTATTTTGATAGGATGCAAATTCGATCTTGATTTGATGCGGATTCAATGTTTGAGATGATATGATGTCAATATGATGTGGATTTGATGTTTGAGATGATAAACCTCGATATGATTCCCCAGACGCTGATTGATAGATATTGATGCGAGGATGCCCCCTCAGGAGATCAATTGAGATAATTGACCTTTGGAGTTTTTTGGATCTTTTTGAAATTGATTTCCCGATAGACTATTGGATGATTCCTGCAACTGTGTTTGATGAAAGTACGAGTTCTTCGATCACTTTGATGTGATGATTGATAGAGTTTGATTGAATTGATAGGATTGATGAGATCAAGATCAAGTCTGGTTTCAGAAATGGCACCTCCTGTATAAGACAAAGATGATCAAAGTGTTTGGTTTCAGGAATGATATATCCTATATAAGACTTGATCAAAACATCTAGTTCCAGGAAGGATTCATCTTGTATAAGACATGATAGCAAGGATCGGATGAGATGGATTGATAGAATTGATAAGATTGATTGGATAAAGAACTGATAGTTTGTTGATATCATGTTGTAGGAAGATACAAATAACTAATGTTGGCATATTTCAGGGGGTAGCATAAGATTCACATTGGGTTTTTCCAGATTTAAAAAAAAAAATCCATACGCCTCCCAAAAATTTTATTAGCGTTTTCGCCAGATGGATTGGGGAGAAAATTATATTGTTGAAATGGGTGTTTTTTTTTATTTTTATTTTTTTGATTTTTTGATGTTTTTTCGATTTTTTGATTTGATTTTTGGAAATTTTTTATGATTTTTGATCATTTTGAGGATTTTTCAATTTTTTCGATTTTGATGATTTTTGAGGAATTGATGATGATTTGATTATTCTGATTTTTTGATGATTTTGGTGATTTTTTATTTTTGATGATTGCTGATTTTGATGATTTTTGATGATTTTTTGATTTTTGTAGTTTTTTGACTTTTCGATTTTTGATGATTGCTGATGATTTGATTATTCTGATTTTTTGATTATTCTCAATTTATACTTGATTTGATTATTTTTTATTTTTTGATGATTTTGATTTTTCGATTGTGAGGAATTGATTCTATTTGGACTTGGAAAAGAGGAGCATTGTGATCCCATGCAAAATGAAATGCAAATCTACTTTAAAATGCAAATGCAGATGTGAATGAAATGCAGTGTGATGATCAGACCGGTCATGGAGTCATTGCTTTGTTTCATCATTGAGCCTCTAAAATGTGGGAAGTGAGTGCAAACATCAATGGTATAATTGAATCATGATGACCTGAGCACTACTTTCCTGGGTTTTGATATTGCAAGTTAGCACAAGCATCGAGGTATAATTGAACCAAGATGACCAGAGTGTTGCTTGCGTAAAATAGACAATATTAACCATTTCTATATGCAAGTCCGAAATGTCTTCCATGATATTCTGATGATCATTTCCTTAGACAACTTTGCACATATTGTTGATTAATTTACAGACAGTAGATAAGAAAAATATCATGTTCCTTCCTCGTTCCTCTAGTCAAAGACATCCTGGAGTTACTTAGAAATCATGATAGCGAAAATCCAAATAAAATTGTTGAACCATTATTGCCAAAGTGTTAAGATCATGAGTCAAGATATATCATCCATTGATATGTGTTTTGTCATGTTTAGGTTGATATGTGATAGATAATGGTTGATAATGTGTCTTAGTTTTTCGCTTGACAAGTGTTGTCTGACTGTTGTTCTACCTGCTTTGATTAAGCTCAAAATGATCAAAACTTTTTTGCCCCCAGCCAGGTTCAAGATTTTGCCCCTAGCCTAGAAACAAGCCTTATTATGATATAGTCAATGATCCAAACCATGATGAGGAATCACCTGGGATGCCTGCATATGTACAAAAAGCTTTATGATGAATATGAACAACGCTGATGGAAATGAATGCAAGCGGAAGAAAGCGCGAACCAATAGATGGCAGAGCTAGCCGATAGATAGCGCTTGTTTGCCAGGTTTTCACCATCTGTTTTTATTGCACTTTTTCTCATATTTGATTTTAATTTTTTTTTTGCTTTTTCACTATTTTTGGATTTTTTGCTTTTTCACTGTTTTTGGATTTTTCAGCTTTTTCACTATTTTTAGATTTTTTGGACATAAAACTTCTTCAGATGCATGCTATTGATGGGTTCCTCGAGTTGATCTCCATCTTGTGTTGATAGCTAATATGCCCCTGACCCAAATACTGCTGTGACCACAAATGGACCTAACCAGTTTGGCTCAAATTTTCCCTTCTTTTCTCGATCTAACTAATTTTGTGGATTTTCCTTTAGTACTAGTTCTCCCACTTGAAAAATTCGTGGTTTGACCTTGTGATTATAACTTCGGCACATTCTTTGCTAATATACCTTTAAAGGGTCAAAGGCATTTGTCTTCATTCCTGGATCAGTTCTAACTCTTTGTTCTTCATCTGGGATGAGACCTTTTAGTTATTCACATAGAGAGGGAATCTCTACTTTGATAGGCAATATGGCTTCTGATCCATATACAGGAGAGAAAGGTGTGGCACTTGTTGGTGTGCGGATACTGGTGCAGTAGCCCAGAGAGCAAGGTTTAGTTGAATATGCCAATCTTTCCCAGCATCGTTCACTGTCTTTTTGAGGATTTTCAGAATAGTTTTGTTAGATGCTTATGCCTGCCCATTCCCTTGTGGATAATAGGGTGTGGAGAATATGTGTTGGATCTTAAACTTCTCACATAACTCTTGTACATCCTAATTCTTGAATGGTCGCCCATTATCAGTGATAATGGTCATTGGTATTCCATAGTGACAGATGATGTAATTCAAGATGAATGCAGCAATTTGTTTTTCTATGATATTTGTGAGAGGTACTGCCTCGATCCATTTTGTAAAATATTCTGTAGCTACAAGGATGAATTTGTGACCATTTGATGAAGAAGGATTTATTTTTCCTACTAGATCAAGACCCCATTGACAAAAAGGCCAAGATGTTTCCAAAGCATGAAGTTCTTGTGCTGGTGCATGGATCAAATTCCCATGGATCTAACATTGTTTGTACATTCTAGCTATCTGAAAAGACTCTCGTTCCATAGTCAGCCAATAATAGCCCAAGCGTATGAGTTTTTTTGAAAGGGTAAGACCACTTGAATGAGTGCCACAAATGTCATTATGGACTTCCTTTAAGGCCTTCTCAGATTCTTCTTGTTCGAGACATCTTAAAAGAGTACCGTCTAGACCTCGTTTAAATAGGGTATCTGCAACAAGAGTATAATGGGAGGATTGGCGAATAAAGTTTCTCTTTTGATTTTTCGATAAGTCAGGAGGTAAGATGTTATCTTTTAGGTATGTATAATTTTGGCCATAGCGGGAGGAATCATGTCCTATAAGTTGACAAATGGTTTGGGAATCAGGACAATTATGAGAAGGGTATGACAACTCTTCAATCAGGAATTCATAACGCTCTTGATTTTCCTATGTTTGTAATAAAGAAGCAAGTGTTGCCATGGCATTTGCTGCTTTGTTATCATTTCTGGGAATCTGCTCAAAAGTGATTTCCATAAAGTACTTCTTGAAGTCATCCACCATCTCTTTGTAAGGCATGAGTTTGTCATCTTTTGTTTGATAGTCATCATTGATTTGATTAATGATGAGCTGAGAGCCTCCAAAGACCTGAAGTTGTGTAATGTTCCATTTTGTAGCCATTTTGATAAATAGAATGCTTGCTCCTGATTTATGTTGTGTTCCTCTATTGATGTCTGCTCTTGATCCATGTTGTGTTCCTCTATTGATGTTTTCTCTTGGACTGATATTTAGGTGATGTATTATAAGATCTGGATCAAACCCTGGATTGTTTGCATATGACTAGGTAAAATTGATTTGCCACTCTTTAACGGGTTCTAAATATTTCTGTCTTTCTAGTTCTGATAGAGAAGTTACTGGATGTAGATCAATTGTGTCAATGATAATTGTCTTTGCTGGTTCTATTAGGATAGATGACTTCTCTTGATAGTACACAGGTAAGGTGTTAAATCTCCCATCTTTCGACGCCTCAAGGAGGTTTTCACCGATAGATGCGTCCTTTATTTTTACTTTTTCTTGGTCTAATGTTGCCAATAAATGGTTTTCAGCATTATACCTGATATTGTTTTCTTTATTTTCATTTTTGCGACTAGGAGATTTGGCACCTACTTGACTTGAAGATACATTAGCAGAATCCCTGGTGAAAGTTGTTGCAGGTTTGATTTCATTAAGATATAAGGATATGGCATGGTCATTAGGTAAGGTATCAATGTCAGTATGTCCTTCATTTTCCCAGTCCATAGGTTCAGGATAGGTTAAGGATAAAGGATCTTCAGGTTGATATGTTTCAGAGATATTGGGAGTCATGATGGAGATGTTAGAGCTTTCAGTAGGTATTTCCATGTCTAGGACGATACTCTCATCAGAATGACCTCGTACAAGAAAATCCTGATCATCCTTGGTTAAGTCCATGTCAGCCGTATGTGATTCTGATTCAAGTAGGCTACTTCCTAACTTTTGTTCTGCATACGTGTGAACTACATCAACACCTACATCTACTTCTTCCCTTTCAATTTCAAGTTTCTCTTGTTTGTTGTTCCATGATAATGAATATTCTTTGTTCCCTTGATCTTTTAGTTGCATTTGTTCTTCCATGTTTGACAAAATTGATGCAAATGATTGTTCCTTGGATTGTGTGTTTGAATATGCTTCCTCTCTGTTATGTGAAACAATGATCTCTTGAGCTGATTTCAGTTTGTTACCACACTGCACTGGGTTTGAGCTTGCTGAGATCATGATTTCCTGCCCATTGTAGGGAAATTTTAAGCACTGATGACATGTTGATGGTATAGCTTGCATATCATGTATCCATGGTTTTCCCAAGAGTATGTTGTATGGTAATTCCATGTCTAGAACTTGGCATGGTGCATCTTTCTGCAAAGGTCCCACTTTGATAGGTAACACCACAATTCCCTTGGAGGAATGCTCTTCTTCATTATGTACTTTGATGTTTATCTTTTTCTGGGGATCAACTGCATCTTCTGAATATCCTAGAGCACGGACAAGACTCAATGAGCAAATGTTTAAGCTATCTCCCCCATCTATTAGGACACGTTTAACGAGAGTTTTATGAATGAGGACTTCAATTTCCAAGGAAGCGCTATGGGGATGTTGCAAGAAATCAATGCTTGGATATGAAGTAGATGGGTTTTGGATGTATTGTTTGGTGAGGATGCTATGGAAGGCTTTTGCACTTTTTTAAGAAGTGTAAGAATAGATGCCTTTGGAGAGTTAATTTGCTTATGGGGGGATGAACCATTGCTAGATATAGGTGCGTGATTGTGATCTTTCTCATCCAAATCTTTTAAGGATCCTTTTAATAGTTGCATAAAAGAGCCACTTTTCTTCTGAGATGTGTTTAAATCCTTGTGAGGTTTTGACATGGTTGGATTTTGATTCTGGACTTGTTTGATTTCTCCAATATGTTGGCTTGTTATGTGTTGTCTTTTGCTTTGGGATGCCATGTTTCTATGATCTTCAGGTATTTCCAATGTTTCAGCGATCTTATGTCTCTGCGCTGCAATTAAAATGGGCATTGTGTTTTGAATGTTTTTGTGATTAAATATTGCTTAATGTGCTGCAATAAGTGATCAATTGTTGAGGAAATGATTTTTTTTTTAAGTATTTGCTTGTTTGCAAGTTTTTCGATCTTAGTTTTGGAGGGCAAATTTTGTGATTTTTGATATGACCAAGTTCAAATAGGAACGATATATCCTATGATAAAGAACGAGGTTATTATGATCAAGCATTGTAGTTTCGTGATTAAAGGATGATAGATCCTGATGAGAAACTATGTTTGAACGATCAATTTATCAAAGACAATGTGATGTTGCACTTTAAGGTGTTTGATCTTTAACTTGTTTGAGGTGAATACTTGAGACTTTTGTGTGTCTTGTTCTTGAGTCTTGTGTGAAGCTAACTTGATTGAATGACCCAACAATATGACCTACACTCTATGTTTGACTGTTTGAGAAATGGGTTGTTTTTGTTTTTTGATTTTGATACAGTTTACCAGAAACGCTGACAAAATGACCAGAAACGCTGCTATACGGACCAGGAACACTGACAAATTTACCAAAAATGCTGCTATATGGACCAAGAACGCTGACAAACTTACCAGAAACGCTGACAAATGCACCAAAAATGATAGTGTACTGACTAGAAACGCTACTCTGCACACTAGAAATGCTAACCAATAGACTAGAAATGCTAGCAAACAGACCAAAAATGTTGCTATATGGACCAGGAACGTTGTTCTATAATAGAATGACTCTAAATCTCAAATAATGATGTGTAGACTTAGCAAATTAAGTATTTGAACTTAGGAGATTGCAATTTTGATCCAACTTTGTGATTTTCAGACTCAGACAATGGATATTAAGACCTAACAAGCACAAATTAGGAGATTTGATGCTGCAACATGAGCAATTTGATATGCAACTCATAAGAGTTGTTGATTAGACCAAAGGAGCTGACCTTTAGACCAAGAGAGCTATGGTTTAGACTAAGAACTTTTATTGTTTAAACCAGGAACTCTGCTGTTTAGACCAAAAACTCTAATTGTGCTCAACCTTGGAGAGTTTATGTTAAAATATGAGAAACTTGACATTCATACCAAGAGAGCTGACGTTTAGACTGGAAATACGACTGTTTGGACCGTAGGTACAACTGTTTGAACCATAGATGCGACTGTTTGGACCGTAGGTGCGACCATTTGGACTAAAAGAGCTAATATGTAGATGTGACTATTTGGACTGAAAGAGCTACTATTTGGACTGAAAGTGCCATTGTTTGGACTATAAGTGCGACTGTTTGGACCGTAGGTGCGACAGTTTGGACTGAAAGAGCTGGTATGTAGTTGTGACTATTTGGACTGAAAGAGCTACTGTTTGGACTGAAAGTGTGACTGTTTGGACCGTAGGTGTGACTGTTTGAACCATAGATGTGACTGTTTTGACTAAAAGAGCTAACCTGCTATGAAACTTGTGAATTTGACAGTTTGAAGTTTGAGTTTTCAATGTAGGTTGTATTTCAATGGATGAGATCTTGACTTGACTTATAAACACAGAATTCAGATTGTATTTTTGTCCCAAAGGTTTTGAACAATTAAAAACACATCAATCAGTCTATCCTAAGGAGATTGGCTGAGAATGAAAACCCTTGCTTGCTGACTTAGGTACACACCTAATAGCTAATCAAAATATGGCCACTGAGCATCACGTAATGGATTCTCAACACCGTATTATCCGACTCCAAACGCTAATGGGGGCACGATATGGCAAGTGTCTTGGGAGAGTTACTATCTCTCTTGCACAAAGATTATCACCCTTTCGGAGGTGAATCGGGTAGCTTCTATTTTTAAAGTTCTTAGTCAGGAATTCTATTTGAAATTACCCCTTGAAGTCACGCAAACATGATTGAGGCCTATAGCCCAACAAGGTACTGAAACAAGCTGTAGTCATGTAAACGTGATTGAGACCGCGAGGCCCTACAAAATGCCTGATATGAGAGATCTCAAAGAGAAAACTCAAATAATCTCATTCTCTGAGACTTTAATCATCAGAGACCTATTTATTATAGTGAATTGGAATGCTCAGGTCCAGCTATACTCACTTGGGTTGTTCTCACAGGGTGATTACTTTTTCCCACTATGACAGGCCCTCTAAAGATATGCATTTTTGAAAGCAAAGGATGAGTCTAACTTTCTGATCACCTAAGAAAGGTGAGAGCATACTCACCTATCATCAAGACACATAAGACATGTTTGTTCATTTCCATTGTAATTAGTCTATGTGCCTAATTTAACAAATATAAGTGCAAAATCCTGCGGCTGCAAACAAAGTTAGTAGTTTATAATGCATTCTTTGGCAGCGAAATAGTTTATGACTCCGGTCTTTCACAATGAAATAAGTACCTGCAAAACCAACAATCTGCCAATTAGGTTCGGAAAAATGACAATCCAGAAGCAGAAATGAGGAATGCAACATACAATATTTGCAAAATTAACAAAAAACTGAAAACGCCATCAAATTGACCAAGAACGCCATCATATGTGCGAAGAACGCTGCTCTGCACACCAAAAACGTTGTCAAATAGACTGAAAACACTGACAAATGTACCAAAAATGCCACCACACATACCCAAAATGCTAAAGTACAGACTGAAAGCACTAAAGTATAGAAAAACATAAAAAACACAGTTGAGGAATCTCCCATAAACGTCATTTGAGGTGTCAGAACACCACAAAAGAAGCCAAGAACGCGATTCGGGAGCCCAAGAGAGCTAATCTGCACTTCGAAAGAGCTAATCAACCTGTCAATGAAATTTCCTGCAAGCAAACTTGTTAAAGATCAAAGGGGCTAGGCCCCACAGTGGGCACCAATTAATGTGATGCTAAAAATGTGGTATAAGATAGGCATACACATATAATGAGACAATAAGATGCAATTGAAAAGCTTAATTGAAAATTAAATCATAAATGCAAACCATAAGCCTTCCTTGAAATGTCCCATTTTCCTCTATTCTTGAGGACCTTGAAAGTGTTGGATTGATGGGCTCTCAGCGGAGCAATGACCTCTAAAGTGACAACTCAAGAGTTGAGTAGCTATTTGATCATGATTAACTATGGATATGATATGAAATGCATGATTCAAGAAACTAGATTAACATGCTATGATTAATCCAAAAGCTAATTACTAGATAATTGAAATGCAAATTGCCTATAGTAACAATGCCTAAATTAATATGAGATGGGATCCATATTTCTCCAAAATGGGGGATATTTATAGGAATTCCAAGGCCAAAGCTGAGGTGGCAGGAATCGACGGTCCAGATTTGATCTAAAGATATCAAGGGCCAAGATTGAGGAAGTTGGAGAAGAGGTTGGAGGAAGGGACAATTGTCATCTTTGTGGTGACAAGTGTCAAGGAGCCTTGCTCATGAGAGGGCAAGTGTCCAAGGGAGGAGACGTGTCAAAAGTGCCATGTGTCTCAAGGAGAGAATATCCACACCATGGGAGGTTAGGATAAGGAGGTTAGGATGTGCAAGATAGGATAGGGTTAGTTAGACCCAAGATTAGATTGAATGGGTTAGGTTAGGTGGTTAAAGTTAGGAGCCATGTGCTCATTTGAATTTAGAAATTCAAATAATTTGGAAAATGGTAATTAATCTCAACAAACTTGAGTTTGTTAATCTTAATTAGGGATTAGAAGAATTGATTAGTATGGGGAGACATTAATTAATTTAGAATTAATTAATCAAAGGGGATATGAGATGAACTATATAAATAAATCATTTAGATTTATTTACTAGTAGATGAATAGAGAAATTAATTAAACTGCTTGTGAATTCAATTAATTGGGAAGGGGAATTAATCAAATAACTGCGTATTTAATTAACTATCTTCAGACCATTTTTAGGTGTATACAGATTGTATCATGGATGCAAAAAATCTCTTCATTAATCCTTGACTCATGATTTCTATAATACTTCTTTAGAATTCTGATGTCATTTGTTGCACTTCTTCACTATTTTGGACTGAGTTTCAACTATGTATTTGCCTTGACTTATGACTGTACCTAGCTTTGTCCTATCTTTGTAAGCTTCCTCTTTGAATTGTGGTTGTAGCTTTGATAATACCTTTTTAATGTTGCACTATTTGTAAGGAGGAAAACTCCTAATCATATTGCAAATTGTCTTTGTACAGTAAGCTTGCTACTTTCTCAACTTTTGATAAATCATGACGATATTCTATTACTTTTCATCGAATACACTGTCTTACCTTATTCATAAGAAAATTGAATATTGCATTCATATCTTGTGCATAGTATGGTTGAGTAGCAATATGATTGCTAGCCCACGAGGGCATAATAGCCAAGTATTGCAGCTATTCTATAGTGAACATGATTGCTCCCCCTATTCCAAACTATGTCGAGGCTTGATACAAAAAGTTTCAGTTGGAAAGTTAAATGAATTGTAACCTCTGAACCTTTATCTCTTCCCTCAAAAATGAAACTTTTCATTTGAATTCCTTTCTCATATTTATTAGCTTAATAATATTTTTTCATTGTTTTTTATCGTTAAAAGATTACCTTCCTTTTAGATAAATTAGTTAGATTCTTATTATGTTGAAGAACATTTAGTTAGTTTTCTCCTTCAACTGAAGTAGTTATGTTTTATTTTGAAATGCTCAATTTTTTTATTTTAATATAGATCACAATTTATTTTCTTTAAGTATAGAATTAATGGAATATTACATATGGTATCAGAGCAACCAAGTTCGACATTGAACCTCAGGCTTTCCACCTATAAACAAAACTATATACATATGCAGGCACACCATGGTTGAGATAATATGCAGGCGCACTATATACAAAACTATATTCGCAACTAAATTTTTTATTCAAATCCACAATATGAAACACAGAGTTTTACTGGAAGAACACAAGTAACCTTATCTCCTTTAGATAATATCATAAGCAACTACCTACAGAAAGATGCAGTAATCCACAACATATACACAAAGGAAAGATGACTGATTATATTATGTATGTTCATAAAATGGTACAATAGTAAGCCTGAGGCTATATTCTACTTCTTCTCTAATGATCCTTATTGTTACAAAAGTTCCCTCATTTATCTGAGGGTATACATTGTCACCAAGCATCATGGCTTTTCAGCACATAACTATTAATTAGCACTTTTGTTAACAAACTGGAAGATAAACAAGTTCAACATTCCTATGTGTTGAATGTACTTATCATCTTTATACATTAGAACGTCATTGTTTAGTGTCCTCGCGTCACTTTCACTCTAGAAATGATTGGATAGAATATGGTTAACACAAAGTGACAATTCTTTGTCCCGATCCAACTCTGCTACTGCTCGATTCTTCTCATCACTGAACTCTTGTTTCTACTGTTTCAACGATACTAACTCACCATTACTGTAAAAAGAGGGCACCCTAGGGGTATTCCCATCGTCCAGCCTCTAAATCTCTTTCCTTAATTGATTTTCCAATTCATCATGGGACTTCAAGTAAGCCTCGGCTTCAATTTTCTCACCTGGATTCATCAGACTGATGTCATTCATCATGCATTCCAACCGAGACCTGATCCTTTCATGCTCTTTCAAAGCTTTGACTGTTCCAGTGTATGTCTTCCAATAGATTTCTGCAACCTACACCATACTTTTGAATCTATGCTCAATGACCTCAAGAACTAACTTATCCATCTTTTGTTGTTCCTTTTTTAGTTGTCGAGATGTCTTTTCGGCCCTGTTCCTCCAATACATAGTGTCTGTCAAGGCATCCATGGCATCTCTGTCAACACCGTATGTCATCCCTATTTGACTAGTACCTGTATCAATCTAGAGTAATCTTGGTAACAGCCTCTATTTTTCTTCATCGGTTTTCTCATATAGGCTTTTGTATGTAGAATTTTCTCAGACCAAAAACTCTATCTGATCTTTGTTCAGTTTAGTGACATCCAAATTTAGTTTGGTAGTTGTTCTAGGGTCAGTCTTTCCAACCTGTTTCACCATCAAATGTCCAAAACCTTCTTCTATATCAACCAATATAGGTCTTTTATCTTTGGGATAGATAGCCCACTGTAGAAGAGCCTTCTGATCTGGATCATATCCTGATCCTCTAAAGAGTTTATAAATATCTTTTGGCATCATTTGCTTACTTGGGTCCTGTTTCTTGAGGAATCCATCAAACAACAAGGCAGAGTTCATGTCCCATCCAGAGTATAATAGCACACTAGCTTCCTTAAGCAACTGTCTTCCCTTCTAAGGTGTCATTTCTCTCATCACAAGATCCATCTCCTCTTATAACTTTTGAAGCTGCTGCTCTTCTCCACTATTTCTCATGTTATTCCTAATTTGAGATCTTTTATGTTGATAGAGGAATGCGGTGAACTCCTTGGAAGCAATGAAGTCACTATCAGCAATGAAATCCTCATGCTCCAGGAATCTGATGTCATCGACTTCTCGAACATTCAGTTGTCCTGTTGCCAAGTCTATCGGTGTATCCTCTGCATAACCAGGGGGCAATCCTCTCGAGGAGTGAATGGAATGATGCTAGATGTGGAAGCAAGAGACATATGAGCCAAAGGCTTTGTATTCCTAATAGTATCAATGTAATCCCTAAAAACATGAGGCGGGACTCCCTCAAGTATTTCCAATTCATGCTCCATAAGTTTGTTGGCCAACTCCAAGGGGTCTTCAATATTTTGTAGCACGTTCTCATCCATTTTCCTAAAAAGTTTCCATTTATAAGCCTGCATTGCTTTCTCAAACTTTATTCGCTTCACTTTGGCCTCTTCTTTGCCAATGTTCTTGATGATGTCATCCAATAGGTAAGATTTATGCTCTCCAACCTTCAACTTTTGTGATGACTGGGCTATCCTTATGTATCCTTCAGGATAGAAATTAGGCCTTGGATCCCCCATACCCATGCCATAATAATCCAATTTTGTCTATAGCAAGCCATAACTCTTTGAACTTGTCACAATAAAATCTGAAAATACTAACAACCCAGGTACAATTGATTGTTTCCCATGGTTTGTCAGATGTTCTGTACTCACTATTGACAGTTGCCTCACAATTTCCAGACAAGCCACTCTATTAGGGACTGTAAGTGGTAGTAAGTATGGTCTCCCTTCGAACCCGTATACCCCAACTTGTGTGCAGTCTGAAAAACAATACCAATCTCCCCAATTGTGTTCAATTGAGGGATCTTCAGCGAAATCTTTTGGTCTTAGGAATCTTTGAACCTCTGGTGTAAGGGCATGATCGCACGGGCATCCCAACAGTCTATATAATGGCTTGACAAAGAACTCCTCAAAATGCCAATATTGATTATTCACATACCTCTGGTCCCATGAAGAAACCCATAGTTGCACTAGTTTTCTTATCCCAACATTATCATATGTCTTGACACATAACTCTTCTGGCCATAACCCTTCATTTTGGCCCGCATACAATAGCATATGCATAAGTAAGGAATAATGCTTGAAATGAACATTGATGACATCCCCCTTTAACTTTTCTAACCCATGATTCAAAACATCAACCAAATAAGCAGAAAAATCAAAGAAGCGGGGGTCCTTAGACTACAAATCGGCACAAATGACCATGGCTACAATATCCATCAAAGGATGGGCTTTTATCCATAGCACTTGGGCAACATAGTAATAGGTATACTTGAAATATGGATGGAAAGAGTTGACATCATAGGGAGCTTTGTCATCCTGACCTAGTGGCACTAAGGACCCTGCATTCCTAAGTCTATGTGTATATGGTGAAAATGAATAACAATAAACAACAATATTGAAAGGCTAAATGAATCCAACCACTAAACCCTAGCCTAACAATGAACAAAGATCCACCATAACATATGAAGATAACCTAAGACAATGCAAAATAACTCAAAATCACAAAGATTATACCATCACATGTCCAATAGGGTTTTGATCTCCATTCTTCCTATCTCCATTGATCTTGCTTGATATAGTTGCTCTCAGATTTTTATGTGCACAAGAGCTCAACAAAGAACGGAATGTGGTTGTAAGTGGAATTGTAGTGTAGCCAAGTTGCATGAAAAATCATTAGCATGTGTCCTTAGTCATTAGGGCTTTGACAATGAAGAAAGCATCTTCTTAAATAGAAGACACAATATGAAATGGAGGGTTAAGATTGAGAGGTGTAAAAAGAGAGGTCGGCTAGGATTAGAGGGTAGGTAGAAGAAATACCAAAATAATGAAAGGGGTAGGTAGTGTATGAATTAAGAGATGAATGACATGTGTCATGTGTAGAAAAAGCTAATGAATTAATTAAATAAATAAAGATTTATTTAATTAATAGAAGAAGTGGGATCAATTAAATAAATAAGATATTTATTTAATTTAAGAAAATGATAATTTAAATAAATAAATGTATTTATTTAAATGAGAAATAAGGCTAGAAGAGGATAAATGAATTAATTAAATAAATAAGGATTTATTTAATTAATAGAAGAATTAGGCTTAGATAATTAAATAAATAAAATATTTATCTAATTAGACATGACAATTTTAGGTGTCTACATTTTGCCCCTCTTTGAGACAATGCGGCTTGTCGCGTTGTTTCAAAGAAGATAAGATGAACTGACACAGAGTTGCCCCAGAATGGGAATGATATGCCCCCTCGAGAGATTGGATGAAAATGTCTGAAAAGATTGCAGACAATCTCTCGATAAGAAAGAGAGGCTAGAATGGACTGACCGGATAAAGTGACAAAGTCACGGGATAAAGAAGACTGACTCGGGAAACGAAGGCTAGGGGTAGTCTATAAGATAGACCACGGGGGAAAATACATCCTCATTGTCATCCACACCCTTAGAAGATCACAGTGCAGAGCGAGAAAAGAGCAGCAGCAGTCAGCAGCGATGGCTTTTATTCATAGATTCGACCGTGTTCGCCGATTCCAGCGACCAGCAGATGCAGGAGAGCTGGTAAGTACCCGAAAACCTCCTCGTACTTTCATGCATTTCAAGTTTTGTCATAAATGCTCAGTAGGTAGCAATAAATGCGCTAGGAATAGGGTAGTTGAAAAAATGCAAAAACGCACAACCGCGTCTGTGTTAGTTCCAGGCGCATCTGTGTCGGGTCCAGGCGCGTCTATGCCTGGAACCGCGTTTGTGCTGAATGCGGATGCGTTTGTGAAATGTAGAAGCGTCTGTGCCCTGTAGGGGCGTTTATGTCATGTAGGGACGTCTGTGTTCCCTGGTCGCGTTTGTGCATGGCATAGGCACGTTTGTGTTCAGGAAACGCGTCTGTGTTGTAGAAGCGCATTTATGCAGTCTATAAGCGCGTTTAGGAGTTAAAAGTGCATTTGTGTGTCAAAATGCATGGTTTTAGTCTTCTAGGTCAAATCGACAGTTCTGTGATGAACATATGCTGTCGATTGGATAAGCTGCTGAGAGGATACACTCAAGCAGGTCCTCTAGGAAGATTAAGATAGATCAAGGCACTTTGTGATGAACAAGGAGCACCAAGATAGGCAGCACTTTGTGATGAACAGGGAGTGCGAATGTGAGTGACACTTTGTGATGAACAGGGAATGTCACACACGTAGTACTTTGTGATGAACAGGGAGTACTACTAGGGTAGATAGCAACACTTTGTGATGAACAGTGAGTGTCACTAGGATAGGTAGGCGTATGCATTTAGGTAGCAAGTAGCATTTTGTGATAAACAGTGAATGCCACGATAACTGACAAGATTGATTGTGTGACTGCAGGAGTACTTGCCGATGTTGGAGTCACGGGAGAGATTCCCATCGACTCAGAGGTTGCGACCAGAGTTGTCGATCCAGGATAGGATTTCCATTGAGGAGATGGATCTTACACATGTGCTATTTGTGCCTGAGTTTCAGGCAAACATGGGTTTGCTGACTGCGTTGGCTGAGAGATGGCACTCTGAGACGTGCACGTTTCATCTGCCGATGGGTGAGATGACAATGACACTGGAGGATGTTTACAGGATTTTGCATATTCCGATCGATGGAGAGTTGATTCCATACGATCGAGATGGTGACAGGGAGGCACTGAGACGGGTATTCCAGGATCCCGGGTTGGAGATGCGAGCAGGTCACGTAGCCTGGGATACCATGACCGCCACAGGTTTAGCTTTGCCAGCGGTTATTGGAGGAGCCATCAGTGGTTACTTGTGTCCGGATAGAGCCACATGGGGATTGGCAATTGGCTGGGGAGGGGCATTAGAGACGCTGATGATAGAGCACACCAGATATGCATGGGGGCCATGTGTCTTGGCACATTTATACTATGAGCTGCATCAGTTTGTGTATCACGGATCAGTGGGCTTGGGCTGCGGAGTGACTCTCCTTCAGGTGTGGGAATATGAGCACCTTCCCATCACACAGCCTATTCACTTTAGAGGCAGAGGGCATGGACGGAGTTTCATGCATTTGTATGATATGATTACATCACAGCCTCGGATTGGTCGACTGGAGCATTGGAGGCACGTCATAGATGACATTGACATGGTTATCTGGAGGCCGTACCTGGGGTGCGAGGAGTGGGATGACGACGCATTGGAGCTACCCTATGCATTCAGGAGCAGGTATCTGATTGGGCGGATGCCCTATATTCTGGAGAGGCAGCTTGTTGACAGGGTATGTAGGCAGTTTGGCCGGATTCAGCGGATGCCACGAGGCTCGGGCATGTATGCCCGTACAGTCAGAGATCAGGTACAGTTCGGGCCACTTCTATCATATGATCAGGTCGTGACACAGCTGGCACAGATGATGCCATTACCATGGGACATGTGGCCGGAGGTAGAGGATGCAGGGATGGACACAGAGTACTCTGCGTATTGGGCAGAGCATCCGTTTCCCAGATTGACAGATCCGGGAGAGCTGCTGGAGGGAGAGGTGGGAGGGGATGATGATGATGATGGTGGAGGAGATGGAGGTAGAGGCCGATGGAGGCGGAGGGGAGTAGTGGGGGAGAGGCGGGTAACACCTCGGAGGCAGGGAGGACAGGAGAGAGCAGCCCAGGTGGTGAGGGGTCGCGGTGGAGTGCCCCTACAGGTGCCAGCAGCACAGGGTCCTAGACAGGGACCTAGACAGGTGCAGGGACAGGGACAGATACAGGCACAGGTACCTATTCAGGCACCTAGATAGGTGCAGGCAGAGGCACAGGGACAGGCACCTGTAGAGGAGGAGCCACAGGCAGAGGCTGAGGGCGGAGATCCTGAGGAGGATGAGCTGTTGGAGCTGCGAGAGATCTGCCAGGGCCAGGCAGATGAGATTGAGGATTTGGTGCGGGAGAGGGATCACCTCAGGATCAGGCTCAGGGACACAGAGCGGGAGAGGGACCAGGCCATCCAGAGATATACTGAGGTCGAGACAGCTCTGAGGGCAGGGAGGCGGGCAACAGAGGATGCAGGGGCAGGCTACGCATATGTGCTGCGAGTCGGGGAGGAGATCGCCTACTGGAGGGATCTGTACTATGGTGTCATGCCAGTGGATCAGCGGGCGAGGAGCTTCCATAGATCGTCGCGCACAGCGACGGCTATGGGAGGGAGTCGTAGGAGGCAGGCATCCAACGGTGGGGTCATGGGTCCTCCACCACCACCAGAGAGACAGGGGGATCCTGGAGTGGGTCCATCTATAGCTCAGACTCCGTCGAGGCCAGGCGGCTCTGAGGGAGGGAGTTCATCATAGCCATAGAGGGCTCCCCTTTGTATCAGTATATGTACCATTTTTGTATTGTAGACACCTGCGGGTGATTTTGTAGCCATATGATTCTTTTGACATCATTGTATCATGACACATTTTGATTATATATGAGAGATGGTCCACTTTTGCGGCAGCTATATGCATGTGTACCTTATGTGATGAGATGTTCTTATGTGATGCTTATGATATGGATGCAAATATGTATATGACACAATGCAATATTTTTGTTCTTTTATGTTTTATATGTGATGCATGATGCAAATGTGAATGTATGTAATGCAAATGAATATGATAATGCAAATGATTATTTACATAATGAAAATGTGAGATGTGCTAACATGTGTTGTATGCAGGATGTGATGCAATTGTAATATCTATATGTATGTATGAAATGCTTATATGTGGTGATGTAGGTGTAACTATATGAAATGCAAATGTTTTTGGTGTGTCATTATACTCAGTCATGTGATAGCGGGCTACGCGGACTCGAGAAGGACAATGGAAGTCAATCAAGAAAGGGGGATGGAAGACAGAAGATATGAACGTGAAAGAGCTTCTTGTGCGTTATCATCATTGAGCTTTATTATGGCAAAATAGGTTATGACAATCGAGGCATATGTTCGACCCAGAAAGTCATTGTACCTGTTTGCATGGAGATAAGACAGTCACAAACAAGGAATGCCCCAGTTCATACTAGACTCATAGTGTCCTCATATCCTTGGACAAGTCATAGCATTATGAAAAGACAATCGACAGACAGCAAATGCAAATAGGTGACGATACCCCATCCTCGCCTTTCTAGTCAAAGACATCCTGGAGATAGAATCTCTAGTCAGAGACATCCTGGAAAAGCTAAAAGACATGTCACCAAAAGATCAAATCAAAAGAAAACCAAGACTCGACACCAACATCCACTGTAGTCCTCAAGTTTAGTGTCTCTTGTCACTTGTATAAGTCTTATTTGATTGTGGTCACAATGTTCACTTTCACAAAAGGGATAGATAGCACTGAACCATAATGTTGTCTGAGTCTGTTGAAAGATTTGATTTGTTGAAGCTCATTGTTGCTGCTGTGTCTCATCTGAAACTGACTGAATCCATGAAACTGATACTTTTATTGTGGAGGAGATGGAACTTTATTGCGGATCTTCGATGCAGATGTTGCTTTATTGCGGATTGTGCGCGGATAGACTTGAAGGAAACTGGAAGAAACTGTACTCCTCGAAACATGTGATGTTCTCAGTTCCACACCCATTACTAGACGTAGGAATTGGCCGTAGTCATAGATAGGATCTGATTTATTATGGATGGAAAGGGAGTGAAAAGGGAGGGTTATGGATGGCTAACCAATCTTAGGTAGATCAATAACAAGCCATGATGGGAATAGGTAAGTTTATTGTGAACGAATAGGTTGTGAGTGTGTGCAAAGTGAAAGGATGAAAGTGAATCCTGAAGGAGGGAGGAGCAATGTCTCTACGCATGGCGCTGGTGACCCAGTTTTCACCATGGTACTTGCCCAGGGTGCCACCGAAGTGGTTTTCACCGTTGGACGAAATTATTTCTCTTTACTTTTTTCAATTTTTCAATTTTTTTGTTGTCACAAGGTGCCTGTTTGCTAGGTTTTCACCAAGTAACGATTTTTTTGTTTTTATAATTTTTTTGTATTTTTGAAATTTTTTGATTTTTTTTTGTATTTTTGAATTAGGATGTTCCGAAGAGCTATGTGTAGAACCTGCGAAGGTGCATGCTATTGATAAGATCTTCCAAAGGTTCACCTTCTGTAGTTGAGAGCTGATATGCCCCAGATCCATATACCGCTGTAATGATGTAAGGACCAAGCCAGTTTGGTTCGAACTTGCCCTTCTTATCTCTGTCTTGCTGATTCTTGGGGTTCTCTCTGAGTACTAAGTCACCTACCTCAAATGTGCGAGGCTTAACTTTGTGATTGTAACTGCGACTCATTCGTTGTTGGTAAGCCTTGAGATGATTAAAAACAGTGTGTCGTCGTTCCTCCAGCAGTTCTAGTTCTTGTAAGCAAGAGACCCTGTAGTCTTCATCGTTGATTATGTTTCTCAAGGAGACTCGTAAAGAAGGTAGCTCGACCTCAATAGGCAAGATGGCTTCAGCGCCGTAGACAAGTGAGTAGGGTGTAGCTCCTGTAGGTGTGCGGACACTTGTGCGGTAGGCCCAAAGTGCGGGATTGAGTTGGACATGCCAGTTACGGCCAGCGTCCTCGACTGTCTTTTTAAGGATTTTGAGAATTGTTTTATTAGACGCCTCAGCTTGGCCATTACCTTGGGGGTAATATGGTGTGGAGAAACGATGAGATATATGGAAGCGCTCACAGAGTTCACGAACATCCTGATTTTTGAAGGGACGCCCGTTATCAGTAATAATGGAAGTAGGAATCCCGTATCGGCAAATGATGTAGTTCAGGATGAAAGTAGCGATTTGTTTCCCAGTAACTTGTGTGAGAGGCACGGCTTCAATCCATTTTGTGAAATACTCTGTGGCTATGATAATGAATTTATGACCATTAGAAGAAGGAGGGTGAATCTTGCCTATGAGATCGAGTCCCCACTGACAAAAGGGCCAAGGAGATGCAAGTGGTTGTAGTTCCTGTGCTGGTGCATGTATGAGGTCTCCATGAATTTGACACTGCTTACACTTCTTGACAAACTGATATGCATCTTTTTCCATAGTAGGCCAGTAGTATCCAGTCCTGATGAGTTTCTTGGCCAAGGTAGGACCACTAGTATGCGGACCACATATCCCTTCATGCACTTCTCGTAATGCAATCTGAGCTTCGTCATTCTCTAAACATCTAAGAAGGGTGCCATCTAGACCTCGTCGGTATAGGATATCAGCTAAAATGACGTATCGGGAGGATTGGCGAATGAAAGTGCGGCGTTGGTTGTTCGATAGATCGGGAGGTAAGATATTGTCGCGAAGGTATGTGAATATGGAACCATATAACTGGGATTCAGGACCAACAACACATATCATTTCCGTAGGAGTGATCTCATATGACGGAATCAGCAGGTTGTCTACCAGGAATTCATAGCAGGTCTCATTTTGCGGTAGATCAATGAGCGAAGCAATTGTAGCCATGGCATCAGCAGCGCGATTCTGTTCTCTTGGTATCTGCTCAAACTCTATCTTTGCAAAGTGCTGTTTCAAATCATCTACCAGTTGTTTGTAAGGCATTAACTTTTCATCTTTTGTTTGATAATCATCAGTTACTTGACGGATGACAAGTTGAGAATCCCCAAAAACACGAAGTTCTTGGATCTTCCATTGAACTGCAATTCTTAACCCAGTTGTTAATGCCTCGTATTCCACTATATTGTTAGTGCAAGGAAATGATAAGCGGTATGACTTTGGTATAGAATTGCCTTGGGGAGTTATAAAGAGTATACCCGCTCCTGCCCCGTGCTGTGTGTATGAGCCGTCAAAATATAATTGCCATGGCTTTGCAGGTGATATTGTTAGAATGGACTCATCTGGAAATTCTAACTGTAGAGGAGCATCATCTATCATGGGAGCATCTGCCAATTGGTCTGCAATTGCTTGTCCTTTTATAGCTTTTCTATCCACGTATTCAATGTCGAATTCACTCAAAATCATTATCCACTTGGCCAGCCGCCCAGTAAGTGTAGCTTTGTTGAGAAGATATTTTAGTGGATCAATTCTGGCAATCAACTTAGTCTTGTGAGTGAGCATATAATGTCGTAACTTTTGTGAAGCAAAGACCACAGCGAGACATGCACGCTCGATTGGTGTGTAGTTTAGCTCATATCCCACCAATGTGCAACTGATATAGTAGACTGCTTTTTCCTTGCCGTCAGGTATTTGCTGTGCTAGGAGTGCCCCCAGTGCTGTCGGAGTAGCTGATATGTAAAGTAGCAATGGTTGATCTGGAATTGGTGGCATCAAAACTGGCGGGTTCAAAAGATAATCTTTGAGCGCCTGAAAGGCCTGTTGACAGTTCTCATCCCATTTGAACTTGATGTTTTTGTGTAGCAGGTGCTGGAAAGGGTTACACTTATCTGCAAGTTGTGCTATGAATCTTCGTATGGACTGGAGTCTCCCTTGTAAAGATCGAAGTTGACTAATATTCTTAGGTGGCGGCATGTCCAAGATAGCCTTGACTTTTGCTGGATCAGCTTCTATTCCTCTTTTAGACACAATGAATCCTAGGAGCTTCCCGGAGGTTACTCCAAAGACACATTTCTTTGGGTTTAATCTTACCTTGTACTTTTCCAACTGATCAAAAACAACTGAAAGTATGTCCAAGTGTGTATTTCTGTCTATTGATTTAACCAAAAGGTCGTCAACATAATCTTCCACTGTTACATGCATGAGATCATGAAAGATAGTGGTCATCGCTCTTTGATAAGTGGCACCTGCATTTTTCAGCCCAAAGGGCATGACATTCCAATAGAAGGTTCCCCATGGACAAGTGAATGATGTTTTATGTTGATCTTCAGGTGCAATCCTGATCTGATTATATCCAGAAAATCTGTCCATTAAGGATAACATCTCATGGCCTGCTGTGAGATCAACAATTAAATCAATGTTTGGTAATGGGAAATCGTCCTTTGGACAAGCCTTGTTGATATCTCTGAAGTCTGTACATATTCGGATGCTGCGATCTGGTTTGCTAATAGGTACTAAGTTGGAAATCCATTCAGGATAATCAATTGGGCGTATGAATCCGACATCCAGTAATTTCTCCAGCTCTGCCTTGACTAATAATGCCACTTGTGGATGCATTTTCCTTAATTTCTGCTTTACTGGTTTTGCCCCCGGTTTGACTGTTAAATGATGCATTACTAAATCGGGGTCTAGCCCAGGCATATCAGCATAAGACCATGCGAAGTTGATTTGTCGTCCCTTAAAGAAGCTTATGAATTTTGCTCTCTCGGCCTCTGTCAATGATTGAGCCAAAAATATGTTGTGTGGAACCTCTGCTGTACCAATGTTTGTCTTTATAGTCTCCTCTACCAACATGGATGATTTTTCCTCGTATGATGCTGGGAGAATGTCGAGCCTTCCATCTTCGGGCGCCTCAGAGAGGTTTTCACCCTCAGATACGTCCTTTCTTTTTACTTTTTTAGAGTCAGATAGCGCCACAGTGTGGTTTTCGCCATAAGACCCTTGTTTTGTTTTTATTTTTACATTTTTGCGACTAGAAGGTCCGACACCCTCACCAAAGTATGCCATGTTATTAAGCTCTATGGCGTATCCTGCTTTGTGGTCTCCAGGAGGAAGATCATCGTGAATGCCAAGATAATCGACAATAGCTTCGTCATTTTGAAATGTATCAAACTGTGCTGGTCCGTCATGATCCCAGTCAATGAGTTGGGGGTGGACAAGGGGAAGGTCATTAGTGTTTTCAGAGTTTGTTGGACTAATAGTGAAGATGTGGTTATATTCAGGTATGTCAAGACAATCGTCGAGGTCATCGATGGCACTCTCCTCATTAGTTTCGATCGTGAGCGAATCCAAATTGTCATCACTAGTAGAGCCTTCTGGGACAGGTGTCCTCATCCTATGTGATTTTGACCTAGGACCTTGAAACGAAGCTTGTGCGGGATCCTTATGGGTTGGTTCTTGACCAACTCTGAACTTTTTGTAAAATTCCTCCTCCTCTGTGGGTTCATCTGGCTCTCTGAATGTTTCAGTGAGCTCATAGTCACTGGAGGATTTGTCTGAACCCCATTCCCACTCATTGGAGTCTGTGGAATAGTAATCCTCTTGTGGAACTTCGGCCACTTTGATTTGCCATACCTCTTTTGTTCCTTTATTGTGTAGTCTGGGATTTAGAAAACCAAGCCCTTTTGAGCGTTCCCTTCTTGTAGTTAGCTCAGGTTGTAAGGGCTCCATGACACCTTCTTTGCGTAATCCGAGAGGGCTTTTTCCATCGTACCCGAATCTTTGCAAAATTTTGAAGCCTTTGCCATAGTTCTCACAGGGTATTATAATCTGGTCATGTGTTTCCTCTTCAACGTCCTTATAGAGCATTTTATATAAATTTTCTTCCTCTAATTCGCCCCATTTTTGAAAGATGGTAGGATCCCATTTGAGTGTCATGATGGAGATTTGCTTGTTAGGATGTGGCCTCCCATATTCCTTTGGGGAGCTCATGACTTGTCGTAAAAACATTGTCTGATTCAAAGTGTATTCTCCCATGCCTTTGTCTTGAAACTTGGCTCTAAGTTCACCTTGTTTGGATGTCGAGGGCTTTAATGACTCAGGATCAATATATGTTGAAGAAGGAGTAGCCTCTCGATTGCTGGGAATGATAGTCTCAGTATGTGATCTCAAGTTATTGCAATATATGAATGGATTTGGATCACCATTGACCGTTACCTCAACTCCATTATGAGGAAACTTTATGCATTGATGGTATGTTGATGGGACTGCCCTCATTTCATGAATCCACGGACGTCCTAGCAATATGTTATACGTGAGATCTAGATCTAGGACTTGACAAACCACATCCTTTGTGACTGGCCCTATTCTTAGTGGTAAGGTGACCGTGCCCTTGGACGAGCGCTCTTCATCATCATAAGCCTTAATGGTGATTTGGTTTGTAGAATTCACAGCTTTGTCAGAATATCCCAATTGTTTGATGGTACTTAAGGTACAAATATTAAGACCTGCTCCTCCATCTATCAGGACTCGCTTTATTCTATGTTTATGTATGAAGGCTTCAACATGTAGAGGTGCATTATGTGGCTGACTTATGGAGGCGTCATCGGCTTCTGTGAATGTGAGGGAGTGTGGAACGGATAGGTATACCACCATAGCTTGAAACTGGTCCACGTTCAGATCAGTAGGAACGACAGTATCTCTCAAGATTTTGTCAAGGATAGCTTTATGTGCAGGAGATATACGTAAGAGCTCAAGAATAGATATGAGCGCAGGTGTCTTCCCTAGTTGTTCTACAAGGTCGTACTCAGGCTTGGTTGATGAAAGTTTGGTATTCTTAGTAGAGGCACCTAGCAATGTGATCTTACCTCGACGGGTTGTAACATGACATTCAGAGGTAGATTCGGACGAAGATCCCACACCTTTTAGGATAATTTTGCGTCTTTGAGAAGAATTCTCAGGATTTTTATTTTTGATAGTAATGGTAGAAATATGATTGTCCATTGAGATGTGATTGATAGTAGAATCATAATTGTAAGGTGCTCTAGTGTAATTGGCTTGATCATCTGTGACTTTGCCTTTTCCTTTGTCATGTTTTGGGAATGGTTCCTTAAACACCTCATGCTCTTGGTTAGATGAATGTCCCTCAATCTCAATATCTCCTCTGTCAATGAGATCTTGTACAATGTTTTTCAGTCGATGGCAATTACTTGTCTTATGACCCTTGCTCTTATGAAATTCGCAATACTCATCATCATTCCAGCAATTCGGTTTGACCTTTGGTTCATATGGAGGAAAGTCTAGAACTGTGATCACTTTGTTTGCTACAAGCTTTTTGAATACTAATTCAAGTGGTTCTCCCAAAGGAGTGTACTTCCTTCATGGTTTAGAAGTTGTTTGATTGTTCACTTCATTGTTGGTAGAATTTGATCCAGAAAAGACGAACTTTGGTCTCATTGTGTTGGCATCAACAACACCATCATTAACCGTGTTCTTGTTCTTGTTCCAAAATTTTGGTTTATCCTTTCCTTTGAAGTCTTCTTTGTTTCCTTTGAATAGCTTGATAACTCCTTGTTCAATTAAGACTTTTTCTGTTGCTAGGCCCTTTTCAATGACATCCTTGAATGTAGACAAACAAGCTTTCCTGAGATCATAGCCAATAGCTTTATTAACGTTTTGTGTGAACATCTCCACCATTTGTTTCTGCGGGATTTCACAAGAGCATCTGCTAGCTAGGTTTCTCCATCTCTGTAAAAATGTTGCGAAAGATTCTCCTTCCTTTTGTTTCGTATTGCACAAGGTATTAACTGAGACATATGTTTCAATGTTGTAAGAGAAATGCTGAATGAATGCTTCTGCCAAGTCGCCCCATGACTTAATACCGGGAGGTAATTGAGAAAACCATTCCATAGCTTGATCTCCTAAGCTCTGTGGGAACAACCTCATTAAGTATGTTTCTTCTGCCGCTACCTCAATGCAAGCTGTGAAGAATTGTCTTATGTGTGCCTTGGGGTCTCCTCTCCCTCTATATTTGTCAAATTTTGGCGTTACAAAGTGTGGAGGAAATGGAGGCATTGGAATGCTCTTATCAAAGGGATAAGGACATATATCTCTCATAGTGTATGTAGGTTTTGGTGTACTCATGTCCTCCATTTTCTTTTGTAGATCTCTAATTTGTTGCTCCAAATTATTCTTGGGAGGAGATGGATTTCTTGTAGCATACCCCATGTTTGAAACACCCATTTGAGGAGGAGCTTGTTGCATGTATGGATGATACTGATCGTAGACATGTCCATATGGAGGTCTATATTGTTGTGACATATATGGAGCACTTGGCATAACTTCTTGTTGAGGGACCCCATATCTGTTTTGTGTGTATAAACCATATTCAATAGGCCTTTCATTTTCCATTGTGTTGCCCCCAATTTTGACATGAGGTCTCCTTGTGTCAAAATTTTGAGGATGTCCTTGAGTATCCATTTGTCTTGATTGACCCATATCTTGAGCATGTGTTTGAGCATAAGGCCTCCATGATGGTCTTTGAGTGTAAGTATCATATGTTTGAGCTTGTGTATGTGGGATTGCTGGTTTTTGAAGCAAAGCTGATGGTGACTCCGGCATCATATTATTCGGTCCTCTATTTCCTCCACTATTTGGTCTCCTTTGATCCATGTTGGGTTGAATTTGTTGTGAGGGTCGACTTTCCATAAGTTGAGATAAGTCAAAATCATGCGGTATTTTAGCTCCACTTTGTGCCATCATGTTTAAAAAGTATTGACGATCTCTCCTCATTATCTCTTCAACCAATCTATTGAATTGAGGATCCATTATGGATTCTTGTATGTCTGCTGATAGTATTGAAGAATTGTCCACGGTGTCATTGTGTGTAGCATTGTTGTTTATAGTGTTTGCGCTCTCCACATTTGGATTGTGTCTATAAACATTCATGTCTGGTAATGTAGTGTGCTCAGGATTGTAAAATAGATCATTGTCATACTCATAAGAACTCATGTTTGCGGATTCTTGAGCTTCTTTAGCTATTCTCCTGGATTTTTGAAGGCGGGTTTCAACCATGAACTAGGTGTTTAACCAAGGTGTGAGAGACTAGATGAAAAGTGAAAAGGTATGGAAGACCAAGAGTTGTATGGAGTGTAAATGAATCTTGGGGTGTACTTGCAATGTCCAAAGTGTAAGACCAAGTATGTAAGTAGTAGAGTAGGTGTGACTTCCAAAGAGAGGATAGTTTCTCTTGATGAGGTAAGCTGACCTTGACTCTAAGTAAGACCAAATGAGACCCAAAGGTAAGAAACCTTGATGAGGGACCACTTAGCAATGTGTAGTAGTATGTAGTGTGTTGACAAAGTATGATGAGGACAAGCAAGTGACCTTTTTGACTCAACTTTAGACAAGTATGAATGTAAAATGAGATGTGAAGCAATGATGGACTGTATGAGACCTTAGGACAGGCTGACTGCTAGATGAAACCTGAAGAGACAACCTAAGAAGCTCAAGTATGCCGAAACTGATTTTCTTTGTTTGCTTGACTGTTAAAGTTTTCAAATCCTGACACAGACGCCTCTGTATACTTCACAGACGCGGTTCCAAGACACAGACGCTACTCTGTTTTACGCAGACGCAGACAAAAACACAGACGCTATTCTGTACTTCACAGACGTGCTTATCTGACGCAGACGCGGTTTGAACAGACACAGACGCGTTTCTGTAACCTTAGTGCAATTTTTCCTATCTGTGAAGTTGTTTTGTTGTGACCAAATCTGATTTTTCGACTGTTTTTCATGACAAGAGGACACAATGTTGATGACTCAATGTTTGCAAACTGTTTAGACTCCAAAAGTGTGTTGTTTGATGTAAAAAAAAATTTGCATACACTTGAAGACACAAAAGACACAATGTTTTGCTATTTTGTCTTGAATGTTTGAGTGTTTAGCATAAGACAAGCACAAATCTTAGGGCTGGCCAAGACAATAGTTGTTGATCCCACATAGGGTTTTACCCCCGAGGCTACGCTATTCAGAGCGGATACTTAGATGCTTGACCTCACTGGCTCCACCCTCGGCACTCACTTCTCGGGTCAGCCAAGCATCAGTCCCCATGAAAACTCCCCATGGCGAACTTTGTATCTCTACTAAGAACCGTATGTGTGTGGGCCGCTACCAGAGGTCCGACCTCCTGCCTCAACAACTAGAAGGATTTGGGCATCTAAAACAAAGAGGTGCTAGTAAGGGCATCCGCTCGTGTGGCCATACATGCAGCACTTTCAGCTCTGTAAATACAGAAGGCTCCAAACTGGTAGGGGTTACGCCCTACAAATGATCAAATAAATTTGATCAAATGGGTTTATGGGGAGACATAGTGTCGGTATGAACTAATCAGCACACGTTATTCATAGTTTTCACCATGAATACATTTGATTATAGTGGTTTGGATGAGGTGGGTTTTCCTCGCTACCACTTGAGTCGTTCTCTTCTCACTAGTAGTCCTAATGACCACACGGGAAGACAGGCCCTCTAAAGAGTAAACAAAAAGACCCTGTTGCTCAAGACACAAAAGACAATGATTCAGTTTTAGTGCACCAATTGAAGTGTTTGCTAAGCTACGAAAACAAGGCACACAATAAAATTACAAAACCCTAGCTAAGGCCCTGCAACAAAATTGTTAGTAGTTTGGGTTGTTTCAAATGATAACCCCTTCCTGCAAGCACACAAGTTAAGTAAATTTTAGAAAACCCAAAAAGACTTTGTGAAAAGGGGCCTTCAACAAAAACGTATTTGCCTCCAAAGCAAGCTGCACAAACCAGGTTAGCTAGATCTGCAAGAGTTAGCCAAAAACAAACTAGATCTGAAACCCTAAGTACAAAATCCGAAAACCCGAATCTCAAAAAAAAATTGAAATTGCAAAACAAAAAGCACAGACGCCTTTATACCAGACACAGACGCGTCTGTACGACACAAACGCGGTTCTGTAGTTCACAGACGCGATCAGAGGTCACAGACGCGACTTCCGAGTGCAGACGCAATAAGATCAATCACAGACGCGGTTAAAATTCTCAGACGCGATTCCAGAAACCTGCAAAAATAAAAATTGGCAGAAACACAGACGCGATTCTCGATATCGCAGACGCTTCTGAAACACAAAAACGCGATCCGAACACTCGCAGACGCGGAAAAACCTAAAATGTTGTCGAAAACTGTCCGATCTGCAACTTCAAAAATGCAAAATCTGCAACAAAAATGTTAAATGCAAAGGGACAAGAGTCCCACCGGGCGTGCCAAAATGTATATGGTGAAAATGGATAACAATAAACAACAATATTGAAAGGCTAAATGAATCCAACCACTAAACCCTAGCCTAACAATGAACAAAGATCCACCATAACATATGAAGATAACCTAAGACAATGCAAAATAACTCAAAATCACAAAGATTATACCATCACATGTCCAATAGGGTTTTGATCTCCATTCTTCCTATCTCCATTGATCTTGCTTGATATATTTGCTCTCAGATTTTTATGTGCACAAGAGCTCAACAAAGAACGGAATGTGGTTGTAAGTGGAATTGTAGTGTAGCCAAGTTGCATGAAAAATCATTAGCATGTGTCCTTAGTCATTAGGGCTTTGACAATGAAGAAAGCATCTTCTTAAATAGAAGACACAATATGAAATGGAGGGTTAAGATTGAGAGGTGTAAAAAGAGAGGTCGGCTAGGATTAGAGGGTAGGTAGCAGAAATACCAAAATAATGAAAGGGGTAGGTAGTGTATGAATTAAGAGATGAATGACATGTGTCATGTGTAGAAAAAGCTAATGAATTAATTAAATAAATAAAGATTTATTTAATTAATAGAAGAAGTGGGATCAATTAAATAAATAAGATATTTATTTAATTTAAGAAAATGATAATTTAAATAAATAAATGTATTTATTTAAATGAGAAATAAGGCTAGAAGAGGATAAATGAATTAATTAAATAAATAAGGATTTATTTAATTAATAGAAGAATTAGGCTTAGATAATTAAATAAATAAAATATTTATCTAATTAGACATGACAATTTTAGGTGTCTACACTATGTATAAGGAGTCTCCACGTTTTGTAAATATGCTCTAGGTTAAAATATTCACTTGTTAACTTCTTGACGTCAATCAATTCTTCAAATCCCCAATCCAACTCGAACACGGTGTCAATAACCTCCTTTGTGATTGCAAGAATTGGCTCACCCATGTAGTTATATATGGTCCTGGTTTTAGGGTCATAATTGTTTGCCAATGTCTTCATGAGCTCCACATTCATGAATACATTAGCCACAACTAACCTTCCTAAGTTCAATCACCATAAATTGTTGATAAGTTGAGGGGCAACTCTTCTGTTGTACCCATATATGAATAATTCATACCCTCTCAATTCTGTCCATATGTCTCCAAGATCCTCAAACTAGTCCTCTGGGCCTTCCTCATCAGCTCTAATCTTCTTGGACCTCAAACTGGATGATGGCCACTGGTCAATCAGGTCTTGGGCCAAAGATTGCCCTTCTCTTTTCTATCTTTTAGGTTTTTCTTCTGCAGCGATAGGTTATTTTCCCTTTCTGGTCTTATTAGTTTTAGATGATGATTCCATTTGAATTTAAAAAAAGAGGTCTGTGTGCAAACAACTTACTTGGAATTACTGAGCTTTATCTATGAATTCGCCCAATTCCTGCTTTCAGTTCATCCCCTGTGAATTCCTTAATGTTGTGTCCTTTGATGTTGATCCACTACTTATGGTGTATTTAATCAGTTAGTAATGGTGGTTTGGACAATGGTCACTTAGGCACACGTTTGAATTTAATGGCGATGTGACCTTCCATGGGATTTGTTTCTGATTTTCGCGGCAATCAATAACCATTTTGATGAGGATATGTCTTTCGATCATTTGTTTCTTTAGTCCATCGATCTCTTTGTTTCTATCGAAAATAATTTTGTTTCAAATATTACTTCAATCAAGTATTTTTTCCCTTCATCGAAATACTGTATTCAGTTAGTATGGTTGTCTCCTCATCGAAACAAATCTGATATCCATCGGGTCTTATGTTGAAGAAACCTTGGGCTTGGCTATCCTCCTTTATTTTTCCATCGAAATACTTCTTTCATTGATATCACTATGCCCCATCGATGAACGAGTCTATTATCTCACCGAAGCTTTTCTTTATTTTCCCTTATTGTTCTTTACCGCTAAAGTTACATCGGCAAAACCACACATATCGAGAACATGCCTTTTAACCTCCTCGAAACCTATATCCTCATCGATGTAGCTTCCTTTTGTCTGATCGATATTATTCTTTTGATGAAAATGCTCCTTTCGGTGGGTCCTTTTTATGTTGCACCGATAGTATTATTTCCTTGAGAACTTTTCCCGTCGATGAAGACCCTCTTTGCTTTCTTCAATATCTTTTGTCGATGAAGTTATTATCTTTGGTGAGTCCTTTCTGGAATTCATCGGTGTTTCCTTCCTTCAATGGCTCTTTTATATCGATGAGACATCGTTGGGTCTCATTGATACCTCTTGAATTCGGATTGATATTATTCTTTTGATGAAAATGCTCCTTTCGGTGCGTCCTTTTTATGTTGCACCGATAGTATTATTTCCTCGAGAACTTTTCCCGTTGATGAAGACCCTCTCTACTTTCTTCGATATCTTTTGTCGATGAAGCTATTATCTTCAGTGAGTCCTTTCTAGAATTCGTCGGCGTTTCCTTCCTTCGATGGCTCTTTTATATCGATGAGACATCTCTAGGTCTCATCAATACCTTTTGAATTTGGATCGATATTATTCTTTCGATGAAAACGCTCCTTTCAGTGGGTCCTTTTTATGTTGCACCGATAGTATTATTTCCTTGAGAACTTTTCCCGTTGATGAAGACCCTCTCTGCTTTCTTTGATATCTTTTGTCGATGAAGTTATTATCTTCAGTGAGTCCTTTCTAGAATTCATCGGCGTTTCCTTCCTTCAATGGCTCTTTAATATCAATGAGACATCACTTGGTCTCATCGATAATAATTTTTTTTTTGATAAAAATTATCATCGTCGGAATTACGACGAATACCAAGCTTTCGACCGACGATGTTCTCGTCGGTGAAATGTTCTGGAGTTGTCGCACTTCCGACTCAAACAAAACAAACATCCGACGAGGATGCTGTACGTGCGATGACACTTCGTAGTTGGACGGTCGACGATGTCTCCGAATGGACCGACGACACAAGCATCGGATAAATAGCATCACCCTCGGTACGAAGTTCCAAATCGCCATCGGTTTTGCGATGAAATCTACTGATTCCGACGACTTCTTTGACCATCGGCAGAGTCCATTGGATTGTCAAATTTCCAATGGGCATGACATTGTCGACCAATTTGACACTGAGTTTTCGATGATTGATTTTGTTGGCACTCTGACGAAAATTCATCGCAATTCTGACAAACGGTCATTGGAAATTAGCTCCGAATGTACTAGTGGCTCTAAAAGCTTGCTAGCAGCAAGACTCTATTCAAGATGCTTTTGAAGTTAGAATAATCTACGTAGCTAGTCATATAGGATGCTAAGGATCTTTAGTGAATACAAGAGTAAAAATTAATTTATTTGCACTTAGATGAGCAAAAGAAGATCCAAGTTTCAAGAATCAATGGGGAAGTTTTTCACGTCTCCATTTGTAAATCCTAGTCACTAAGTGTGTTAATTTAGATGTTCCAAGGGACCTTAAGGATCGATTGATCACTTATTTGTGAAATGTTTTGTACCTCCAATTCAATTGGTGTATTACAAAGTGCTAAACAAACACAGTCATCCTTGTTCAAATAGGAAATGCATCTTCATGATGCATATTGCATTAACATAGGTCATATCAAAACTTCATTGTCTCCACATGCATTTTGCAGATCATCATGTCATATAGCTTTGCATACTGAGGGCATAGCTGAAAAAATCCTAAAAATCATAAAATGTCTTGGACCAAATCCTAAAAAATAAAAAACTCACAAAAACAAAAAAACCGAAAAAACCAAAGCAAGAAAGCATAGACCATCCTTCAAGCCAAATCAACCACACACAAACTCTCAATGTCTACAATCATACTTATCACTGTAGACACCCAAAAATTGTCCAGTCTAATTAAATAAATATTTTATTTATTTAATTATCTAAGCCTAATTCTTCTATTAATTAAATAAATCTTTATTTATTTAATTAATTCATTTATCCTCTTCTAGCCTTATTTCTCATTTAAATAAATACATTTATTTATTTAAATTATCCTTTTCCTAAATTAAATAAATATCTTATTTATTTAATTATCCCACTTCTTCTATTAATTAAATAAATCTTTATTTATTTAATTAATTCATTAGCTTTTTCTACCCATGACACATGTCATTTATCTCTTAATTCATACACTACCTACCCCTTTCATTATTTTATTATTTCTTTTACCTACCCTCTAATCATAGCCGACCTCCTTTTACACCTCTCAATCTTATCCCTCCATTTCATATAGTGTCTTCTATATAAGGAGAGGCTTCCTTCATTATCAAACCCTAATGAATCATCTTAAGGACTCAACTACACTACGATCCTACTTGCAACCACATTTCGTTCTTTGTTGAGCTCTTGTGCACATAAAATCTGAGAGCAAATATATCAAGCAAGATCAATGGAGATAGGAAGAATGGAGATCCAAACCCTATTGGACATGTGATGGTATAATCTTTGTGATTTCGTTTGATTTGCATTGTCTTAGGTAATCTTCATATGTTATGGTGGATCTTTGTTGTTGTTAGGCTAGGGTTTTTGTGGTTGAATTCATTTAGCCTTTCAATATTGTTATTATTGTTATCCATTTTCACCATATACATTTTGGCACGCCCGGTGGGACTCTTGTCCTTTTTTTATTTAACATCCTTGTTGCAGATTTTGTATTGTGAAGTTCTAGATCTGACATTTTCGGCAGCATTTTGATATTCCCATGTCTGCGCACTTTCGGATCGCGTTTTTTTTTTTGGCGCATCTACGACATCTGGAATCGCATCTGTGTTATTTGCAATATTTTATTTTGCAGGTTCCGGGAAAGCACGTTTGTGTTATTTAGTCGCGTCTGTGGTGTTTTTAGCCGCGTCTGTGACCAAGGGTCACGGATGCGTTCTGTAGTCGCATCTATGCATCACAGAACCGTGTCTATGTCACTAAGGCGCGTCTGTGTTGAGGGTAATCACGTCTGTGTTCACCAGTTTCAAATTTTGGGTTTATTGATTTAGTTTTGGATTTTGCATCTAGGGCTTCAGATCTGGTTTATTTTGAGCTAACATTTTCAGATCTAGCTAACGAAATTGGTGCAGCTTGTCTTGAAAGAAAAATCGTGTGCTTGCAGGAAGGGGTGATTATTTGAAACAATCCAAACTACTAACAACTCTTTGTTGCAGGTCCTTAGCAAGGGTTTTTGGAATTTTTATTGTGTGCCTTGTTTTCATAGACTAGCAAACACTTCAATTGGTGCACTAAAATTGAATCATTGTCTTTTATGTCTTGAGCAATAGGCTCTTTTTGTTTAATCTTTAGAGGGCCTGTCTTCCCATGTGGTCATTAGGACTACTAGTGAGAAGAGAACGACCCAAGTGGTAGCGAGGAAAACCCACCTCTTCCGAACCACTATAAACAAATGTATTCATGGTGAAAACTATGAATAACGTGTGTTGATTAGTTCATACCGACACTATGTCTCCCCATAAACCCATTTGATCAAATTTATTTGATCATTTGTAGGGCATAACCCCTACCGGCTGGGAGCCTTCTGTATTTACAGAGCTGAAAGTGCCGCATGTATGGCCACACGAGCAGATGCCCTTACTAGCACCTCTTTGTTTTAGAAGCCCAAATCCTTCTAGTTGTTGGGGCAGGAGGTCGGACCTCTGGTAGTGGCCCACACACATACGGTTCTTAGTAGAGATACAAAGTTCACCACGGGGAGTTTTCATGGGGACTGATGCTTGGCTGACCCGAGAAGTGAGTGCCGAGGGTGGAGCTAGTGAGGTCAAGCATCTAAGTATTTGCTCTGAATAGCGTAGCCTCAAGGGTAAAACCCCATGTGGGATCAACAACTATTGTCTTGGCCAGCCATAAGAATTGTGCTTGACTTATTCTAAACATTCAAAACATTCAAGACCAAACAACAAAACATTGTGTCTTTTGTGTCTTCAAGTGTATGCAAAACATTTTTACATCAAACAACACACTTTTCTTGGAGTCATTTTGAGTCTAGACACTTGCAAACATTGAGTCCTCATCAACATTGTGTCCTCTTGTCACAAAAAATAGTCAAACAGTTAGATTTGGTCACAACAAAACAACTTCACAAATTGGAAAAAATTGCACAAATTTTATAGAAACGCGTCTGTGTCTGACATAATAGCGTCTGTGTTGTATAACCACGTCTGTGAAGGGCAGAAACGCGTCTATGTTCCCAGAATCAACATTGCAATTTGCATAAAATCTCAGAGGCGCGTCTGTGTTGAACAGAGCCACGTCTGTTTCAGGAAACCGTGTCTGTGAAGTGTACAGGCGCGTCTGTGTTCAGAATTGAAAAAATTGTTACAGTCCAGCAAACAAACACAGTCAGTTTCAGAATTCTTGAGCTTCCTAGGTCGTTTCTCCAGGTTTTCATCTAGCATTCAACCTGTCTTTGGGTCTCACAAAGTCCATCATTGCTTCACATCTCACTTTACATTCACATTTGTCTAAACTTGAGTCAAAAGGTCACTTGCTTGTCCTCACTATACTTTGTCAACATACTACATACAACAACACTTTACTAAGTGGTCCCTCATCAAGGTTTCTTACCTTTGGGTCTCATTTGGTCTTACTTAGAGTCAAGGTCAACTTACCTCATCAAGAGAAACTATCCTCTCTTTGGAAGTCACACCTACTCTACTACATACATACTTGGTCTTACACTTTGGACATTGCAAGTACACCTTAGATTCATTTACATTCCATCCAACTCTTGATCTTCCATACTTCTTTTTCCATTTTCATCTAGTCTCACACATCTCGGTCAATACCTAGTTCATGGTTGAAACCCGTCTTCAAAAATCTAGGAGAGAAACTAAAGAGGCTCAAGAGTTCGCAAACATGAGTTCTTATGAGTATGACAATGATATCTTTTTCAATTTTGATCATACTACATTACCTGATATGGATGCCTATAGAAACATTCCAAATGTTGAGAACATGGACACTACAAACAACAATGCTACACACAATGACAATATGGACAACTTTTCTGTACATTCAGTAGATGTGGAAGAATCCATTATGAATCCCCATTTCAATCGATTGGTTGAGGAAATAATGAGGAGGGATAGACAATACTTCTTACAAATGATGGCACAAAGTGGAGCTAAGATCCCTCATGATTTTGACATGTCTCAAATAATGGAACATGGACCTTTGCAACAAACTCACTCCAACATGGATCAAGGAAGGCCTATTAATGGAGGCAATAGAGGACCACATATGGTGCCTGAATCACCATCATCTTTGTTTCAAAACCAGAGGTCCCACATACACATGGTCAAGCATATGATAATCACCTTCGCAAACCATTATGGAAGTCTTATGTAGACAGATATGCTCAATCACATACCAATGCTAAGGATCAACCACCAAAGCAATTGGATATTCAAAGGCATGCTCAAAATTTGGACACAAGGAAACCCCGTGTCAAATTTGGGGGCAACACATTAGAACATGACATGCCTGTAGAGTATGGTATACATGCACAAAATAGATATGGTGTTCCTCAACATGAATCTATACCAAGTGGTCCATATACGCAACATCACTATAGACCTCCTCCATATGAACATGTGTATGATCAATATCATCCATATATGCAACATGCTCCTCCTCCAATTGGTGCCTCAAGCATAGGGTATGGTCCAAGAAGTCGATCTCCACCTAAAAGCAATTTGGAGCAACAAATCAGGGACTTACAAAAGAAAATGGAGGACATAAATACACAAAAGCCAACATACACCATGAGAGACATATGTCCTTATCCATTTGACAAGAGCATTCCAATGCCTCCTTTTCCTACACACTTTGTGACGCCTAAATTTGATAAGTATAGAGGAAAAGGGGATCCTAAGGCACACATAAGGCAGTTTTTCATAGCTTGCATTGAGGTAGCAGCAGAAGAGACATATTTGATGAGATTATTCCCACAAAGCCTAGGTGATCAAGCTATGGAATGGTTCTCCCAACTTCCACCTGGCATTAAGCCATGGGGTGACCTAGCAGAGGCATTTATTCAACATTTCTCCTACAACATAGAGACAGACATATCAGACACTACTTTGTGCAACACCAAGCAAAAAGAGGGAGAGTCTTTTGCATCATTTTTACAAAGATGGAGAAATCTAGCCAGCAGATGCTCTTGTGAAATTCCACAAAAACAAATGGTAGAAATGTTCACCCAGAATGTTAACAAAGAGATTGGTTATGACTTAAGGAAAGCTTGGTTGTCCACCTTCAAGGACGTCATTAAAAAAGGCTTAGCAACAGAAAAGGTCCTAATTGAACAAGGAGTCATTAAGATATTCAAGGAAAACAAAGATGACTTTAAGGGAAAAGACAAGCCGAGATTTTGGAACAAAAACAAGAATATAGTCAATGATGGTGTTAATGATGCCAACACAGTGCGACCCAAATTTATCTTTTCGGGATCAAGTTCTACAAACAATCAAGTGAATACTCAGACAACTTCCAGATCACGAAGGAAGTACACCCCCTTGGGAGAACCACTTGAGTTAGTCTTCAAGAAGCTAGTGGCAAACAAGGTAATCACAGTTCTAGATTTTCCTCCATATGAACCAAAGGTTAAGCCAAATTGGTGGAATGATGATGAGTATTGTGAATTTCATAAGAGCAAGGGTCATAAGATAGGAAATTGTCATCGACTGAAGAACATCATACAAGATCTCATTAATAGAGGAGATATTGAAATTGAAGGACACTCATCCAATCAAGAACATGAGATGTTTAAGGAACCATTCCCAAAACATGACAAGGGAAAAGCTAAAGCCATAGAGGATCAAACCAACTATACCAGAGCATCCTACAACTATGATTCAACTATCCATCACATCTCGATGGACAATTATGTCTCTACCATTATCATCAAGGACAAAGCGTCTGAGAATTCTACTCAGAGACCCAGGATTGTCCTAAAAGGTGTTGGATCTTCTTCTGAACCTACCTCTAAATGTCATGTTACAACCCGTCGAGGTAAAATCACTTTGCAAGGTACTCCAACTAAAAACATCGCTTCTTCATCAACCAAACCTGAGTACAACCTTGTAGAACAGTTAGGGAGGGAAGACACCCGCACTTATCTCCATCCTTGAGCTTTTACGCATATCCCCTACTCATAAAGCCATTCTTGACAAAACCTTGAGAGACATTGCCGTTCCTACGGATCTGAATGTGGACCAATTTCAAGCCATGGTGGGATACCTTTCCGTTCTGCATTCACTTACATTCACAGAAGCCGATGACGCCTCCATAAGTCAGCCACATAATGCACCGCTACATGTTGAAGCCTTCATACACAAACATCGAATAAAAAGAGTCTTGATAGATGGAGGAGTAGGTCTAAACATTTGTACATTGAACACTATTAAACAATTGGGATATTCTGATAAAGCTGTGAATTCTACAAACAAAATTACCATCAAGGCATATGATGATGAAGAGCGTTCATCCAAGGGCACAGTCACCTTACCTCTCAGAGTTGGGCCAGTTACAAAAGATGTGGTTTGTCAAGTCCTAGACCTTGATCTCACATACAACATATTGCTAGGACATCCATGGATTCATGAGATGATCGCAGTACCATCTACATATCATCGATGTATCAAGTTTCCACACAATGGAGTTGAAGTGACTGTCAAAGCTGACCCTAATCCATTCATATATTGCAACAATCTACAACCTAGATCAGAAATAACAATTCCAACCAATCGAGAGGCTATTCCTTCATCAGCATATGTGGATCCAGAATCCTTGAAAGCTTGTACATCAAAACAAGCAGAGCTAAAAGAAAAGTTCAAGATTAAAGACCTGGGATGTGGTGAGTATATTTTTCATGTTGATCAACTCCCACTATCTCCTAAGGTATTCAGTCGATGGAAACAATATACAAACAATTTGCAGTGCCAAGGAATTGGGTGTGAACCACCTAGTGTTGTGGCTACTAAGTCTGAATGCAAATCTCCTCTAGTGGTGCAAGCACCTCTTGATATCAATAGTCCTAAGAGTGGTTCCAGCGAAGAATCTATTGAGTGTATCGCCAACCCTCTTGAGAACTCACATAGCTTTACTATTTCATCCACTCCTTCCATTTCCACTCCACTTCTACACTTGGATCAACAAGAATTACAAAATCCCTTACTCATTGGGGATCAAAAATCAAGATTTGAAAAGAAAAATCTAAAAGTAAAAAATAAAGAAAAGTCTTTTAATCCAAATCAAAATAAAAAACTATTGGACTCTACAAAAATCAAAGTCAAGGATAAAAATCCTATGAAGAAAAAAGAACAAGAGTTGATCTCCCCTAATATCAATGATGCCCTCCTAAATGACACAATGTTAGTCTAAGATCAAACAACATAAAACACACAAGATGTTAGAGTTAATCAATCTAAAAACCAAACACAATGAAGGCATTCCAAAGGAGACACTAAAAACATGCTAAATATATCTAACTAAAAAAGTAAGACAATGAGATATCTCCAACTATCTCTTAACATGATATTAGTTCTTTCTCCCTTGTTCCTCTCCTCTCCAAGTTCCAAAATAGTGTAGCTCTCAGCAGCTTTTTGCACTATGGATGCTTATGGAGGATTGAGATTGTAGAATAGCTCTAAACATGAAATAAAAAGCTATTTTAATGCTAAAATGATGTATTTTACCAAAAGACAAGATTTAGTTTGTTTATGCTAAAATGCTCTCTAAAATGGCTATAGTCTAAATGCATACAAGTTTTCAGGATCTGGATTATGAAGGAATGGGCTCTATTTATAGGGAAAATGGAGCAATGGATGGCCAAGATTAAAAGGTTTAATCAAGGGTCAAGCTTGAAAGTTGGGAATCCATGTGCACAATTTGCACCAATGAAATGGTGACAAATGTCAACATAAGATTGGGTTGAAAAAAAGGGGTTGGAGGCATTGAATGCCTGAGAAGACTTCATGGTTATCTAAAGGCTAAGGGTCAAGCCTAAATTAGGATTACCCACTGGATTAGGAGTTAATCCAAGGATAAACCTTTGTGCAAATGATTAAGAGATAATCATGGTCAAAGCATTAATGACCTGATGAGACCCTTGGGTTGGGTAGAGGTTGAGTCAAAACAAATGTTTTAACCATGTGGGAGAGTTGAATTAACCATTAATGGTTATTGGAGACTTTGTGGATTAAGTGGTTGAAAGTTGGAAGCCTTTAATGGTTTTCAAAGACTTTGGGGTTTTTGGTGGTTGAAGGTTGAAAACTTTCAATGGTTATCCAAGACTTTGGGGTCTTTGAGAAGTGACTCCATTTTGCTTAGGAATGTGACAATAATTAGAGGATGGATTAGGCTAATTAGGAAGGGGTTAGAAGAATCTAGAAGGGGATTAGATTTTGCAAGTGGATTTGGTGGGTGAGGGAAAATAGGATTTTATTGAAATAAAAATTCAATAATGTGTGCAAGTTGCATTTGTAGGAAAATGCAAGTGGGGTGGGGATAATGATTTAAATAAATGTTTTATTTAATTTATTTAAAAGAGGAATAGGGGGATTTAATTAAATAAATAGATTTTATTTATTTAATTGATGGGAATTTGATTTAATGAATTAATTAAAATAAATTGAATAATTTATTTAATTAATAGAAGAATGTTTGGGGATGAATTAATTAAATATTAATTTAATTAATTGGTGGCTAGTGGATTTTTAATCAAATAAATATGAAATATTCGTTTAATTTAAAATGGACAGATTTATGTGACTACATTTGCCCCTCTTTGAGACGGTGCAGTTTATCGCATCGTTTCAAAGAAAGAAAAACTGGTGTGAAGAAATGCCCCATAAAATGTTAATTTAATGGGTGGTATGCTCCCTCGAGAGATGGGCCGAAATTTTTTTAAAAAAATCGGGCGATCTCTCGAAAAAGAATGAAAAGTGGCAGGGTGGTAGAAGAGAAGAAGTTAGGCATACTGGGTAAAAATAGAAGAAAACGGGGGAAACATGGAGAAATGGGGGGCTCGGGAAGTTCACGGGGACCATGGCGATGAGCGGGGTGAAGTTACGGTGACGTCGGGGGGTATAAATGGGGTGAAAGGGGTGAAAACAGGATCATTTGTGACCGCGACCAGTTTGAAAACTAGAGCTCTGACAGTGACATTTGGAGGAGCAACGAGGAGCGACGATGCCGTTTCCGATCACCGAGCACAGATTTGAGCGAGTCCGCCGGTACCAGCGCCCAGCCGACTATGGACCAGTGGTACGCAAATTCGAAAACCCACTTTTTATGCATTTTTGGTATGTTTTTAGCTAAGTCCAAGTTAAGTCGGAGCAAGAGCGCTGGAACTATGTTTTTAGCGCTTTTGCTCCATAAATTAGCGCTATTGTGCCGAAATAGCGCTTTTGTAGGCTAGTTGTAGCGCTTTTGTATGAATTTAGCGCTTTTGCAAGCAAGTTTGAGCGCTTTTGATAAATTAGCGCTACGGTAGGGTCAATTGAGCGCTATTGATGTTTAATAGCGCTATTGTATATTGGTTTTAGTGCTTTTGATTAAATAGCGCTATGGTGTAGTTAATTGAGCGCTATTGACCGGAATAGCGCTATTGTGTAGCTATTTTAGCGCTTGTGTTTTGGTAGCGCTATTGTAGGGCTTGTTGAGCGCTATTGATATTGTTGTAGCGCTATTGCTTTAGGATACAAGATGCCCCAGTTTCGGACAAAATAAGACTCCGGATGCCTAACGATTGATGGATGGTGAGGTGAAGTGGGAGTTGTTTTGAACCATAGCAGCCCGATGAGACTTAGGTCATTTGTTAGGAGAAATGCCTGTTGAAGTCTAGGCGGCCATGATTGCTTACCTGTTGAGACCCGAAGATACTTGATCAAAGTATCTGATGATAGTCGAGGTTTAAACTTAAGAAAGTTTGATAACAAAACAACTGATGGTGGTTTGATGAATGTTATGTGCAGGAGGACTTACGCGTGTTGCAGTTACGCGAGCGCCACCCCGCGACACAGGGGTTGCGAGATCGTTTGACTCAGATTGAGATTGATTGTATTGCGGCTACTGGGCTCTATGAGGTGATGCATATGCCCGTGATTCGGATGAATCACGGCCTGATTACAGCGTTAGCAGAGCGATGGCACAGTGAGACATGCACGTTCCATCTGGCTCAGGGCGAGATGACGGTGACTTTGGAGGACGTGTGGCGCATTCTGCGGATTCCGATTCGAGGGCGGCTGGTGACGTATGATCGATCCTGGGGGACAGTGTCTTGCCAGAGGATTTTTGATGAGGACGTATTCATTGATGATGGGTCGATTGCCTGGGAGGATATAGCGGCACTATATGAGCCCCTTCCAGCAGTGTTGTCAGGGATCGTGGGAGGACTTCTGTGTCCAGACAGGCGGTCACATGGATTGGCGGTCGGATGGGGACAGGTGATTGAGATGATGGTGACAGAGGGGACCCGATATGCCTGGGGGCCGTGCGTGCTAGCGCACATGTACCAGGAGTTGCATGAGGTGGTGTACAGAGAGCGGGGGTCTCTTGCAGTAGGCATGACGCTGCTGCATGTGTGGGCATGGGAGCACTTACCAGTGACTCGACCAGTGAGTCTGAGATTCCGAGCCGTAGACCAGCCCTATATGTTCATGTATAGTGGTATGATGAGCCAGCCCCACTTGGGGAAGCTAGAGTGGTGGAGGCGAGCATTAGATGACCTAGATGCAGTGATCTGGCGGCCATACTTGGAGTGTGAGCCATGGGAGGATGATGCGGAGGCACTACCTTATGTCTTCATGACCCGATTCCTCATTGGGAGGACCTCTTATCACGTAGAGAGACAGGTGCCAGGACGGGTTATGAGGCAGTTTGGACGGCAGCAGGGTCTGCCGAGCGGATCGGGAGAGTATGCTCGAGTGATTCGAGAGCGGTATGCATGGGGTCCAGTGCTACCGTATGATCAGGCACTGGCAGAGTTTCGTACACTGCAGGCGAGGCCATGGGATCTACGACCGAGGGTCGTTGATGCAGGGGTTACAGCAGAGTATACCCAGTATCGGGCGGCGCACCCGATCCGACGGATATCAGATCCAGCGGAGCCGATCCCAGCGTTTGAGGATGAGAGGGGACGAGGACGGAGAGGAGGAGGTCGAGGAGGAGGTGGTGGTGGAGGAGGAGGAGGAGGTGGTGGTGGTGGAGGAGGTGGAGGAGGGATGGGGATGCCGAGACAGCGGAGAGGGAGAGGGGGACTACCTCTGCAGATATCACAGGGACCGTTGATGCAGGGAGGAGTGCAGCTGAGTGGGAGGGGGATGGAGAGAGAGATCCCGATGGATACAGGTGCAGGAGAGGGTGGTGCAGGGGAGTGTGGTGCAGAGGAGGGACCTAGTGGAGGGGGTGATACAGGTGCAGCAGCCATGGATATAGGGGAGGGAGCGACTGGAGATCTGCGGGAGCACATGATAGGTTATTTGCAGGCCCGGGTAGAGAGATTAGAGGCGGAGGTAGCAGCTAGAGATGTGCAGCTATTTGCACGTGAGTCAGAGCTGACAGTGGTGCTGCGGGAGAGAGATACGGCGGTGGAGAGTTTGGCGGAGCTGCAGGAGAGAGTCCGAGCAGGAGCACAGGGTCCATCAGGGGAGACTATGAGGCAGTTTGGGCGAGCGCAGGCCGAGATAGAGTACTGGCGAGGTTTATATGAGCAGGTTGTGCCATTCAGTCAGCGAGCTCTCAGTTATACCCAGATGCGGCAGACGAGATCCGAGCGATCACAGAGGATGCAGAGCAGTGGGGGAGTGATGGGTCCTTTGCGACGGGATAGATCAGGAGATGCAGGAGGGAGTGGGGGTTCGATGAGGCCTCCACGGAGAGATGGATCAGGTGGGGCAGGTACCAGTGGTGGAGTAGGTAGGGGTGGGGCAGGTACAGCATCTGGCCAGAGCGGCATCTGAGAGAGCATTTTTGCATACATGTGTTGTATCATTGTCTATGTTTGGACTGTATCTTGGATGGCTTTTTGGTAGCCGATTTTGTAAACTTCATTGTACTCTGATATATGAGATGATATATATGAGGAGATCCCATTTTGTGATGATATGCATGTGATGATGTATGGATGTTTATGCATGATGATGAGTTATTGCTTAGATGTATATGTGTACATGTATGCATTTGATGAGATGTTTCTTTTATGCATGTTTTTAGATACTGACATATGAATGCAGGTTTATATGTGTATGATTTGTTTGATTTGTGATGTAATGCTTTATGTATGGAATGCCATGATGATATATGCTTATGCTTTGATGTGTGAACAGGATTTTTGATGTTTCCTATTGCAATGTAATGATGAGACGATTTATGTGACAATGTTAATGCAATGATTTGATGTATAAATATGCAGCTAGATGTGTGTTTTTAGATGAATGTAATATGGATAAACAAAATGTTTAAGTGCAAATGTTTATATGATAAATGCAGATGAATAAACAAATGTAAAGGACAAGTGTTTATATGATAATGCCTAAATGAATGCAGATGGATAAACAAATGTAAAGTACAAGTGTTTATATGATGATATTAAAAATGAATGTAGATGAATAAACAAATGTAAAGTACAAATGTTTATAGGATGATATTAAAGTGAATGTAGATGAATAAACAAATGTAAAGTACAAATGTTTATATGATAATGCCTAAATGAATGAGTCTAAATGTGTTTTAAATATGTTGGTAAGTGCAAATGATAATGGGATGATATGATAACTAATGGGGATAATAACTGCACCTTAATGTAATGATAATAAATGCAATGTAAATGAATCCTAAAATGAACATTTATAAGATACTTAGTAATAAATGAATGCATCTTTTATCTATAAAGAAATGAATGCAAAGGATAAATGATGAGAAGTTTAATAAAAGGATAATGGATAATTGATATAAGATGAATGCTTATGCAATGATTTTAACACAATCAAAGACAATTTAATCCCATGAATGGATCTAATTATTGATGATTGATGCAATGATGAAAATGACTTTACTGCAACTAATGTCAATAATGAACTTATATGCAAGGTTTATGTGTAAAAATGACATGAATGGACGTAATGCAAGATGCATCGAAATGCAAGGATGATATGATTGTGAGGAATGCAAGGTTGTTTTAAGACTTTGCATAATGCATTGATGATGTATCAGAGTACTCGGTCGTGAGTGTATCCAAGACCATTTTTTTATTAGTCATTTTTGCATGTAAAAGCCTACATATGAATGAATGAGTGGATGGGTGATATGCAACGGAATGCAAGATATAAACAGATGAGGTGAAATGATGATCCATAGTGCTCTATTTTCATCATTGAGCTTTAAAATGTTGGAAGAGAATACAAGCATCTTGACACAATGATTCAAGATGACCTGAGTATTTCTTTCATGGAGTTTAATATAGCAAGTTAATACAAACGACTTGATATAAGGGTCAAGTCGACCAGAGTATTGCTCGCGGAACAGACAAGGATTATCTCCTTTCATGCATGACTTGGATCGTCCTCCTTGATCTTAGGCTGATCAGATCCTGAGACAAGTGCATACCGTACTAAGAAATAAAACCTTTAGCCAATTTGGAGGAAGAGGAATCAAAGGATGAGCATTGTACCTGCAACCAAACAGTATATATACATAAAGAATAAAGAATATGGATCCTTGGTAATGGTTCATGTTCATATAGTCGAGGTATACGCTGTAGTCAGCAAGCCGTAGTGATCTATGACTGCATTTTGCATAAGATCACGTAGCTTAGTGAACTTCCCACGTAGACACCATTAGTACATGCCCCAGAACTTCATCGGAAATGATGCGCAAACAAAACAAAACAATGCTGAAAAGATCCCGATACAGATAAACAAACGATTGTACTCACAAATCAACCAAGTATTTGATAGCCTAACATAATTTTCTTGTCAAAGAAAATGTCATCTTGTCTTTGTTTTGGTAAGGAAGGATGCATCCTTGGTTAAAGACAGGTTTGGATTGTTGATGTCGATTGGTTTGGTGTGATTGGTAAATGGTCATTTGTGTGAGTAGTTTGTCAATGTTTGTTTTGCATCTGATTGGATGAATATGTATAAGGTGTTGTCATGTTTGTGTGTGATTTTTGATGGGTTTTTCGATGTTTTTGGATTTTGTGAGTCATTTTTGAATGTTTTTGTATTTTGTGAGACATTTTTGAATGTTTTTGTATTTTGTGAGACATTTTTGAATGTTTTTGTATTTTCTTCAGGACATTTTCTGAATGTTTTTGTATTTTCTTCAGGACATTTTCTGAATGTTTTTGTATTTTCTTGATGATTGCTTGAATGAAGAGCGTAATGATATATAAGACAATGTAGAATCCACTTCCATTACGAGGGTAAGGGTATTGCCCCCAGTTTGTAGACCTGACTATGAAAAGGTGAAATGCTAGATGTATGTGTGCATGAATGTGATCGCAACGAGCCTGAAAGATATTGGAGCCATTGCCTTTACGAGTGGCGCCTGTTTGCCAGGTTTTCACCATCGTACTTACCCAAGGTGCCACCGGAGTGGTTGTTCAACGTTTGGATGCATGATTTTTCTTTACTTTTTTGAATGTTTTTGTATTTTCTGATATGTAGGGGAGCCTGATGCCTTGTACACCTTAGGTATAAAACCTTTTGAGGTGCATGCTGTTGATTGGATCTGCGAGCGGTTCTCCTTCTGGTGTAGCCAACTGATATGCCCCGGACCCGAACACAGCAGTGACAACATATGGGCCCAGCCAGTTTGATTCAAACTTGCCTTGATGTTCTCTGTTTGGTTGGTTGCGAGGATTTTCTCGAAGAACAAGATCACCTACCTCAAATGTACGAGATCTAACTCGGTGATTGTAGCTTCTACTCATGCGCTGCTGATAGGCTTTGAGGTGATTGTATGCAGCTTGTCGCTTCTCATCAAGTAACTCTAAGTCCTGAAGGCGTGAGACTCTGTAGGCTTCATCATCGATGAGATTATGCAAGGAAACTCGTAAGGATGGTATCTCGACCTCAATAGGTAAGATAGCTTCAGCACCATAGACCAATGAATAAGGAGTTGCACCTGTAGGGGTCCGAATGCTAGTTCGATATGCCCATAGCGCTGGATTCAATTGAACATGCCAATCACGGCCGGCATCATTGACTGTCTTCTTTAGGATCCTCAATATGTTTTTATTGGATGCTTCGGCCTGACCATTGCCTTGTGGGTAATAGGGAGTGGAAAAGCGGTGTTGGATATGAAATTTCTCACAAAGCTCACGAACATCCTGATTTTTGAAAGGAAGACCGTTATCTGTGACAATGGACATGGGCACACCATACCGGCAGATGATGTAATTGAGGATGAATGAGGCGATCTGCTTGCCGGTGACTTGGGTAAGTGGAACAGCTTCGATCCACTTGGTGAAATATTCGGTGGCGGTAATAATGAATTTATGGCCATTGGTTGAAGATGGATGGATTTTACCCACAAGATCAAGACCCCATTGACAAAAAGGCCATGGTGTTGTGATTGGTTGCAGTTCTTGAGCTGGTGCATGTATCAGGTCACCGTGAACTTGACATTTCTTGCACTTCCTGACAAAGTAGTAGGAATCCTTTTCCATAGAGGGCCAATAGTATCCAGCTCGCATGAGTTTCTTGGCTAGTGATGGACCACTTGAGTGAGTCCCGCAAATTCCTTCATGTACCTCTTCCAAAGCCTTTGTTATCTCACCTTGTTCTAGACATCGAAGGAGAGTACCATCAAGACCGCGTCGGTATAGGGTTTCGGCAATAATGGTATATCGAGCAGTTTGGCGAATGAAGGTTTTACGTTGGTTATTTGATTGGTTAGGAGGAAGGGTGTGATCGCGGAGATAGGTGTAGAACTCACCGTACCATGGGGATTCGGAACCAACAAGGCAACATATCATTTCAGATTCGGGGATATCATAAGCGGGGATCCAAAGTTGTTCTACCAAGAACTCGTAGCGTGTTGAATTCTGTGGAAGATCTAGTAGAGATGCGATGGTAGCCATGGCGTCAGCAGCTCGATTCTGATCTCTTGGTATCTGCTCGAAAGTGATAGTAGTAAATGATGTCTTTAGATTGTCCACCATTTGCTTGTATGGCATGAGTTTATCATCTTTGGTCTGATACTCATCTGTTGCTTGTCGAATGACTAGTTGGGAATCGCCATATACTTGCAATTCTTTTAATTTCCATTGTATGGCTAATCTGAGTCCTGTGATCAAGGCCTCATACTCTGCTATGTTGTTTGTGCATGGAAATGTGAGCCTGTAAGACTTCGGGATGCTATCACCTTGAGGTGTGATAAACAGAATGCCTGCCCCCGAGCCGTGCCTAGTGTATGAACCATCAAAATATAGTTTCCATGACTGTGCTTCTGTAATCATGAATATCTCTTCATCTGGAAAATTGGAAATGAGAGGATGATCACCTATGAGAGGCGCATCGGCCAACTGATCTGCAATGACCTGCCCTTTGATAGCTTTACGGTCCACATACTCGATGTCAAATTCACTTAGAATCATTACCCATTTGGCTAAGCGACCTGTCAATGCTGCTTTGCTGAGTAAGTACTTGAGTGGATCAATCTTTGCAATGAGTTGTACCTTGTGTGTTAATAGATAATGCCGCAGTTTAGTGGCTGCCAAGATTACTGCTAGGCAAGCTCGCTCAATAGGTGTGTAATTGAGTTCATAGCCAACCAGTGTGCGAGAGATGTAGTAAATAGCACACTCTTTTCCTTCTGCATTATGTTGTGCCAGTAGTATACCCAATGCTGTACTTGTCGCTGAGATATAAAGTAACAACGGTCTACTTGGATCTGGTGGCATCAACAATGGTGGATTCATGAGATAGTCTTTAAGGGCCTGAAATGCTTGCTGGCATCGGGCATCCCACTGAAAGCGGATGTTCTTGTGTAGCAGGTGTGTGAATGGGTGACACTTATCAGCCAATTGTGCAATGAATCTGCGGATGGATTGAAGCCGTCCTTGTAGTGTCCTTAGTTGACTGATATTCCTTGGAGGTGGCATGTCCATGATTGCCTTAACCTTTGCTGGATCGACCTCAATACCTTTGCTTGAGACAATGTATCCTAGAAGCTTCCCGGAGGTCACTCCGAAGACACATTTCTTTGGGTTGAGTCGAACATGGTATTGTTCCAGTCTATCAAAGATTTTATCTAAGATGTGAAGATGTCCTTCTCTAGTAAGTGATTTTGCTAGTAAATCATCCACATAATCTTCCATTATAGTATGCATCATGTCATGGAAGATGGTGGTCATTGCTCTTTGATAGGTCGCTCCTGCATTCTTTAGACCAAAAGGCATTACATTCCAGCAGTATGTGCCCCATGGACATGTGAAGGCTGTCTTATGTTGGTCCTCTGGTGCGATCTTTATTTGATTATATCCTGAAAATCCATCCATGAGTGAAAGCATGGCATGTCCTGCTGTTAGATCCACTATGATGTCAATATTTGGAAGAGGGAAGTCATCCTTAGGACATGCCTTATTTAGATCTCTGAAGTCAGTACATATGCGGATGCCCCCTTTTGGTTTGCCAACTGGCACAATATTGGAGATCCATTCTGCATAATCAATTGGTCTAATGAAACCAACATCCAGGAGTTTCTTGAGTTCTGTTTTGACTAGCACGGCAATCTGAGGATGCATCTTACGAAGCTTCTGCTTGACAGGTTTGGCTCCTTTTGCTACTGTGAGGTGATGCATGACTAAATCAGGATCAAGCCTAGGCATGTCTGCATATGACCATGCAAAGTTGATCTGACGCTGTTGGAAGAACTCTATAAATTGAGGCTGTTCCTCTGGAGTGAGAAGAGATGCCAGATGTATGATATGAGGATTTTCAGGAGTCCCCACATTGTATTCTTTGGTTTCCTCGATAAGAATCGTTGATCGTTCCTGTTGTGTACTAGCAGGGAGAATGTCAAACCCTTCATCCTCAGGCGCCTCAGAGAGGTTTTCACCATTGGATACGCTCTTTCTTTTTACTTTTGTCGGATCAAATAGTGCCACAGTGTGGTTTTCACTGGAAGATCCATGTTTTATTGTTATATTTTTGCAGCTGAAGGATTTGGCATCCGCCCCGAAGTATGCTGCGCTATTAAGTTCAATGGCGAATCCAGCTTTGTGATCCCCGCTTGGTAGATTATCCCTTAATTCCAAAAAGTCAATGATAGCCTCATCGTTTTGGAAGAGGTCAAGACATGGGGGATTTGGTTGGTTCCATTCGATGAGTTCAGGGTGGATAATAGGCATTATTTCATCGATTAAGTTAAGTGCGGGAGATGTATCAGTGAGGGTTAAGACAGTGTGATGAAGGTCGTTGATGGTACTTTCCCTATCAGAATCAGGAGTAGGATGAGACGTAGGGTCTGTGGAAGATGTTTCCAGCTCAGGTACCCAAGTGGTCTTTATCTGTGCTTCTCCGTAAATAGGGATGTCTTTGTGGGGTGGAGGTGGTGATGTGTCTTCCTCATCTGAAGTGTTAAGTTGCACTGAATCGAATTCCCACTCATGTGAGTCGGTCTCTGAATCACTTTCCATCATCCGATTGCTATACCATACTGGGATGTCGCTGGAGTTGAATACTGCAGGCGTAACTGGTTTATGTACCTTTGAGGTGATCGGTGCTGCAGGAACCGTGATGGGGATAAAAGAATTTGTCACTGGAAGTATTGGTAGTGTTGATTTAGTGGCTTCTGTTGGAACGGCTGGTGCCATAGATGCTACTGCAGGTTCCAATATAGTTGCTGCTATGAATGGTTTTATTGATGTGATTACTGGTTCGATTGGTGGTATGTTTGGCACTGGTGATGGTTGCGGTGGGGTTGTGAGCCTCGATGGGGCAATGGCAATATTGCTTGATGGTGCTTTGATTATGAAAGGTGTCCTCTTTACAGTAGGTGGGCAAAATGGTTTGCTAGGTTTTCCTTTAAATCTGAGTTTAGGAAGGATCTCTTTTTCAAAGCCTAGGCCTGTATTACCTTTGGGCTTGAACTCTGGCAGCAGCGGTTCATGTCGTCCTTGTTTGCAGTATCCCAAAGCACTCTGACCATCATATCCCATTCTTTGCATAATGAGGAGGCCTTTGCCATATTGTTCCGTAGGAAGTGTAACTTGCGGTTTGTCAGTGGTGATGGGATCTTTATAGATCCAGTCCGCCAGGTCCTCATCTTGTGTTTCTTCCTCTTGACTCTTTCCAAGAATGAAAGGCGTTAAGGCACATGCAGGCGTGATTAGTGGTTGTTGGAGCAACTGCTGTGGTTTACCATGTGTTCTAGGAGAAGTGGGCATTTGTCCCACACAAAAGAGCTGACTCAAGTTGTATTCTCCAGGACCTTCCTCTGCGATTTTCATCTTAAGCTTTTCTTGCTTGGGTATAGGGGTGTTTGAACTGGCAAGAGAGGCGGGATTTATATATGATGTGGAGGAAATGGCTTCCCTATTATTAGGAACAGTAATTTCTGGTTGATGGCTGATATTATGGCAAAATGCAAAGGGATTTGCATCGCCCAGGATTGTGATCTCTGCACCATTATGTGGGAACTTGATACATTGATGGTAGGTAGATGGAACAGCTTGCATGGCATGTATCCAAGGTCTCCCTAATAATATATTATATGGCAGAGGAAGGTCCAGAACCTGACAGATTATGTGTTTTACCACGGGGCCTACTCGGATTGGTAGTACCACAGCTCCTTTGGATGAACGCTCTGCATCATCATAGGCCTTGATGGTGATCTTCTTGCGAGGATCCACTGATTCTATTGCATATCCCAATGCTGTGACCAATTGTAGTGTGCAAATGTTTAGGCCTGCTCCATTATCAATCAAGACTCGCTTGATCCTGTGTTGGTTGACAAAGCCTTCAATGTGTAGCGAAGCGTTATGAGGTTGTTGGAAGGAAGAGTTATCACTTTCGGAAAAAGTGAGACAAGGTGATGACTTTAGACTTCCAACCATGGCTTGAAATTGGTCCGTGTTCAGGTTTGCAGGGACTGACGCCTCTTGGAGTGCTTGATCCAAGATTGTTTTATGAGAGGGTGACAGACGCAAAAGCTCCAAGATGGATATAAGCGCAGGGGTTTTGTCTAATTGTTCCACAAGATTGTACTGCTTTGGGATGGAGGTGGTGCCTTGTGGAGCTGCCTTGATGGTAACTTTGCCACGACGCGTAACAACATTGCAATTTGAGGTGGGATTTTTGAAGGTGATAGTTGCAATTTGTTCACTGGCATCATACAGGTGATTGACAGTGTAGTTATACGCAGCTTGCGTATAATCAGTGGTATCAGGACCTCGTCTGGAAGTGGAAGGACCCCTTTGATCTTGTGATGGAAGTGGATTCTTGAACATCAGGTGATCATTATTTGTCATTTTTGGATCATGTCCTTCAATCTCAATTTCTCCTCGATCAATAAGATCTTGAATGAGATCTTTCAATCGGTGACAATTACTTGTCTTGTGTCCTCTTCCTTGATGGAACTCACAGTGTTCAGTATCTTTCCACCATGCTGGTTTGACTTGAGGCTCATAGTTTGATAGCTTAGGTAGAGTGACCAAATTTTGAGAGAGGAGTTGTCGCAACACTGTTTCAATGGGTTCCCCTAAGGGAGTGTAAGTGCGTTTTTGTTTTTGTGGACGAGGTCTTGGTTCATCTTGAGATGTGATGCGACCTTGATTAAGAGGAACATTTGTGTTATTTTGAGGTGGAGGATTTTGTCCTGCAAACCGAACCACAGGTTGTGCATTTTGGACAGTCCGAGCATCCACAACCCCATCATTGACGATATTCTTATTCTTGTTCCAGAAGTTCGGTTTATCGCTATTGAAGCGCGGGCGAGGACCATCTTTGGGTTCATTAAAGATTTTGATGAGTCCTTTTTTGATGAGTGCCCGCTCACATTTTATACCCTTGGTGATCATATCGTTAAAAGAATCTGTGTCTTTGACATCCAGGTGAAATTCCATTTCTTCGTTTAAGTTGGAAATGAAAATTTCCACTAGTTCTCGTTCAGGTAACTGAAGAGAACGTCTGCTAGACATTTGGCGCCATCGTTGCAGGAATACTGAGAATAATTCACCTGGTTTTTGTTTGGTGTTGCATAGATCAGCCATGGTGATGTCACGTTCAATATTATAAGAGTAATGAGATAGGAACTTCTGGATGAGTTCCTCAAATGTTCTTATGCCACCTGGTAGTCGGGAAAACCATGATGTGGTTGTTCCTCCCAAGCTTTGGGGAAAAAGGCGCATTAAGTATGTGTCTTCATATGCAACTTCGAGACAAGCGGAATGAAATTCTCGGACATGATCGCGGGGATCTCCCTTTCCTCTATATTTTTCGAATTTTGGTGTTTCGAACCCGCGTGGAAAGGGTGGCATATAAAGATTCCTGTCAAACGGATAGGGACAGATGTCGTTAAGTGAGAATTGATTGGTTTTAACACCACTATGAAGTTGCTGGGCGAGATTCTCAACTTGTTGCCGCAACATCTCTATTTCGTTAGGAGGAGGAGGTGGTGGGTTACCTCGAGGGATGTTATATCTGATGTGGTCTCTACGCCTTTCCTCCTCATGGCGACTTTGTCTTTCTGATGCTTGTCTTAATTGGGCAAGATCAAAGTCTGAGGGGAGTTTGGCTCCTTCTTGAGCCAGTTTTAAGAAGTGAGCATCCGCATTGCTCCTTAGTATTTCATCGAATAATCTGTTAAAATGAGGGTTATGCTGAACCCTTTCAATTGTGGAAGGAGTGGGTGTACTTGGGTTTTCATCATTCCCAGTTCCTCCAAGTGCTTCTTGAAATTCATTGAGGTTGTCCTCTTCTTCCTCAATTTCTATTTCTTGCTGCCTTGATCGTGATCGGGTTTGAGCCATTTTGTTTGCAAGTTTGTTTTTGATTGAAGATGATGATGAGTTGGTGATGAAGGATGGATGTTTTTAGTGGATTGGTGGTATGTAGGTTTCTAGCACTTTAAGATAGATGTAACCAAAATTCCTTCTTTGAATTGCTTGCTTGTTTTGATAAGTTTTGATGTGATAAGGTGTAGAGAAATCTGAGATGTGTTACAGATTTTGACTACCTAGTAATGAGAGGATTCACTCATGAACTAGTTTTAACCTGCGTAGATGTGTCTCTTAGGATGAGCTTATCCTAGATGTAGAAACAATCTAAAAGTGATGTGATGTGTTTGATTTCAAGCAATATCTAAAAAGAGAATTTGGGACAAGAACCTCTGAATGTTTTGAGAGTTTTGGGATGAATTGATGATGGAGTGATAATGTATGAATAAGATGATGGATGTTTTGTTTTCAACTTCAATAAAAACTTTGTGTCACAAATGGGACAAACTCTATCTCTTCCCTTTCGGGTGTTGGTGGCACTTCTCGAGCTGTGTTGTAGGTGATACAGATGTTTGGGAAGAAATTGGGGTTAATCTTTCCTCCTTGATTTTTGTGATAACTCAGAGCTCTATATTGCATAAAAGCTCTGCGGTTCAATGATTCTGAATCAAACTCGTTTGTTTTACCTTGAAGGTATAGACGCATGCGATGTAGAAAGACTCTATGTGAGACAAAGATTTGTCTATTGAGATAGAAGAATTTCCTCTTTTTGATTAAAGCCTTTGAGCTTAGTGGTCTCCTTTTCAAGGTGATACTCTGATGACACTTCTTCTTTCGCAAGATGTGAAGAATGGTCATAAATTTTTGACTCTTTGTTTGTTTGTACTTTGTTTTTGGTATTTTTGGTTGTGTTGACAGATGTTGGATAAATACTTTGTTTTTGGGGTTGATTTTCTGATTTTTCTTTGACAAGAAAACAAAGCAAGCACACAAACACAAGATTGTAGCCTCAAAGGCACAAATGAGTATGGGTCTAGATCAACCCAATCCTTGGACTTGTTTCTGACCCTTCCTTTAGATTTATTTTAAGGTGTAATTCCAAAGCCTGAAGTCGGCTCAATTTGCACTAGGTCTGTAAAACGAACACACTTCAAACACTCTTTATCCCTAAGGTCAAATGGCCAGTTGTGATAAATTTAGCCCACATCTTGATATTTCTTCGACTTTGGTACTACATACCTTATCAATCCCGCCGTGGCAGGTAAGGATGTGATATACTAAGTCTTGCACGAGCATAACAAATAGATGATCCCTATGATGGGGGAGTCACCACTTTTATCAAGTCACAAGTGACCTTTCAAAAAGCTATGTTTCTACTCAAGGAAATATGTATGGTGAGTATCTTGGGAGCAAAACCATCTATGCTCTTGCACTAAATTATACCTCAAATATCCTCAATCAATAGAACGGGTGGGCTACTACTTAAAGGTGTTTAGTCATGTTCGATGTTTTTGGACATAAGTTCATTCTGCAGTGACTCACTTAAGAGCCTTGTAACTGGTGGTGGGGCCCATTTGTCCTTTCGGCCAGTTACACTGTAGGAACAGCTATACCCAAGGCTACAGCTTTCGCTCTCACCTGATTTCTATAGCGGCTCGAAGGATTTACCGCTCGAGGTCGTTCCCAAGAGTATCGATCCCTTGGCAGGCCTCTCTTAAAAAAATAAAATTTTGAGCGTTACTAACACTTTTCTCTTGCACCTAGGACCACGAGAGCCAAGGGAGAGGATAGTGTGTGTTAGAAGTAGGTCCACTCGACTGACTTTTGTGCACAAGCGTGCCAAACACGAAATTCACTTGTTCTTTTTAATCCAACATTTGCAAAGATGATCTAACTATTTGGAGATGTTGCTCCAACAACCATGGTGTTCTTTTTAACTCCAAAGGCAATGTGTTTTGTAATCTAGAATTTGGAAATTCTGGTCAACTTAATGAAAAACACGTTTTTGCTTGAAGGAAAATTTGTTTTTGCCAAAAAAATCAAGACAAGTGGATTGTTCTTTTTACTGCACCAAAAATTTTGAAGTGTGGATTGTGATTTTTAAGTCCCAATTGATGCAAGAAAGAAAGTTTGTTTTGTTGATTTTAAGCACCAAATAAAAATGAGGCCTAACTAGAAAACAATGAAAAACTCTTTTTTTGTGTTTTTAAGTTCTTTTTAAGCACTAAAAAAAATTTTTTTTTTTTGTGATTTTTGTTGTGTTGTTTTAACCTGCACAAAGAAAAGAAACAAGTTAATAAAATCGATGCTCAAAGGGGGGCTTCCACAAGCCTAATTTTTGATTTTTTTCGGTTACAAGTCCCTTTGGGCGACACTCTGTCGCAATAGCGCTATTCTGTGTTTTTTACAGAAGCGCTAATTAATACGAAAGCGCTAGTCTGTGTGAGCAGAAGCGCTAATTTACACAGTAGCGCTTAAATAAAAGAAAATCCCGAGAATACAAAAGCGCTAGAATAGAGTCAATAGCGCTGAAATGGTGACAATAGCGCTGGAATGTTGTTAATAGCGCTGAAACATTTTCAATAGCGCTACTTTATGGTCAATAGCGCTAAAAGAAATTTTTCAATAGCGCTAAAACGCGTTCAATAGCGCCGAAGCGCGACCTGTGTGGCAATTTCAACAAGAAAAATGTTAATTTCAAAAAAAATCAATCAGAAGGTTGCGTGTTCGATTCACGTCGGGTTCACCAAATGATGCCCTCCTAAATGACACAATGTTAGTCTAAGATCAAACAACATAAAACACACAAGATGTTAGAGTTAATCAATCTAAAAACCAAACACAATGAAGGCATTCCAAAGGAGACACTAAAAACATGCTAAATATATCTAACTAAAAAAGTAAGACAATGAGATATCTCCAACTATCTCTTAACATGATATTAGTTCTTTCTCCCTTGTTCCTCTCCTCTCCAAGTTCCAAAATAGTGTAGCTCTCAGCAGCTTTTTGCACTATGGATGCTTATGGAGGATTGAGATTGTAGAATAGCTCTAAACATGAAATAAAAAGCTATTTTAATGCTAAAATGATGTATTTTACCAAAAGACAAGATTTAGTTTGTTTATGCTAAAATGCTCTCTAAAATGGCTATAGTCTAAATGCATACAAGTTTTCAGGATCTGGATTATGAAGGAATGGGCTCTATTTATAGGGAAAATGGAGCAATGGATGGCCAAGATTAAAAGGTTTAATCAAGGGTCAAGCTTGAAAGTTGGGAATCCATGTGCACAATTTGCACCAATGAAATGGTGACAAATGTCAACATAAGATTGGGTTGAAAAAAAGGGGTTGGAGGCATTGAATGCCTGAGAAGACTTCATGGTTATCTAAAGGCTAAGGGTCAAGCCTAAATTAGGATTACCCACTGGATTAGGAGTTAATCCAAGGATAAACCTTTGTGCAAATGATTAAGAGATAATCATGGTCAAAGCATTAATGACCTGATGAGACCCTTGGGTTGGGTAGAGGTTGAGTCAAAACAAATGTTTTAACCATGTGGGAGAGTTGAATTAACCATTAATGGTTATTGGAGACTTTGTGGATTAAGTGGTTGAAAGTTGGAAGCCTTTAATGGTTTTCAAAGACTTTGGGGTTTTTGGTGGTTGAAGGTTGAAAACTTTCAATGGTTATCCAAGACTTTGGGGTCTTTGAGAAGTGACTCCATTTTGCTTAGGAATGTGACAATAATTAGAGGATGGATTAGGCTAATTAGGAAGGGGTTAGAAGAATCTAGAAGGGGATTAGATTTTGCAAGTGGATTTGGTGGGTGAGGGAAAATAGGATTTTATTGAAATAAAAATTCAATAATGTGTGCAAGTTGCATTTGTAGGAAAATGCAAGTGGGGTGGGGATAATGATTTAAATAAATGTTTTATTTAATTTATTTAAAAGAGGAATAGGGGGATTTAATTAAATAAATAGATTTTATTTATTTAATTGATGGGAATTTGATTTAATGAATTAATTAAAATAAATTGAATAATTTATTTAATTAATAGAAGAATGTTTGGGGATGAATTAATTAAATATTAATTTAATTAATTGGTGGCTAGTGGATTTTTAATCAAATAAATATGAAATATTCGTTTAATTTAAAATGGACAGATTTATGTGACTACAATCATAATAACTAGGGGCAAAAGTTCCAAAATTTCAAGTCAAAAAGAATACTTGTTGATCCCAAGTCTCCATCATGCTATCCTACTTGCACTTATTTTCGCAATCATAAGCCTTCATCACTCATCCACTTGTTCCACACATCCATTCCCTTCTAGCGATACATCATGGACCTTTAATGGAGCTTCCTCTAAGGACTTTATTATCAGGGATGCCCAAACTTCTTCAGGTGACATGCATACGGGCTTACGTAGTCCACACACTACAAATTCTATCTCAATTCCTTTATCAAAGAAGACAGTCACTCGAGCTACATATCATTCAGTCAAGGAACAATACAGTTACAATCACAAGACAAAGCCTCATACATTTGAGGTAGGTGATATAGTTCTTAGAGAAAACCCCAAAAATCAGCAAGACAAAGAGAAGAAGGGCAAGTTCGAACCAAATTGGCTTGGACCTTACATCATTACAACAGCATATGGATCTGGGGCATATCAGCTCTCAACTACAGAAGGTGAACCTTTGGAGGATCCTATCAATAGCATGCACCTTCGCAGGTTTTACACATAGCTCTTCAGAGTATCCTAATTCAAAAAATACAAAAAAATCAAAAATTTCAAAAATACAAAAAAATTATAAAATTTCAAAAATACAAAAAAATTATAAAACAAAAAAATCATTACTTGGTGAAAACCTGGCAAAAAGGCGCCTTGTGACACAAAAAACATTGAAAAATCGAAAAAAGTAAAGAGAAATAATTTTGTCCAACGGTGAAAACCACTTCGGTGGCGCCCTGAGCAAGTACCATGGTGAAAACTGGGTCACCAGCGCCATGTGTAGAGACATTGCTCCTCCCTCCTTTAGGATTCCCTTACATCACTTCACTTTGCACACACTCACAACCTATTCATTCATAATAAACTTACCCATCCCATCATGGCTTGTTATTGATCTACCCAAGATTGGTTAGCCATTCATAATAAACCTCCCTTTCCATCCATAATAAATCAGATCCTATCTGTGGCTAAGGCAGAATCCTACGTCTAGTGATGGGTGTGGAACTGAGAACATCACATGTTTCGAGGAGTACAGTTTCTTCCAGCTTCCTTTAGTCTATCCGCGTATAGATCTGCAATAAAGCAACATTTGCATCACAGACCCGCAATAAAGTTTGATCTTCTCCGCAATAAAGTATCAGTTTCATGGATTCAGTCAGTTTCAGATGAGACACAACAGCAACAATGGGCTTCAACAAATCAAATCTTTCAACAGACTCAGACAACATTATGGTTCAGTGCTATCTATCCTTTCTGTGAAAGTAAACATTATGACCACAATCAGATAAGACTTATATGAGTGACAAGAGACACTAAATTTGAGGACTACAGTGGATGTTGGTGTTGAGTCTTGGTTTTCTTTTGATTTTATCTTTTGGTGACATGTCTTTTAGCTTTTTCGGGATGTCTTTGACTAGAGATTCTATCTCCAGGATGTCTTTGACTAGAAAGGCGAGGATGGGGTATCGTCACCTATTTTTCTTTGTTGTCTGTGGATTGTCTCTTAGTAATGCTATGACTTGTCCAAGGATATGAGGATATGCCTCGATTGTCATAACCTATTTTTCCATAATAAAGCTCAATGATGATAAATGCACAAGAAGCTCTTTTCACTTTCATATCTTCTGTCTTTCATCCCCCTTTCTTCATTGACTTCCATCGTCCTTCTCGAGTTTGCGTAGCCTGCTATCACATGACTGAGTATAATGACACACCAAAAACATTTGCATTTCATGTAGTTGCACCTGCATTACCACATGTTAGCATTTCATACATACATATAGATATCACAATTGCATCACATCCTGCACACAACACATGTTAGAACATTTTATATTCTCATCATGTAAATAGTTATTTGCATTATCATATTCATCTGCATTACATACATTCACATTTGCATCATGCATACACATATAAAACATAAAAGAACAAAAATATTGCATTTCCTCATATACATATTTGCATCCATAACATAAAACAAACATCACATAAGAACATCTCATCATATGGGTACACATGCATATAGCTGCCGCAAAGATGAATCATCTCATATATATAATCATAAAGTGTCATGATACAATGATGTCAAAATCATATGGCTACAAAAGCACCCGTAGGTGTCTACATCATCATACAAAAATGGTACAATACTAATACATAGGGAGCCCTCTATGGCTATGATGAACTCCCTCCCTCGGAGCTGCTTGGCCTCGATGGAATCTGAGCCCCTGAAGGACCTGCCCTAGGATCATCCCTCCTATCTCCTCTATCTGGTGGTGGTGGAGGACCCATAACCCCACCACTCGATGCCTGTCTCCTCCAGCTTCCTCCCATAGCTATCGCTATACGCGATGGTCTATGGAAGCTCCTCGCCCGCTAATCTGCTGGTACTGCACCATAATAGAGATCCCGCCAATAGGCAATCTCCTCCCCTGTCCGCAGGACATAAGCATATCCTGCCCCTGTGTCCTTTGATGACTGTCTCCCGGCCCTCAGTGCTGTCTCAGCCTCTGTATAACGCTGAATAGCCTGATCCCGCTCCCGCTTAGTATCTCTGAGCTTCCTCCTGAGCCGATCCCTCTCCCTCTCCAACTCCTGGATCTCATCTGCCTGTCCCTGGCAGATCTCCCTTAGCTCTATCAGCTCATCCTCCTCTACATCAGCCCCCTTCGCCTCTTCCTATGGCTCCCCCTATCCTGGTTCCTGTACTGGCACCTGTCCCTGTATACG